>NC_142509.1:7667500-8342500 GCF_057876585.1 Rhinolophus sinicus | reverse complement strand
TGTGTTCTATTCCCTGTGAAGGACAGAGGTTCATCAAAGGTCAGGGATTAGCCCTTGTCTACCTAGGAAGCCAAGAAGAAACAAGCCTCATAACTGTAGCTCAGGGTCTTGGCCAGAGGTGCTAGCCATGCTGTAATATCAGCTGAAGAATCTCAACCCCCTTTCTGCTTAATTCTCAAACCATAACCAGCCATTGTCCCTAAGCTTTATTTGGAGAAACTCTTGAAAAACCCAGTAGTTAAATAGAAACAAAAACTGCCCAGAAAATTGTGAACTAAAACACATTGGGGGGTGGAAATTCACAAATGGTACAGGTGAGGAAACAAACACTAGGAAGATCAAACGCCCAATTCAACATCACATGTCTAGTTAATGGTAGAACTAGGCTGGGCTAGTTGATAGAAACATGATTGATGAGAAGCTGACTTGTACATAAGAGGTTAATATCTATTCCTTCAGAAAAGCAGATAAATGTGTGATGAAAGTGGAGGAGTCAGAGTTTTAATGAAAGAGAAAGATGTTTTAGAAAAGGCAATCCGAGAAATGGAGCTTCTTCTCCAGGTCTCTTGTTAGTGCAATTACCCATCGTATACTATAGTAAAACCTCATACGGAGGCAGTTAATCAGTGGCAAATGCCTCCAAGAATAAGTATACACCATAGCCATCACATCTTCTCACACTCTTGTCAAAGCTGTGTTTAATTTAGTAAAATCAAGCTGCAAGAACTATTAAGGATTTGAGTGCCCAAACTGAGGAGTATCTGGTTATTATTTTTCTGAAACTTCCCTTTTGCTTCCATTTGGCAAAGGTCAATAAATATTTTTTTTAGGCTTTGAGGCTGCAGCTACATTTTATATTATTTGTAAATGACATAGGTATTTGGTATACAGATGTAACACGGAAAACATTTAGAGTGAATTCAATGCTGTGTGTGTGTGTGTGTGTGTGTGTGTGTGTGTGTGTGAGAGAGAGAGAGAGAGAGAGAGAGAGAGAGAGAGACTACTCAGTTTTCTGATTGCATATACTCCCCAAAGCCTAAAACACACATATAAAAGAAGCAGTCGACTTCACTTTTCTCCATTCCTCGATATGCAAAGAAATACCCTAATAAACAGCCCCCCCCAAAATTACAAATTTCTTTAAACTTTATTGATACACTGCACAATCACAACCATCTCGTATTCATCCTGAATTAGAAAAGGTTACAACTACAATGTAACATGCACAAAATTCAGGTAGTATATTCACCCTTAATACAATTATTGACAGAAATCAAGTCGTTGATTTTTGAAGGAAAAGATACGGAAGAAAACAAAAGAAAAAAAGAACTCTAGAAGACTGACAAAGTCATATTCTTGTATCATGTGATAAATTTTTAAAGCATTTAGCATAGATTTGTTTTCAGGATAATTGTGAGAATGGGCACACCCATTGTCTGACACAGCTATAATGGCACCATTGATAACTCATATTTTTTTTTAATCTATAGGACTCTGAACTTGACAGATACATTTTCGTACACCCACACATACCTCACAACTGCACTTTACATGTCACAAAAATTTTGAATGATTAAAAATGCTCCCTCTAACTAACACAAGGGCAGCTATTATTACTTATCATTGCTATAATTGATATTCTTATAAATCTGCCAATAACATAGAAAGTGGCCAAGAAAGGATAGTAGACAGTTAACAATCTTTCTTCTCCCACTCAGTGGTGTGGAACAACCGAAATAACTGTGTGCCTTTAAAAGGGCACCACTGAAAGAAACAAAAAGGAACCTCTTTCAAAATACTGGAAATTAGGCTTAGCTGACTACTTTCAGGATGAAGACAATTGTGTCTAATTATGTCCACTCTGCATTCCTTTGGACGCTCCATATTCTGCACCTGAAGCCAAAACTGCATTACGTAGTTCAGCCCGATCTTTTTGCCACATCTTTTAATTACACATCTATTTCTTCCTCTTTTCATTTACTTCTCTTCTCTGAAATAAGAAATGAGGGAAATGAGACTGGCATTTTTATTTGTTTGCTTTTAGCAAGCATTAGGAGTTCTCATCATATGGTATCTTTGAAAATGTTGCCTTCCTAGTTATACACCTGTGAAGTCTTCCTGCAACTATTCAAACTTATTTGTCTTAAAAGAAAAAGACAGGGAATCTTTGGATAATGGGAGGGGAGGCAATTGGGTATAAGTGTGTCTAGGTATAGGCGTGTGCAAAATGAAAACGGAAGATTTTCCTTGTTGGAGGAAAATTGAATTTTACCAAAAAGAAAAATTTTATGCTGCTTCCCCTCATTCCAAAAAGATTAAACTTTGCTTTTCATATATATGTGTATATATGAAATATATGTATGTATACATATACATATACCTATATATGTGTGTGTGTGTGTGTGTGTGTGTGTGTGCACGTGATGGGGGTTAGAGGGTGATTTGAGGGCTGCTTCCAGGCATTGCAAAGCCATTATTTTCTCTGCTGAAGACTCAGAGTGAAATTGGGAAAGATAACCCCACCGCCATATCTCTCCTCACCTTGAGGCATTCCTTCCATCCTTCTACTGATGGGGCTGATGACAACCATACACAACTACAGAGGGACAGACATTCTCAATGGCATTGGAAGCACTCACAAAATTAGGGTATTCAATTTATAGCCACTCCTGTTGCAATGACAGTGATAAGCTCTCTATCTGTCTATCGCCCACCTTGAGGTTCTCTACACTTTTAATTTAAGAGTCCTTTCAACAAAGGTAGACATTGCTAACTCCTCCTTGTTGAGTGCAAAGTGACTGGATTGATGCAGAAACAGATTCTTAAACTCATCCTTGGTTGTGGAATTTCTGGAGTCCCAGAGCGTACTTTCCACCCAGGTTTTGAGAACTAACTATGTGACCTGGAAAATGTATTATCGAGGATGAGGCATGGGTTCAGAGGAAAGAGGCCCAGGCCTCTTCTTGACACAAAGCTTTACCTTTCCTTCTATTCAGTTGAGCAAAATTGCAGCAGAACAACCGTGCACAATGCTCTTGGAATAAAATATGTCCATTCTCCTATATGACTCCCCTCCCCCGGGTAAAACAAGAGTGAGAAAAACTAAACGCACTTGCTTAGACTTGCAGATAACTGTATCAGGCACTTGACATTAAACGTCTCAAAAAGAAGCTTGGCCAAAGCTTTAACACTAGCACTTTTAATGGCATTACTTTGGTGGAACTACATATTAACTTTATTTGGGGAAGGGGAAGGGCTTCAGAGTAACTACATTGCTGAATTCCTCTCACCTAATCTCCTTATTTGGTCTTCTTCCCACGTGGAAAGCCCGTGAAGCACTATGGCTTGCTCAGGGACTTGTTTATTATTTTCTCCTTTACCCCTATCTCCACCCCCCACATTTGCACCTTGAAAAAAATCTGTCCAGCAGGTCTCATCCATCTACCCCCTATAGGTAAAGTTCAAAGAGCATGTGTAAATGTATATATTGTCTTTAGTGAGCATTTACTGTTCTGTATGCTTCAAAATGTTGGGGAACAGCTACTGTCATACGGAGCTATCCCCACCAAAGTAACCCAAACAACCCCAAAGTTGGGGTATATCTGTTGTGAAGAAGAGCAATTTTCTTTCCCAATGCCCAGTTTCCTTGGGTTTTATTTACTTGGTTTTCTTTTTCTAGACCGATGAGGATTGCCTGTAGGATTTTCCCCCCTCTGAAATGTAGCTGGAATAGGTAACATGGTATTCAGAGGTTCTTCATGGTATCCAGTGGAAGAGGGCAGTTCGGAGCTTTATAGTGACTCTGAGACCCAGCCTTGCTCTGTTCAAAAGGTTCTGGTGATCTTTCTGGCCAAAGGAGAATGGACCCCTTCCTCTAGAACAAGTTTAGAGAACATGTATAGCTTATCCATTTCAAGCACCACGTTCTCCAAGACCACCCACTCCCCACAGCCTGCACATTTACTTTACTCCAAAGTAACACATTTATTATCAGTAGAACACTCAAATGGCACATTTAATTCTCATGTAAAGTCTGATACCAACCCGACTCCAGGTGCTGAATGTAGTGACAGATCTAGACATTGATGTCCAACCTTTAATTATGACTTTGAGCCTGCTCATAATTGTCCCTGGAACTTGGAATCGATACACTGCTTTTGGCATATCATTTATGTTCCCAGAATCTGGCTCCTGGAGGCTCACTAGGAAATGCAGATGTTGGTTTATAGCTGGCAAATGTAATAATAATTTCACTCACACCAGCTCAAACTCTTATGAAAGTGCCTAGGTTTTGTATGCCAGGAAAGCCTAGCCAAAGTTTGTATTTTATGTGTGTGTGTGTGTGTGTGTGTGTGTGTGTGTGTGTATACACCCGAGGTGCCAAAAAATGTATATACATGAGTTGAGTTCATCTTTTGTTTTCAGTATATATTATTACAATTTTAATACAGTTTTTTCCTTTCTAAAAATGTGTATACATTTTTTGCACCCTCTGTGTGTACACACACACACACACACACACATACATGTAACATTTAACATTTTTTAGTTTAGACCTGAAAGAGTTTTCCAACTGAGGCAGGGCATGTCTGTGAGATAGTCATTGTTGATGCTTCTTTCTCATCCTCTCAATAGGTCAGTCCTTGCAGCGCAGGTCAAGAGGTGCACAAACTTGTGCGGTTTTCAATGCAATTCTTTTGGATCATAGGCACCTTTGCTGGATGAGTCCTTCTTGTCCCAGGCGATAATGGAGAAATGTCAGGTCAGCTCTTGTTTACATGTGGCATCTGCTTGAACATGGAGAGCTGAGGGAATTCTTCCCCAAAGCCAGTTGAGAGGCAGCCTGTATCAGAGGAAATTGTGTGTCACTTACACTTTCCCCCTTCTGTTTGCAGTGTTGTATTAATCAAGTGCTTAGAAATTAAGTCAGTTGCTCAAGTGCCCTCAGCTCAGAAGAGTTTCCTGAAACAAATACCAGAGTTGTCAACACACCTGCCATGTAATTGGTGTCATCAGCTTTCTACTGGATAGTTTTCAAACAGATTAAACTAAAACTGGAGCAAAGAGGAGACAATGGCTGAAATCATCAGACTCAGACTGATGGACTGCTTTCTTCACATTCCACAGAGAGATGTGTGTGTGTGTGTATTTTGTTTTGTTTTGTTTTTATTTCTTTTTTTCACCATCTTGCTATTAAGAGAAGCCAGCAATGGAATGAGTCCCACAGGTTCCTGACATACACTTTCTTGAAAGGCTGAGAGAAGCATGAAAGTTGGCACCTTAGTCCTTCAAGTGTGAAAGAAAAACAGAAAAACAAAACAAAACAAACAAATAAACAAAAAGCTGCAACAACAACAAAAAACCCCAAAACAATACTAATCAAGGCCTTCCCAGGGCTGATCTGCTTCCCAAGAAGAAGTTTTAGAAAACACAGTCTCTTCTGGGAATAGTGAGTGACCGATCATTACATTGCTACTTTGGTCCATCTGCTAACGGGCGTCTACTTTGGGGAGATGGGATACCACGTTCCAAAGAGTCCATGACATATTGCTTTCCTATGTTGTTAGCCTGTGAGATCACTGGCTTTCATTTGAGAAGCTGATACATAGTTTTGTAGATGCCAATGTCTGTTGAAGGTAGAGGAAAAATGAATACAATAGAATAGACACAATATAATTAGACATTAATATGGTGATGAATTGATAGTGAGTAGTGGGAAAAGAAATAGAAAAAAGTGTTAGATAATTACATTGATAGATTGATAAGTAGAGTAAATAGATTGCTGGAGAGGACGATGGGTGGGTAGATAATTGAATGGAGAGATAAATCAGACAATTGAGTAGACGGATAACCATATGATTACTTTGATAAATAGCGTGATAAAACCCAAATAATCAGCCATCTAGGAATCATTTTTTATGAGTTGAACAGCATTTTTAAAGAGAATTACTATTCGCAAAATGCCTCCCCCATTTTGGTCATTTGACTTCTAAATTGTCAGTGTTGGGTTGTGTGAATAGCCCCAAACCTCTAATCTCTGTAGCTGGTGAGGAACACGAATAGGACAGAGTAGCCAGAGAAAATGGCAAAATTATACATATATATATCGTGCGATAACGTCCCAGAAAGAAAGGATGTGAACTCCAATGCAATTAGATAATAATAAACATGGAGATAGGAATATGTACATTGTAATCAGGAAAATGTGTCAAAGCTTAGAAGACACAGATAATAGGACACTTGGATATAACTCTTGCTGTGCACTACATTATAAGTCAAGTTGTGTCTTTAGGGTGTTAATCACGAGGCACGTTTTTTTGCCCAAATGGAGCTTATGTTTTAGTGTGGTGGGGAGGAGAGATTGGTGGGGGTGACAATGGGGAGGGAAGCAGAGGAAAGGGAAGGGCCAGGTAGCAGGAACACTTTTGGACACACCAATGAATGATTATCCTACACACAGTAGAACCCTGTCCACCCCTCCCCCAACCCCACTCATTTAACCTGGAAAATAAAAGTCAAAGAAAAGAAAACAACTCCCCCCGCCAAAAATAAAAATAAAAAATAAATAAAAAATCAAGAAGAATGACAGAAACAAACAAACAAAAAGAAGCCCAAACTGTTTTGCCCTCCGCAGTGCAGATTAAAGTCTGTGATATGGAGAAGCAGGCGTTGCTCAGAGAACCTATGTTTTCTTATCAAAACTTGATGAAGAAGTGGACAAAGAGCGTCCCTGATAGCCAGAGACAAGCCAGTGCTCTAGAGGCCGAGTTTACACCATCAATGACTGCTCCAGGCCCTGTGTAGGGGAAAGAGAGACAGACCCATTAGCATGCACCCAACGATACCATTCTTATTCCCTGATGAGCAAATATATAGACATGCTTTTCTGTGAGCATTCCCCCACCTTTCACCCCCACCACTGACCCTTCTATGTTTGGACAAGTGGAAAGTTCCCATGAAGAGCATTTAGAAACTCAAAGGAACAAATCAATGGGATGCCTTAGCCACTGCCTGAAACATGGAAGTTAAAAAAATAAAAGGCTAGAAGGAGGAAATGGCAATCAGGCCTATGGGCTGTAAAGTTAGAGCTGCAGAGAGGGCTAAATGATATGGCAGGACTAGATGGCCATTTGATAAGCAGCACCTCTAACTGTGTTTTGTCTTTGGAGACAACATTCTGGACAGACAGGGATGAGAGTGGAAAGGATAGGCATTAGGGGCAGGAGAGAGTCCAGAATGGCGACAAGCAGGGGGAGGGAAGGAGGAGAAAGGAACGGAAACATTTTGTGAGCAACGTTTTGTGAGGAGTCTAGGTGTTGATGTGGCAGACTTTCCATCCGGTGTCACTTAGGTGTCGTGGAGGTTCCTCCTGAGGTAGCTGAGGGAGAGTGAATAATGCTAAAGACTGTGATTGGGTTTATCCAGTGGTGTCTCTCCAAAAGCAGCCAATCAGCCTTTCGAATCCAAACTGCCACCAATAATTCAGCCTGAAGGAGTTCTCCCTGTAGCACTGTCTCTCCTGATCCCTCCCTCTGCACCTTTGCACAGCCCTAGTGAATAACTCACATTCCATGGAGGAAGACCTCCAATCACAAGCACTATCCTTTTCCTTTCAGCCGTTGTCCTTGAGAAGACAAACCATGGGAAGTAATATTGCCCTAGCCTGTTCCAAGGGCCCAAGAAAGATGTGTCAGTGTGTAACTCTGCCTCTGTTCTCTTCTCACTTTATTTGCAAGCCATAAGAATGTGGGGTCATAAGCAAGACCAGTAGCTAGCAAGCAGAGAGTATTCCAGGGACAGCAAAAGTAAGTACAAGCCAAGGGATTAGAAGCCATGGAGAGGCATTCCCATAGGGCCAGTAACAAAAGGAAGGGGTTGCAGGCGAGACTAGCTTGCCTCCTTTACCTTTTCAAACCAGGATTATGCTGTCTTTTTAGAAGTAAACTAGTGTATTGGAAGTGAGCATGACTACTTTTAAAAGCAGAGATGGTGCAGGGTCTCCTCAGATAGGACCCAATCAATTGGCTTGCTTGTCAACCTAATGGCATGTGCCTAATGGATCTGTGCCTTGCCTAGGAAAGGACGGATGCTAATCTTTGCGTAGGGAAGTACAGGTCTCTCACTTGAGCAGTGAGCATTCAACTGTTCCAACTTCAGGGATTTCAACATGGATAACTTCTCTTCCTCTGATTTACAATGTGCACAATTCTCTTATTGACTAAAAATTCATTTGTACATGATAGCTTAAGAGTCTAGCTCATATATCTCTGCATTTTTGTTATAGAGTATTTACAGACAAGGGCAGGATAAATGCCCTAGCTCAGTGCTACGATCTCCATGAAGGCTCCATAAATATTTATGGAAAGTAGCCTGACTCTGGGGCCTCCATCAGTCCAGACATATATCCTAAGGAATCATACTGGCCTACAGAATATACTGAGTTGGAAAATGCTTAAGTTAAAGCTCAGTGTAATTTTCTATAATGTTTTGTGGAAAAGATAAATGATTTAGAATTGTAAATGAGTTGATAAAAAATGAGCAATATAGATTTGTAAAACCCATGCTTCTTTAAGAGTATCTTTCATTAAAAATATATACACATATATGTATGTATGTATATATATATATATATATATATATATATATATATATATATGAGGTGTGATCAAAAAATACGGTGAATGTTTAAATATAAACAAATTTATTACACTAAAAAACATATTGCCATTAATCCCCCTCAAAATACACCCCCTGCTTCAGACACACTTATCCCATTGTTCTTGCCACTTTCTGAAGCAGTTCTGAAAGTCCTCTTTCGTGAGTGTCTTCAGTTGTTCTGTTGTGGCTGCCTTGATGTCCTGAATCAATTAAACATGTTTACCTTTCATGGTCATTTTGACTTTGGGGAAGAGCAAGAAGTCACAGGGTGAAATATCCAGTGAATAAGGTGAGTGAGGACATACCATAATGCTTTTGAGAGAAATTACCATACCAGAAGCAATGTTTGACACGGAGCATTGTCATAAGGGAGGATGAAACAGTTTGCCCATTTCTCAGGCTGTTTTCTACACACATCACCACCTTTTAAACTCTCTAATAAATCCTTATAATGTTCAGAGTTCACTGTAGTGTCCCTTAGTACAAACTCAGCTCACACAATTCCATCCATGTCAAAAAACACAATTAATATCACTTTGATGTTAGATCTTGACTGATGCTCTTTTTTCACACAAGGAGAACTGGGTGATTTCCACTGAGAACTCTGAACCTTGGTCTCAAGGTCATGACCATAGACCCAAGTTTCATCTCCCATGATGCTGTACCTTAAAAGGCTGGAATCTGAAGGAGCACGGTCGCACAACTCCAACGGAACTGACTAATGCTGCTGCTTTTGTTCGACAGTCCACATGCGCGGAACAAATTTTGCACTCACTCCCCTCATATTCAAATCTGTTGTTAAAATATTCTGAATGGAACCACAAGAGATGTTCAGATTCTCAGAAATTTCCCCAATAGTCAATCTTCTGTTTGATCGAATCATTTTGCTTACTCTTTCAATATTCTCTTGGGTTTTTGATGTTGAAGGACGTCCAGATCTTTCCTTGTTTTCAATCGCTTCACAACATTATGAAATCACTCGAACCACGTGTAAATCGTCTTCATGGTCACTGCAGCATCACCGTAAACTAATTTTAACATGTCATATGTTTTTTTAGCACTTTTTTGCAGTTTGAAACAAAATTTAATGTTAATGCGCTGTTCGTGATCCATGATTTACAGCACACTTTAAAACACACCTCTCAACCATAGCTCACTCCCAACTGACTTCACTGAACGAGTTGAAACTTATTACACACTGTTACTAAGGTTCGACGTGCCACTTCCCATATTGAAGATCCCTGCCTTTCCATTGGATGGTACTGGGCAGCAGCATTCACCGTAGTTTTTGATCACATACATATGACACATTGAACTAGTTATGTGTGTGTGTGTGTGTGTGTGTGCGCACGTGCATGTGTGTGTGTGGTATGATGTGTGTCTTCATGTAATTCACTGTGTTGATGGTAGCTTAAGAAACAATTGAGACTCTAATAAGTTCTACTCTAGGGAGACCGAGGTCTTCGTGTAGGAATAACTTTATTTCAAGTTCTACCAGTGAGCTTCAGCATTCCTTGCTACATACACCATGCTACAGCACAAGGTTGCATATTGCTAAAACAGAAGAAGATAAATATATAACAAAGCAAAGCATCAAAGGATGATATATGGAGAGAAAAGGGGCATCATAAAGAGAAATGTGTCTCGTGGAGTGTGGCAGTTGCAATAAGAGGTTCAGTGTTGGTCAGGCAGGAGCTTCACAGCCACAGTTTAGCTACAGTTGAGTGGTCCAAAGAGTAGAAACCAGGAAGGTAACTTAGTGGATATAGAGGCTGCTCAGTTTGCTCGGGATGATAATGATAACACATATTCATATTGTGCTCTTTATGTGACAAGCATGATTCTAAATGCTAAATATCTATTAACTCATTTAATCTTCACAAAACCCTCTGAGCCATGTACTATTGGCATTCCCATTATATTAATAGGGAAACTGAAGAACAGAACAGTCAAGTACTTTGCCCATGGTCACACAACTTATACACCTAGAGTTAGATTAGATTTGAGTCACTCTGTCCACAGAGTCAGTGCCCTTGATTCTTATAACTCTACTTCCTTTCTATGGAAAATAATTCTTTGTGAATGTTTTCCAGGGACCAAATCATCATGTGATGAGAGGAATAATGGACTGGGAATCTGGAGATTTAATTTTTCTACGTGAGTCTGCTTCTCCCAAGCTGAGTGACATCCTCTCTCTGGTCTTGGTTCTCCCATCTACAAAATGAAAGGAGGCTGGGATTGATGATCTCTAAGGCTCTTCTTTTATTTGCAATCTGAATTATTGTATAAATGGAAATCCTACATCTGGTGCTAGAAGGGACAGCTTGTGAGCAGCCAGATGGTCTTTTCCAGTAGGTACGAAACCATCACCACTCTAGCTTTTTGCACCTCTGCTTATCACAACCTCTTGAGTTAGTAACAGGGTATAAAACATTCCTAGACTGCAAGGTTTCCTTCTCTGTGGCTCGTTTTCTATGCAGCTTCAGGGTTTCATTCTTTAGCAGGTATAATGAGCCCTGCTTTATTGTATCAGAGGTTGTAGCAATTTAGGGCCAAAGTGCCTTTAGTCAATCAGTCTATGAAATATGGCTGAGCTATCCTGGCCAAGGATTTAATCTAATCCAGCATGATGGAGATTGAAACTAGCATTGTATTCCTCATACGGATCCTGGACACATTTGAGATTTGGCAGCTGGGCCAAATGTCAGTATAGTGGGGGCCCTACAGGAGAGCTCTCAGGCTTTGTTCAGAGCAAGAAAACAATGCTTCACATCTGTGTACCACTTTCTAGGTTGGAGGAATGTGAGACAAAAGCCACCAGCAATGAATGGCTTCTTTAATTGAATCTTTACAGCAACCCTAATTCTATTGGTGAAAGAAAACATCTGAGTGGGTCTCTCCCATTGGGCTTCTGTATGCTCAGGCCACTCACCTGATTAGGCAAATACTTCCATGCACTTTAATGTATAAGGGATGGATTGGCACTGTTTAACTATTTGGTGTGGTACATGATAACGTGGGACCCATTTTTGGCTCCTTAGGCTGGTAGGAGTCTTTTGCAAATGTTAGCTCAAAGATTTGGCTATACAGGTAGACATGATACTTCACCTGAGCTGCACACACGTCTTCAGATGTCAAGTTAAGTATGATTTTCCTATGTCATAATTTGTTTAGATACCAGCTGTATGGACTTCCCTAGGTATTTGGTACCCAAGATAATACTAGTTTTAATTTCAATAAACAGGGTTAAGAATTCAAAAGGTGTTTTCATTCTTATTCTTTTATTTTTTTAGTGGAAGTAGGAAAAATGGTAGAGAAACGTAGTTCATATCACAAACCTAGAAACCTAGGATTTGGATAGGTGAAGCAGGTGTTCAATTATGTGTTCTACTACAGAAAACTAACCCTGTAATGCACCTGGATAAAACACAAGGGTTTGAAGAAAAGATGGGACTGAAAAAAAAGGCTAAGGAGCAGGGGACATGGATGTATAGGTGAGCATACATGTTCTAGGGTAACTGAGAAAGGTTTTCTGCACATACACCCCGTTTGGCCTCACTGCCTTGTTTTTGTGGCCCTACACATCCTTTGGGGTAAAGTCACTGGCCACTATCAGAGTGTAACTAATGCTGGCAACTTTGCAGTCAGATCAATTTTGGTTTAAATTCTGAATCCGTAGCTTCCCAGCTATGTGATGTTAAAGTCATTTCAGTTTTCTCGTTGAGAATATGCGTGATGATACCGAGTTTACAGAATATTAAAGGATTCAACTGATTTATATCATGCCTAGTACAAAGTAGTCATGTGATCCTGGTAACTGCATCTCAGGTGGTTCCGTGCCTCTCACTTTCCACTTGTTCCTTAAGGCTCATATTGGCTTATGTTGATATTTTCCAAGTATGTTAAACCTGAGGTGAGGTTTTGGTAGGTGACAAAATGTGAGGAGGTGAGATAGGTGAGATCGGAGGGTTAATGTGGAGAGAGGTCATTGACTGTGAGGGCCCTAGAAGGGTGTGGAACACTGAGCAAGAAAATGGGAGCGATCCAAAGCTAAGCTCTGTGGTCACGTCCAAGGGCAAAGAACCAGTCTGCAAGGGTAACAGACCCCAAGGTAGCCTCAAAAAGCCACCGCCGCTCACTCAACAGGTATTTGCTGGGAGTCTGCCATGCATCAGGCTGTGTTTTCAGACTAAGGGTAAATATAGTCTCTGCTTTCACAAAGTGTGTACTCCAGTAGGACCTGGGATACTGTCTGTGCTAGTCTAAATCAATAAACAAACAAATAAATAAATACTTTAAACCCTCACAGATTCTGAAAAGAAACCATTTGAAACTAATAATACAACATCTCTTCCATCTCAGGAATATCTTTCCTGCTGGATCATCTTAAAAGGATTGAGTTCAAGAGAGAGAACTGAATTTGAATTCTGGCTCTGATACTCATCAGTAGAATGCCATTGGACAAGGCAGTCAAGTTCTCTGAATCAGTTATTATTATTATTATTTTTAATGTACAAAACGGGGAGTGGATAGTTTTATCTATCCTCGCAGGGTCGCTCTGAGGATTAATTCAGATGGTAAGATCACAGAGTATAAGTAAAAGATGAATAAATTTAGGTGAATTAGAACCAGAACAATAATTGCTGAACCTTAAAATAGCATCTTTTGGGGGGATCTATTGAAAAAAGAAAACTCTGTGCATTTCTTTCTTTTTTCTTTTCATTTTCTGTTATTTTCTTCTTCTCCTTCTTCTTCTTCTTATTATTGGTTTCAGGTGTAAAAGCAACATAATCGTTAGACATTTGCACCCCTCACAATGTGATAACCCCCTCCCCCAAGCTACCACCCCTCTGACATCTTATATACCTGTTGCAATACCATTGACTATCTTCCTTATGCTGTGCTCCACCTCCCACCTCCCATGGAATATATATATATATAATTATAGTTATATATAATTATAATTGACATGCAGTATTATTCTACTTCAACTTCAGTTGTACAGTGCATTGGTCAGGCGTCTATACAGTCTACACATATGAAGTGATCCCCTTGATTAAGTGCCCACCTGACACCTTATGTAATCTACAACATTGTTGATTATATTCCCCATACTGTATTTCATAGCCCCATGACTATATGTGTCTACCAATTTGCACTTTCTAATCCCTTCACCTTCTCCTCAATCCCCTCGCCCCTCCCATCTACGAATCAACATTTTTTAAATATCTCTCTGAGTCTATTTCTATTTTGTTTGCTCATTTATTCTGTTCTTTAGATTCCACATATAAGTGAGATCATATGGTATTTGTCTTTATCAGTTTGACTTATTTCACTCAGCATAATAATAAAAAAAGAAATACAAATTGGTGGTTACAAAATAGTCATGAGGATGTAAAGTACAGCACAGAGAATAGAGTCAATACTGTTGCAACAACTATGCATAGTGCCAGGTGGGTGCTAGACTACTCAGTGGATCACTGCATAAATCATATAAATGTCTAACCACTATGCTGAACACCTGAAACTAATATAAAATAATATTGAATGTCAACTGGAATTGAAAAATAAATAAATACATTTTTAAAATCTTAAAACAATAACAACAACCCTGTGCAATACTAGGTTCTCAAAGGTAATACCAGATGAAAGCAAACTTGGCTATGGCTAGCAATAAAGTGACCTGGTGTCTCCTGAAAATATCTGAGGAGGCTGCCAACCACAGATAACGGCTTCCTAAGGAAGGCTAGTTCTTCTGAGAAAGTGTGTTAAGAAGCCCAACTCTTTCTCTGGGCAAATGCCACGTGTAAGGAATCTTTATTAATAGCTAACAATGACTCAATTTGGTTAGGATGGCTGTTACAAAAATCAGGTTTAATGAAATATGTTTCAGGGATAAATTGAAAGTGGGAACATAAAATCACACCCTTTCCCCTCATTCTAGTCTGTCCACCTTCACCCATTTCAATGCTAAATGTTAATTGTTTCCTTCATGCCTAAAGTTGAGCATATTTGAATATTAAAGCTTAAGTGATGATGCAAAGCCACAAAACAAACTGTGAATGACAACAGTGACAACAACAAAATACCTTGGGGACAGAGATGCAGACAAAAATAAGTTAGTCTTCGGCAGACAGAAAGAAGAGAGAGACAGCCTTAGCCATGATCACGGGATAAATGTCAGAAATTGTAAATGGTATAAAGGTCAATTGGTGCATGTGCTCTGGGCCAGAGGGAAGAAAGCTGTTATGGCTACGAGGGGATCTCAGCGCAGGTAAGAAAAATACATTAAGAAATAGACAAACAAACAAATAAATAAACTAAAACCTACTTTGGAGAAGCTACATATTTTGTTAAAATACATATACTAAATATTAGATTTTTGAAAAGTAAATTTGGTTGAGGGCTTAAATATGGAATTAACATGCAGAACTGCCAATTGTGGAACTGAGTTTGCTGCTGCATTCACGGCGTGGCTGGTCATCCTCTGGAGGAGCAGGTATTGAGAATCAAAGTACTCAAACTCAGCACAAAGCTTGTAGAAAAATATGTAAGCTTACTGATGAGCTCCTGCCTTCTAAGAGATTTGGAAGTGTCAAAATGAAGTGTGCATTACAAGCGATGAAGTTATTGAAATGTGTGACCATTTTTCGCTTCCATGATTGCAATGAAAATATGGCGTGGTTCTTCAGCAACAGTAGACTGTATACCTGTCATTCTATTAAAATAGCAGCTGGTAGGGTGATCACATTAAAAAAAAAAGAAAAAGAGAAAAAAATCCCATAGGCAAGTTGAATAGGTGGTAGCACAGTGAGACCAATGAAATATCTGAAGTCTAAGAAGATACAGTTTTGTTCTGAAATTTCAATAGGTTTTATAAGTATAAATATGAACTATGTGACCTTCCTAATGAAGAACCAAAAGGATAATGATGTTCTTGGTGATTAAAAGAGGAGCAAGGAAATCTAATTAGAGGATGTACGCGTTACACTTGTTGATGAAACATAAGCCTATTTTCATCAGTGCCGCTGATGAAGGCGCATCATTCCCCTTCAAAGGGAACTTTCCCTCCATTGTCTTTAATTACAGCAGAAAACATGGCACTATGTTTTTTTACAAGGAAGATTAACTGGGCTTTGCAGAGCAAAGAAGACAAGAAGACATGCGGATAAAGAAGCACAGAAAGGCAGCCATCTTTGTTGTGTTGCCTTTAGCACTCCCTGTTTTGTGCTTACCACAAAGACAAAAGTTTAAGAAGTTAATATCAGAAGTTAATTCAAATCTGCCAGCTCATCAGAAACCTGAAAAAGACAAGACTGTAGTCTATGCTGAACCATAAGCTTTTGTGTGTGTGTGTGTGTGTGTGTGTGTGTGTGTGTGTGTGTGTGCTGACATCAGCATACCCTGAATGCTCAGTGTTAAATTCTAAATGCTTAGGCTAATAGCCAGATGTCAATGATTCAGATACAGGAGGGTGGGGGTGCGAGGGAATGACAAGGAACCTCATCAGAAATGAAATGTGAAATGTCTGCATATTTTTTTCTAATATGTTGACAGTTTGCAGGTTTGGGAAAATACAAATGATTACACTGCTGTCATCAGCCAAAAGCAATGGTATGTCTCTCTGATTCATCCCCTCCCACCTGGATTTAAATTGTGAATTTGGAAAATAAAAATCATATACGTTATCAGCAGGAAATGGACAAATGTGCAGCTTTTGATGCCTCTGCAAGAAGAAATCATTTGATGAATGTCTTTCTAAATAGTAAATTAGAATGTTTGATACAGTCTCACTCACAAGACCCATGGGGAAGGGGGGGGCACCTAAATTTCAAATAAGAACTGAGAGGCTGGAATGAAAGGGAGAGTGGTAGAGAATAGTGATTTGGTTTCCCTGGGAAGAGAAGATTACAAATCCTTCTGAGTATTTGTGTTTTCATTGGTGAGTATTTGTGTTTTCATTGGTTAGTCAAGGGTTTCATACTGTATAGAGGCTATAACTGATGCCTCCATTGACTGAAAGAAATGTTTTTTAATTCAACAAATGTTTACTGGGTAACAACCATTGAAAAATACAATATTACATCCTTTAAGTGCAGAAACAAATACAATCAAAATAGCAGCCTAAGGGTAAGTGACCATGAGAGCCCAAGAGATGAAGTGAGTGACTTTTCAGTGGGGTTCAGAAATACATTATGGATGGGGTAACATTGAGCACAACCTCAAAGGATAAGTATGACTTTATCAGGCAGTAAATAGGGCAAAGGTTTCCTTCTGTGACCCTACAACACACTGGAAGAAATAGTATATGTACGGGTTAGAAAAAACATGGGATTAAGATAACACAGACCTTGCTCTTGCCACTTCCTTCTTTGGTAGAATTCCTATCTGTAGAAATTCAGTAACATCACTTACATTCTCTGAGCTCCAGGCTCTTCCTCTGTGAAGTGGAAATGATAACAGTACCTACCTCAGAGGGTTGGTTCTCAGCTCTCTAAAGCTATGTCCGGCTGACATTAATAGCTAGTAGCTTTTTCATTCCTCCGGCATAGCACTCATTATATTCTATTCTTCTACTGTAATTATCTATTGACTTGTTTGTACAAGGTTGGAAACTTTGATCCTCTTTGTATTCAAATGGATGGGTGGATGGGAAAAGGCAAAGCAGCATGGTCAGAGGCGTCAATGAGTAATGGGGTCTGGTGTTCTAGGGCACAGGGTGGTTTAGCCTGCTGAGTACATAGAAGGCAGCAGGGGAAATTGAAGCTATAAGGGCAATTGATCTCACAGCAAGAACAGACCTCTTGGCCATGCTTTCCTGGTAGGCAGTTTTCAGCATGGTGTGAACAGGTTCATTCTGAGTTTTGGAGAGTTCACTTGTTGCCGCAGTGGCAGATTGGAGAGGGATTACCAAAGACGAGGGAACCAGCAAGAGAATACAGTAATTGTTCAGGGGAGGTACTTGCTGCTGTGTGAGTGAGAATGGAAGGGAGGGCGGGCAGTTGAGGGGAAGGGCTGTGGTCTGCTTGCTAGGCCTTGCTGGCTAATAGGTGTAAGGGGCGAAGAAGAGGAAGAAGTCAAAATGCCTCTTGACATTGTAGTGAGAGTGTATAGGTGCACAGGTAAGGTATACATCGGAATGGGAGGGATGCCTGGGAGAGAAAGACTGAGAGTGAGACCTCTATGGGACGTTCAAGTAGGTAGAGTGGTTTGTAGCTCAGAATTAAGGAGAGCACTGGAGATACAGACGTGGGAGTTACCAAACTATTGCTCAGAGGTTAGAGAGCTTCAGTGTGCATAAGGTCTCCTTGGAGAGCTTGCTTAAAAAGTATATTCTCACAACTTTCCCTGGATATTTTTATTAAATGGGTCTGGGGCAAAGACCATGAATCTGCATATTTAAAGCATCTGAAGTAAGTGTAGTGTAATACAGGCTAAGATATTACTCTGTAAGGTGTTGAAGACATGGAAGACCCCTTCTCCTCTCACTGAAACATTCTCCTGGGGCAGACTTATGGGGCAGGTAGTGGAGGAGCTAGAAGCAGCCTGAGATAGAATGGAAAGAAGCAAGTCACCACACAGTTATGTCACAGAGATTAGAAGTGGGATGTTGAGGAGCCAAGGGTAGGTCTGGAACTGAAATGAGGCTCAGTGTTAGGAGGGAGCAGAGCATGATAGGGTGAGGTGTGAATGGACCTGGAGGAAGCGGGGATGGCCAACACTGGTCCTCCCTTTCAGAGCATTGGAGGTGAAGGGAAGAGACACTGTAGGATAGCTCATGGATAGTATGCTCAGGAGCCCACCCAGACTCCTTGGGCCCACAACTCAGGTCTCACCTGAACATATTTGGACACCTTAGTAAAGGAGTGGAGGCAGGAGTGTGTTGGTAGAGATGGGAGGTATAAAGGCAGGGGTTCTGAGCAGTCTGCCTACCAGTACCAGTGGGGTGCACGGGGGAGGAGGTCAGCAAAGGGTGGAAAACGAAAGGAGATGGTCAGTGCTGCTTCTAGTTAAAGAAAATCCTGTTTGAAGAGCCAGACTGATATGTGTATTTATTCTGGAGGAATGGCCATTATCCAAAGAAAACATAGATCCTGTCCTCGTAGTGTCCAGGGGCTGCTTGAAATAGGCTGTAGTATAGCTGCTCTGAAGGGGCTGAGGATTTGCCTGAAGAAAAATTTCAGAGCCCAGATGTTGCCTTAACTGGAGTGTTTTGCCATTTTCATTTGCAAAGACAAGATTTCTATGAGTTGTCCTTTCTCCTGATACTTAACTCTTAATGTAACTAATTTACGTCGCTATGATTTCACAGATAAAATGTGAGAAATCTGTTTTTCTCTCTGCAGCATCCCCCCTCCTTTCTGGCTTTGTTTGTGTTCCCTGCCCCTCTCCCCTGCCAGTTCCAGTAATCCAAGCGTTTATATGGCTCATTAAGCGCATTACACTCTCTGCAATGCCGGATGTAATCAGGTTCAGAATCTTCCCTCATTGCACTCTAAGGACAGAGGGATGGGGCCTCTTGCTCAAGACCCAGTGGAGGCAATGTGGGTTGGCAAGTTGAGAGAAAGTGAAACGCTTCTGAGAGAGGCAGAGCTGTGGCTTAGGAAGCCAAACCTGGTCATCCGCCTGCAGCATGCCGGCTGGCAAGACTTCAAGATGCCAGGGTTCCAGGTGGGCCTTCAAATGGCTGCATCCACTTGATAAAGCTTACAGACACTTAGAGCAAGCTGCTTTTTAATAACACAGGGTTAGGGGTGATATGTTTTAGAGATCTGTTGCTTACCCTATTTTCCCATTGTTTTTTTCAAATTCAGAACATACACTTAGAAAGCTGAAAGTAAGCTGGGAGTCCAGCTTGTTCTGCTCTTATATTTTATAGTCAACCATGGAACAGAGGGAGCCATAGTTTGTCTGTAGCAGAGTGAGGACTAGAATCCAGTTTTCCTTGCTCGTAATACTGGTCTCTTCTCTACACTATGCTGCCTTTCCAGTGCCTGAAGTTGCACAGGGCTAAGGAAAACACACAGGCTAAAATGCTTCACTGAGTTGGCACACTGCCTGGGTGACCTATCCTGTCTGTGTAGCTTTTCAAAGGGGGCAACAGGTGTACAACCTCTGACTTATCACTGAGTATTTCCCACCTACATATGTTGTCTCTCATAGTTTACCTAATAAGTTCCTGTTTTAACCCACTCACCAACTCATTGTCTCCATAGTCTGTCTTCTGTATTCTTTTGAGATTGATTTTATCCCACTTTTCTTTGTTCTTTGCATGTAGGTCGGAAATACATGAAAGGTATGTTTGTGTGAGAGGTCTATTGTGAGTGTGTTGTGATGTATTCACAGGGCAGAGTCAAAAGGGTCTCCAAAACAGAAACTTACAGTCTTTGAGGGCAAACACCAATGCATGACTGGGAATGTGGTGTGTGTGTGGGGTGGGGGGCGAGCAGGGAGGGTACGGGGCTGTATTTGGGAGGTATGTGTATATGAGTTGTAAACGTAAAATTTTCCATTAAGATAAGGAGTTCAGATTTAGATAAAAGAGGGGAGATGTTGGCATGGGAAATGGGTCCAAGCAGGCTAAATGTTGATATGGAGTTCCAGCCAGAAGGTCAAACAACAAAAATCCATGATAGGTTGCCTAGTATTGTGAGTTGAAATGAAATAATAGAAAAAGCTCAGACACTGGAAGAACGCATAGGCTTAAATCCCAGTTCAAGCACTTATAAGCCAGTGAGTTGAGTAATCTGTCTAACCTCTCAAATTCCTCCTTTGTAAAATGGGGGTAAATATACTACTTACTTCCTAATGTCATTAAATGAGATAAAACATGTAGGGTACTTTGTCTAGTGGCCCTGTAGGTAGTAAGTGGTTAGTAAGACTTAGACACAATTACGGGGCCATTGAGGACAAGAAACAACAATCATGGCCAGCAGAAATGGTTGGTCAACTGGACAATATCACTCTACTCCTGTGTTGAAGCCATTGCCACTCAGGCACTGTATCACAGAATTAGTCTTTGTGGGGACCAAGAAGAACACCTTGTTCAAACGCTTTCACTGAAAAAAAAAAAAAGAAAAAAAAAAAAAAAACCAAAAAAACACACACACACAAAAACACAGAACCCTTGAGATTGACTTTCCCAAAACCATTCAGTCAGTTATGTAGCAGCAGAACCTGGCCTCAAAGAGGCTCTGAGCCTCATATACCCTACTCCCTTCTGTCACATGTCATTCCTGACAGCTGAATTCCTCCTGTTCCTGGTATCACCAACACAGCCCTCCAATCTCTGCATTCTTTTGTTCGTTCACTCAACAAAATTTTCCTGACCAGCTACTATGCTCGTTTCTAAGGATCAAACTGACATGGTCCCTACGTTCACGGAACACACAGCCCAAAAGGAAAAGTCTTTAATAAAACAAACTAAATAAATGAAACAAAAATAACATTGCAACTAGAAAGTGAGGTCAATAGAGATAAGGTGTCTATCTGTTGCGTCATTGCAGTTTCCTCATCACTTCGAACAGCCCAGCTCATCGCACGTCCTGATGCATATTGGTTGAATGAATGCTAGTGAACACACTGTGGTGAGTGCAGCATTCAGAAGTGTTATATTAGAACTGACCTATTCATAGAGGTCAGGGAAGCTTCCTTCAAGAAGAGATGCTGAAAGGTAAATGGACATGAACCAGGTGAAGCAAAATAAGATGAATTATGGGGATTGGTGTTGCTGTAGTAAAAGTGGACAGGAGACTTTGTAGGAAAGGAAAACACAAGTCCAGCTGAGCAATAATCTGGTAGCTGTTTTAAGCAGAGCAGTGATAAGATGGACCATATCACAGAATGCATTGGCAAAAACCAGTAGTACCATAGTATCTTATATTTATACAACAGTTTTCAGTTTGTCATACCACTGTGTTGAACATTATCTGATTGATAATTCACAATGACAGTCAGCAGGTCAGGAAATAGTACCTCAACTTTAGCTGAGTAAACTGAGGTCTATAGTCTTTGTGTGTTGTCAAAGTTACACATCTGAATATAGCATTTATGGGATACTCTCCATATAAATGACCTTATTTAGTCCTCTCACCAGCCTTTTATGGCAGGTGTTAATATCCCAATATCATACACGAGGAAAGTAAGGCTCAGTAAGGTTAAATAGCTGACATGTGGCCAATGGAGTTGGGATAAGAAGCTGTCTTTCCTATGGACTGGATTTTGTCCCCCTCAAATTCATATGTTGAAGCCTTAACCCACAATGTGTATTTGGAGATGGGGGTTATAAGGATATAATTAATGTTCAATGAGGTTATAAGGGCAGGGCCCTGATCCAATAGGATTAATGTCCTAATAAGAAGACACATGAGAGAGTGATCTCTCTCTCTCTCTCCCTCCCCCCCAACACACACACACACACACACACTCTCTCTCTCTCTCTCACACACACACACACACACACAGCCTTTCTCTATCTATCTCTATCCCTATCCCTATCTCTTTCTCTCTATCTCTAGCTCTATCTCTAATTTCTATCTCTCAACACATGCTTAGAGGAAAGCCATGTGAGGATAAAGTAGCCATCTACAAGCCAGGAAGAGAGCCCTCACAAAAACAGATGATAGATCTTTGTGACTTTATCTTGAACTTCTGGCCTCTAGAACTGTGAGAAAATAAATTTCTATTGTTCAAGTCACCAGCCTATGATATTTTGTTATGGCAGCCCACGAACACTAATATAGTCTTAATGTACATAGTCTTAGTATATATCTGCTATTGCACACCTCTTTCCTTAGTTAATGATAGAGAGAGACAAGAACCTGAGTCATTCATTGTCAGTCCTTCTGTTGGCCATATTCCCTGCCACTGGCAACCCCACTAACTGAGGTGGTGATAGCAGGGTTAGTGGCTGAATAGCACTCCAATCCCACCTTTTCCTCTTGGTTTTATTAAGACCAAGGGATGGATACTCATAGACATCAAGGTATGGGCGGAGCTAGTGGCCTGTGATTATCCTGGATCCAGAGCTGTGAAAAGTGACAGTTGTGGAGTTGCTTCCCAGGTCTGGAAAATTCAAAAGTTACCACTTTCTATGTGACTGAGATTGACCATAGAAAAGTCGGGCTGTGAGGCTTCTATCTCTGGAAGCAGAGCTGCTTCATCTAAATGGATGAGAGTGTATGTGCATGTCTCACTCTGTTTATCCTCTGGGTAAGCACTTCAGTATCTGATGAAGGGTCCAGTTCTGGGTCTTATCCAGTATCTTTGCATTAGTTACATGTGCTTCAGTGTTACTTAACCTCTTCTATCCTCCTTCTTACTCATCTTTAAAATGGAGTTAATAACTTGTCTTGTACTGCTAACATGATGCCTAGAAACCAGTAAATATTTGGTAAATGGTAGATATTTTTATTCTTATTCTTTTTAATGACATATTTTAAAATGAAGATTTTAGAACTAAGTCTTTAGCCGTTTTTGTCTTGGGCTAAAAGTATAAAGCATTCATACTACCGTGTTTCCCCGAAATTAAGACCTGACCGGACAAAAAGCCCTAGCATGATTTTTCAGGAGGACATCCCCTGAACATAAGCCCTAATGTGTCTTTTGGAGCAAACCTTAATATGAGACCTGGTCTTATTTTCGGGGAAACACGGTAGGGTAATTTCCCCATGGAGACAACCATATGAAAATCCGTTTGGTCTCTGGGCTGGGTCCCTCTTGATGCTGCTGTATGCAGAAATAGCAGAATGCTCATAGCTTTTAAAGGCCACCAAGAAGTTCATTGTTTTATAGGGGACAAAACCCTTCCACTGAAACATACAACAATATTTCATATATGTGCATGTGAAAGCCATCATATTCTACATGGTACAAACCAAGCACTTGAAGTCTATATACTGAGGAGAAATAAATCGGGGAGTGGAGCAGGCAAGCCTATCTTTGAGGTAGGCTTCAGTTCAAAAGCATAGACATTCAGGCAGGCAGAGGAAGGAAGGAACATGCTGTACCCACCTGCCACTGCTGATGAGGGGCTTATTTCTAAGACACACACAGCACAATGCACACACAATGCAGAGAGAAAACAAAAGACATAGATCACACATTTTAGATGGTTGGTTGGTGGACAAAGTTTAGTTAATGTCAATGCCGAAAGTTTGTTCAGGGTCTGAGGTGCACATGGCAAAATGAATACCTTTTTATTCTACTCACCAGATGCTTCCCTCTAATCAAACCTCAGCAAATAAACAAATACATACACACAAGAAATATCAAAACAAGCTAGCCCTGGTCCACGGTGTGAAATGTTGCACAGGGAGATGGACATGGCAGTGTGGGAAGATGGAACAGGGAAGGATAAGGGCTTCCAAGGGGAGCAGTCATGGCTCTGGAGACCTCTCCATCCATATGGGAGGCAAAGACCTTCAGAGAAGGATCTGGTGCTCCAGCTGTGGACAGAAGAGTCACCTAGATGAAGACTCAGAGGAGTGCTCCATTCATGCCAAAGGAATGAGAACATGACATGGCAATCAACATGAGAATCATGATGGCAGCAGTTGGTGACTTGGCTCAAAACTATAAATATAATCCCCCGGAGTCATAGAATCTTACTATAAAAACTATCTGAAAATTATATCTGATTTACCCACCAGACCTTTAAATAGTACTGCAATTGAACCGTTCCATGGTTCTTTCTTCTTTACAACAACCACCATTCAACTTGGTTCAGAATAAGGTTTACCTCTTCTGTAAGGTGTGAACCTTGTCTTTCAACAGACAAGGAGCTATCAATTTCCTTGTAAATATCACTGTATCACGTGCCAGGAGAATGACAGGGAGAAGCATTTCATATCTAAGGGTGGTGGGTTGAGCAGTACGGATGGACACAGGCCAAGCAGATCTTGCCTTCCTCCCTCTTGAGTCCCTCATGCTCCCCCACGTGGCTGAGCCAACTGCATCCGGGCTTCCTGCACTCACCATACAGTGTGATGCTGGCGTTGGTGTTCCCAAGCTTGTTTGTGGCCACACAAGTATAGTTCCCATAATCCTTTTCTGAAACATTGAAGAAGGTCAGAGTGGATATGCGCCCTTTGTTCTCAATCCTCACGCCGTCCAGGCCAGTTGCTAGCCTGTAATAAGAGAAGGTACTGCTGGTCTGGTTCTATAATAGTGAAACAGCAGACAGAAGGTGCTGGAAGGACCCAAAGTTACCATAGTTTAATCCTACAAGGAGGCCTCTTCCTCCCAAAAAACCCTTTCCGCTAACCCAGTTCCTGTAACTCAAACCATAAGCACCACAGCCTCTATCAGGAGACAACAGGGAAGGATGCTCATGTTCCAAAGCCTAAATGTACTAGCTTCTAGTCACTAAAGTTTGCCAGGTCTACAACTAATCTCAGATTCTCAAACAAGGTCAATTCATTTTGCCCACTTCCCAGCTTCCTCCAATGATTGTTCGTTTGTTCGTGTCTGGTTCTAAAAGGAGACTTTGTCATAAAGGAGGTACTGCAATGCCTTTCGGTTCTGCCATATATTTCTCCTTTACTTTGTCATTCTCTATCCATGTGGGCAGTGATCCATCAGCTCTGCTTCAGACATGCTCTAGTTCCATTTTTCAAGGTACCTGGTATCCTCTTTGAACCACTGGAATTCAGCTGTAGGCACCGCAGAGGCTTCACAGCTCAAGATGCCCTTCTGACCAACTGAGACACCAGTGTTCTTGGCTTTTGAGATATAGGGAGGGTCTGTGGGGGGGAAATGCAGAGTGATTTCACGAAGTAGATGAAAGGCACGTTCAGTCACTTGCTTTGCAAGTGGATTTCTTGTGACTTCTCACTTAAATAACCATTAATTTTAGGAAAGGAACTTGCTTGAAAATATTGCATTTACCCCAGGATCTTCTTCCTAATTTCAAACCAATTCAAAGTTAACAGTTCTCCCCATTAGCTAAAAGCTTTGAGAGGCACAGGAAGACTCCAGGGCAAATGGCAGTGGAGGCAGTGATGGGACACAGCAATCAGAGAAAGTGTTTTCCTGTTGGAAGAAAGCATTGCCACTACCAGCAAAGCTTGGTCCATATTCCCTGGTTCCCCCTGGAGCTCCCTGAAAATGGTTCAACTCACAGTTAACAGTGATTTTGACTTTCCTCACATCAGGTGCAGCGACGTCATTCAAGGCGCTGCATTCATACTCCCCAGACTGGTCACGTTTGATGTCAGAGATTTCCAGGTATTCGTCCTCACTCACAAAGCCCTGGCCTTCTGGGAGGAAAGAAACAGACAGGAAACAATCGTGAAACTGTGAAACCAGGGACAGAGCTATATACACATCCAGAACTTGTAGGAGAAGGGACATGAAAAGCTGTAGAAATGGTGTTTGAACATCACAATTATAAAGCACCACGTTGGCCCAAAAGTATGACATTTGAAAACAAGACATTTTCTGCTTGTGTCTTGAGTCAATGTGTTTTTGTCCCAGTCACTTTAACTTTTTAGACCATTTGATAAGAAGGAGATATCATTCTTTTCCTTATATGTATCATTATGAAGATTAAGAGAGTACATGTGAAATACCCCAGAACATTACTAAACGTTGATATTTTAAACAGAATTGTCATGATCAATAATATAATGAAAACTGTGGGAATAACTTCAGGGTATGTCAGTATGGCCATCTTAATTTTTCACTGGTAGAAATGCCTTTGGATAGCGAATACGAACTACTAACTACTTTGTACAACAAATAAGTGACCACTTAGCATTTTAATACAAATACATGCAAAGCAGTTAGTTTGGTTTCAAACTGTGTGGGAGTAGATAAAGTGGTGAATGAATGAGTAAAGAGGCACTTTGTGACTTCTATGTAGCTGGTGCTCAATAAACATTTGCCGACATAAAATAAACATGATAGTCCCAAATGATGGATCCTTGGTTACAAAAACAGACTCACGGATTTAATACCAAACTTTGTGGGGAATTCTGGAGGCTTTATCCTTAGGCGCTTGTGAAGCTTGCAATGCACGATGCAAAATATTCTAGGGCTGCAAAATTTACATGGTTTGCAGCCTCCATTACATGCTCTTGACACACTCTGGCCCCTCTGTCTTATTCCTTATCCCACATCCTGGGGTTCAATGCAAGGAGAACAGACCCTCTGCCTTGAAATATAATACAAGTCTTCTAAGTTCTGCCAATGCACCAGACTCCAGTGAAAACGCAGCCAACACAAAGGCTAAAGAGGTAGTACAGCCATTTACATTTTTATAGGCCGGCTTCCTGATTCCTTTCTGTGTTCCGGGAGTGAGAGAGAAATTAGTTTTCAGGACTACAGAAACTTATAACTTTCCTCACACCCCTGTAGAAGCATATTCTGATCCCATGGGTGTTCAGTCAACCAAGTCTGAGTCCTCTGTGGTGTGGAGCAGTGGGGTATGGAATCCCTGGGGGGATGGGCGAAGGTAGGGAGGCAGAATTTTTGGCATCCTGATTTTACTCCAAGTCTAAGACTTGGGGAGTACCCACCCACTCTGCCCATTCCCCCAAACTTGTTTTTTTTTTTTTTTTCCAGCTCTTGCCTCCCTGCCTCCATCGCCCACCGCAGGTCATGCCCACCCAGGCTCTACCATCAATGTCTGGATGCTGGTTACCAAGGCAATCCCTAGATTCTTAATCAAGTAATTTTAAAGGGGCCCTTCTATATATAAACATTTGAGTCACCTAAAATCAGTACCATTTTGGTAGCCCAATCTCATGCATTCTTATTAAAGAAATCTTGCATAGGCCAGCAGAAGCAATCCATTTGCCAGGCCACTCTCCTGGAACTGGAACATGTTGACACAGCCCCAGGACAAACCGACAGGTGTGAGTTTCATAATCCTGAATGATCTGGTGGAATTCTTGTGAGGAATGGTTGAAGGTAGAGTTTGAAAATGTGCCCTGAAGGGGAGAAATGGGGCCTGGAGAAGGCTCAGACTCTGTCTAGAATCTCAGTGTCTCTCCTGAATGGTATTGCTGATCTAGGCTGGTCTCAGGCACCGAGCGGAACATAGAACATTTTAAGGAAGACACTCCAGAGTGTGGTGCTTCATGGGATGTGGGGCAGAGCCCTGCCTGCTGGAATCTCAGAGTGGTGGTGTGGGTCACAGCCCTCGACCCCAACACACATTTAATCATTCAGGCTAGTTCCGATCCTAATTCCTCCAAGTTTATTAGAGGGATAGAAACATCCTGTCTTTTCTTTCTAATTTTTCTTAGATCTAACAGAATCTGGGAGTTGAAGGAGACTCTGAGATCACTCATTTCAGGAAGTCTAATAAAGACGAATATTGTCTCACTTGTTGAAATGGTGCTGGTTCAGCAACCATAGTGTCTATAAGAGTTAAACAACAATGAAATCAAACACACCAAAATAACTTTCCAGATTCACTGTACTGTACCTTTTCTGCAATGAATAAATATGGCAGTATTGAAAGTCTGGCGTCCTATTATGAAGACTCCATTATTCTTTCAAAATGCACTGCAGTGTATTTGCCACAGGTAATTAAGCCCTACTGCATTTAAGCAAAAAATAAAACGTAAAAAGACCTACATGCAATGGGACTGACAGGAGCCACCGGCAGGGTCACTGACCCCGTTCCTTGGAAAGAATGGGGTCGACCATATCCTGCTACATACACAGTGTGGGCAAGACAGATGTCTTAAAGCCCCCGATAAGGCAGGTGTATGAGTGCCAGCCAACATAGAGGTGCTGGCCACACAGCGGGAAGGGAATCACTTCAAAGAGGATAGAGACCAGTGTGCGGGACTGTGAGTGATTCTCCACATTTATAGAGGAGGGCAGATCCTGGGTCCTTCATAGGGGCATTACAGGACAAAACATTCAGCTTCTGGAAAGTGGGGATTTAGTTTCACTATCTGTAATGCTGTTTTTATGGGACGGTTATGTGACAGCAAAAGCAGGAAGAAGGAAGAGAGTGTTTCATGTAAAATGGGGATCATTACGATAAAACTAACTCATTAAGTGAGAAAATGAATTTGTCAGGTTTGTACTATAAAGAAGTGCTTCTCAGATTTTAATTTGCATATAAATACTTCTGGGATTCACACACACACACACACAATTAGATCTGATTCAGTAGGCTGAGAGGAGGGCCTGGGATTCTGCATTCCTAACAAGTGCCCAGGTATTTCTGTGCTGCTTGTCTGGGGTCCACACTCTGAGCACTGAAGCAACTAAAAGGCACTACCAAGTACTGCTCTTAGCTCCTTCTAACTCACTCATTTATAATGATCTGGCTTGAGAAGTGGCCAGGAGGTCAAGGAGGCCGATGAGGACCTCTCCTCCCGAGGTCCCCGTGGGGCTGCATCTCAAAGAACAGCCCCTGTTTGGAGCACAGGCCTCGGTGGACACATTGAGGCTGAGCATCTGGACCCTTGAAGCTAACTTTCCACTGAGTTCTCACGATCTCAGTACAAAACAGGCATCTTGTCCACACGTTTTGCTAAGAAATGGGAAGCAGATATCGAAACTACTCTCCATCTCAAGCCCACTGAAGGTGACAAGATGTTATTTTCTGAACGAATTGGAATACTGGGTGAAAACTTTTAAGCAGAACAAATCAAGGTTGCTAAATACCTGGAGACCCAGGAACCTGCAAGGTGTAAAGCTTTCCCTGCTCTCTCCAAGTCTGTTGCAATGTAAAATTCTGATTCCATGCTGTAGAGAAAGGGCAGAAGGCAATAAAGGTTTCAATCCTCTTTGCTAGCTGCCAGGAAGCCAAGTACTGACTGTGGAGACGAAGGGAGGGAAACGGGGGCAGGGCGAAACTCAGAGGGAGGAACAGGAAAGGCAGGAGGAGGAGGAGGAAGCATGCGTTAGTGTGAGGAAGGAAAGAGAGGGACATCCAGGCGAGATGGCCTGGGTGCCATTGGAAACACTCTGAGGATACATTCAAAAGGGATTAAAAAAGAAAGATAGGTTACGAGACTATAATATTTTCTCTCATGAAATGTATGAAAACAGGAGCTCCAAGTCCGCCCCACAGTTTTGCTTTATGGTGAGGTGTCCTGTAAATACACAATAACTCAGAGGCATTGTCAACCTGCCCTATGCGTTCAGACATCCCAATATAACATGAGTGGAAACAAAAGGAAGCAGATTCAGAATCACTGGCAGAAATATATTAAAAAACGGGTTATTCCTTCTACAGAGGAGCGCTTCAAAGAGGATAAGTTCCATTCACTGTATTAGCTCGATTAAGATCTGCAAGGACACAAATTTATCAGGTGTGGGCGGCCCATGACAGAGGACACATGCCTGGGTGTGGGGTGAATACGCCCCGGGGGTCTGTGGACACAAGGGGGGATTTTACTTCAGGGATCATATTCTGACTTAACAGTCACAGAATACAAAGACAACCAGGGTCTGTTCCATCTTAGAAATGAAGAAGCAGACAGAGAAACTGCCTTGGGAGAAGGATCGTGGTGTGGCCTGCTGTCCCTGACATCATCTGTAGTTCTTTTATGACAGAGTGTTGGGTTAGACACTGTGTGGGAGGTAGAGATCTAGAAGACAAGGTCTTTGACCTTGGGTAGCCTACAGTCTCATGAGCGCAGAACTGGAGTTTATGTTTTTCTATCCCTAAGCTAAATTTTTAAATTTTGAATTGTTTTTAGATCCCCCAAGTACGGTATGGTGGGTCAGAAAGATTTATTAGAGCTGAAAGAAAGCTAAGCATTCAGGATAAATAGATCAAATAGAAAATCCAGAGTGAATTCTGGAAGCTTCCTGGCCCAGTTCTTTCCCGTTTCCCCCCCTTTGCGTCTCGTCCCTCCATGCCAGCTGCATTTTGGTCATCACTCTCATGCCCAATTTTTCTTCTTTTTCCTCAGGACATTTCTTAGAATTACAGAGTTGAAAGTACAATGAGGGTCAAAAATTTTAGCCTTTCACTTTTTTTGGATTATTGTCCCTTGCAAAATATTTTCTCCTCTGTGTGAGTATCCTCAGGGATGACTTCAGGGGATGGCCTATTCCTTTACTAGACTGCACATTATCCAAAAAATCATCCTGATATGGAGGCAAACCCTGCCTGGCTTGTCTCTTTGAAATGATTAAAAGTTGCCTCCTAGGTGCCCCCAGCCCACTGTCCTTCTTCATGAGTCATGGAAAGCTGCTGCTCCATCTAGGGAAGCTGCTTTGTGAAGTTCAATGTCAGCACCTGTCACCTGTCACAGCTTTTGCCATGAGACCTGTCAGGAAGTGACTCACAGTGGCACATGCCTGGGGGTGGGTGCCATAGAGGAAATGAGCAGGAGGGTGAGGGCAGAAAGGAGGAGGTGAGAGATTAAGGAGGCATCTACACAGAGAAGAAAAGGCATGAGGAAGAAACAGCCAGAGGAAGGAAAACTCAGATAAACAAGAAAGCCAGAGAAGGAAACCAGCAGCCAGAAGGAAGCCAGTGGGAGAGAGGAGAGGTGAGCACACGAGCACCCCAGGGGTCCATTGAGCTCAAACGGTAATGTTTCTGGAAAATCAAGAAAAGCAGTTTTCCTACTGCCCAGCAAGATGCACTGTTACAGACGATCCCTATTAATACTGAACTTGGAAAGCAGGAGTCAAATGCCCAGGTGATCAGTGCGTGCTTAGAAAAAGTGTGGGTTGGCTGGCATATTGTGAAAATGCTGGAAATCATGCCTTAGAGGTCAAGAGCAAGATAAGGGCAAGCAAAGGATCTGTCTGAAACAGGACCCTCCCCACTGCTTCCGTGCCCTTGTGGTATGTAGAATGAGGTCCATACTGTCGGAAGTTCATGTGTGGATATATGCCCCAATTTTGTCACTCATCCATCTCTCTCTTTCCAAGATTCTGGCCAATAGAACATAATCACATATAATGATCCAGAAAGATCAAAATATTAATTTTACTGCTGTTAAGCTGGCCTACCATCTGGGCTTGGCATCCAAGGTTGACACGGTTTCTTGCCTTTCTCCCTATCCACTGACAGTATCTAGATTTGCATAGTAGGATTACTTGACTTGGGTACTCAGCCACGGGCCAAAGCTGGAAATGACAGTAAGGCCTGTATTCAAATGGGGAGTTCAGGGTAAGGAAGTCCCCTTAGACCCAAGCAGAGGTGGATGGAAAAGGTGATGGAAAATCAGGAATGCTGCCTTCACTTCTCGATGACGACCTTATCGCTGCTTAACTATGTCCAATGGATGCCTGAACAAATAACATTTCCAATCACATTAGTCACCCATCATCCATGGGGGAGACAAAGAGTGACGGCAATGAAGAGGGGCCTGCTCCTCCTAGGGAGTGCAGGGGAAGCTGCCGTCTGGAAACCCATGGGCTGGGGGTATGGTTTCTCACTCCTTCCTAGAGATCTCTTGGCATCTTTCTCAATCACATGCCTCTTGACAAAAAAGCCTCCTTCCTTTGAAGGATAGAAACATGGGACACATGTTTGAGCTGGAAGTGGGGTACGGTTTCAGCACTTGGGACAGCTGGCTCTCGGGATCTTGCACTATTTGCTTCCTATACAGTAGTCACCCCACTGTCTAAACTGCAAGTGCGCAGAAAAGGAATGAACACGTTCTCCTTCTTGAACTCCTTACGCATCTAGTGTAGGATAAACATACAGTGTTTGTTCATTCTACACTGGATGGCTAGAGGCTTGAAGACTCTGAATCCCCCCAAGACTCACCCTTTCCACTTACTTAATCTTCCCTCTTTCTGCCAGTCTCTGCCCTCCCCCACACATTGACTCCCCTTAGAGCACTGCTGGTAATAAGCAACTTTGGGCTCCCCCTCCTTAATTAAACCAGGAAGCGTGGACAGCAGCACATTCCATCCTTGCCTGCTCCCAACTCCCAGATACATCCCTTTGCTGCATTGGAGTTAATGAAAAGTGTGATAAACCCACTGTTTCATTTTCCCTTAATTAATACAAGCAATTGAATTGTGCTAAAGTCATTTTGGTTTGGAGACTGAGCCTCTGGGTCAACGTCTCACTTGCTGGCGGTGACAGAAGCTCTTTGTCTTAGGCTCAGACAACTTTCTCCGGCTGAGGCGGCCAGGACCTTCCCCAAGGGAGGGGTAGCTTGCCCCCATGCAGGGCTGCCTTGCTGGCTGCCTTCCCTGAGGCTGACAGCAAGTTGGCTAATGACAAGATCACTGTGTTACTATGAAAGTTAACTGAGCTTCTAGTGGGGGACAGAGTACATTAATCATGCTCCTGGTACCTGGGGGTGCGAGAAATTCCCTGGCAATGGTGAGTTTCCTAAGTCATTCCCATTTTCTGATGTAACAGCTGAGGATGACACAGGAGAGAAGGACTCAGATGACTCACCAGTAAGACTGTCCAGAAAAATCAATTCTGATGCATTTGGCTCTCTTTACCAGAAGGAGAAGAGTCAAAGAAAAGAGGATATGAAGGATTTTGTCTGGTAGGTGGGGGCAGGAGAAGGGACTGTCAGGAACCTCCGTGCAGTGAGGTCTAGGAGGGACTATCTGCAGGTCTTGTCCCAGGTGTCAAATCAGAATCATTCAAGGAACACTTTTAAAAAGACTCTTGTGCCCATGTTTACAGATTGATGAAATTGGCCTGGGATGGGGCCTTGGTATCAGCATCCTCTGAAACCTTCCCAGGGGGCTCTAACATACGAGGATGACTGAGATGAACACACTGGTTGGTCTACTGAGGACTCCTGTGGCCTTCACTGTCCAAGCACCAGCTCCACCTGTACACCACCAGGCTGCTTTTGCTGGGAAGGCACTCGGGCCTCATAGCGCATAGAGCTCTGCACACCTCAGGGTGTGCTCAGGCCCTCTGCGGACTGTCCACTGGCCTCTATGGGGAACATAAGTCATGATGTCAGCAGGTGAGGGCTAGAAAGAGGACCTTGCAGCATGCAAAGTAATGACAGCCAGGGGGGCTTGACAGTGTCAACTGCCCTTTGTCAGCCCACAATGGAGAAGAACACCCAGCCCTACATGCTCAGAGCATAAAGACCAGAGTAGCTTCTTTGCAAACCATGGTGAAGATGAGTGTTTAGCTTGGTTTTACATGTGTTCTTTTTTCTGAGATGGGTTCATTATACGTAGAAAGAATCAGGACAACATATATTTTAGAATCTAGATGATGCTCTTAGCCCAAAGGGAGTGGTCCTGAGTGGGGGACACAGAAAGAGCCAGGGCTCCTGCAAGGATGCAGCACATCCTTTAAATGAAAGTTCAGAGTGCATAGCAGAAAAATAAGAGAGGGGTTAGACCAAGAGATACAAACAGACAGACAGAGACTGAAAGACAGGGAGACAGAGAAACAAAGAGAGACAGAGAATGAGGATGCAGAATGGGCCATTTGCCTGAGGACAGAAGCTTAAATCCATTTGGAGAACAAAGTAATCTGCATGGGTTAAAAAAAAACAAAAAGTAGCTAGTTACCAGAGGGGAATGGGGAAAGGGGGACATAGAAGAGGGTAAAGGGGGTCAAATATATGGTGATGGAAGGAGAACTGACTCTGGGTGGTGAACCCACAATGTGATATATAGATGATGTATTATAGCATTCTACACTTGAAACCTATGCAATTTTACTAACCATTGTCATCCCAATAAATTTAATTAAAAAACAGAAAAACCAAAAACCTCTACAAAGGTTTTGTCAACTAGTAAAACAACAAATCAAGTTAAAAAAAAAAAAAATGATGTGGGGAAAATGTAGCTAACATTTGTATACTAAAAAGCATCTAAATATAAACAGAAAGAAATAGTTCAAACCAAAAGGGCACAGAGATGAAGAAAAATTCATTACTTTTGAAAAGCAGAACTTAAACAGCTAAGTTATTGACAAAATGTTAAGACATTTTGAAAAGTTTTTACTTATTACATGTTTTTCTCTCTTATTACTGTTATTTGCATTCTGAACCAACAGGGTTATTAACAACTAAAAAGTGAAATGAATTCTGTGTTTTAATCTAAATAAACTACTGCTTTAAAAAAAAAAAAAAACTCATTTAAAAAACAAAACAGAACCTGATCAAGGCACTGAATTAGCTACTGCTTCTTTCATTCCTACATGTGAAGAAAGCCTCACTCGACCTTGCCTGCATGATCCTAACGCTCAACAAAACACCCAGTTTCTCAGAGAAAACACTGTTTCAAAATGATATTTTTGAGAAACAGAAACTTCCTGTTCCACAGTGCAGTGGGTATCCAACACCAGAATTACCCGACGGTGCTTTGGAGAACTTGCTTCTTGAGTTCACAGCAAACATACAGGGGCAAAGTCTGTTGGGAACTAGGTGGTCTCCAAAATCTTCAAATTATTTCTAATAATACAGCAACATCAAGATAAATGCTTTACCCCTTGTATGCTTTGGGGGGAATCAAAACTTTCCTTCCAACACCAGCTGTGCCTGGCTCATTTTCCCTGGGGAATAATGTTGTTGTTTTTTTGTTGTTGCTTTTGTATAGCAACACCAAGATGCCTTTGTTATTTTCACAGATAGGGTAACCATAGAGTTAGGTTTGTCTGAGACAATCCCAGTTGACACCTGCTTTCCTAGGATAATTATTAATAGTCTCCTTCTGCTCTCAAAAGTATGCTGATCTGTGGGGTGTCCAGTTAACTCAGTTGGTTAGAGTGTGGTGCTGAAGTGTGGTGCTGATAACACCAAGGTTGCCGGTTTGATCCCCATTTGGGCCACCGTGAGATGTGCCCTCCTTAAAAAAAAAAAGAAAAAAAAGAGTGCCGGTCTGGATGATAATCTGTGTGGCCCAGTACTGTCTGGGCTGCGGCTGGCATTGTACTCTGCCTGTGGAGCTGTCCCAACGTCACACTTTTGAATCCAACAAAAGACAGTGGTTTGGGTCCCAAGTAGACTGTGGATTCTGGGATGTAGACTCTCCTGGAAGAGGGTCGAGAATGACCCCATGAGATCTGTTCTCCTGGAATTTGCAGCCCATCAGCTACAGTATTCTCCAGGAGTACAGACTAGAGCAGCTGCTTGGAGCCCAAGGCAACTGGAGTGAGGGCATCAGCATGGCTGCCCTCAGGATGGGAGCTGATTTGGGGTTCTAGGGATCCTGGCCCAAAGTCCTGGCGGGTTAGATAGCAGACCTGCACCTTCTGAAATGGATCGGATGCCCCAGAGTTCTGATGGAAGCAGCTCCGGGGCCTTCTCAGCCTCCTGGGGAAATACTGTTTTGAGGAAGAATAGAGCCCACTTTCTGTAGATGGGGCCTTGATGCAGATTGATTCTTCTTGCTTCCTCTCTTTCTTTCCTTTCCTTTTATTCTTGCCCTTTTATCCTTTCCCCATATTAATTCCCACAGCACAACCACATGACAATGACACTATCGATGTTCATTAATATTTTTGAAATACTTGTATTAGCTTCCAGGCAAAATACTCTCAAGTCAAGCAGCGCACTTGGCAAGCAGGCCACAACCAGAGACACATTTCACAGAGCGTGAGGGGCTAAGCACTGAAGCATCACAGGGAGACAGCTTTGCTCCCGCACTCAGCAATAGCAGGAGCTGAGAGGAAAGGATTAGAGCACTTGATGTGACGGTGGGTCCCTTTGGAAAATACCTTGTGCTGTTCTAGGCAAGTCGGTCTCCCTCTTACAATACAACTTGGACTCGTATTAAGCTGACCTCTCACCAAAGGGATCTATCTTCCTGGCCTCCCTTCTTAGCCTAGTCACCATAGAAGTCACATTATACATGACCTTCTACGACTCTGTGCCAATAGTAGGATTAAGTGGAGAAAACCACTAAATGGGAGATTGAAGACCTGGGATCTAACCTGTTTTGCCACTAATATGCTATGTGCTTTGAGTGTGTTTAGCAATCCAAGCCTTACTTTCTTTCCCTATCAAATGAAAAATTGTGCTGGATGATCTCTAAGGTCATAGGGCATTTCATAACTTAGCAATATGGTCTATGCCCAGCAATTCTAAATAGTTCCTTATGTTCTGGAAACCTGATGTCCATGGTGCTGATTGGCAGAGTTCCAACCCAGGAGCTCAGTGTCACTGACCTATAAGGAAACATAAGAAGGTCCCTGCACTCAGACATGCATATTGCAGCAGTGACCTCAGCTGCCCTAGGTTTATCTTGATCTTGACAATGCAGGCTCGAGAAGAGAGGCACCATGCTGTTTCAAGGTGGCTCTCATCTGTCACTGTGCTGTAGCTGCTCGGTGATGAGGAGCAAAGAGTGGTTTTGACAATTATGAAGGACTGTGTGTTTCTGAGGGTAATGTCTTGTACTAATGGGGGGAATTAATTATTTCCCTTCCCTTCTATCACTCTTATTCATGCAGACTTTGACAAGTAGCTGCTTTCCCCCCCTCCCCTTGATGGGTAAGTTGGAACAATGTCTCAGAGTTACAACTAATTATCCACTTACATGATTTGAGTCCCATTTTCATGGGTCTGAGGGTATACTCCAAATGCAGGAAAATGATTCTTCTCTCTGCTTTCTGTCCTCCCCTGCCTTCTATAAAAACATCCCTTCTTAGTTATGTGGCTTATCTCACTAAATCCTTCCCAACCAGAGGACAAATACTGAGAGACAGAAAAGGGGCCTTGGCAGTAGTGAAGACACAATGCTTGGTACTGCACCCCACATTTTCCTTTCACTTCCACTATCAGAATCAATCTCTGGCTTCACCAGAACAAAACCAACAAAATTTAAGGGGATATGTGATGGATAATTTTATGTGTCAATTTGACCGGACCAAAGGATGCCTGGATAGCTGGTAAATGTATTTTCTGGTTGTGTCTTTGAGGTTGTTTGCAGAAGAGATTAATATTTGAATCAGTAGACTAAGTAAAGCAAGTTGCCCTCCCCAACGTGTGGGGGCATCGTCCAGTCCACTGAGGACCTAAAAAGAACAAAAAGGTAGAGAAAGAACAAATTCTCTCTCTCTTCTTGAGCTAGGACATCCATCTTCTTCTGCCCTTGGACTTCAGAGCTCCTGGTTCTTGGTCCTTCAGATTCAAGGACTTACATAAGTGCCCCCCATTCTTACTTCTGAGGCTTTTGGCTTCAGGACAGGGAGTCACACTGTATAATCCCCTGGTTCTCAGATCTTCAAACGAACACAGAATTACATCACTGGCTTCCCTGGTTCTTTTGCTTGCAGATGGCAAATTATGAGACTTCTTGGCCTCATAACAACATGAGCAAACTCCTATGATAAATTTTGTGTTCTCTATCTCTCCACATATCTTATTGGTTCTGTTTCTCTAGAGAACTCTGACGAATACAGGCCTAATGCAAGCCTAGGAGGCTGAGGTTCTGGTGTTCACTCTGCTACTAATTAGCCAGAAACTCTGGCCAATCCACTTCACCATACACTGTTTCTTTATTTGCAAAATGGGTGCATTGGGCCAGCACATTTCTTAGGTCCACAGCCACTGTTCTTTGCCCACCTTAACCCATGACAGTTTTCTGGCCCACTTCATAGTGATTTTGTGCTCTTACCATCAGTCACTGGACAGCAACCAGCCTTCATCAAGGCCTGAACTTCAGGGTAGTGAAGTTTGGAGGTGTGGGTCCTGCTGCTACCCTTGAAGTTTGGGGCTGGCTCTGGTTCTGGAAGATGCAGCAGCTCAGCACACTGGACCAGGATGTGAAGGCTCAACCAAGAGCTCTCCAGTCACTAAGGCTCCCTTCATCAGGCCTTTGCTAAGCCACCCTTCCTTGCTGGACTTCCTTAAGCTTAGTGGTACCTATGTCCCAGAGGCCTCTATCAAAATTAACATATCTTACCTGGAAAGGAAGGAGAGCCCTGTGAATGCCTAGATATTTTTCTTTGTTTTTTCCTACAGCCTCAAATTAATTTGCCTGTTTTATTTTAGGAGGCACAGAACCTCCATCTTCTTGGAAAACAATGTCATTCTGGGTAAGAAAAGCAAGGTGCATTGTGCAGGGACTGGGTTCCAACAGGGTGGGCCTGGCTAGAAGGATCTTGATAAAAATGGGGAGGTTGGAAAAAGCTATTGTATACCATGCCACACAGGGCAGGTGCCTGGAGCCTGGTCTCTAGATAGGTGGTGCCTGTGGGTTTCTAGGACAACCCTCAGAGGGCGCTTCTGAAAAGAATGGGTCAGGATAGCGAGTGTCAGCCACCTTCATAATGTGGCTCTGAGCTTACTCTCCTTACATGCAACTCTAGAGGGTTGTTTTTTGTTTTTGTCAGTTATAAAATATTGTGTCATGATAGTAATTCACGGAATTAATGTAAGGAACAGTGTATTTATTTGGTTCTGCATATTATACACAGATGACAACACAGATATACTTATGGCATGCGTGCATAACAGCAGGGAAACAGTCAATAGAGAAGGACAACATAGAGCCATGGCGATTATGACATCAATTCCCACATGTGGGTTTTCCCTCCACACCAAGCAATTCAGCACCAGCTTGGTGTCCAACAATTCAAACCAATTCTGACGCTATCTCCCTGGAAATGGTGTTAGATTCCATAGGTTAAGGTCTCAGTCCTATAAGACCGTTCCCTACGCCCCATGTCAGATGCCAATGGCAAGCCCAGGTTGTGCCCTGTGCTTCTGACCAACTGGCTACAGATCAGAGGTTCCCATGGCTCCACTGGGTTTGATTAGTACACTAGAGTGGCTCACAGAACTCAGGGAAACATTTTACTTACTAGATCACTGATTTGTTATAAAAGGATATAACTCAGGAACAGCCAGCTGGGACAGGTGCATAGGGCAAGGTGTGGGGAAGGGGCATAGAGCTTCCAGACCCTCTCCAGGACCTCCACTCTTCCCAAATACCCATACGTTCCCCTACCCAGAAGCTCTCAGAACCCTGTTGTCCTTTGGGTTTTTATTAACCTTTCATCATGTAGGCCTGATTGACTAAGTCATTGGCCATTGGTGATTGAACTTCAATCTCCAGTCCCTCTCCCCTCCTAGTAGGTGGGGGGGGGGGCTGGGGAGACTGGAAGCTCCAACCCTCTGATCACACAATTTGTTCCCCTGATAATCAGCCCCCATCTTCAGGTGCTTTCCAAAAGTCACATCATTAACATAAGAAAAGATACCTTTCCCCACATCACAGGAAATTCCAAGGGTTTTAAGAGCTTTGTGCCAGGAATTAGATGAAGACCAAATACACACTTCTTATAATAAATTACAATATCACTGACATTCTTTTCAAACTCTCCTCATCATAGGAAATAGCACTATACCAGTTTCATGAGAAGTCTCTCCCTGTGTACATTTGAATAAAATACTTAACAAGTCTGGGCCACCTGTTTTATCACTGGTAAAAATAAAGGGGTTGGATGAGTTATTTCTAAAAACCATTAGGTCTAAACACTTGATAATCAATAGCTAATTGGAAAAATAATGTGTTCTTTCCAAACATTGACTCAAATTGTGTGTGTGTGTGTGTGTGTGTGTGTGTGTGTCTGTGTGTTTGTTTAAAGAAAAATATAGCAAAATAAGGAATACATCTCATGTAAAATTTCATGAGAAGAGACAAAGATATAAGAAAGCCCAAAGATCCTTCAGCTTAAAATCAAAAGGCAATTCATCTTGAGAAGAAAACAAGTGATATTTACATTATTAAATCACAATTACAAAGCCAATCAGCTGCAGAAGAGAAGAGACCATTTCCATCAATTATTACTGAACTGAACATAATTTTTCAATCACCGGCAGATTGTAAATGGGGCTACAGCTCATCCAGGAACTCTTCTATCACAGAAGTTATTAATCAGGTATTAACTTTGCCGAATTAGCAAGGACACCAATTTGATGATGGGGAAGCAGGACTCAGGAAGGACAGGAGGAGGCATCCAGTTTAATTCCTGAGATGGAAGTACAGAGCAGTGGAGAAGGAGGGCCTTGGTCAGCCACCTATGCAAATAGTACTCCTGCTGTGATGAAGAAACACTGGTGTTTTCATTCCAAAGAGTCAACCCCAGATGAATAGGTAAAAACAAATAAATGATGCATAATTTTCTGGCTATTTATTTCCTGTTGTAGGACTGCTGCAATGACTACACTATGCATTAAGGACTGGCTATGAGCTCTAGTTTTGGGTCGCATCTCTTACTGCTAAGTTTATTGGGCTCTCCACCTATATCCCCAAACATTGGGTGCTTCAGTCTTGGTGGAAAGGATGGACTGCCTGTCTCATTAGAACTTAATGTAGATTTGTAGAGAATGAAAAAGCACAATCAAAAGAGTTTTTTGTGTGCTCCTATGATGTGCTGGGGTTACAAAATGAGTACCAAAAAAAAGTATATCAATTTAGTAACATACCAGGTTCCCTGGCCCTGTGTTTCCTATGTTCCTCTATTGTATCACTTGTTAAAAGTTGTTCTATTAGAGTTGACATCCAATATTATATTAGTTTCAGGTGTACAACATAGTGGTTAGACAGTTATATAACTTACAAAGTGATCACCCCAATAAGTCTACTACCCATATGACACCATACATAGTTATTGCAATATTATTGTCTATATTCCCTGTGCTGTACTTTACATCCCATGGCTGTTTTTATAACTCCTCCTGTCTGGATTTCTATGCCATACAGAAATCCTCTAAACTGTCATAGGTTCATCACCACCCCCCAATGTGTAACACGACAGGCTAGTGTACTGAGAAACTAAGTAAGGTGTGTTTTGTTCTCAAAGACGTAGAAGACTGGATGAAATGGAATGAGAGGGGTTCCCCATCCCCATCCACAAAGGCGTCAGGCTTTGTGAGTTCTCGAATTTGACCTTCTTACCTCAGACTGTTAATGGCTTTTGTGCCATGGGTCATCCAGCACAGTTGCTAGGCATCCAGAATATGATGACCACCCAGGCTTTCGTTTTTGAAAAAAAACAAGGAAACAAAGAGTCTAGATTCAGAGAGGTGGAAGTGAGTGAACTTGGGGAAAGATGGTGGTGTGTGTGTGGGAGGTTGGTTATGAAGGTATGTCCCACCAGCCCAGATTACCTGCTCATTTGCTATATCAATGCCCTATAGGTAACAGACTGGGTGATAATGAAGCTGGAAAAACAAAATCGTCCACTTGTCCCCCCTGTTCCCTCCCTTCTGCACTTTTTTGTCCCTTTATTCAAAGAATGAACTCTTCCTACCATCTAGGACTGAATGGTCACTACCACTGAGGACTGAAAACTAGCGATCCCTTTCCTAAGTATTCTGGATACTCTAAAGAGGAAAGTCTCCCAAAATATGACTTAGATTGAATTTCTCACTTTCCAGGCTGGTGGGGCTCAACAGATTAACTACAAATATACCAACAATTCTTACAACTGAATTTTAGGCAATAGAAATCACATGTGTTATTTATATGCTATACCCACTTGCCTTCTTTTGCCATAAGTAACTTTGATTTTTCCTTGGATCTCAACTTAGATTTTACTGTTTCAGGGAAGCCTGTTATACTAGTTATGTCCTTTTCAACCTTCTAGAAACACTTGTCAACCTTCTTTGCCCTGCTTGCTTCCCTGAGTACATGACTTACGTGAAGTATGAAAATTGGTTTCCTTGCCATTGGCTTCTGGTTGGGGTGGCCAGTAGACGAAAGTCCAGCAGATGATCAAAGGAAGGAAAGTGAACTCAGATATATATTTTCCAGCACAGGCACCTCCCAGGCCTAAGTCACTTCACCAAAGAAAGTGGTTTCTCTGAAGTCCCTTTCCATACAACTCTCCCCTTCTTATTGCAGTAACTGCCTGGCCTCACCCTTCTGGCCTAGTGGTGAGAACAATCCTCTTGTTATTAGCTTTGGGATACTGAACTATCTGCATGGGTTCCCTACACCCTCTCCATACCTTATAAAGAATTCCCTTATTAAACCTGCCTACACTTATTCAGAGTTGAATGCGCCATCGGTTTCCTGCTGTGCCCTGACACCTTGACGTAGAATCATAAATGTTCTTTCTCCAGGCTCCCAAGGAAACTGTGTTTATTACTTTACTTCAGCAATTCTCAGTAAAGTGATATTTGGTAATGTCTGGCGACCCCTTTTGTTGTTAAGACCCTTTCAGTCAGGAAGGGGGTGCTACTGAAATCTAGGAGAAGAGGTCAGAGATAACGCTAAAGACCTTACCATTCACAGGACAGTCTCCCACAACAAAGATGTATCTGTCCCCAAGTGTCAATAGTGCTGAGATTGAGAACCTTGCATCAGACTGTAAATGTCTGTTTAATTGCCTATATCTCCCACGATAAGGATTCTCAGTGAACACAAGGACCATCCATCTCTTTCACAGTGGCACTCCCAGTGCCTAGTGCAATTCCTGACACACAGTAGGGCCTCAAAAATAGTTGTTAAAAATATAAAAAATAAATAAGTTCATTCACTAATAAAGCCCTGTTGTAGTTTTCCATAATCTAACTGTCCAGTGCTGAGGATAAGACTGATCGATTCATCCTTACATATATATTTAGCAAGAAATAACACAAGAAATGCAAGGATGTTGAGACACCTCCTCAGGATTTAAGCAATGTTAGGTACTGTTTCGTTGGGGGAGAGTGGTGCAAAAGAGGAACCCAGGACACGGAATGGGTCGCATTTGAAGCAGGCTTTGAAATGTTCTCATTTCAACAGCAGAACTGGGACAGCACGTAACACAGGGGAATGGCGTGAATGGGGCGGGAAGGTAAGAGAATTCTGGAAAGTACATTGTCAGTTATCACTCTCACTGCCTTTCTGAGGAAAATTACTTTTGGCTCTTGGTTAGTGGATTCCGGCTCCAGGGGAAAATTCTGCCCTGTTAAATGACCTCGGGGAAATTGTAATCATGAGCCAACAGCTATTTTCATGTTTTGCCTTCTCATAATACTTTCCCACTTTCACATGATTAACAAGAAAAGGTGACTACTCTGTGCAAAGTATGTGATAGGCAGGGTAGTTTTTTGTTTGTTGATTTCTTTGGTTTTTGGTAGGTAAGGGTAGTGTAACACACCAGGACTAGCAAATAGAAGAAGTCATTCAATGAATAGCTGTTGAATTGAATCCTCCTAAGCACATTGTTTCGTACAGGTCTCATTTGTGTGGTCTCTAAATTTAGACCCCAACTGACTAGAGAGTCACCTTTCACTTCTGCCTCTAGCTTTACAGACGCAGCTTCCTCCGGGCCACAACCTGCTTTTGGAAATAAGGTCTGAATAAATCAGCATTTGTTGCCAGGTCCTTGGAGAGGTCAGCAGCGGTGGAATTCAGCTTAAAAGTTTGATCCTCGAAGTCTCATCTGGAAGGGTGAACACCGACGCTCAGTGAGCCAGAGGCCGGCTTTTCAAGGGCAGGCTTCACTGGCCTGATAGCTAATCGGTCGCCACAAAGCCCCTCGTCATCCTGCAGAGCGGCCCCTCCATGGTGGGGACGCTCCACTGCCTCTTCCACTAGCTGCTCACAGTGACAGCCCCTCGGAGGGGCCCTGGGGTGAGGACAGAGCACAGATAGGAGGGAGCCAGCAGCACCCGGGGCCTTTGGGGATGGTTGGCAGTGCCTCCCCCACCCTAAATGAAATGGGGTCTGTGGTTTTGTGAAGCCAATTCTATGGGGCCCATTGCAGAGAAGAGAAAGGGGCTACTTTGACATCCAATCAAGCCGCTCTATGGGAAGCAAGATGGACTAAATTGTGGGGAGTCCACACCAGCACATAAATCGCTTCATGACTGCAGGGACATGTAACATCTGCACACAGTCAGTATGCAATACTACCTAGAAACAATGTGATTTTCAGCCTAAATGTCAACTTATTTTTTCCAGTAGAGTTTAATGACGTGCTGACCCAGGACAGAATAAACATGTCCGGGGCAGTGCCAGTATACCATCTGATTCTCCCTCTTCCGTGAGATATTTGTTATTTTATGAACAGAGTGTAACACCATTATAACAGACTATACCACATAAACATGGATATATTGCAGGCCAAGGCCCTCTCCTAAAACATCACAATGGCATCTTAAATGGCCTAATCCACATCCTATGCCCCTAATGCCAGCTTTGAAAAGGAGGTAACTGGGCATGCGCATCTCCTTTGCACTTTGCCGTGAGCTGCTTAAGTTCGGTGCAGGACCACACATCCCTGTTAACTGCAGATGATCCGTGCTCTATCGCACACTCATCAACGCTGGGAAAGGAGCCTGGAGTGTCTGGTGTAACGAGATAACTTCTGGGCTCTCGCTGGTGGTGCTCTAACTCAGAGTCACCTCGTTCCCAGAGGAAAGGTCTTGTCAGTTATGCTGGTTGACCCCAACTCTGTGCTTCTCATCTTTGGCATGGCCCTTAGAATAACTTGTATCACTCTCATGGACAGCACTCTATCAAGGGCTTGGGAGGGGAACAGTAACAGAAGCGGCATTTAAGAGCTACTCTCTCTGCTAGAGGGAAAGCATATTCATTTCGGCATCAGAGAGCCAGGCACCGAGCCCCGTTGATAGGATATCCTATTCAGGCCTCTAAGGAACCGTTACTCTCTGGTTGTGGCCCTGATCTTTAAACACCCAAACATTGGGAGAAGTGAGTAATCTGTAACAAGACTAAAGCTGGATTGTTTCCTGCAAGTAATAACCACTTTTAGTAGGGGGGATAAAAAAGGAGCTAAAATTCTGACAAAAAGGAAATTTAAAATTTGCCCTCATGCAAGAGCCCCTTGAGATGTCTGTCACTCAAAAGGGCAAACTCTTGTCCTATTCTGCCAGAGGCAGTCGTTGTTTACATCTGTTGACCTGTTGTAACTATGAATATCATAATTTTCACTTTCGAAAGGCTCTCAGTGTAAACATTACATTATATGGTCACCCTACATTTAAATCATCCCAAACTCAAAAGAAGTTCTCTTGTGTTTCAATATCTTAAGCCAATCAGATATTAATGAAGACCGTCTTTGTGTAACAGCTTCTTTGTCAAATTAATTAATTCATGTAGCCTATATATGAACTATCACCTACAATACTCACAAGAAACCCTGCCCTCATGGAGCTTACATTTTAGTGGGGAAAGAACCAACATCAGATGATATAACAAATCAGATATATTAGTGATTAGTGGCTATCAAACCTGTTTTTAAGTGGCAGAATCCACTCTGCCAATGAAATTTTACACTGAAAATTCACCAAGTTATAAAAACTGAGCTGCTCTTTTGGGGTTGGGGTGGGGATGTGTAGCAACCCAGGATTGTAGTCCAGGGCTCATTTTGATAGCCATCCATTCCCTCTCTTTCCCTTGTTCCCTACCTCTTTCTCTATTGCTCACAGAGGCACCTAGAGATTCAGAGGAACTCCTGTGCGTTTTATGAATTGCAGTTAGAAGTAAACAGGTTTCCATTGTTAAGCAGAACACAGTGCAATAAAATGAAACAATACATAAACATATATGATATTAAATAACAATGAAAGATTCAAGTAGCAGGTCAGAACACAAGTCCAAAGCTGTGTGAATTCAACAATTAGAATTCTAATAATTGCTAAAGGTGTCTTAAGGAAGGAGAGCTCATACTAGGCTGAAAAATTTTAAATTTATTTTTAGTCAATTAGTTTAGGGGTTTCTGTACTTTAATTACAAGAAAATTATGTGTGTGAAATCTAAAATCCTCATGATGCATCTTGCTCATTTTCAAGAGTATTGTTGTCAGTAGCAATAGAAACTATAGCTGGAAGGACTTTATGTCTTCCCAGTTAGACCATAACCACATTATTCATCCATTTATTCAACAAATGATAAATGATTCTACCCGTGTTGCATGTAGAGGGTGGTAAGGGTGGAGACCCAACTTACGTCCATCACAAAGCAACATAATTCACCCAACTCATCAAATGTGGAGGATAGAACAATAGTGAGGATGTAAAGCGCTTTGAACTTGACAGAGGAAAGTTACCAAATGAATTTGTGGTACTATTTTTGTATTGTTCAACATAGTCCAGTTAAAGATTTAAATAATACTTTTTATAAAACGAATTTTTATAAGTTATATATGGTTATATAAGAGCATATTAATCACAATAATTAGCCCACCAATGCATGTGTGAGGCAGCAGAAATATTGACATATAAAACAATTCTAGTTGGCATCTTAGGGTCATGAAGATGATTAAAACAAGGAGTGTTATAAGTGCCTCCAGGGGCAAACTGAGGGTGCGTGGGAGCAGACAGGAGGCACAGAACCAGATTGGTGTGCAGGGTTCCCAGGAGGAAATGAGACTGGAGCTGAGACCTAGAGAATGAAGAGGAAACAGCACAGCCAAGAAGTTCAGGAACAGCATTCCGGGCAGAAATGGTTTCCTGCTCAAGTTGCAGAGACAGAAGGGAGTCAGACTGCTCTGAAAAGCACAGGAGCAGAGATGAGACTGGGAGAGGGCTGGCCCAGATTGGAAAGGCCTTGAATACCATCCAAAGGAATGGTCACTTCTGACAGGTAACGAAGATAATAACAAGAGGTGTAAGACACATCTCCTGATATTAATAATCTTACACTATAGTTGTTGAGTAAATCTGTACACACACACACAAATAGAATGAATCATTTTATAAATCATTTTAAATGATTTTATGAATGACTTAAAAGGATTCATTCCTTCAGAAGGTATTTATTGAGTGCCTACTATGTGCCAGGGACTGATTAATTACTGACAATACTGCCACAAATGATGTAAAATCCCTGTCTTCTAGTGGAGTAATAGTAAAGAGATAACCAATAAATAACAAACATAACATCAGACAGTAATAAGGACTGTGAAGAAACTGTCAGAACAACAATAATAACCAAAAATGTGTCCAGTAATTCCTGTGGAGAAGCACTTGCCGTGCATTTCCTTGTTCTACATTCTCTGGTGCGGCCGTGGCAGGCCCACCCAGATTCCCTCCTCTGGACCGAAACACTCATCTCTCCAGCTGACTGGAGTGCTGTCTGCTGAGTTCCCTCAGGGAGTTGGGGTGGTGACAGCCCTGCCCAATGATGTGCCCCATCCCAAGGTAGCATGCATTCAGTGACTTGTTATTGCAGAGGCTGGGATCCTTCCTTGAGCAGGGACAATTCCAAAGGCCATCTCAGCACCAGAGTGCCCTGTAGGATGGACCCAGGCTTCTGTTACAGCTACTGTTCAGTTCAACTTCTTCAGCCCCCTGACAAGTTTACTCACCCTCATAGGGCTGTTGTTTCCAAGAGAACTCCCAATAAAACTGATACCAGGGCCGGCCCGGTGGCTCAGGCGGTTAGAGCTCATTGCTCCTAACTCCGAAGGCTGCCAGTTTGATTCCCACATGGGCCAGTGGGCTCTCAACCACAAGGTTGCCAGTTTGATTCCTCGAGTCCCGCAAGGGATGGTGGGCAGCGCCCCCTGCAACTATGATTGAACATGGCACCTTGAGCTGAGCTGCCGCTGAGCTCCCGGATGGCTCAGTTGGTTGGAGTGCGTCTTCTCAACCACAAGGTTGCCAGTTTGACTCCCGCAAGGGATGGTGGGTTGCGCCCCCTGCAACTAGAAAACGGCAACCGGACCTGGAGCTGAGCTGCGCCCTCCACAACTAAGACTGAAAGGACAACAACTTGAAGCTGAATGGCACCCTCCACAACTAAGATCGAAAGGACAACAACTTGACTTCAAAAAAAAAGGCCTGGAAGTACACATTGTTCCCCAATAAAGTCCTGTTCCCCTTCCCCAATAAAATCTTTAAAAAAAAAAAAGAAGCAGATGATTGCTTTAAAAAACAAACAAACAAACAAACAAACAAAAACTGATACCAGTTTCAGAGACTTCTTACTAGTGAAAGCACCCCAAAACACTCTTGCAGTAATTTAAGAAACTGAGGCTCAGAATAGGTACATGACCAGGGTCAGTCAGGTAGTAATGGAGCTCTTACCCCCACATTCTCCTCCCTGGAGAGCAGGATGAACAATCACTGCCATTGTTGCTCAGAGGAATGAGTGTGGTGACACATGTGTAACAGACAATATAATGTTATCCAGAACTTCTCTTGGAGAGTACTTATCTGACAAGCACTCAGATTCCGAAAAATGTCCTAAATAGCTCCAGACATTCATTCTTTCATTCAACAAGTACTGACCCCCTCCTTACTGCTAGGCACAGCTGCAAACATGGGACACTCAGGAAACAGGGTGGTCACTTAAGTGTTTCGATTCCAGTGAGGAGAGCTGGTCAACAAATTGATGTGTCAATGATGCAGGGAAAACAAACAAATTAGACTGAGAGGGTGGAGAGCTATGGGAAAAGGGCTATTCTATCCTAGGTGGTCAGAAAAAGCCTCTCTGGTAAGGTCATATTTAAGCAGAGGCCTAAAGGGAGTAAGGAAATGATACCTGAGGATATGGGGTTGGTGGTGTTGAGTAGAAAGGGGTATTTCAACAGAACAAAGATAGATGACGTACAATCTATGTGTCAAAGACCATGCAAGACTCAGTAGAGAGCACCTCCGGAGCCCACTCAGACCTGACTTACACTCAGGTCAGACAAAAGTTGCATAAATCTTTGTACATCCCATTCCCAAGGCTAACTAAAGTGTAACACACCCTGACCGGGCGCTAGAAAATGTGAATTCTAATCTAGACTTGCAATTTAATTATGCTTCAGTTTCTCCTGCAACAAGGTGCTGAGGGTAACTCCTTATCAGTTAGCCTTGCATTGTTGTGGTGAGGCTCGGAGGCAGCAATGATATAGTCACGTGCCCCTTAACCATAGGGATGTTCTTAGAAATGCATTGTTAGGCACCTTCATCTGTGTGTGAACATCACAGAGTGCAAGCACACGCACCTAGATGGTATAGCCCACTGCACACCTAGGCTGTATGGTATACAGACTATTGCTCCTAGGCTACAAGCCTGTGCAGCAGGTTACTGTACAGAACAACCTGAGATTAAATCAAGCACAAGAGAAAATGATACAATCAAGAGAGGTGGTAAACATGAGAGGTATGAAACTGCTGCTGGCATTGCATTAAGCATACTGCTTTACAGCAACTCTTTTCTCATAAATGGAAAGAGTCCACTCTAAAACAACAATAAAGGTATAGTATAGTAAACACATAAGCCAGTAACATAGTCACTTATTGTCATTATCAAGTATTACGTACTGTCCATAATTGTACAGCCTCTACTTTTACACGACTGGCAGCAGGTTTGTTTACACGAGCATCACCACAAACACGTGAGTAGTGCATTGTGCTAAGACGTGACGATGGCTATGGCATCACTAGGTGAAGGGGATGTTTCAGCTCCATTGGTACCATCAATGTATATGTAGTCTGTCCTTGACCACAATGTAGTTAAGGGGCATATATCTGGATAAGGGGTAACAGTTGGTAGATTCTGATAACGCAGCATTTTTCAAACTTTTGACAGCATATTGGAAAAAGCAAATGATGTCTTACTATGACCCACTATGAAAATAGTGTTGACCTCACAGACCCCCTGAAAGGGTCTTGGGGACCCATGAATCGTAGGATCAATGAGTCACACTTTGAGAACCATTGCCAATACAGAAGCTGAGATGTGCTGAGGTAGAACGGGCAGGGACTTTGGGAAGAAGACGGATGTGGACTAAAGATAAATAAAAATTTCAGCAGCAAAATTTGATGACCGGTATCCTGACAACAGGAAGAATAAGGAAAAACTATAAAAAGCAGACACAGGAACTCAAAAGCATAGCAACTGGGGGCTGTATTGCACAGGAGCAAATAACCATGCCCTTCAATAGTTCCATAGAGTATCACCGAAACTCAGCACCGTTCAATAAGCACTGTTCACATAATGACCTTGAGTCATTAAAACAAGGTTAAAAATATCAAATATACCATGCTTAAGAAGGGAAGGAAGAGAAAGATTTCTCTTAGAAAGAATCCCTTAGAAAAATTTCCATAGCAATTATTGAAAATTTAAAAATTGCTTTGGGGCTTTATTGAGATGTGATTAGCTCCTTTCAGATGATGGATAAACAAAGCATCTCAGTAATTAAACAAAAGCCCATGAAATTAGGTAGGATTATTTATCCTATTTTATAGATGGGCAATAGGGCTGAGTGAGATTAATGGCATACACCAGGACACTAAGTGAACCAAAGGAGAAACAGTGAGTCAGACCTCTGGTCCCATAACTGTGCCACTCCCACACCCCCTCTCCTAAAGCTGCCTAGCAGACTGTCCTAAACCAGCTGTGAAATCAAAAACCTCAGCCTATCTGGGAATTTGAGCCCAACCCAGGAGAGCCCAGGGAGGCTGGGTGTTCAGGGTTGAAGGTGATCTCTGCCCATCAGTCTTCCTGAGCCAGGAGCCAGTGGCACTGGACAAGAGATGATGATTTATAACATTTAAATAATGCAGTCAGTTTTGCTTCCTGGCCAGAGCCTCCTTGTTAGGGGCCCTGAGAGCAGGTTCTTCTGCCACGATGCTCACAAGAACACAACTTAAATTGCATTGCATCCTAATCTCTCTGGAAGGGAAGAAAGAATGGGCATTCAACAATCAAGATAATATATCTTAATCTACCTGACCCATCTTGTATGCCAACACGTAATTCATGGCAGTAAAATGAATTTCCACAGAGAGAATGTGGTCAGTGGTCAGGCCTGGATAATTAGGTTTTGCTGGGAAGCAGTGCTCAAGTTTGCAGCTAGAATTGTCCCTGATTATGGCACTACAGGAAGAACTGGGGTAGGGAAGTTGGCAAAATGCCCAGACCTCCGGAAAAGAGGCCCCAGTTTCCACAAGACCATGGGCATTCTCCACACATGCTGCTGCAAGGTCTGTCCAATGGGGCTAGTACAGGAACTAATTAAAGAACTTCCCCTATAATCATATCAATTTTCTGGATTAATCAAGTTAAAAAATATCCACTTATCCAGCTCAATGAAGCAAGAACTTTGGGATGTTTGACTTGAGCTACCTTCATAATTGCCTCAAATTTCTCCTCACAATTTCTGTGTAAATATATCCTAGGAGTTGAGCTTTGGGGATCTCATGAACCGGCATCAGTTCATTTCCTTCCCCTCCCATTTTGTCCCCTTCACCACCATCTCTTTTCCCAACATTATCACACACACAAACACCATTTTCTATCACTGGGCACAAAACTTGTATTTTAGGGTCATTGTCACATGCTTGAATGAAAGCACTTAGCTTTCGATCTGTAAGCCTAGGCCTGAAGCCCAGGCAGCTCTAACAAACTCTTCAGGAAACTACATTCTTGCTACTTAGAGTGTAGTCTCTGAGCAGCAGCCCTGGTGCCCTTAGGGAGCTGGCTAAAGCTGCTGAATCACAGAGCCCACCCCAGGTGTGCTGCACAGCCTCTGTGGTTTAACCAGACCCTTTGAGAAGGCCTGCTCTACTGAACTTCAAAGTCTGAAAAAGCTTTGAGAGTCAGGGCGTCTGCCTGGAAGCCCTATTCTGCCACATGGTGGAGTAGCTCCTGAACCATTCAACCTTTGAGGATGTCCATTTCCCATCTGCAAAGGGCAAGCTTAGACTAGACACTTAGTTCCCAAACTTGACTGATATCTATATAATTTAAATAAATTTCTAAAAATACAGATTATTGGACCCCTCTCCTGTGGATTCTGATTCCACAGTTTCTGAAATGCGGATAGGCTTGGGTCCCATTGTTCTAGAACTGGGCATATTTCCCAAATTCAAAGAGAGCTAGATTCAAATATAGCTCTGCCACTAAAAGCCATGTAGCCTGGGGCAAGTTTCTTAACTGCTTTGAGATTCAATTTCTTCATCCTGAACATGGAAATATTATTATCAACTCCCTGGAGTTTCGAAGATTAAATAATTTATGTAATTTATGTAAATCATTCAGCACATAAACAAAATGCATTTCATTATTTTCCCAATCTCCCTCTCATTTCCCTGAACTCCTACCACTCTATCCTGCTTTGCATTTCCAACACATGAAGAAGGTACCCCTTTCAAGGCCTCTGCACTTGCTGTTGTCTGGAAAGGTTTTCTTCCAGAAGCTGCTTGCTTCCTCCTTCAGGTCTCTGCTCAGAAGTGGGGCCTTTGCTGACCTCCTCACATGAAATCACAAATCCCTACCATGGGACACTCAGCCTCCTTAGCTTGCTTATGTTTTTATCGGAGGGCTCTGCACCATCTGACATTATATATATACTTCTTCATTGCCTGACTCCCACCCTAGACCCCACGGGCCAGTAGAATTTAAGCTCTATGAGGGCAAGAACTTCGCTTTTTTCATTACTGTATCTCCAGTGCTTAGAAGGTTGCTCTACACTTAATTGTTAAATTAATGAATGAATAAATAGATTTTTCCCTTAGTCAGATAACTCTATTTTCATTACTTATTTCTTGATTTGATGGCTCTTTGCTTACCTAACTTTTTTTCTGGGAAAATAAACAAATCATGGATACTTTCCATGATTTGTCTTTCCATAGGTCTTTCCAAATTAACTCTATACAGAGTAAATTCCTCTAAAATAATAAATTAACTGTATATGGGGACCTATGTTTTCTTCTTTATTCCCTCTTATACAGTTAATAGATGAGTAGATCCATTGGTAAAAGATTCAAACAGTGAAGAAGGGTGGTGTGTAAGATGTAAAAGTCATCACTATGCACAACTACTTCCTCCCCACAGGAAAGCCTGGTTCACAATTTGTGGTACAACTTAATATTACATTTTCTGTGCAGTTACACATACAGAAGCATGTAGATACACACATTAGTCTTTTTATTTTATGTTAACAGGATAATAATACACTTGTTAGTCTGTTACTTTTTCACGACATACCTGCCCATGTCTGTATTTCTTTTTCTTTTTTTAACTAATAAGAAAATTTATTAATATTGTTGAAGACAAAGTAAATACAAAAAATAGTAACTTTCTTAAATAATGTCATTAATAACAGTAAAGGTAAAGATAAAAAATATTTTTTTCACAATTGCAACAAATAAAGTTAAACACCTAGAAATAACTTACAAAAGGGTAAGACTTCTATATGACTCCCACGCCAGAAAACTATAACGTTTTACCAAGAGACAAGAGAAAATTTTAATAAAGGTTATATACCATAATCTTAGATAAGAGACTGAATTTTTTTTAAAAAATCTACTTTTAATGGATTTATAATTTTAGTCAATTGTAATAAAAATATCAGTGAAATTTCCTCAGACTTGGTAAATTAAACGTCTTGTTCCTTATTCTTTTTATTGGCTGCATAAGAAAATATACCATCATTTCTTTAAACGGTCCCCTCTAAATGAGTATTTAGGTTGTTTCTAATGTGTCTCAATTAAGTACATTGCCATGAACAATTAAGTACATTGCCATGAACAGACCTCTACAGCTCTATTTGATCATATTGCAAAAACAACAAAAGAACAAGACAAACAAATGAGAAACAGAAACTCATAGACACAGACAATAGTTTAGTGGTTGCCAGAGGGTAAGGGGGGTGGGGGGATGGGAGATGAGGGTAACGGGGATCGAATATATGGTGATGGAAGGAGAACTGACTCTGGGTGATGAACACACAATGGGATTTATAGATGATGTAATACAGAATTGTACACCTGAAATCTATGTAATTTTACTAACAATTGTCACCCCAATAAATTTAATAAAATAAAATTAAAAAAAAAAAAAGAATTTCTTTAGAAAAGGTTCTTAGAAATGCTCAAAATTTGATCAATACTGCAAATTGGCCTATTTTGAACTAACAACCTTGCATGGGCACCTGTGCTTTGTAAGGATGCCCGCCACTTTAATCCTCACCAAAATCAAATGTTATCTCCTTAAATTTTGCAAATTCCATTGCTTTAAAATATCTCCTTGTCATAATTGGTAATGACTGGATTTCTAGTGAAGCAAATCATCTTTTTATATTTATTATCTGTTTACATTGTTCTACCATGTAGTTCCTATTTACCCATTTTCTTCTCTTCGATTGTCTTTTTTATTAGATTTATAAGAATTTTGTATATGATTCATTTTTTATTATAGATATTGAGGATTTTATCTTCTAATTGCTATTTATCTTTTTTATTTCATTTATGAACCTCTCTTTCATTGTAAAAGGTTTTAACATTGTCAAATCTATCAATCTTTTCTTTTTTTTTATAACTTTTGCATTTTGAGTCTTAATTAAGAAGTCATTCCCAAACTCAAGTGTTTTTCCAAACACTTCTTTTAAATAAAACAAAATTTTTGGTTTATCACCACGAATCTATTCATGTCTATAAAAATAAAAAGTAAGGTTGATTGTAACTAATTTCACATACCCAAGTCACTGTTTCACATTCCTATCTTTTTCTTTCTTGTGAATTAAGAATCTGACTTGGGCTCCACCAATGCACGCTCATCTGGAGAGATAGATAAATTTTAATTACCTCAAGTACGTCAACTTCCCTTTCCATCTAGGCCTCCTTCCCTTCAGACTCAGACAGAATGCTTCATAGATAGAGGACAGCAGCAGAGGGATAAGTCATAAGACGAAGCCCAAGTAACTCTACATTAGAAAATAAAACTTTTATCAAGCCTGGTGGACTCCTATTGGAATAAGAAATGCTTTTAAACGGAATAAATTGAAAGGACCAAGCAATTGTTTGAACTGAGTCAGCAGTGTGGAAAGATTTGGCCTTGGCCAGGCATCTTACTTCACGCTAGGTGTCTCTGAGCATGTATACAGGCTCTTGTAGGAAGTGCCTCAAACAGAGGATCTCTAGTGTTTGCCTAGATGTAGATTCCTCCGTTCAGAGATACTGACCCAGGCCTGGCAGGTGGCGTCTCTGTCATTGATACGCAGCAGATATGCATTTGGAGATTTTGGATCAGATATTGAACAAAATAAACAGAGGCAGGCAATTTTAATTGTGTATATACATATGTGTGTTTTTATAGAGGCTTATTATAATGTTGTGGCTTCAAATTAGAAAAAGGAAGGAAAGGAAAAGGGCACCTAATCTCTTTTACTTTGTGGAGGGGGAGGTGGCTCCACAGAGCAACAAAAAGAGGAAAGATAAGACTATTCTGGGCTGAGAAGTATAAAACTAAAGGATAATAAAATGAGAGCTGATGCAGTTTAAAGCCTGCTCATTACCTGGCCTGAGATATGGCACCTATTGTTGCTAGTTGCAGATTATTTCTCAGCCTGCTGTGGGCTGATAACAGACTGGTCCACTGGCCTGAAGGCTCATTGTTCTGCAGGCAGCAATGGTGCCTCAGACAGAAGCAAAGTTGATCTCCGCCTCAGCCATGTTGCTTTGGCCTTTTCTCTGCCTTCAGTGGGATTTAAAAAAAAAAATCAAGAATTTGTATTAACTTAGAGGTGCTCTGGGACCTTTTCAAGCCTCCCCCCTTAAGATTCCCATGACCTACTTTGGATCAGGGTGATTCTGAAAATAAAATGCTGAAGTTTTCTTTTCCTTGAGAACAATGTCACATTAGTCAACTTAAAAAGACTTCCTCACAGCACAAATTGTCTGTACAACTCCTTTGCCCCTTAATTATATTCCACCTTGTTTTATTATTTAAAGGCATCATATGAGTTAAGTGTTTACATATACATAAAATGCTAGAGTTGGAAGTGAATTTAAAGATGTAGTTTAATTCTCTTTTTTAATAGGCTGACACATGGAAGCCCCCAGAAAGCCAGGGAGAGTACGATCATCAGAGAATAATGAATGGGGAGATGAACTTTCTCCTCCCTCTCCCCCAGGCAACACTGTGAGAAAGGGGTTTCTAGGTCAGGTGGAGAGGGAGCCAAGTACTACAACAATTGTGAAGATCATGACCTCTCTAAAATCTTAATCATGTTCTGTGCAACTAAATGAGAATCAAGGATTCTAAACTCAAAGTTCAGGCTCTTCCCCCCATTGTTAGACCTGCTTCTAAAGGCAGGAGTGCTGACAACTTCAGAACAAAGTATTTGGTTTTGAAGCACTTGCCAAAGTTGAGTCAATAAATACCAGGAACCAAGTGGCATCCCTCTACTTTCTGACCTCCACACTCACAAACTTATATTTTTTTACATAATCTCATTTACTATTGCTCCAAAGAACAAAGCACACATTCATCTGGACAAAACGAATCTCCCCATGTGGCCTCTTAGTCTAGCTTCCCCACTTTCTTGGCTTGGACCTGGCTCATTCAGTCAATCCTCTTTAGCACTTTCTTCTGGCTCATTTTATTCAACCTGTATAGATGCCCAAGACTTTCCTCTCATTAAAATCAACTCCTTAAATGGCAAGTCCTCCTTTCACCAAAGTTCGAGTGCATGCTTTTCTTCCCTCCACATCAAACTAATTACAAAAAGAATGTATATCCTCCACCTATACTCCCCTTCCTTCTAGTCGTCGCACCTTTGCAACAAGCTTCTGACCTTATCATTCCATTTAAACTGCTTTGGCCAAGGTGATCAGTAGTCTGCTGTATAAATGTCATGGAATTTTGTCAGCCTTGCCTTCACTTCATCTTTCCATGGAAAGATCCAGGACACCATGGACATCATCCTCACCATCAGCATCACCCCTTACTTTTGACAAGTCTTTTCTCTTGATTTCAACATCATTACTTTTCCTTGGTTCTAATTTCAGAATTCTCCTTCCTGTTAGTTCTTCATACAGACTTTTTCCTTTGCCCATCTCTTAGTGTTAGTGACTCCTGTGGCTCTGTCCTCAGCCTTTTTTCTTGCCCCGTGAAACTCTTTTGATGTTTCAACTACCACCTAGGGTATACATAGATCAGAATAAGGGAACCTTGACTATAAGACCAGCCTACATTTTTCAGATGACTCGACACAGAAGTTTGACAATTTTTAGGAATGTAAATGAAATAATCAAATATTTATATACTCATACTTAATCATTTAACTTAAGTGAATACACACATTTAAAATAACAACAATAGGTCATATCTGCTGGTGCTGCGTGAGCCATCAACAACCAAAACTGTGCGAGACCTCTCCAGGGCGCAGGGACAGGCACACTGACTGGTGCACTGTCTCAGGGACCCGCTCTCAGCTGCGACCACCTCGCAGGCCTGGCTCAGCTGGGCATCGCACCCCTGTGGCTCTGGGCATGTCTTACAATGCGAACTTGACTGCACACAGGCCTGTCACCTCCCTCAAGGCCGCTGGGAGTGTCCACCCATCCCCCACCAGTACGGCAACGTCCTCGCAGTCCCGGCAGCTGCTGAGTGACTACGGGCCAGGCAACTGGGAACAGCCAGGTGCCACAAAGCAAGTACGCCGAGGTGCTGGCCGTCATCGAAGAGCTGGGGAAAGAGATCCGACCCACCCACGCGGGAAGCAAAGAGCTCAGTGGAGAGACTAAAACAAGGAGGCATCGTCCATGCCAGAGGACTAGTTCGAGAGTGCTTGGCTGAAAGGGAACGGAGAGCCAGATGCTAGCTGCCTTGTTAGCTTGGAAGGTTTCCCATCTTCTTTCAAGAAGTTACAGTTCATCTCCCCTGTTCAGATGACACTTGCTTTCAAAATGGTAACAGTTTGGTTTCTACTTCCTGTGCCCCTCCCATGGTTCATCAGGCTCTGAATCTACAGTGCCTTGATTGAGAAGAGATCTTGCAGTTGATTAGGATTTACATTATGAATAGTCAGGAACTACCCAGGGTTTTTGTTTTTGTTTTTTTTAAGCGTTGACTCAAATGATGCACATAAAAGTTGCCTATCTCTGGCAACCACCAAACCATTGTCTGTGTCTATGAGTTTCTGTTTCTCATTTGTTTGTCTTGTTCTTTTGTTGCTTTTGGTTTATATACCACATATCAGTGAAATCACATGGTTCTCTGGTTGCCAGAGGGTAAGGGGGGCGGGGGGTGGGGGGTGGGAGATGAGGGTAAGGGGGATCGAATATATGGTGATGGAAGGAGAACTGACTCTGGGTGATGAACACACAATGGGATTTATAGATGATGTAATACAGAATTGTACACCTGACATCTATGTAATTTTACTAACAATTGTCACCCCAATAAATTTAATTAAAAAAAAAAAGTTGCCTATCTCACAGCAAACTGTAGTTTGCCTCCAAGATACTAATGTTTCTCTTTTGAATATATTTATGTTATTCAAATTGTTTTGTTTGTTTGTTTATTTTCAGAAGCTTATACAACTCTAAGGGTTTGGTTTTCAGTGTGTACTGACAGCACGCTTTACTTAGTAGCTGGTACCCATTTGACATACAGTATAGATTCAGCTTAATGTAACTTCTTTTTTGCTTAAGCATTTGCATGATTATTAGTGCTTTAAAGTCAATTAAAAACAAACAAATAAACAAACAAAAAAACCGCACATGTTATAAATACAGAAGAGTTACTTACCAAACCTAACCTAACCTACCAAGGACACCTAATTTTGTTCCTAAGACTATATATAGATTTCAGTTCTGCTTTTCCTGTAAGCTGATTCAAACATCTGGAAGTGAATGACTAAACCTGTTTGCATCTTTGCATGTATTTACTCGATGCAATAAAGCTTATTTTCATTAACAAAAAAATAAAATCACATAATATATAAACCGATATACGAACTTGGAAATGTTGCTTTTTTTCTCCATGGTCAATTCACCTCTTCCTATTGATCGTGATGTCAGGCTGTTAAAAGTCCCTAGAGGAAGACATGAGTCACCCAACACAGCTTTCCAAAGCATAGCATCTTCATTCCAATATTTTAGATAGAGTACGTTTTAACCTCTTGAATCTTATGGTGCCGTAAATGGAAATTAAACCCTGAACCACTTGTACCTCTTTGCATAAAATGTTGGTTGTTTTGTTTTTTCAGAGTGTTCTGCATCTTTGTGATTCCCATGTACTATGTTGCTTTTTAAAAACAATTTCTAAAAGTCCATTTACAATCATATCTAACACATAATTATGAGGTCACAGCCACAAAAATAAAACTATTTAATTTAAAACAACAGTTGAAACCTTCATTTTTTAAAATTGATTCTCTCAGGCAACCTCCTAAGTATCCCAAAGGAGCATTGATTGAGGTAGTTTCAGGTTAATGTGTCTACGCAAACATTACTTCATTGCTCTAAATAAGTAATTAAGAGAGCACTTTGATTATGGAATGCTCTATAAGGACCCTAAGGTAAAACAACTCTCCCTTTTCCTGGGGACTAATTTTAGGGGAAAGTCTCACATTGAATTAGGTCATTTATATAAATGCAGATGGATCTCAAAACTATCTCCTTCCCCAAACTCTCCAGCACTCCAGAAAAATGGGTCTAATTACATACTGAACCAGTCACACCCAGACATCCCATAGGCACCCCAAACACAAGATGTCTAGAATTATATTCATTACTTTGACTCCAATTAACTTATCTTCTGTATCTTACTGAAAGTAACCACTACCCAAGCCAGTTAGCAAGTCAGAATTCTAGAGTCATTCTTAGATTACTGCATTTGTCTTATTGGCGTTTATTCATTAGACAAACTTCTATTGAATAACTACTCTATTTTAAGTGCTCAGGATACATCAATCAGAGATGTCAGGCCTATGTATAATGGAATGTATAGTCTAGTAGACGGGTTAGGAACAAAATCATTAGAAAATGCCAGGAAAAATTTAGGAAAATTAAAATGAAATATATGATGGTGCAAATGAAACAAGATGATGTATTAGAGAAGGATTACAGGGTACGTTAGGTCAAAAGATCAGGGAAGTTTACCCTGAGTAGCAAGAAAGGGTTAACCATGTGCAGACACGGGGTACTAACGTGGCAGGCAGAGACTATAGCTTTCCCAAGGCTGAGGCATAGGGACAAGTATGACAGACAAAGACCAGGAAGGATGATGAGACTAGAGCAGAGCAAGCAAAGGGCAGGCAGGGCTGTGTGTGTGTGTGTGTGTGTGTGTGTGTGTGTGTGTGTGTGTGTGTGGTGGCGTAGTCATTATGAGGTGCGGCTAGACGGGTAGTTAAGTGCACAAGTATAGAGGAGATGTTTAAATTTTATGCGAAGTGCTCTCAGACAACATTTCAGAGTTTCGAACAGCTAAATGATTTTATCTGATTTATGTTTTTAAAATGATAACTCTGAGAATGTATTATTGGGGAAAGGGTCCAAAAGTGGAAGCGTGGGGACCAGGACAGAGGGCATTTTCATAGTTCAGGCAGAAAATGCTACTGTTAGACTGAAGGTGACTGCATGAATGAGGGAGACACGGATAGATTTAGGATGTATTCTGGCAAGAGGGCCACCAGGGCTTCCTATTAGATTGGCTATTTTAGACAAAGGAAGGTGAGGGACTAAGGAAGATTGCTATGTTTTTTTATATGTGCTGACTAGATGGATAGTTGTGCCACTCACTGGGACAGGGCAAACTAGGAGAGAAGCAGTTTGGGGTCCACAGGAAATCAAGCATTCTGTTTTAGTCTTAAATAAATTTAAGATATCAACTAAATACCCTGTAGAGATGCCCAGTAGTAAAAGTAGCAGTAGTAATAGTCATAGGAAAAGCTCATATTTGAGTGCCTCCTAAGTGTGATAATAGATACTATGATTATCTTACTTATAAAAATGAGGAAATTGAGATTAAGTAATTTATCCATGGTTGCTCAGTTATCAAGTGACAAACCTAGAACTGAAAACCAGATTGTTTGGTTCCCAACCATTATATGTACTGCACTCTCTCTATGAATTGGGGAATCATCGTCATATCGCTGGTGTTTAAAACCAGATGATTTAAAGGTATAGAGAAGAAAAGTTGTCCCAGCACCTAAGATCTCCAATACAGCAAGAAACAGCAATATAACAGAACAACAACCTCAAACAGAACTGAAAAAAAGAGCTACTGGGAAGCTAAGAAGGACTCTATGAGAATTTGAGAGTCCTAAAAGTCAAGAGAAGAGTGATTCAAAAAGAAGGTCATGGTCAACGGTTTCAAGTACAATGAACACTGGAAAATGATCAATGAAATCGGTACCACATTATTCAAGACTAACCTTGATAAACATTGTTTCAACAGAGTGGCAACCTACTTGATGAAATAAAGGGGGAGGATGCTTTGATATTAGGTGCAGCACTTCATCAATGTAATGGGACAAGGCAGTGTGTCTGAGTAGAGAGGCCAGTTGGTTGGTGTGGTCAACCCTTCTGGTTGCCTGCTCATTAGCTAGTGCGCCTGTTCTCCTTACTATTTAGCTATCTGTTGTTGTAGAACCCAAGCTTAGTGGCTTAACAGAACAATCATACTTTGTTTTCTCTTATGGCTTCTTTGGGTGAGGAATTTGAGAGTGTCTCAGTTTAGTGTTTCTGGTTCAGGGTCTTTCATAAAGTTGTAGTAAGGGGGGCGGGGGGTGGGGGGTGGGAGATGAGGGTAAGGGGGATCGAATATATGGTGATGGAAGGAGAACTGACTCTGGGTGGTGAAAACACGATGGGATTTATAGATGATGTAATACAGAATTGTACACCTGAAATCTATGTAATTTTACTAACAATTATCACCCCAATAAATTTAATAAAATAAAATTTAAAAAAAAATGTTAACAGGGGCTGCAGTAATCTGAAGGTTTGACTGTGGCTGGAAGATCCACGTCAAAGTGGCTCACTCACATGACTGGAATTGGTTATCTGGTCTCTCCAAAGGACTGCTTAATTATCCTCAAAACGAGATCAAGGTGAAAGCTGCAGTCCCTTATATGACCCAGCCTTGAAAGGCATGCCATCACTGCCGCTGTATTCTATTGGTCACACGGCTCAGCCTTACTCATTGTGGGAAAACACTGTACAAGGCACGAATGCCAGGAGTTGAAGATTGTTGGGGGTGGGGCCATCTGGGTAGCTGTCCGATTACTACAGCTCACTAACCAAACCTCAATTTTATTCAGAACATTCATATACTCAGCTGAAAATACTGAGCAAGCCAAGCTGGGGAGGTCATATCACTGAACAGGAATTCCAGGAAAGCTTGAGAGCAAGCTGAGGTGACATCTGCTCCTTTGGCTTTTGCCTTCACCTTTCCCCTTTTTCCTGCCTGGAAAATGGACACAAAGTTTGGAGGAGGAGCACCTGCACAGCACAACAGCAAAACTAGTGTGCCAAAGACAGCTCTGGAATGCGTCCCTCTTCCTGGTGAACAAATGTTTCACATTTGAGTCTAAGTTCAAGGGATGCCTCTTCCAGGGTGTCTTCCTGACAAAACCGCTCCCTTGTTTAGGTTTTATGGCATATGGTATAGGTGTCTATTGCAGCAAGTTAATTAATTTTTTACATTTATTTGTTTGAAGTTCTATTGGTCTTTACCAGAATACAAGATTTTTGAAGGCAGGAAAGTATTTTATTTGTCTCTGTATCCCCAGCACTAGAATTCCATGCATTGTCACTGCATGAGGCAGGGGAGGCAAGTCCCTATGGCATCTGTTTCACTACCTCAAAGTGCTGCATTGAGAACTCAGTCTCAGCAAACCAACAGTCCACTGAGCCAATCAACTGGTCCCGCACTCATTTTTTTTTTTTTTAAACTGCCTCTTATGCTCTGAATGTTAACCCAAAAAGATTTTACCCCAAGCCATTACTATGGCTTTGCACATACTAAGCACTCTACAAAAATCTGTTGAACGTATAGGCAGTTCTAGTTAATATCTAGCTAGTAGGTAGCCGAGGGTTGACACACTCCATCTCTGTAACAGACTCCTGAGGCACATTATAAAGGACCATGCTCTGTAATAAATTCTTCTTGCATATCCTTGGTGATAATCATCATAGAGAGAGAAATGAGCAGCTCCCTGTAATATTTATATTTCCTAACAGCAAAGACATTCTCTTCTGTAATTCTGCCTGTAAAAGCAGCAAGGAAGCCAAGAATATACAAGTTCTCCATGGCAACTGGGTCACAGCAGCATGCAGCCTGGGCCAGGGATTCAGATAAATGGAACAAGTGGAGGTGAGCTTCCAGTCACACGAATGATGCCTTACAGTGGGGCTTGCACTGAAGCATCTCTACCTACTGGGACTCACAGCCCACAGCACGAGGACCCCATGCATTGTCACTGCATGGGGCAGTGGAGGCAAAGCCCCACGGCATCTGTTTCACTACTTCAAAGAGCTGCATTGAGAACTCAGTCTCAGCAAACCAACAGGCCACTGAGACAATCAACTGGTCCCACACTCACTTTTTTTTTTTAAACTGCCTCTTATGCTGTGAATGTTAACCCACGAAGATTTTACCCCAAGCCACCAGGCACCAGGGAGTTCTTTTCATGTAACCTTAGCCTCTCAGATCATTTCTCTCAATTGCACTAGAGAACTCCCTCCCTTCACTGGTTTGGAAGGGGAAGCAGACTAAGCACCTGGTTGGAGGGGACAGCTGTTTAATGCATAGCAATGAAAACCGCCCATTCAAATCAGTCAACTCCTCCATCAAAGACAAGAAGCACCAAACAGCAGCAGCCAAGTGAATGACCTTTGGCAAAGCCATTCTCAGGAGCAAGGACCCCAGCCAATGCAAGGCATTAATGGAAGTTCACACAAGGGGGAAAAAAACAACTGAAGGATGGGAAAGACCCCAGGGCAACTCCAGACACAGAGCCCACTTCTTCAGGGCCCTCCTAAAGAGGAAAGCCCCACTGGGAAAGTGAGGCACTCCACACAGATTAAATTTCTGTCACTAACGAACTCCAACTGGGTCAATAATCCAATTCCCTCCCTGTCTGTGCTGCTGGGGAAGAACTGATTATGGATTCCTGTGTTCAGCACAAAACTATGGCATTGACAAGGAGATGGCATTTTGACAGGAGGGAGTTTCCCAATGGTAGAGAAAGTACTTCTGTACCAGCAAATTGAAGCCAAGATTCATAATCTAGAACTACATTAAGGAACAACTTTGCAAGGTTGCCCAAATGCTGAGAAAGGTGACAATTCAAACCAGACCCTCTATGTATTTGGAGATGCCAACAGCACTCTCTGAAACCCAAGGCTGATTAATTAGTGAGAGCCATTGGTGCCAGCACCAGAACTGGCACATGCTCTGGCTGACTCATCTCTAGAATAAGCAGTAGGAAAGAAGGGAACAATAGATGACTTCAGGTGAGGGAGAAGAGCCTGTTTGTGCTGGTGAGGATGGGGGCAACTGGCCTACATTTTCCAACAGACAGACCAAATGTGTGGCAGTAATCATATTCATAGGTCATGATTATGGAGTCAGAAACATTAGAGATGGAAACAGACCGATTGGGTCAGGTAGCTGCCTTCTGCCTTTGCAGCTTTGCTCGCTGATGTAAATTTGTTGGCCCAGTTTTTATCCTGTTTATAACTTGCAGTGAGAAGCCATCACAACAGAATGAACCTGGAATCTGTGGTCAAAGAGAGATCAAATTAAGAGGAACTGAACCTCTTCACAAAGTAGGGGGGGGGGGAAGACCCAGGGGAATATAGGAAAGCAGCAAGATCAAACAACAACCAGATCTCAGGTTCCCCATGGCCCATCCTTGTCAGTCCTTGCTTGCCCCAGAGATGCTCAGTAGCAAAGACCTGCACTCTCCGACATGGCCCAGCCCCACATTGTTCCTGATGAAGCCTGACTGTGTACTCAAAATCTCAGTCCCCACTAGTGGGCAGAACCAGAAAGTCTTCTGCAGTGACCGCAAGATGGTTGGTAACCGCTGGCTTCCCTTTCTAACTGAGCTCCCTCAGTTCATATGGTTGGTCTTCTGTCTCAATCCTCTACTTATACTCATTTCCTCACCAGGGTGGAGCTCCACTCTTAACCTCAGCAGGTTTTATTGGAACCAGGACACCTACGTAGCTCCTATTGGTCTCTCCTCCAAAGCCCTCAATTGTAGTTACTGCAGGTAAAATGAATAACTGTACCTGACACCTCAACTTTGTGTCCCACCTGGTTAAGAGGAACGTGCTGCCCTAAGTGCACAGTGGCCATTGTCCTTGGGTCCCAGCCCGAGCCTGTCTTAGTGCCCAGTTGCCTGCAGAATCTCCACCATGATTGGAGGCACTGCTCCTCCTCACCATGCTGCTGGTTTATTTTGCCAGCCCTGGACCACTGGAGCTTTTTCATTCCCATGTTTTCATCTACTCTTAGGGTCTCTGCCAGAGTCACAGAAGAGCCCAGGGGATAAGAACACAGGATGGATTTGGAGGAGTCTGTGTGACAGCTCAGAAGATCTTGGGGCTGGCCTAAACTCCAGAGCTATGAAAGGTTTGCACCTCTTATTTTTCCTATTGCATTTTGCTAAGTGGGTCACTATGTTTATGGAAATGAAGCCGTTACATGTAGAGATTTTGAAATTAGAGCTATATATGTAGTCTAAAGAGTAAATTAGAGAAATTTATTAACCTTCTGTTATGGGCTGAATTGCAACCCTTCCCCCCAATTCATATTTTCAAACCCTAACCCCATCAGAATGTGACTGTACGAGGTGTGATCAAAACATATGGTGGATGTTTAAGTTAAAAAGATCATTACATTAAAAGACACATTGCCATTAACCCCCCTCAAAATGCTCCCCCTAACTTCTAACACACTTACCCCTCATTCTTGCCACTTTCTGAAGCAGTTCTGGAAGTCCTCTTTCGTGAGTGTCTTTAGTTGTGCTGTCATGACTGCCTCGATGTCCTGAATCAATTCAAAACATTTTCCTTTCATGGTCATTTTGACTTCGGGGAAGAGCCAGAAGTTTCATGGCGCCAGATCTGGTGAATAAGGTGGATGAGGACACACTGTAATGTTTTTATTTGACAGAAATTTCCTTTTACCAGAAGTCATGTGTGAAATAGATCCTTTCCATTGTGATCACAAAATATGGTGAATGCTGCTGCTCAGTGCCATTCAATGGAAAGGCAGGGATCTTCAATATGGGAAGCAGCATGTCAAACCTTAGTCACAGTGTGTGATAAGTTTCAATTTGTTCGGTGCAGTCAGTCAGGTGTGAACTATGGTCGGGAGAAGGTGTGTTTTAAAGTGTGCCGTAAATCATCCTCCATCATGACAACGCTCTGTGTCACACATCACTTCTGGTACGGAAATTTCTGTCAAATGAAAACATGTTGTGTCCTCATCCACCTTATTCACCGGATCTGGCACCGAGCGACTTCTGGCTCTTCCCCAAAGTCAAAATGATTCAGGACATCGAGGCAACTGTGACAGCACAACTAAAGACACTCATGAAAGAGGACTTCCAGAACTGCTTCAGAAAGTGGCAAGAATTGATGGGATAAGTGTGTTTGATGCGAGGAGGGAGTATTTTGACGTGGATTAATGGCAATGTGTCTTTCACCGTAATAATCTTTTTTATTTAAACATTCACCATATTATTTGATCACACCTCATATTTGGAGGTAGGTCCCTTAAGGATATACATTGTGTGAACGTTAAACTCATGTGAAACTGCTCTATCTCACATATAGATACCCACACTAATTCAAATATGCATTATAAATAGTCATATAGATATACAGATAGTCTCATGATTATAAATTCTTTAGATAGGTAGACACATAGACAAATAGGTCTTTATGGCTCTGGGCTAGTGTCCTAAACTCTTTCAGCCTCTGTTTTTCATTCGTAAAATGGGGATGATAAGAGTATCTACCTCAGTAGTGGTGAAGATGTACAGGACCCTTAAAAGTCCCTGAACCTAGAAGCATAAGTGATACAAAGAATACATACACTCACATTAAAACTGATATGTGGTATATAATCCAAAAACAACAAAAGAACAAGATGAACAAATGAGAAACAGAAACTCATAGACACAGACAATAGTTTAGTGGTTACCAGAGGGTAAGGGGGGTGGAGGGTGGGAGATGAGGGTAAAGGGGACCAAATATATGGTGATGGAAGGAGAACTGACTCTGGGTGGTGAGCACACAATGGGATTTATAGATGATGTAATACAGAATTGTACACCTGAAATCTATGTAATTTTACTAACAATTGTCACCCCAATAAATTTAAAAAATAAATTTAAAAAAAAAAAGAAAAAACTTTTAATGTTTACATTACACAGAGGGTGCCAAAAAATGTATACACATTTTAAGAAAGGAAAAACTGTATTAAAATGGTAATACAATGAATGATGCTAGCATTCATTTGATTAACGCCATCTTTTGAGTGAATGTCATACGACGCATTACACCATAATTCAACTTTGAAAAGTAATACATAGATAACATCTCTTAAAACGTGTACCTTTTTTTGACACCCCCCCCCCCGGTATTTACCTGTAAACTTCAAATAATAGAACCACACTCCTGAAAGGACCTTAGAAACTATGCAGCTCTTTTTTATGTTTTCAGTGTTAAGCCTCTTTAAAGAAAGTGTTTCCCCATGCGTCCTATTTTTTTTTAAATATTTGTCTGCCATACAAATTGCATTTGTTTTTCCAACTTTTTAATTATTAAATGTAGATACCTTTTACATCTGAGGGTTTATCATGCTCAGTTGATATGATCTGAGTCCAAAATAGGTGAATTGACCATTTTTGAACTTTGATGCACTTTTTAAATACTAAAAAGAATTAATGGACTCTCTTGTCCCCTATATGGACCATATGAATCTATGTTACCTAGGTTGAAGACACTGATGGAGTCCAACCCCTTTGTTTTCAAATGAGAATGCTGAGGGCCAGAGTGACCTGCCCAAGTGGCTCTTGAAGCCAAGTCCCTTGATGCTGCCTGGAGCTCTTTGACGCCCCCCACCACACACATATACACACTACTGGTTACATTCCCTCTTCATCAGCAAGCCTGCACTCCCCAGGGTAGACCCAGATGGCAGCAGGGATCAGAGCCAAAGATGATCCATTCTTTTGGACTAAACAATGGCAAACACTCCCTTCCCTCTCAGTCTAAACAAGGCTGTGACATACAGGGGCGAAGGACTTGGCAAGAAGTGAGCAAATTATCAGTCTAGCTGAATTGGAGGCTGGAGGCTGGTTTTAGGGGAGGCCTTTTGGGGCTAGGCATGCCTTCTCTATTGGACACAACTTTGATTCTGGAAAACTGAAAAGGGCCGAGATGTGATTGAGAAAAGAGGTCAAGGCTGTTCTGTGGTATTCTAAATGCAGGCTTAAGAGAAGGGAAGTTCCCTTAACCTCCAACATAGGAAAGGGGGCAGAGTGTCAAGCCCAGAGCAAAGTCCATCTGGCACAAGGAGCTCATGTTTATCTGCAGGATGTTTGTATTTTTATTCTCAGGGGCCAGTGTGTTGGGTGCAATACAGGAGGACAGAGAGCATGGACCACTATAGTCAAGCAATCACTAGCTTTAGGAAAGAGGATATTTTCTTTTGATTGTGAACTTTCTTGGGATACATAGAGTTATTCATCTGAAAAAGTTGTGATTTAAAAATGCTGACTCCCTGAAAACATTCTGCTTTTTTCTCATAATTCCCTGAAAATATTTCTAAAATGCAAATACTGTATCAAATACAGTGCATATTTATATCTGAGGTGACATCAAATAACATTATTTGCTGAGAAGTTGTCTTATTCATTTTTAAGTGTACGGAGAATTTTTAAGTAAAAAAGAAAATAATAATGACAGGCATTTAAAGTAGAGGAATGCTAGCCAGCTTGGAATCCAGCAGAGTATACTAACAAAGACATTAAAACATCACCTACACTAAAATGAAGAACAAAGCATGTGAAGTTTGTAAAAACTTTTGTCTGGAATCAAACCAACCTAGGAGCAAACATCAATCTTAGAAGTCTAAATAAACTCTGTGTTCTTCCATAAGTTACATGAATTTTCTACTTCTCAACTTTTCAACCTGTAAGATGGGTTAATAATACCATTTGTAATTATAAGTCAACAAATGATTAAATGAAATAATACAAATGAAAGTACAGAGCACAGAGTATCTGGTACACAATGAGTGCTCAATAAATGTCGAGTGTGACGATGGTGAGGAGGAAGAAGAAGCTGGGGAGAGGAAAGAAGACAAGAAGGAGAAAAAGTGAAGAGATGGGGAAGATATACAAGCTCTTCCTTAGTATATGTTCCCCAAAGAGTAATTTGTATCAAGGATTTTGTTGGTCCAAGTAGGCAATCTGAGAGTGACATTGAGGGAATAAAGTTATTTTAAAAAGAAAAACAAAATATGTTAATATTCATCAACCCTAAATTTATGAGTGGACTATGGTTGTGCTAATCCTTCTCTTATCAGTTTAATGACTTGTTAAATAATGATTGGTGACTGTTATCTTTATCATCAACATGATACTGGTAGAGCCTCATAAAACTATTGATTTTGCTTGTGTTCACTCCTTGTTTCTAATTGGTGTCACTCTTGATACTAATTGGCTGCTTTCAGAATCTGAGTAAGGACAGTATCCACTAGTGAACAAATAAAATGCCATGCTGAGATAAAGAAAATATAATTTATGCTAAATATAAGAGTTGGTGATAATCTTAATTAAAAAATAAGGGATGACTCATCAGCTGATCGTATATCAGAAATGTGTTCTTTCACAAACAGACAGGCAGGAGCACATGGAATTGGTTCTTAATACCACTCTTAGGGAGAACTGCCCAACCTGTGCCAAGAATAAGCATCTGGGATTAACGCTTTTCATTCCAAAAGGTTAGGATGAACACTGTCCTCTGAGTTGTGACAAATGGATTGCTTTGCATTTTCTGTACTTTTCATTGGCAAGTATTCATGACCATGACTGTCATGTGTTGACAGATATTTCACACAAAGCTGCTGTGGGAGTGAAAGGTTCCAATTATTTTAGTGTCTTTGTTTTCATTGAGCTTTCATTTACATACAGTCAAATGCATGGCTTTAAGTGTCCTGCCTGCTATGTGTTGACAATGGTAAACACTCAGGTAACTACCACACCCAGAGAATTTCTGTAGGGTCCTTCCAGTCCATTTCCAGTCACCTTGCTGCCCTAACTCCTTAACCCAAGGCAGTCATTGATTTGATTTCGGTCACTATAAATCAGTTTTGGTTGTTTGAGAACTTTATATTAATGGACTCAATATGTAATCTTTTGTATCTGGCTTATTTCATTTAATGTAATATTTTTTGAGATTTAGCCATGCTGTTGTGTGGAAAAGTAGGTCTTGTCTTTTTGTTGCTGACTAGTATTCCACTGATGAATACAGAATAATTTGTGTATCCATTGTCTTAGTAATAGATATTTACAACTGTTTCCACGTATGGCTATTATAAAAAAAATTTTCTGTATAGTTTTTTTTTTTTGTGTGTGTGTGTGTGTATGTATTTATGCATTTGTCTTAAATTAATACCCAAAAGTGGAATTGCTGTCATGGTACAGGCATGTGTTTAACCTCTTAAGAAAGTGTCAATCAATGTTCCCAAGTGTTCACCCTGCCACACGCCCAGCAATGACTCTCAGTGTAGGAGGGTCCCAGTTGCTCTACAGCCTCATCAACAGTTTGCATGTCAGCCTGATTTATTTTAGCCATTGCAGTGTCTGTATCAACGATCCCAATTGATTTAATACTCACAAATATATGATCCTCAAATCTTTATACTACAGTAAAAAAGACTGTCCTCACTTATCATACAGTTGCCTGGGTGACCCCAATGCTGTGGGGATCCTGGGGAGGGTTACTGACCAGCCAATCATTCACAATGGTTCCTCAACAGTAATAAGACTGTGTTACTAAGGTTTTCTTGGATTGACAGAAAAAAGGGATCTGAGAAATAAAATTATTGCTTGGTTTAAAAACAAGAAAGCATTTTGCATTTTAGAACAGATTTTTAAAACTGCTTTGTTCAGAGAACCATATGATTTCACTGATATGTGGTATATGAACCAAAAACAACAAAAGAACAAGACAAACAAACGAGAAACAAAAACTCATAGATGCAGACAATAGTTTGGTTGTTACCAGAGGGTAAGGGGGGAGGAGGGTGGTAGATGAGGGTAAAGGGGATCAAATATATGGTGATGGAAGGAGAGCTGACTCTGGGTGGTGAACACACAATGGGATTTATAGATGATACAATATAGAATTGTACACCTGAAATCTATGTAACTGTACTAACAATTGTCACCCCAATAAATTTTAATAAAAAAAACACCTGCTTTGTTATAGTCTTTCAGATAATGACTCCATGACCAAATAAATTTAGAAAATTCTATGTATTATTTCCCTTTCTTGGTGCTTATGAGGCACATTAGTTCATTTAAACCTAGCAAAATCCTGCAGCAGTGAGCACATTTACTCCTATTCAATCGACTGTCTACCAAATTTTTGTGTCTGGACATTTTTTTAATCATCTCTCAATATCCTTTCCACAAAACAGTTTTTGGAAAATATTGGTATAAAACATTATTGGCAATCTTAAAGTCAACTTTCTTGATTTCAGTCAGTTTAGCACAGTATAACCAAGGGGAGCCTGTGAAACAAATGCATTTTGAAGAGATTAAAATTTGGGCAACAACTTGTTTATTTTTTCTTATTTACTACAGGCCAACTGGAGAGAGGCCAAGTCTGATTCAATGCTTATTGAATCCCATTGCATATTATTGGTACGCAGTAAACATTAATTATTAGTGGTAGCTGAATAAATGATAATGTTAATAATGATCATGATAATGCTGTATTTTCAATTTTGCCATAAATCAAAACATCTGAGAGAAATCTTGAGACAGTCTGTAAAACCCAAACACAGCTGGGCTCTCTTTTTCCAATGGGAATTTTTCACCCTGAAAAAAAATAACAATTTCTGCTTAGAGATAAGCAGGTCGTCGTGGGTCACTGAGACACGAATGCTCAGCCATCAAGCGTCCAGAGACAAATCCAACTGCCAGGATTTTCTAAAGTGCGCTTGTGATGGTCAATATCATGGCTGCCTCTTTAGCAGTCCACCTGGCACGGTTCCCTCAATGACTTCCAGGTCCTCCATGATGAGGTCCTGCCAGACCTGCAGGCATCATCTGCCACAATCCCCAATATGCCCACAGGTACCCAACAGACCCCTTTATTTCATTCATCTGTTCTCATAGTAATTCCACAAACATTTCACCAGAAACAATCAGGCCCTGAACTAAGAAGGTGGTAGGCAACTGTGAACGATCGATGTAGCTCCTGTCTCCATAGAGCTTACTGTTTGCTGCACAAGCCATCTCATATTAGCTCATGACACAGTCATATAAACGTTTTAGAGTTAAAAGAGAACTCAGAAATCTTCCACTTCAGTCTCCTCTTCTTTCAGCTGAGAACACTGAAGATCAGAGTTATTAAGGGGTGGGCCTAGACACGTCACTCATGAATAGTCATAATTCTTATCTTAATAGATAGTAACAAGCGTTACAGTTTTATAATATGAATTTTAATTACACCTTCTCAATAAGACCATTTCTATTCTTCGAATACTTCTATCCAAGTAGATATGTTTATTTTACTCTGTTCTTTACATATTGACTCCAGGATAAAATCCAAGCTTCTCAGCTTGTTGTATAAGGGCCTTAACAAACTGACTCAAACCTACTTCTCTAGCCTCATCTCTTGTTATCTGACTCTCTGCATTTGATGTCTCAGCCATCCTAGACCTTCTCCAAAACTTGCTTATGCACATATGCATGTCTCTTTCTCTGCTTCTTTACCCAGGAAATGTCTGTCCTTCCTGAGAAGTCTTACTAAAATATTACATCTTGTGTGAGACATTCGTTGGTCACCTCCTACCTAATAGGCAAAATTAATCAAAGAACTGAAATTCCGCTGTGATTTATTCTCACTTCTCTTATAGAATTTTCCCTACTGGACTGTACCAGCCCTCCTTAAAATCATTTGTTTTCCATGCTCTGAAAAAATATTCTCTTGGTTTTCCCACTAACTCGCTGCGATGGCCATTAAGTTCTCTTTTGCTGGATCTGCCTATGCTCCCAGCGTTTAGATGTTGAAATGCTCCAGAGCTCAGCCATCTTCTCTCTCTGCACAGACTCCTTAGGTGCTGTTAGCAAGTGTCATGGCTTTAAATATGCTTTATATGCAAATTACTTTCACGCTGTACCTTCAACCCTGACCTTTCCCTCAGAATGTATATTTATATCTTCTATCTTAAACACTACTTCAATCTCTAATAGTTGCTTCATGTTTATCCTGTGTGAACTAAATCTTGTGATTGTCCTACAAACCACCCCTCTCAGTTTCCTCCATTTCACTAAAAATCACTGAGTAACTCAAGTCAAAAACTTCAGACTCATCCATGACCCTTTTTCTCTCACACCCCATTCCACCACATCCAATCTGTTCTTAACTCCAACTCTCAACGCATCCATGTGACCCACTGTGCACCAGCGCACACCGTCTCACCCCTGAGTACTACTCACCAGTTTCCAGGTTGCATTTTGTTCTCCTCGATCTGTTCACCACAGGCTCTGGAGACTGAGCCTTTTAAAGCGTAAGTCAGATTATGTCCTCCTGCTCAAGACCCAACAATATTTTCATAGCACTCTTAGAATAAAATCCAAATTCCTTACAAGAAATAGAGTCCCTAATTCCTTTGGTTCCTTTCCATCCTCTCACCTCACTCACTGTCTTTTAGGCATAAGGGTCTCCTTGTTGTTTGTCAAGCATAGTCTTTGCACAGACTTTGCATGCTATTCCCTCTGCTGGACTCCTTTGCCTTCACACACGTACCTGGTACATTTCCTCAGTTTATTCAGAACTCTGCTCAAGTACCACTTCCTCACAGAGGCTTTTTCTGAGCCTGGTATCTGAACTGGAATCTCATCTGCTCACTGTGTACCTGGCACATAGTTGCTGCTCAATAGCTATTTTGAAATAATGAATGCTCTCCAGAGCGGTGAGCACAGTACCTGACCTACAGGAATAGGCACTCAATGAAATAGTAGCTGCTCAATAAACAGGACTGATGACTGACAGATTAAACATGATCCAATAAAGAACTGGATTGCCTGTTCTCAAGACCGGATTGGAGAATAAAAGTCTACAAATGTCACATTTTAATCTCTGTCTTCTTCTTTGAGGCTATAGTGAGTCTGGTAGTGGAGTCTCCGTGTAAAACTGGATAGACACGAAGTTGGCCCATGGTGGTAATTACAGCTTCCTTGTGGAACCACAGGAGTCATGAAAGATACCATGACTGGCCCTCAGGTAGGAGGGGCACAGAGACGGAGCTGGGATTAGGGAAGGGTCTGAAGTGAAGCAATGCTCTCTTCTTACCCAGACAAATGCAGAGCTACTCTTCCCTTATGGTCAGACAAGGAGGGAATATGCAAATGTTTCCCTAAAGGTAATGTAATTTCTACACTGATTCCCCAGGGTGCAAGATGAATATTCTAGAAGCATGTCAATGTCTTGTCCTATTATTATACCCCTCTCTCTAATTTTTAATGAAACCTGCTTTCACTCTCTGCCTCCCTGTCTATGTCCCTTTATATCTTTTAGGTTTTTCTTTTCCTTTTCCTCCCTGCCTTGCTGTGTTCTTTTTTCTCTCCTTCCTAGATTCTCATTTCTTTGTTCAAAAAGCCCCCAAAAAAGTAAAAGAGGAGAAAAGATGCATGTAGCAACCTACTGAGAGAGAACTGAAAACAGAGAATTGCCAATTTTGAAGAGCTTTTCCCTTTTTATGGCAATGTTTTGTGCCTGCCTGTATCAAATCTTTAAAAGAAATACTACCATTAATAATATATAGTTTACTTTGTTCGGTTCAATTTTACCCTGATCCAAAGGACCTGGAATGCACGGCATAAGAGCTTGTTTATCCCGTGCTTCACAAATAACAGGATGATTGCTCCTACCCTGTCCCCATAAGCCTCTTTTCTCATCTGTTTTGTTTTCCGTGTGCAAAACAATTTCCTCTGGTTGTGGGAGCATTGGCAACTTCAGTTTGAGATTCCTGAGAGCAGTGTCCCAGCAGTTGCCAGCTGTGCTCCCTGCAGGGGGGACCTCCCTGCCTGGCAAGGCCTTTGGCTGCCTGCCAGTTCTCTTGATTTGCCAATCTACTTTAAGTTCCCCTGCTATGGTCACTTTGGGCCCTAGGAAGTAGCAGTGCCTGTTGTCAGCTTCCTTTAAAAGCCAAGAAGTTGCTCTCAATCATATTTCTGTAGACAAACAGCAAAATGCCAGTTGGTATGCGTTGGAATTGTCTTCCCATGCAGTCATGAATCCTGCACACTCCCGTGAGCTGCTACTTATTGTAAAACTGTAACAATTACCTCTTTAATAAAATATTTTTTTTTTTCTCCTATTTTCAGTAGTGCTCATGGTGCTGGGGATTTTGCAAAAGTATGAAATAGACTTTGTTTCTTTACACAGGGTGATTTCAAGTAAAAATTGATCCTAGTGTATTTCTTTTCCTTCTCCTTTTGACAACAGAAGAAAAACAGGGATTTCCCCCCCTCCCTATTCTATGTCCTTTTCCTTCCTGTCTCTTTCTGGATCGATGTCAGTGAAACACTAATAATTCTCTAAGAAGCTGGTTCCGCATGAGAATGAGAGACAAAAAGCTCAACAACTTTAGTGTCTTCTGTCAGCAGAAGGGAAGAAAAAGACTCCAGCATTTTCATTTTGGAAAATTTCCACACTTTTCTGACCAGTAATTTAAATCCACTGTTGAGGACATGGCCATTCTATGAGATGATCCCAACCAAAGACCAAATAATCTTGTTTTTCAAAAAAGCAGTGATTGCAGAAACATCCCTTCATCTACCTCCAGCTAGACAAACACCAGACCAGGAGGCATCCCTTGGGAACAGAATATGATACCTGTAACTTTCTGAGAGCTTTGGGCATTTTCTTTAGCACAAACAAGAGCAAGCTCTTAATTGTTTTAGACTTAATTCCAAACAACCAGTGTTTTGAGAATAAACTCAAATTCTATAGGGGATAACTTTCTACTAAACATTATTTTCTATTTCAACAATTGTAGTTTTTATAATTTTGTTTTTTAATCTAGAGTGTTAGTGTCGTCTCTTTTGAGTCTCCTTTGTAGCTTATCTTGATATTCAATTGCATTTAGGTTATTTTAATGCATTCGGTTTCTTCCATTCCATTTCATTCTGTTCCATTCTCTTAAGAAACAGAGATTGACTATGCATGCATTACGACTGTCTCTGACTCTCAGCAGCTCGGAATTAAGAAGGCATGATAAGGGTAATAACATCCACATGGATAGCTGTCCTAAGGAGACAACAATGTCAAAAAGAATATTAATGTTTTAAAAGAGATGTGTGGAACGTATTCTACAGGTTAACAGGAGGAAGTTGAAATAGCTGTGGATAGGCTGTACAAGGACATTTAGAATACACGGTTTTGCTCAGAAATCAAACCCATAAATGTAAAGCTCTAATCCAGGAGGGCATCACATTAGAATATGGTGAGCAACTCCCTTCAAGATCGCTCATGGTGATTTTAGTCTCACACACTCACGTTTCCCAAGGGCATAGTCACATGTGATTTTAAAATTATCTGTGGTTTACATGGGACGGACATCATCGAGATTGGTTTGAAATAAGAGTTCTAAGAGATCAGTTAAGCCAAGTGACACAGTCTGTGTCTTCTTTCACTGATTCCTTTCACAAAAGTTGACTGATCCCTGGTTTTGTGCCTGGTGCTGTGAAAGGCACTAGAGGCAGAGTCATGAGGACGTGAAGGCAGCTCCTGTCCCCAAGGAATGAATGTCTTTTTAATCAAGAACATATCTGAATGCTCCTCCCAATCCTAGCCCCAAGGCAATGCCTTTCACACTCATCAGGGTCCCAATGGAGTGGAAGAGGAGCCTCTCCCTCTCCAGGTTGTGTGACGGCAGGAACTAATAGATGCAAAAGTGCCTGAGGGGTGAAAGTTTATTATAATCAGTTCTGGAAGCATTTCAGAGAACATTGGTAATATGCCTCATGTATAAAATGTGTTTTTATTTAGCGTAATATTTCTGAGAAGTGTCAGAATTGTGGTAGATACATATTTTTACATTTTTTTCTGAAAAGTCTTTGTTATGCTTCATGGTTCTCCTTATTGGGGGGATAATTTTCCCCTTATTGGGGGAATGACTTTCCTGCTTCTCCTGCAGCCTCTGTCTTTTCCTCTGGAGCTATGAAGAGAGGACATTGAGCACAGCATGTTGGCTTATGAGAACTCTGAGTCTGACAAATCAGATATGCCTTCTTATCAACTTGGGCAAACTAGTTCCAAAATTGGATTGTAACAGAGCTTCAAATCACTTAATGAGTTCAGAATCATGGAAACAGAATCAGGAAAATAATTGTGAGCTTTGATACATTCAGAATTTGTTAAGATATGAAACCAAGTAAAACCAAGATTATAGTTTAAAGCTCTACAATTCTAAGACTACTTTCAGTATAATATCATAAAATGTTACCATGATACCCTCAGATGGATACAGAAAATTAAAGTATGCACTATAGGAAAAAGCAAAGAGAAGAGCAGATTTGATGGTGCCTTACAGAACCTTTCATAATAATAATAATGAGTTATTCCTTCAATGATTACTATGTACAGGTATTTTATACACATTGGATCATTTAAGCCTAACTATGATGCTGTGTGTGGGCTTACTCAGTATGCAATTTCAGATCCCTTCCCACAAACTGTGTTCCACGCAAGCTAAGCATTTGATTTCCCAGCTTCTCTTGCCACTGGGCATGACCACGTGTGCTAGGGAAGTCTTCCCTTCTTGAACCAAATGACACAGTCTCCAGGGGAAAAACAGCCTTTCTCTTTGTTCCCCTTGTCTCTTTTTCTTATCTTCAATGTGGGCATCATAGCTGGAAGGGTAGCAGCCATCTTGCAACAATAAGGTAAGTAGCCATGAGAAGGATGTGTCGTGAACTGCCACCCCACTCCTGGGATTCTTCACTTTTCTTACGTGAAACAAATAAATCTCTAGTTTTTTAAGCCACTGCCTGGTTGTTCATTCCTTGCAGCCAAACACATCCGTGTGCTCATTTGTTCACATAGAAAATATTTATTGAATGTCTACTAGTTGCCTGTTACTGTTTTAGATACTAGAGATAGAGCATAGTAAACAAAATAGATTCTGCTCAATGATTTACATTCCAGTGTGGTATTAACAGGCAACATAAAGAAAATGCTCAGTGTGTGTGTCTGTAAGTGTGTGTGTGTGTGTGTGTGTGTGATGGAGAAAATAAAGCAGGGTAAGCAGATAGGGAGTGCTGGGAGGTAAGAGGAAGTTATTATTTTATGAATGGCAGTCAGAGAATGTCTCACTTATTTAGACCAGAAAGAAGTGTTGGAGTGAGCCATGAATGTTTTTGGAGGAAGAACTTCCCAAGCAGGGGACAGTCCCAGCACCCATACCCTGAAGTGGGGACATGCTAAGCATGCTTAGTAAACAGAAAGGAGCCCTTTTTGGCTTTCATGGAGCGAGGGGAATGATGACCCAAGATGAGGTCAGGGAAGTAACCGGCCCAGGAGACCCAGATTGTTTCAGGCCATTGTGAGGCCTTTGGCTATTACCCTGTCATTACTTGAAACAACTACAAATATAGGAGAAAATTACAATATTATTCCAAATCGGAGACCAAACGTTTCTCTCTCTCTCTCTCTCTCTCTCTCTCTCTCTCTCTCTCTCTCTCCCCACCCCCCCAACAAACATCTACATGTGGCAGTTACGTTTGTAGTAGTCCCTGCTTGTTTGTAGTCCATACACACAAGCAGATCTCTCTGAAAACTTAAAAAATATATTGACTACAGTCTTACCTCTCTATCAAATGGAAGCTGAAAGCATGAACCAAAGTTCATTGTTTTAGGGAATATGACGTATTTGTCTAAATATGCTATTTATTTTTTATAGATTTTGCTTTAACCATCTATCCTAAAAAAAAGTTAAAAAAGAGATAGAGAATATTTTTATTTCAATAATTCCATTTAAAATACAAATAAAAATATTGGTAGCATTATTTAAACAATGGCTTGAAGTGACTTTACATTGCTTCGAGGACGAGGAAGAATAAACTAGGACATTTTACACACAGAGTTAACAGTATAACTGAAATCCTATACATTAAGAACAAAGGCCACAGTCAGCTTACATTCCCTCACTTGAATCTCATAGCCCTAGTATATGTCCATAGGTGTCCATATTGTCCATCTCATTTTCAATGGATTCTAACCATGCCTTCAGCACATTCAAAGAACCATCAGTCATGACACAAATTTTTGCCACACAGCTTCAGGTTTACAATTTGTCTATTCAATTTAAGGCAGAAGAATTAGATGTTTTTTATCCTAGAAAGTTTCTATTAATAATGTATAAGGAGGCCGGCTCTTATCCAGATTATTTGGCTATATCCATACTCTACAAATGAGGTTTGGATTTCCATTTTTAGTACTTTGGAAGGGAATCTGAAGAGGATAGTTCTGATGTTTTAAAATAATATGTACCAAGATGCAGTGGATTGCTTTATTGGTAATGGGACTCCCTGCAGAGTTGAAGAGGAATGAAAATGCACATTTTGAGAATATTTGGTTGTCCCAAATCTTAGAATAAATGAAAGCCAGAAGAGGTGGGTATGTGTTATGCGAATGGATTTGAATTCAAATGTAGGTTAAATTTCTGTGGAGATAATATGTTTGCCCTTCTGGGGTTTTAAGCAAAAGCTGTGCATTCAGAATTCTCTGAGTCTGCTTCCCTTGTAGGTGGTAGCACATCGTGAAATTCATCCAAGCACTTAGCCTAGGGCTGGTCAGGAAAAGGCGGTACAAGAACCAGAACTAGACAAGGCTACTATGGGCTGAAGGTGGCAATGGGGTGTTCCCATGTGAAAGAGGATAAGGAAAGGATCCCTCGTCCAGGCACAAGGTGGTGCAGGAGTAGAAGCATCACACAAGCAAAGAGCAGCTGGCAATCTGCAAAATCAGTTTACATTCAGTTGATAGGGTGAACCAATAGTCACTAGAACTAGGCATGGCTGCCCACATCTCTCTTGGTTCTCTCTGGGAAGCTGCGATTGAGGGCTTGTCAGGGGCCAAGCAGGCTTGCCTCAGTACTATGCATAGTTCTTGCTGAACCTGGCATAATATGATGATCCTCTAGAATAAAATCCCACCAGTTGTCAACGGAGGGTGAACCAGCTCAAACTGGAAACCATCTCACACAGGTGAGATGAGCACAGTGACAGGGCATTTCAGGTGAGGCAGCATAATTTCATCTTTAAAAGCTCAAACCTGGAGCTTGAATGTTTGGGTTTGAGTCCTGTTCTGCCACTTACTGCCTGGGTGATTTAGGGCACTTGGGTTAAATCTCTGTACCTCCACCTTTTTAACTAAAGAATGGAGATACTAATAGTAACTATGCCATAAGGTTATCCTGAAGATGAAATGGGTTATTGTTCTCAGGGGCACACAGGAAAAGCTCAATTCATGTCAGCTTCTATTTTAATGGCAGGCAGTTAGAATCATGGTAGGCTCTGTCAACAGATAGCAACATTCAAACAATAAACCAACATTGAAGGACAGTATTGTAATTCCTGGTAAATAGAATGTAAAGAACAAGATGAGATCTTAGTCTCAGGGATGAAAATAATTATGTCTATTTATCCTGTCTTGGGCTTAAAGCCATGTGTGGAGAAGCAGTGAAGATGAAAGTAATAAGTTTTGTGAATGGTATTTCTAGAGATGCTTAATTACCTCAACATCAAATCATGATTGAGTCAGGAAACCAATGTTAAAGTCTAAACATGGGAAAACCAAATGATTGTTTGGGGAGTTTAGGGAAATGAAGTTTCTGCATTAGAGCCTCAAAGGTGGCGTCCTGTCTGGGTCTCATTACACCCCTTCTATCCCTCACCTGAGATTGTCCAACTCCTCTAAGAATTGGTATTTACCATTTGTGCCTGGTTGTTTATTAAATATATAATCCTCAGGACCTTCTTCTGAAAAATATGATTTGATAGGTCTGGAATGAAGCCTGAAATGTATAATTTTATAGGAGCCTGAGAAATTCCTCTGATCAGGCAATTTGGGAAACACTATACCAGGAGGATAGGTAATCCTTGCACTAAACGATGGGTGTAGGTAATTGCTTCCCAAACCAACCTTTAACAGGGTCAATGGGTTTTGAAGAAGTTGACCAAGTGTTCCTTTGGTCTTGTTGCCTAGTCCCTTTACAAACTGTAGATTCACTCAGTTCTCTTTATCTGATTGGATTACAGGTTCTTGGTGCTGGGGCCTGTACTTCAATAGCAAAATTTCTTCTTTGTCTCTCCTTTTGGGACCTATCATTTGCCAAATGATCTTGATTCAGTCAAAGTTCTGGGCTCTTCTAATCCATATCTTCCCAAGAAGCTGGAAATAGGCAAATGGATAGTTGTGCATGCCGAAAGGCATGGCTACCAGTGCTAAGTATGGTAGAAATGATTCCAGTGCCAGAGGCTGTCCTAACTCCTCACATGAGCCATGCGTCTCACCATGTAGCATTATTAATGACGAATTTTCTCCATAAGCATTATAATTTAAAAATTCGTAATCTGTTTACATGACGAGAGTGGGCAAGGGAAGATAGTGGGCAGACGATTTTAACTACTTACTAGTTAATTGTATTAGTGTAGTCTTGGTGTTGAGGGGGGCGTAAGGTGAGAGAAGATTCTCATACTGGGTTATAGCTTGAAGATGTGCAAATTATATCTGATTCTGAGTCATGTTACTGTGTAAACTTGGGTGTAGGTAAAGTCAAAGAAAGAAAAAAAAAAAAAACAAAGAAAATCTAGGAGAGAAGGTGTGGAAGACACCTGTGCTATTAAATGAAACCATGGAAGCTTATGCAGGGGAAAGGACACATATTCAAATAAGACCAACAGACTTGCCTTCTTATTACAGTCTCTCCATGGCAATGCCTGATGGACAGTCTTCATGGAACATTACAAGCAGTTTCTGAAACAGTCTGCTACTTTTACCTACTGCCTTTTGCTCAGCTGATACCACCGTTTTTCTAACCCCCCTGAACTCCTTGTGCCTTAATAAACAGACTCTCCTTCTCTATTAGCTTCATAGGCTCCTTTACACTCATCTTGTTTGGTCCTTTCTTTCTGGTAAATTTCCATTTTTCAGCATTTCCTTCCTCACTCTGTCCTCTTTAAAAAAAAAAAAAAAAATCAATATCCTCACCTGGCCATTACCAATGAGCCTTTCCTTCTGTATGATCTGTCTGTCACATTCCCTTCTCTGTGTGCCATTGTCTTCCTCAGTTGCTAGTCCCTTTTTCCATCTTCCCCGCCCTCCACTTGCTTCTCTCCTGCTCCTGCTCTGTCCTCTTCTTGGTTGCTTTCCTCAGAGCACAGAGGGCTGACAGAATGGGGACACTGAATACAGTTACAATAATGTCAGCAGCTCAGGGGAGAAAAATGAAAAGGGGAAAAAGAAAAAAAAATAGAAGGTTTTAATTAGATATCCATGCCACTGACTCACACTTAATATGCAAATTTTAGCCCTTCCATTGTTAAGTGAAATGAGAGTTTTATTTAAATGTAAAAGTGGCTGGGAGATGAAGAAGGGTAATTAAGTAGCACTGAGATGTAAACCCATGTTTCACAATGCCTGTAATAACATATGGAAGCAAAAGGATCCTGCTTTACTTGGGACTTGTGAGACTTGGCTTAGTGTCACTCTTGCACGATGATGATGATGATGACGACTCATTACTATGTGTGTGTGGTGGGCTCTGGCTCAAAAGTGCTTCACTCCCTTTATCCTATTTGACACTCACAGCAATATTCCAAGCAATGTAGTTGCTGATCGACTAGCTCCTGTCTACAGGTGAGAACTAGAGGCTCACAAACTGTAGTGGCATGTACAAGATCTCCTAGATGTGAATCGTAGTCACCTGGAGCTATTTCCCCTATTTTACACAGCCAGCATTGGGATCTCAGCACTAATGAAACAGATTTGATTACGGAGGCAATATGAAGAACCTGAGCTTTGAAAAGTAATTTTTGTACCTCCATTTGCTGATGATATTTAATTGCAACTTTGGGAGATAAGCCTGGTGGCAGGAAAATTGCTACCCTACCTCAGAAGTTCTCCTTTGTACTATTATTAGTGCTTTGAACCAACGTAGTACTTGAAAAACTGTAATTCACAGCATTCACTGCAGTGGTAATTACCATTACTTCTACTGCAAAGATGTATTGATCACCTACATTTTGTCAGGAAATGTGTATTTTCTTGTCTCCACTATTGCATATAATATTTAATGATAAGAATACAATTCTATAAGCAAATAGAATCTAACAATACATTACACAAATAAAATGTGTCCGAAATTAATTCTAAGAATATAAAGATGTGTCAGTATTATATGTGTAAATAGTTCTAGAAACCCTAAAAAGAATGAATTAATGCAAATTAAACATTTACTTATGGTCTCTCAATAAGTAAGATATCTCTGAAAATAGGAGCTAGAATCATAGTTAACAGAAACACCACTAGAGGCAAAATGAAAGCAGAAATAAGACAAAGGTTGTCAATTATAATTATTAGTATTCACCATGGTTTAGAAAATACTAGCCAACGCAATGAGATAGGAAAAGAAATACATAAAGAAGACAAAAATTATCTTTACTTAAAGTTGATATGATTTTCTACCTTAATAACCCTAAGGATTATACAAATTTTACCTTGTTTGGAAAAATGAAGGCTATATAGATGTGTTGGATAGCTTCTGAAATAAACTAGCGTATTAAAGATGTAAAGGTGTCTTTTATGTACCCTTGTTAAAAGCAAAGAGAGATACGTGCTTCAAAACTGTATCAATGTTTTAAACAATTGAGACAAGTATCAAAGTAGAAGACGCAAATGCATTTTTCCCCAGCTTCTTACTAAAATAACTTCCAAAAATTTCGAAAAAAACCCTGATACTCATATTTTAGGAAAACTGAGGCTGAAGAATAGTCTATTTCCCATAATTAACAAGAAATGATGCTACTTACAAGGGAAATAGAGTTGGAGTAAATGGAGAATCATGGCACAACTTATCTTTATGGAAAAAGATTACAAAGGAGGCAAGAAGGAAGTACACATCCCGTTACTATTAGGTTGGTGCAAAAGTAATTGCGGCTTTTGCAATTATTTTTAATCTTTTAAACTGGAATTACTTTTGCACCAACCTAGTACTTTTCTTCTTACCCAGATAATAAGGCTTCAACCACAAGGAGACTGAGCAGCCATTAGTAATACAAGAGCTAACTCAATGAATGAACACATTAGTTAGTTATGTATCTCTCAGTAGCAAATTACCTTAAAACTTGATGGTTTAAAACAAAAGATATGTATTATCGCACTCCATTTGTGCAAGTCAGGAATTTGAGAACTACCTAGCTAGGTGGTTCTAGGTCAGGGGTTTGCATGGGGCTATAGTCTTCTAAAGCTTGACTGGGGCTGGATGATTCATCGACCCCCAACTCAGGGTCATGATTATTTATTCTCTGCTAGAGATGTCTTTATCAATATTACTGTCCTTTCAGCAAACTGGAATTTGATTTTTAACTACAAAATTAGCATTAGCCCAGCATACCTTTGAACACAGCGCAAGTGTATCCTAAATTAATCTTTCCATCCCAAATACACGCACCTGCACACTTAAATTAGTAATCACAACTATCAACCAACCCTAAAAATCAGGTGGGCAGCCTCTCTCTCACCAAACGAGACCCTACGCCAATCTTCTAAAACACAAATAAAACGTGACGCAGGAGGTGTTTGATTATTATATGAGTGCTACTAAGTTTCTATTAAGCTATTCATGTCTGAATTCCTCATTTGAAATGACTCAGAAACTGATATTATTTACGTACCTACTTTACATATGTGTGGTATAGATGAAAATAAAATAGTAATGGACGTTTAACTAGGACAATGCCTGGCACAAAGAGGTACTCAGTACATATTTTACTTTTCTTTTTAGTCACATAGACCTTGTTTAAATTTATGGTTATTTAGAAAAATATAGGATTCAAAAAGTTTACCTTATAAGACATACCTTGTTGGAACTACTACCAACTACCATGCAGACATACGCTGAAGGGCATGGTCTGGGTCTTTTCTGGTTATATATGCCCTACTCCACACTAGCACAGATGTTTGCATAAGGAAAACACTCCATAAATACTTATTAGATGCATGATTTGGTAGTAGTGTAGGTTTGAGCACCTCTGCTAAGATTCTAATATCCAGTCTCTTGACTTTTAAGAGCCTTTTGCACAGTAGAGACGAGAAGGACAGAGTATTTCTGGTGACGTATTTGACTTGCTCTCTCTCATATCAGTTTCTTTCCTGAATGTTGAAGAAAACACCCATTTGGGCTTCATGGAGAGGCTTCAGAGATAAGGTGTGATTTTTCATGAGTTTTTAAGTAAAGAAAAAAATACACATTTGAGCAAAAATAGGATGAAAGATTGTTCCAAAACAAGGCCTAAAATGAGTGTTTGGATGTGCATAGTAGTCCCCTCTACCTGCATTTTTGCTTTCCTCAGTTGCCATTACGTGTGGTGAACTGATGTCTGAAAATATTAAATGGAAAATTCCAGAAATAAACAATTCATAAGTTTTAAATTGCATGCTGCTCTGAGTAGAGTGATAAAATCTTGTACTGCCCCACTCTGTCCTGCCTAGGACGTGAATTATCCCATTGTCCAGAGTATCTGCACTGTGTACACACACATGCCCATTAGTCACTCAATAGCCATTTTGGCTATCAGATCAACTGTCTGTGGTATCGCAGTGCTTGTGTCCAAGTAACCCTTATTTTATTTAATAATGGTCCTAAAGCACAAGAGGAGTGATGCTGGCGTTTCAGATATGCCAACGAGAAGCTGTACAGTGCTTCCTTTAAGTGAAAAGGTGAAACTTCTTGACTTAGTAAGGTATTGTAACATCTCACATCATCACAAGAAGGAGGGTGAGCTCAGCACAATAAAATTTTGAGAGAGAGAGAGAGAGAGAGAGAGAGAGAGAGAGAGAGGACATTCACATAACTTATTACAGTACATTGTTATAATTGTTCTATTTTATTATTGTTGTTAATCTCTTACTATGGATAATTTATAAATTAAACTTTATCATACGTATATATGTACAGGAAACAACATAGATATATAGCGTTCACTACTATCCACAATTTCAGGCATCCACTGGGGGTCTTGGAACATATCCCCTGTGAATAAGGGGGGCTGCTGTTCACAGGAAAAGATAAAGAATTCAATGAGAGACGGAGAGAGAAAGAGATGACAGATATGAAGGAAAGACAATGGAGAGCCAACGTGTATATAATTAAGGTTTCTCAGAACAAATTACACAGAACCTGTAATCAAGTATTTAATAGATAACTTAGTTGCACTGAAGAAAAGCTTGTGTGTTTATAAAAATGGGGTCACCACACGTTAGGAGAAGTCGATTATGAGAGATATTTCCACACCTTTGGAAAGAGTTTTAAACCCAAATATAAGGAATGGAATATCTTTATACCTTTAAGCAGTAAGTGAATCACTCATAAAATTATAAGAATCAGAAAATAAAGCCCTAGAGTGCTCTGCTTTTTCACCAAATGCCAAATATAAGGGAGTGGTAACTACAGGATTTTTGAAGATAAAGATAGTGACCTTTGGATTTAATATTCAGGAAAGATGCTAATAACTTTAGGTGGCAACAAAAAGATCTCTCTAGATATAAAACACTCCTTGAGGGATGGTGCCTGTGTTGTTTGTTATTGTATTTCCAACACCCACCACAGTTATTGTTGCAAAACAGGTTTTCAATAAGTATTTATCACATGAAAGAAGAACTATGCTAAGAATCAGAAAACACAGCAGTCACACATCTCTTTGGTACATTCTTAAAGAGTTATTTCAAACAACTTAGAGATGAAACAAAGGGAAAAGCTAATGAATGGTACCAATGAGGAATTCATGAAAGGCCTAGTGGGGAAATGATACAAAGAAATGAGGCAAATGAATTGTTATGAATATGACAATTAAGCTAAATGAATGTACAAAGATTTCAATAGATAATCTTGGATTACAAATTCCAAGTGTGATTTTGGTAAGAAACAAGAGTGTCAAGGTAAGAATGAGGGTGGGAGGCGACTGCAATTCTTGTCTCAAATAAGAGCATAAGAAAACACATTTTACTCAGCTTGAATAATTAGTCACATATATATACATATACTTCTGGGAATCTTAAATGTAAGTATCAGTATGAATAAAAACATGATCTATTCATTTCAAAAAAAAAAAACTATAGAAGATAAAGGCAAAGAAAATGGGTTTCAAATAGCACAAGGTATAAAACACGAAGGCTACTAGACAGAACAAGAGCAGAAAACAAAAAGATGACAAGGAGTAAACACATCAGTTTTAATAATACCTTCCAGGGGGTTAAACTCCCCATTAAAAAGAAAGAGAGGCTCAGACTGGATGAAAAACAAAGAGGAAAACGGAATATATTTCTGTTCTGTTTACAAAAGATACACCTAAATCAGAACAATACAAGAACATTTTTGAAAGTTAGGCAAATGTATTTTTAGTATTAACAAAATCAAAGCAGGAAATATAATATTTATGTCAGATAAAGTTAAATACAAGACTAAAATACAAATTTTAAAAAAGGGGTCATTTATATTAACAAAGGAAATCACTCATAGTGCAGCTTTAATTATTTTAAAACTTCATGCATGAAATATATAAAGCAAAAGAAAGAAGTGCATGAAAACACTATTTTAAAATCTGGTATTTTTCTCTTTTGATTTCATAAAGTTTGAGGAAATGATGCAATATGGCTTTACACAATTTGAATAATAGAGTTATCTATCTGTGTGGCTATATATGTATAATATTTATCTCATACTGTATATGGTATTTATGAATCACTTTGGTACTACAGCTTTATATATATATATATATATATATACAATTACATATATGTTGTATATATGTTTTATACAATAACTACTATTGTGTACCCACACATTAACATAAATATTTATAAACTTGACTACCTGAAACATTTAACAAAATTGATCACATAAATTTCCAAAATTAATTCACGAGTTAAAAATTCTATATCAACAATAAAAGGTTAGAAAAAAATTGCCAAAGAACTACTCCCAAACTAGGTCTTGATCAGAATGAGTTTAAATCCAATTTTTATCAAACACTTAAGGAATATATATTCTTTATTATATTTAAAATGATCCAGAGTACAAAAAGATGGAAAGTCTACCAATTAATTTAACTCTGGTATTATAAACAATACTTATGAACAAGTTTCTTAAATATGAGGTAAACTACAATTATTCTTACTTTACTATTAATGCTAAACCAGAAAACAAAATACTAGCAAATGGAACATTTAAACATTTGAAAATATAATATTATTTATATACATATTGATTAAATAAAAAAATACACATAATTATCTCCATAACTTGTCAAAAAAGATAACTCGATAAAACATATCCTTGGTAAACTAAGCATTTTTCTTGAAATAGAAAGAGGGTCATTCTTTTTTTTTAATTAAAGTTTATTGGGGTGACAATTGTTAGTAAAGTTACATAGATTTCAGGTGTACAATTCTGTATTACATCATCTATAAATCCCATTGTGTGTTTACCACCCGGAGTCAGTTCTCTTTCCATCACCATATATTTGATCCTCTTTACCCTCATCTAGAGGGTCATTCTTTAATGTACTAAGAGGGCTCTCTGAAGCAAACATCATACCTAGAGAAAGGCACTAGAAATATTTCTATTACAAGGATGAAAAAGACACAGATCACATTAACCATTACTATTATTAAATATTGCTTTGGAATACCTATAATACAAATTATATTCAAACTCTTTCAGAAAATAAATTAGGGAGAAACATTTTCCAACTAATTTATAAGGACCACATTACCCTGAATACCAAAACCAGACAATAACAGCCCTCATGAATACAGATACAAAATCCTTTAAAAAATATTGGCAAATTTAGTCCTGTAATATTTTTTAAAATGATAGCATATTATGGCCATATGAGATTTATCTCAAGAATGCAAGGTTGGTTTATCATCACAAAAATAATTTAGAATAATTATTATATGATCACCTCAGTATATGCCAAACAAAACATTTGAAAAAATGCAAAAACCATTCACACACAATACAAAAAAACAAAACAAAAATACTTTTATCAACTCAGAATAGAAGCTATCTTCTTCAATCTAATGAAGGCCATCAGTGAAAAACCTATAGATAACATAGTTAATGGGGGAAAATAAAATGTTTTTCTTCTAAACAAGAACAAGACAAGGATGTCAGCTATCATTTATATTTGGTGGAGAACTTATCTAGTACAATAAGGCAAGAAAAATAAATGAGGAATACTTACAATAAATGATTGGTAAAAAACAAAAAACAAAGCTAAAACTGCCTTTATTTACAGAAGATATTATCACTCATGTAAAAAATCTTTAAAAATTAGGACTAATAAATAAATTTAACACTGTCACAGGATGCACAGAAAAATTATTTGTATTTCTGTATTTTTTCAATGAGCAACTGAAATTTAAAGAATACCATTTACAGAGGAGAGATTCAAAGATGGTGGAGTAGATATACACTGTGCTTGCTTCCTCCCTTGAGCACATTAAAATTACAACTAAATTATAGAACAATCAACCTGGTAAACTACCTGAAGTGTAACTGAACAGTAGTCCTATAACTGTGAATATAAAGAAGAAACAACATTGAGACTAGTAGAAGGAGTAGAAATGCAAAAGAGGTCAGCCCCAAACTTGCATGTATTGGTTGAGAATTGAGAGGGATACCTTGGCCACAGAGGTCCTTCATGGATGAGTGAGGAAACCCTAGAGTACGAGTGTTGGAACGAGGAATACTAACAACATCTGGTTGTGAAAAACAGTCGGAATTCTGACCATCCAGTCGAGACTGAAGGCTGCAGTAAACCCAGGTATCCTGTTAAAGGGCCCATGAACAGACTCACTCACTGTCACTCACCCTGGGTTCCAGTGGAGGTATGGTAACTCAGGAGGAGTCAGAGACATATGGGGGGAGATGGAGTTGTATGTCTGCAGGGTAAGGATTGGAGGGATAGTTACCATTTTCCCTGTGTAGAATCCTTCTCCTGTGCAGCCAGCAGGCAGGTGCCATCTTTCTTGTGTTGAGCCTTCCCACACACAGCCAAATCTGAATCTGTATTGGCCTGGTGAACTCTGCTCACTCCACCCTGGTGACTCCCTGGGAACCCACCTCACCCACTCCTGCAACTTGGGAGGCTCATTTTTGTCAGCAGCCAACCCCACTCACCCACACTGCACTAATTCTTGGACAGACCTCTGGAGTTCATGGCACCCAAGTGCTGGCCTCCGTGTGCTCTGAGACTTTTGCTGAGTACCTCCAGGATCAGCATCAGCACCAAACCAGAATTTACATTAACTTAATAAATACCACTTCTCCCACCCTGGTGACTCCCTGGAACTCCTCCACACTCAACTCACATACCATACCAGGCTATCAGCAGCTGAGCCTTACAGGAGCTGGTATGAGGCAGAAGACCTCAAAGTGCCCTGGGCTTTTTAAGGAGCTACCCCAGGCCCAGTACTGGTGGCAGCCATTCTCAGTTCACAGTGTGGAATTCCAGACATGCTTCCAGGTCAAGCACTGGAAGAGACCAACTGCAAATTGTTTTGTAGCTCCTACTACATAGTCCCTGGCTGCTCATAGGCAGTAGCTGACCTGGGTCTACACTGAAACACCTCCCAAGAGACCCTGGAACCAATGTACCTGGGGGCCAGCTTCAGACTACAGCAGAGCACCATCCAATCAACCCCCAAAACAGTACACCCTAAGGGCAATCTCAGCAGGCACCATAGCCTGCCAGAGTGAATTCCATACTACAAGGTAAGTCCCTCACACAGCAGCCTGTAAGCCATTAGATGAGGCCAAACCCCACAGCCAGCCAACCTGAGGGTCAATCCTGCCCACTGATGATGCAATAGCAATGAAGTTTCAACTATAAGAGAAGGGCACACACAGCCCACACAACAGACACTCCAGGAGCATCCAGAGCAGGTGACCAGGGAGACGGCACCACTGGGTGCCACAGGTCACTTACTACATAAGCCCACCGAGTGAAGACAGAGAGACATAAGAGATTTGCCTAATATATAGAAACAAACAAAGATAGGCACAAAAAAATGTGAAAACAAAGAAACATGTACCAAATAAAAGAACAGGAGAAAATTCCAGGAAAAAAACAACTAAATGAAATGGAGGCAACCAATCAACTAGAGACAGAGTTCAAAACACTGATTATAAGAATGATTAAGGAACTTAGTGCAAAAATCAGCAGAGAGATAGTAAGCATAAAGAAGAACCTAAAAATTATATACTTTTTAAAAAGTCAGAAATAAAGAATATAATAACTGAAATGAATAATACACTAGATTTGGGGGTAGCTGGATGGCTCAGTTGGTTAGAGTGCAAGCTCTTAACAAAAGGTTGCCAGTTCAATTGATGCATTGGATAGTGGGCTGTGCCCCCTGCAACTAAGATTGAAAACGGCGACTGGACTTGGAGCTGAGCTACGCCCTCCACAAGTAGATTGAAGGACAACAACTTGGAGGTGATGGGATATGGAGAAACACATGTTTCCCAATATTCCCCAATTAAAAAAAATACACTACAAGGAATCAACAGCAGAATAGATGAAGCAGAGAATCAAATCAGCGATTTGGAAGATACAGTAGCAGAAAACACCCAATCAAAACAACAAAATTAAAAAAGAATAATAAAGAGTGAAGATAGTTTAAGGGACCTCTGGGACAACATCAAGAGTAACAACGTTTGTATCATAGGAGTACCAGAAGGAGAAGAGAGGGAGCAAGGGATTGAAAACCTATCTGAAGAAATACTGACTGAAAACTTTCCTACCTGCTAAAAGAAATAGACATGAATGTCCAGGAAGTTCAGAGAGTCCCAAACAAGATGAACCCAAGCAGGGCCACACTGAGACACATCATAAATATAATGGTGAAGGGTAAAGACAAAGAGAGAATCCTGAAAGCAGCAAGAGAAAGACAATTACCTACGTATAAGTCAACTGCCATAAGATTTAGCTGATTTCTCAAAGTAAACATTCCAGGCTAGAAGGGAGTAGCACAAATCACTCAAAGTGATGAAGAGCAAGGGCCAACAACCAGGATTACTCTACACAGCAAGGCTATCATTTAAAATGAAAGGAGAGATTAAAAGTTTCCCAAACAATTAAAAGCTAAAGGAGTCCATCATCATCAAGCCAATATTACTGAAGAAAAGTTAATGGAAATTATTCAAGGAGAAAAACAGGGAGAAAAAAATCCACAAAGATGAATAATAAAGTAGCAATAACTATGTGCCTATCAATAATCGATTTAAATGTAAATGGATTAAGTGCTCCAATCAAAAGACGTATTGCAGCTGAATGAATAAGAAAACATACCCATATATACAAGGTCTGATGATTAAGTTTGCGAACTCATTGCAATCACATTGCTAACCTTTTTGATATCAAAGGGATTATTCATTATGAATTTGTACCAATTGTACCAACAGTTAACCAAGTTTGCTATTTGGAAGTGCTGAAAAGGCTGCATGAAAAAGTTAGACGACCTGAAATTTTAACCAACAATTCACAGCTCTTGCATCATGACAATGCACCAGCTCTCATGGCACTGTCTGTGAGGGAGTTTTTAGCCAGGAAACAAATAACTGTATTGGAACACCCTCCCTACTCACCTGATCTGGCCCCCAATGACTTTTTTCTTTACCCAAAGATAAAGAAAATAATGAAAGGAAGATATTTTGATGACATTCAAGACTTCAAAGGTAATATGATGACAGCTCTGACAGCCATTCCAGAAAAAGAGTTCCAAAGTTGATTTGAAGGGTAGATTAGGCACTGGCATCAGGGCATAGCTTCTCATGGGGAGTACTTCGAAGGTGACCATAGTGATATTCAGCAATGAGATATGTAGCACTTTTTGTAGGATGAGATCATGAACTTAATTGTCAAACTTTTGTATGCTATCTATAAGAGATCAACTTAGATCAAAAGACACAGAGAGTGAAAGTAAAGGGATGCAAAAAGATATTTCATGCAAGTTGAAACAAACAAACAAACAAAATGCAGGGGAAGCAACACTTATATCAGACAAAACAGACTTTAAAACAAAGGCTCTAAGAGAGAAAGAGGGATATTACATAATGATAAAAGATCAATCCAACAAGAGGATATAACTCTTGTAAACATTTATGCACCCAACATAGGAGCACCTAACTATATAAAGCAAATATTGACTGACATAAAGGAAGAGATGGAAAGTAATACAATCACAGTAGGAAAATTTAACACCCCATTGAAACCAATGGACAGATCTTCTTGACAGAAAATCAACAAAGAAATACAGGCCTTAAATGACACGCTAGACCAGATGTATTTAATTGATAGTTTTAGGGCATTTCACTCCAAAGCAGCAGAATATACATTATTTTCAAGTGCATATGAAACACTTTCCAAGACAGGCAATATGTTAGGCCACAGAAAAAGTCTCAACTTTAACAATATTCAAATCATATCAATCATCTTCTCTGACCACCTGGTATGAAACTAAAAATCAACTACAAGAAAAAAAAAAAAAAAAAAAAAAAAAAAAAGAACAAACACATGGAAACTAAATAACAAGCTATTAAATAATGAATGGGTCAAAAATGAGATCAAGGAAGAAATCAAAAGATACCTTGAGAAAAATGAAAATGAACACCAATAACCCAAAATAAGTGGGACACAGAGAAAGCAGTCCTAAGAGGGAAATTCATAGCAACACAGGCTTACTTTAAGCAACAAGAAAAATTTCAAACAAATAATCTAACTTTACACTTAAAGTAACTAGGAAAAGAACAGCAAACAAAGTCCAAAGTGACTAAAAGGAAGGAAACAGTAAAGATCAGAGTAGAAATAAATGAAATAGAGTCTAAAAATATCATACAAAAGATCAATGAAATTAGAAGCTGGTTCTTTGAAAGGATAAACAAAACTGATAAAACTTTAACGAGACTTATGAAATAAAATGAGCGATGACTAAAATAAATAAAATCAGAAATGAAAGAGGAGAAGTGAGACCTGACACCACAGAAATACAAAGGATTATAAGAAAATAGTATGAACAGTGACATGCCAACAAATTGGAGAATCTGGAAAAAATGGATAAATTCCTAGAAACATATAATCTTCCAAGTCTGAATCAGGAAGAAACAGGAAAGTCTGAACAGACTGATTACTACTAACAAAATCAAATTAGTAATCTAAAAACTCCCACCAAACAAACATCCTGGACCAGATGGCTTCACAAGTGAATTCTACCAAACATTCAAAGAATGAACACCTATCCTCTTTAAACTGTTCCAAAAATTTCAAGAGGAAGGAAAGCTCCCAAGCTCATTTTATGAGGCAACCATTATCTTGATTTCAAAACCACACAAAGACATTACAAAAGTAGAAAATTATAGGCAGATATTCCTGATGCACATAGATGAAAAAATCCTCAACAAAATATTAGCAAACCGAATCCAGCAATACATTAAAAAGATCACACCTCACGATCAAGTGGGATGTATTCCTGGGATGCAAGTTTGGTTCATTATCCATAAATCAATTAACATAATACACCACATGAACAAAATGAAAGATAAAAATCATATGATCATATCAATGGATGTAGAAAATGAGTTTGACAAAATCTAGCATCAATTTATGATAAAGACTCTGAGCAAAGTGGGAATAGAGGGAACATATCTCAATATAATAAAGACCACATATGACAAACCCACAGCTAATATCATACTCAACCGTGAAAAGGTAAAACCGTTTTCCTTAAGATCAGCAACAAGACAAGGACATCCACTTTCACCACTTTTATTCAACATAGTACTGGAGTCTTAGAAACAGCAATCAGACAAGAAAAAGAAATAAGAGGCATACAAACTGGACAGGAAGAGTTAAAAATGTCATTATTCTGGGGGGTGGGAGATGAGGGTAAGGGGGATCAAATATATGGTGATGGAAGGAGAACTGACTCTTTGTGGTAAACACACAATGGGATTTATAGATGATGTAATACAGAATTGTACACCTGAAATCTATGTAACTTTACTAACAATTGTCACCCAAATAAATTTTAAAAATAAATTTAAAAAAAATGTCATTAGTTGTAGATGACATGATATTATATCGACAGAACTCCAATGATTCAACCAAAAAATTATTAGAATTGATAAGTGAATTCAGTACAGTAGCAGGACACAAATTAATATTCAGAAGAGATTCTCAACAGAAACGCAACTTAAAACCAGAATGCGTTTTACCCAATATACTGATTAGAAGAGATGACATTTAAAAGACAGAATACCACATGTTAGCAAGTTATGTAATGGTGGTAAATGGTTATGTAATGGAGGTATGGTACTGATAGGGATGTAAAATTACAATCACTTTGGAAAACAGTTTATCAGTTTCTTGTAAAGTTAAGTATAAACTTATCCACCCCTAAATATTTACCCAACAGGAAGAAAAATATATGTTCATGAGAAAATCGGTACATAAATGTTCATAGCAGCTGTATTCGTAATAGTCAAAGAGTGGAAACAATCTAATGTCCATTAACTGGCATTCGAGAAAACAAATATCGGTGTGTACATGTAATGAAATACCACTCAGCAATAAATAGGAAAGGACTACATATAACAGCATGGGTGACACTCAACAGCAAAGTGAAAGAAACCCCCCAAAAAAGTACATATTATAAGAATATATAAATTTTATATTTTTCTAGAGTGTGAATGTGTTATGTATATGTATGCATATGGAAAAAAATCTAATATATAGTAGCAAAAACCAGATCAGTGTTTGTCTGAAGTTGGGAGTGAGGTTAAGGTTTGAGTATGAAAACAAGAAACCTAGTTGAATTGATGGTAATGTGTTAATGTGCTATAGCTTAATTAGGGTGGTGTTTTTAAAGATGTATAATTTTGTGAAAATTCGTCAACCATGGATAGGCCTTGAGGGCATCATGTTAAGTGATATCAGTGAGACAGAGAAAGGCAAATGCTATATGATCTCACTTATATGTGGAATCTAAAAAACAAACAAACAAACAAACAAAAACGGATACAAAAAGAGATCAGATTTGTGCCTCCCAGAGTCAGGGGTAAGCGGTGGGGAAACTGTGTAAAGGTGGTCAAAAGTATAAACTTCCAGTTATAAGTTAAATAAGTACTAAGGATGTACCGTACAACATGTTTTCTTTGGTCAACACCACTGTGTGGTATATTTGAGCGTTGCTAAGAGAGTAGATCCTGAAAGTTTTCATTACAAAGAAACAATATTTTTGTAACTATATGAGGTGATAGATACTAACTAACCCTATTGTGATAATAATTTCACAACATATGTATATCAAACTGGTATGCTGTACACCTTAAACTTATACAATGTTGTATGTCAATCATATCTCAATAAAACTGGAAGAAAAAAAACTCACCAGGTTTTACTTAAAGTAGGTGCATTTATTTTACATGAATACGACCACACAAAAAAAGATTTTATAAAAACCCTATGTTCTTACCTTTTATTCATTATTTCAGTTCATGATTTGCTTCCCATTCACTACTTAAACCTCATCTTACATCCGTTTCATGGCGATAAAAATATATACAGAAAGTAGAGATTTTCTTGGTTCTTAGGCTTTATATTGATCAAAATAATGTGTAAAGCTGCAGATAAAGAAGTCAAGAAGCTGAATTGATTTACCTTAGACAGCTAAGAAAGTTCCTACTGAAAGAAGAGACCAGATAGAGAGTTTAGGTAAGAAATTAGAGATCTGGAGCACCTAGCGTTTTCGTGGAGTGAAATTTAGAGAAAAGCCTGGTAAAATGCATTATTCAACTATTTTACTATTTATTACGTAACACAGGTTGGAGACAACTTGAAAAACTTTGGTAAAGATTTAGCCTACATTTAAACACTTTTGTGTTGTCAGTGTGCTCAAGCCTGCTTCCTTGTACTGCGATGTATAGTTGGAGCAGCTATAGGTGGTCCACAAATTATTTTATTTAGGTTACAACAACTTCACACTGTGTGGTCCAGCAACCGTAAACCGGCTGTATAGTCCAGTTCTACCATGCTGCTTCTCATTTCCATGTGTTTCGTCTTGCTGTCTCTGCTGCCTGGGATTTTCCTCTCCTCCTCCACCTCCTTCATGTCACTCCCTTTCCTTTGACTAACTTTTAAGCCATTTTTAAGCACCCTATTAGTAGCCACTTCTTTCAGGAAGCCATCCCTGATTCTCCAGTATTTTCCAGTTGGAGTTAATTGATCGTCTCCTGCAAATGCACGATGTTTTAGAAGTATTAGTAATGCCCTTGTCACATCGCGCTATAATTATTTGTTATTATGCGTGTGTCTGTCACTAAATGTGTGAGCATTGAGGAAAGGAATAATGTTATTTATCTTTTTAACCCCAATGTGAAGCCACATAATTCGTCAACCATTCTTTTGAAAGGATTAAATGGGTCCAAGAATAAATAAATAATTGAAAGAATGTTGTTTTCAGCTGCAATGTAACCAGTCTAGGCAGTTGATTCTTTCTATATAAAATGTGCATGCTCGTCCTTGTATTTTATTTTATTTATTTTTATTTATTTTTCTGTCTGCGTTTTGACAGAAGACCTTAGCGAAGGCCGAATGAGATTAAGTAAAAATGGCCACTCAATAAATTTAAGGGCTGATTTCAGTGATGACAATGTCATTGCAATGTTTTATTAGACGGAAACTTGTAGTCAGAGCATACAAACAATCAGAAGTCCCGAAAGAATGGAAGCTTTGGCAGTGATCAAGGATCAGAAATAGCCACTGGGAAGCCCAGTGACACAATGTTTGCAGGATCAGGAGGTCTTAAGAATGAAGGCAGGTGAGGTGTGATGAAGTGCACAGGTCAGAGCCCGGGAAGTGCAGGCCAGCCCCAGCCTCAGCACTGGTGCTGTCTCTCTGTCCTGCTTGCATATTGCTGCCAGGAACTGAAGGGCCTGGGCTCTCAGGAGTGCAGTTTCAGCCAGAGGCCACACCTGAGGCTTCTAGGTACATTATACCTTAGGCACAACCAGAAGTGCTAGGCGTGCAGGAGATTCTTAAACTATGACTCAGAGTGTTATAGTTAGGCCAAAGTGTCTTTGCTCTCACTGCTTCCGTGCCCTCTGGGACATGAACTGTTGCTGAAAGGATAGTGTTGTGGGAAGTTTGGCGCTAAGTCAGGAGTAAAAGTAGCAGAGTTCATGGGAGGGGAGAGAATAAGAAGTGGGTTGGGTTGCAGCCTGGCCGAGGAAGCGGAAGCTCCAAATGTCTCGCCCTGTGATGACCCGGAGCTCCCTGCAGCCCACGGCTCTGAAAACAAATCTCATTTCTTCATTAGCAGTGCTGGCAACATCCTTACTGCCCACACGGGGATAAACCCTTTCACTGCAGATGTAATTACTGCATCCGGTTCCAATTGTGCAGGGACAAATAAGCATGGGCTCAGTGAAGCGGCAGGAGGCCCTAGCGAGGCCGGAGATGAAAGCGTTTACAAGCACCAAGGGTGTGGAGCGTGGAGGTGAGCCGAGCAGAGCTTGTGAGGACAGGAGGAGAATTAGGAAAGCTTAGTTCTGGTTACATCCGTTACCTCACTAAACATTTATCTTAGGAACAAAATCATCCAGAGTATCATTAAAAACAAACTATTTCCAGCACCCCAGGGGGTTACTCTCACCAATAAGTGATTCTAGAGTGGGGAAACTGTTGATAGTATTAGAAAAATAAAAATCAGGGGAGGGGGAAAACAGGAAAAACAACAATAACTAAAAGACAGAAAGGACTTCAGTGATTGCCTCTTTTGAATAATGAGGTTTTGCAGGAGGGAAATAGAATGGGGGGCCCTTGGGCTATGCGTTAGGTGTTCCATGGGAAATCAAATTCCCTCACCTCCTCACTCCATTCCAGTTCTTGCTTGTGTGTGAGTCAACCACAGCCTCCAGCTGTGAAGCCCAGATTCAAAGTGACAATCAACTATTTTTGCTTAATGAGATCATTTTCCCTGGATCCTACTTACATCCAGTGGATTTTCCCTCTCAGAAGCTGGAACATTCATAAAACTGGAGGGCCCCACTGCAATTAACATCCTCTAAGCAACTGCCTGTTTCTTTCTCCTTTCCCTCCCTCCTTTGAATCTCATGAGAAGAGAGCAGCTAATTCAGCATGGTCTCTACCTTTAAACTGGGGAGGAAAGAATTTCTCCCTATGACCACCATTTCTAAAGTCACCTCCATATCTGTCACTTTGGAGTTAGGACCCAGCACAGCTGGGTGCTCTTAAGAAGAATGTGGGAAGAAAAGAGGCTGCAGACAGAGACAAAAGTGTGGTGTCACACAGACAAATTCATTATTGTAAGGTGCTAACATCACTTAGTCAGTTTGTCCAAATTGAACTGTATGTGTTGAGGCAAGTCATCCCAACTCTTGGTCTGCATCCCCTTTATTAAGTTAATGAGTTTTCCAGCACAGTCATAGGTTTTCCATAAGGACATGATCAGTTAGGAATTGGAGAACTCTTTCCAGATCACAGAACGACCATTATCTGGATACTTAGGTTGGCGGAAGCCTCACTCTTGGGTTAAAGTGTGATGTAAGTAAAACCTCAGCAGCAAGACTACCTGGTCCCCAGTACAGCATGCAATCTTTAGAAGAGGATGGGCTAGAAGAGATGGTGGGGGGAAAGGAAAAAAGCACTTTAGAGATAAGACTGCAAGCTCCTGCAACCTCCTAATACAGATAAAACTTAAGTGCCTTCTGCAAACAGCCTTCACTCTATGTATCAAAATTCCCTTTGTCATCCAGACAGTGCTCCCCAGATCTGGGGACTAGTCTAGTCAGATCCTTATTGCTTCCCCCTTTCTTTTTCTCTGGCTTCTAAAAGATAGGCATAGGATTGACAAATAAGCATGCATTCATTCAATAGATACTGTTTGATCAACTTGGAAGTGCAAGACATTCGTTGTGCTATGTGTTAGAAAACATCACAAATGCATCATCCCAATCAATACCTGCTCCAAATGGTCTAAGTACAGGAAGGGGAGAGGGGTTACCTCTGGCCCCAGGCAGAGCATTCCCATCTTAAGGAAACTTTGGTAAATTAGTGAGTCAGTTAAGACAAACCACATATTTGCTCCCAGAAAAGGAGAGCTCCAGGAAAACAGAGGCTGGGTTTCTGTCACTCATTGTTATATCCTCATTGCCTCCATGGTGACGGCACCCTTGGCACACGCTGGGAACAGCTGCATGAATGTTGCATACTTGCATGTACAGCGGTGGGGATGACCCTCTGGTGTCGATTGCTACATACCTCAGAGCTAGAGTCCGTATGTCTGCCTTGGTCTGACTCTAGCTGATTTAGATGTAGAATCCCCTCTGCAATGCCCCTTCACCCCCAGAACACCTTAGGCAACTAACTCCCAAGGTCTTCTCCAACCTATGGTGGAGACAGCCTTGAAAAGTTTATCAGGACCCCACACAGTCCCCTCCCTGTCTCACTGATATAGGAAAGAGGTGGCTCCAACCATACTGCGGCAATGCCGTGTTCACGTGTGTCTCCCCGTCCCACTATAGGGTTAGACCAAGGATTATGCTCTAGTCACCTTGGTCACATACTGCCTTATACACCCCATGGTGCATTTAATCAGAGTGACTTCTGTTGTCCGTTAAGTAACAGCAACCTCATTTAAAATAGCTTGAGCAAGAGCAGGTGATTCATAGAAACTTTTGTCCTAGAGATGCAGAGGTTTGTTAGAAAGAGATGTAAATGGCTGTGGCAAAGGGATACCAAGGACTGCAGGTACACACAGCTGGCCCTGAACATTTTTAAAATCTCCCATCAAGGGTGCTCGTCCAGGAGGTAGGGGGTGAAACAAACTTCTTTGAGGTTCCTTCAACATCTGGCCAGATAAAGAAGCTGTGTCTAAATTAAAGTTCATTATCTCTAGAGGTGGCTGCAGTATGTTCGTGTGGATCCAAGCCGCTTATTATTTTCTATTGAAGCCTGTGATTTTTGTTCAGCAGCAAGAGTCACTGTGGACCCACTGCTGAGGCCAATTAGATCTACAGTACTTGTAAAGCTGGTCTCAATTTTATCAGTGTCCAACTGATTTCAATAGCATAATTTGATATAGCAATTGCATACGGAAGGTTTTACAACAGACGGCCGGCAGCATTGGATGCCTTTCCAGTTCTAATTTTACTTTTGAGTTAGAGGGACTTTCTTATCATCTAAAAGGTATTTGGAATACATACTGTCAAATTCCATTCTTCATTCCTCCATAATGGGATCATATTATTGGTAACTTTTTTCTGGTTTATAAGTGGGGAAATTGAGACAGAGGTTTAGTGATCTGCCAGATTTACATAGAGAATGAGTAGGTCAGAAATGAAGTGTTCCTAGTTAAATCCAGGCAGATGACCATCTCATCCCCATGCTCTCTAACTTGCAACTTCCTTTGTATTTGCTAGTGCTCTTTGAATAAAGACCAATTTTTAAAAAAGGCTCTGTGTGATCTGGCCCCTGACTTCCCCTTTCTCTGCCCATTGTCTCTCTTGCTTTCTACACATTCAAGACACAGTTCTTCTGTTTTTTGAAGAACCTCTCACCTCAGGACATTGGCACATGCTACTTCCCCTTGCCTGCCAGGTTTCCACATGCCCCAGCCCCAGAACTCACCCCTCTCCCTTTCCCTAACTAACTTCCTGTTCATCTGCATGTGTCCGTCAGCTCAAGTATCACTATCACAGGAAAACTTATCCTAGACTAGCTCACACCTCCCTGTCACCCACAACAGCAGTTACTACACTTTGAAATTACCTGTTCTTGATGATCTGATTAACCACTATCTCCCTGACTAGATTATAAGCTCCATAAGGACAGAAGTCATGTCTATTTTACACACTATTATTGCTATGGTGCAAGCAAATATTTTTAAGGTTTCAAATGAATGAATAAATGAATGCAAAGAAGGTAAATATAGAGCTGGCCTTACAACAGACATCAGGCAGCATGTACAACTCCAACTTTACATCTGAGTTAGTTGGGCTTTTCACTTGGTATGATACATGTTAATATCCACTCTTATATTTATCATCTAAATAGCCCAGTGAAGAAGCTAAGCATTACTCCAGTGCAAGCCCAATTTCCGGCTGCCTCATTTCTGCTGTACATATTTTCTCAGTGTGAATAGTGTGTGTAGGATTCAATATAGTCACATATCAAGAACTTCACATCTAGACATCATGATTGTTTGCTCTTAGGTGGGTAATTTCACCTGGATCCTTAGGAAGAGAGTCCTAGGGAATTATTACCCAATTCTTGTGAGGGCTTTCCCCTTTGAGAGGAAGAGAGAGGGACACTATCGAGGCATCATGAACCCGTAATGGGTAGAGTCCCCACTTGGAAGCCAGGCTCAGGGCTCTCAGCTACATCAGCTCCACAATGACTGTGTCTGCCTGCGTCTGTCTGCCAGGATAGCTCGCGCTGCCCTCCCCCTGCTCACACAAAGGAACTTCAGCCTCCCAAGGAAGAAATTCTCAGAAATTTATGACTCAATCAACTCACCCAAAAGGAGCATAAATGGGATTAGTTTTAATATTGTTAAGTTGCAGAAATACAGGCATATGTGCATGCCAAAGCGAAAATGTACGCAAGCACAAGGGGAAAACATATGGGTACCCATATGGTGGAAAGCGCATTGCTAGACCTTCATATTCTTCTCATTTACAACAAGAATCAAAGTTAGTGAACATAAATTTGCTTTGCAAAAATGTGAGAGGAACAGCTTGTTTGCCCATAACTCTTCCACTGAGCAAGATACGTATAACCTTGATTTCTCATCTCAGACACCTCTTTCTCACACTCGGGGGATTAATTAGGCTCTAAACACAACTTCAGATTAGAAACAAGGATGCTGGCTGCCTTGGAGAGAGACGAAGAAGTAGTAGCATGACTGGGTGATGCAGTGGGTCAACTAATGGGCGATTCCTATTAGTGGCAGGGAACTGGAACCTACGATGGCTTAGAAGAGAAATGACGTCGGCAGGTCTCAGTGGGTTTATTTTAATTGAAGCAGAGAAACAACAGGGACCTGTAGCAGACAATAGTATGACTCTGGTTTTCACTTGGAGGCTGTGCTTTTCTTAGAACAACACTGCGTGGTAACCAGAAAGTACCTAGACATAGGAGAGTAGGGTAGAGTTAGTGAGGGAAATGTACAAGCATGGGTGATGCTCAAAGCTAGTGAGCACACTTGGGTACCCAGGTAACACGCAGGATTTGATAAAATATGTCATTTTATGTTGTACCTGTTCCTACCTCAAGCCATGGGAACCATCTTTGCAACGTATAAAGAGCTCTACAGTTGAAAAACAGGAAGTCATTTCCTTACCCAGCTCCACCACTTTAGTTAGCCATGAGTATTCACCATTACTTGACATTTCCAAGCTTGTGTCCTTACTTATGAAATAGGCAGAATATCCCTTCTCTAGACCTATTTTAGAGAGTTGCTGTACACTCACTTGAAGTGATGCATGTGAAAATATTTTATAAATACTAAATGTCTACACCAGCATATTATGGGTGAAAAACTACAGATTATTTTATTTAGCATTCCTATTTTTTCAATTTTTTTTTTAATTTTGAAATAATTATTCACTCACAAAAAGTTGCAACAGAGGTCCCATGTACTCATCACCAGCTCCCCCAATGGTAACATCTTACACAACTAAAGTACGTTATTAAAACCAGGTAATTAATATACGCACAATTCAATTAATAACATTATAGACCTTAATTGGATTTTATCAGTTTTCACATATACTCAGTTTTTGTCTTTGTGTAATTCCATGACATTTCATCACACATATAGACTCATATAACTACCAAAACGATCAAGATCGGTAATTATTCTATCACTGCAAAGCAGCTCCCTCCTGCTGCTCCTCTCCCTCCCTTGCCCCATCCCTGGCAGTCACTGATTGTGCATCTTTATAATTTTGCCATTATAAGAATGTTATAAAAATGGCTTCATAGAGTACGCAACCCTTTGAGACTCTCTTCATTCGGTATGATTACCTAAGGTCCACCCAAGTTTTGAGTGTATTAATAAGTTCATTCCTTTTTGTTGCTGAAAAGCATGGTGTGGATGTACCACAGTTTGTTTAACCATCCCCCCATTGAAAAACATTTGGGTTGTTTCCAAATTTAGCTATTACAAATAAAACATCAATGTCACCCCAAATTTTAAGGTGGACCAGAGAGACAGTGAATCACTAAAGCATGACCCAAGACTGTTAAGAAATAAGAGACAAAGACAGAGGTAAGAATGGGCATAGTAGTAGGCATAATAACTAAAAGAGGCATAAAAATAAACATTAGCACTTTCTCTTGAGGCTTCTGGGGTATTAAATGAGTCAAAACATGTAACGTGTGTGATAGGGCTTGACACACAATAAACACTCATCATAATATTATCATAACCAGTTTCCAGGCTAATTGTAAGCTACAAGGATTCTGAGAAGACATTTAAAAACATGGCATAACAATAATTTAGAAAGAACTGTTAAGCATGTCACATGTGTCCAGTACTATTACATGACTCCCATTTATTTTCTCTTTTCATTCATAAAATAATTGTTGAAATTGGTATAATTAGTCCCATTCTGCAATCTAGGAGGTCGAGGATCAGGGAGATGAAGTGATTTTTTCGAAAGTCACTCAGATTGTTAACTGTTAGGGTCAGATTTCAATTTCAGGTCTATAAGAACCTGAAATCCATGTTCTATCTATGAGCTAACAGCACCAGAGAAAGAAAATTTATACCTAAACTCAAGTGCTAGCCTGTGCTTCTTCTATTTGCAATCGTAAGGACTTGGCAATTTCTTTTAAGATTTTTTCTCAGACATTTTTAGCATGAAAAATAAGGGACGTAGTAGAAACAATCTTGACCAATACCTTTTGTGACCTAAACATCTAGCAGAGTGAATAGAACACAGAAAGATGTGCTCAAGTAGGTCAGAATCATGGATAATGATTTTGCAAGTATTAGCTCTCTTAGCGTACATGGATTTCACTCACCTAGCAACATCATGTATCTAGAACAAAGTCAAACATTATTTCCTTTAAAACAGCAATCATCGGCGCCATTTATCACATTCACAAAATCTCATGCCCTTTCCTCAAAGGAGGTTCTCTCCCACCGCTAGGTTCTTATTCAAGACTAATCAAGTTGGTTATATGGATTCTTGCTCATGACAAATTAGAAGGAAATAATCAGAAGAAATGTGGCTGCTAAAAGGCAGGTACACTGATTTTAGGAAGAACTGTCAATTAATAGTCTGATTGAAGAGACGGAAGGAAAAAGAGAGGAACTATAAAAAAAAAACAGACACAAAGAATTTAAATAGTATTTTAGGGCCACATTCCTAGTTATCCCATTCCCCAAATGCTGAAATAGGAACAGTTAATATGTATGATGTTGGTGTTACATTATAAAGATGAGGCTAAATGGCATTCACCATATTCAAGGAAACAGAGGACAAAGTAATAACATTTTTTTAAATATTATACATCAACTAAAAATGACTCAAATCAATGCATAAAGGAGTCAGCTTCAGTTACTTAGAAAGTTCACTTTTGTGAAATAACTCATTCACTTGCTCCCTGAGGTTTTGCTGTATATGACTAAGTTGTAGGAGCAACTCACTCACAGGAGAATAGCTGTCCTTTTAAAATCTCCACGGAGAGGAAACAGAAGACTTTATTAGTTTCCCCAAACATCTGGCCTTTCCAAATACGTCATTGGAAATGGGGCCAGGTGTGTAAGCATTGCAGTGGATTACTATGGCAACGTAAGAGAGAAAGACAATCCTCTTTAGAATACAATAGAATGTCTCTTCTGCCACACCCATATTTGCAACTTTGTTTTTACGTGATTCATATTTTTACATTCATGAGTCTCCCAAAGAGTGCTGGTCCAGTGTCCCTTCTTCTGTCCTTCAGTAAGGGAAGAGAAAATCATTCTTTGAACCCACCTGTTTCACAATTGTACTCCAGACTCACTGGCTACTTGCCAGACCACTTCACCTGCCTGTTTTGGGACTTACCCACTCTTTTCAGTGGAAAATTCTTAGAGGCAGTGGCCTGTGATTCCATCATTTCCCTAGTTCCTAAGCTGTAGGTCACTCAATGCAGATTTCTATGTGTGTAAAGGCTATTTAACAAGTGTCATGACCTCTAGAAAATCCATATAAATATATACTTAAAAAAAAACCACATTATCTGCTACTGAAAATAAATGAAACAAAACTTTTTATATCTAAAGCTAAAGAATAAATATAATCAAGTACTCAGTGGTTTGCATGTCAATCGCAAAATCCCTGAATGTGTGTTTACATAGCACTTTTCTTTGAGATGCTCACAATACTTTATAATCATGATCCTGTAAAAAGCTCCCGCTTTCTTCAGAAGTGAGGCAGAAGTCATATGAGAAAGCCTAATTCTGGAAATCCTGGCACATTTGTCAACACTGCAAAGGGAACTGGAGGTCAGGAGGTCTCCAGCTGTATAATCAGGACGGACATCAGAAATGCTGGGGCGTCTTCAGATTCATATCTGGAATCTGAGTGAGTTTTTTTCAAAACTTTCATTCTATTTTCATAAGAAGGACTTGTTTTTAGTTTGTTTGCGAAAAAACAAAGCTACATCAAAGGGGCTTTCAGGAAAGCGGTAATGATGGGAATATTTACACCATGGAAACTGGCAAACGCTGCCAGAGCCCCCCTTCCTTTCTTCCCCTCAGCCTCAATCAGTTTTAAACACTTACAGGGCACCATGACCTAAAACCCTTCCTTTTCCAACTACCTATCATTGCAGGTATAGATCATATTTTTATATTTTGAGCTTTATTTTCCCCTTTATTACGCCTATTTACCTTTCTTTATTTCAGCAATTACGCATAGTCTCTGATTCATAAAATCTTACCATTAACCCTGAATAGCCAAAGCAATCCTAAGAAAAAAGACCAATGCTGGAGGTATCACACTTCCTGACTTTAGCTTGTACTACAGGGCAACAATAATCAAAACAGCATGGTATTGGCAGAAAAACAGACACACAGACCAATCGAATAGAATTGAGAACCCAGAAATAAACCCACATAAATGTGGACAGATAATTTTTTGACAACGAAGCCAAAAACATACAAGCCAGAAAAGACAGCCTCTTCAATAAATGGTGCTGGGAGAATTGGATAGCCACGTGCAAAAGAATGAAACTAGTCTGTTATGTGTCACCATGTACCATAATTAACTTAAAATGGATCAAAGACCTAAACATAAGACCTGAAGCAATAAACTGCATAGAAGAAAACATAGATACTAAACTTATGGACCTTGGGTTCAAAGAGCATTTTATGAATTTGACTCCAAAGGCAAGGGAAGTAAAAGTTAAAATAAATCAATGGGACTATATGAAACTTAAAAGCTTCCGCACAGCAAAAGAAACCATGGACAAAATAAAGAGGCAACCAACTGAATGGGAGAAGATTTTTTGCAAACAATGCCTCTGATAAGGATCTAATATCCAAAATATATAAAGAACTCATACAACTCAACAACAAAAAAAACAAACAATCCAATTAAAAAATGGGCAGAGGAACTGAAGAGACATTTCTCCAAAGAGAACATACAAACGGCCAATAGACAATATGAATAAATGTTCAACATAACTAATTATCACAGAAATACAATTAAAAACCACAATGAGATATCACCTCATACCAATTAGAATGGCTATCATCAAGACAAACAGTAACAAGTGTTGGAGAGGCTGTGGAGAAAAAGGAACCCTCATACACTGTTGGTGGGAATGCAGATTGGTGCAGCCGCTATGGAAGGCAGTGTGGAGATTCCTCAAAAAATTATGAATAGAATTACCATATGACCCAGCAATCCCTCTCCTGGGTATCTACCCAAAAATCTGAAAACATTTATCCATAAAGACACGTGTGCTCCAATGTTCATTGCAGCTTTATTTACGATGGCCAAGACATGGAAACAACCAAAATGTCCCTCGATAGATGAATGGATAAAGAAGTTGTGGTATATATACACAATGGAATACTATTCTGCCACAGAAAAGGTGAAATAGCACCATTTGCAACAATGTGGATGGATCTTGAGATTATAATGCTAAGCAAAATAAGTGAGACAGAAAATGTAGAGAACCTTATGATTTCACTGTTATGTAGTATATAAAACTGAAAACAACAAAAGAAGACAAACAAATGAAGAAACAAAAACTCATAGACATAGACAATAATTCAGTGGTTACCAGAGGTTACCGGAGGAAGGGGTGGGAGATGAGGGTAAGGGGGATCGAATATATGGTGATGGAAGGAGAACTGACTCTGGGTAGTGAACACACAATGGGATTTATAGATGATGTAATACAGAATTGTATACATGAAATCTATGTAACTTTACTAACAATTGTCACCCCAATAAACTTTAATTTTAAAAAAAAGCTTAGCATTATGATACCCTACTGTGATAATGGATTTATTAACTCAGTGGTTTTTACATTTTTTCTATTATTTCTAGGGATTGGTGGCATGTGCTTGGTTTACTTTTCTTTAAACCATACACTTCACCGTTATTCTTTATATTTAATAATCTGCTCATTAAAATACCATTTTTTAAGTAAATGGTTGTTTCTTCATTTCTTTTATATAGAGCCCAGATTTAAACAACAGATTTCAAATATTGCATTAGCATTTTGGGAACATAGCTGTCCAGTGTAGCTAAGTTCGCTAATGTGATCCCATTGGAATTTCAAAAGAAAATGTCATTGCAACTTTTATTTCTTATTCTTGCATGCTGGACTAACCAGTAAATTGTTCTAAAAATGCTGTTTGATGTTCAAGTTTTATTAGCTGCTCTTCTAAACCTTTAAAACAACTTACCAAAGCCTCCTCAACTCCAAGTGAGAAGAAGTAGCCTTCTAAAAATAAATACTGGTAGTCACTCCCAGATGCAGCTTATAAAACTTGGGAAACAATGCTTTGAGTTTAAATGTTTAAATGTCGTTGGGGTGGTGGTGGTGAGACAATAGGATAAATGAAAAACAGCAAAGCGACAAACAGGGCTATGAAAAAACAAAAGGCAAGAAAAGTAGAGCACAGCCTGGGAGATTTAAAGAGGAAAGGGATCATTTAAATTTAGGGTATCCTGAGCTTTTATTCAGGCTGAATTGCAACTGTTACAGTCTATGAAAGGTGGGGAATATGGACTAATCTCTTATTTAAAAAGGGAAATCTTACCAATGTAGCATTATAACAAAGTGTTCAAAACACACGATGTCAAAATGCTTTTCAACAGATTTCTAGACTTAGAAAACTATATATTTAGAATTAAATAAACTCATTCTGGGATCTTAAGCATTTATAAAGACATTTGACTTTACCAAATACGTACAAATTGGTCTGAAGGTTAGACACATTTTTGTATATAATGTAAATGCAAATTCTCCCTGACTTTAAGCAAAATTCCCATGTGGTTTATGAAACACGCACTATTTCTGTGCTTATATTAAAGTTGAGCTTTGTGATGTCCCTTATGCATGCTTTAATATTCGTATTCATACTACTTTATAATATTGACATTTGGGTTTCAGTATATGAGGTCTTTATACAAAGAATACTTGGTAGCTTTATTAACCTTTTCTTCTCCTATAACGAGGGAAGGGCTGAAATATGTATTCTCGATTTACATGGAGGAAATGAAATAGTGAACATTTACATGAGGCTCCCAGCAGTGAATGCACTTTCTCATTGGTAGGTACTATTAATATAATTTTTTTTAAATTTTATTTTATTAAATTTATTGGGGTGACAATTGTTAGTAAAATTACATAGATTTCAGGTGTACAATTCTGTATTACATCATCTATAAATCCCATTGTGTGTTCACCACCCAGAGTCAGTTCTCCTTCCATCACCATATATTCGATCCCCCTTACCCTCATCTCCCACCCCCACCCCCAATTTTTGTTCCAAATTAGGGGGGAAATTTCAGTCTTTATTTGAAACATATCCATATTTATATTTTCCAAATTTCATTGAGATTTAATTAACATACAAAAATGTACCTATTTTTATTGTTTGATTAGTTTTGCTTATTTAAATACCAACATTACCACCACCCCACTCAAGATATAAAACATTTCCATCATCCCCTAAAATTTCCTTGTGTCCCTTTGCAGTCAATTTTCCAAAAACCTACCCTAGGTAACCACTGACTTGACTGCAGTAGTCATTATAGTTTTCTGTGTTCTAGGATTTCATAAAAGTTAAATCAGACTTGTTTTGTTTTGTTTCGTTTTGTTTGTTTGTTTGCATCTCACTTCTTTTGCTCCACATAGTGTTTTTGAGATCCAACCATCCATGTTATCAATGGCTTGTTCCTTTTAATTGCTAAGAAGTCATCTATAAGAATATATAAAAATGTATTTATCTATTGACCGTGTTTTAGGTTATATCTAGTTTGAGGCTATTGTAAATGAAGTTGCTATATTTGTGTACAATGCATATTTGTGAACTTTTGTTTTCATTTATGCTTATTAAAAACCTAGGTTTGGAATTGCTGAGTCATATGCTAAGTGTATATTTAACTTTATCATGAAGTGCCAAACTTTTTTTCTATAGGGTTTATACCATGTTGCAATCTTAGAGTTAATTTATGAGTTTCAGTTGCTCCATACCCTCATCAACACTTGATATTGCAGTCTTTTTTTGTCAGTCTAACAGTTGTATAGAGGTATCTCATTAGAGTTTGATTTTCATTTATGTCATAAATACGCTGAATATGTTTTCATGTGCTTATTTTCCATTCACATATCTTCTTTTGTAAATTGTACAAATATTTTCTTCATTTCAAGGGGGGGTTGTTAAAAATTATGTTGTAAGAATCCTTAATGTAGTCCAAGTGTAAATTATTTGTCAGATATAAGTATAGCAAATGTCTTCTCCCAATCTGTGGCTGTCTTTTCATTTATTCTTTTTTGCTTACTTTATTTATTTTATCTTTATTAAATTTATTGCGATGACTTTGGTTAGTAAAATTATACAGGGTTCAAGTGTACAATTCTATAATCTATATTTTGCATTTTGTGTTCACCAGCCAGAGTCAATTCTCCTTCCATCACCATATACTTGACCCCTTTACCCTCTTCTACCATTTCCCCACCCTTTGGTAGTCATTAAACTGTTGTCTGTGCCTATGAGTTTTTGTTTCTTTGCTTGTCTTATTTGCTTGTTGCTTTCAGTTTTATATGCCACATGTGAGTAAAATCATATGGTTCTCGACTTCTTCTGTCTGACTTCTTTAGCTTAGCATGATAATCTTAAGATCCATCTATATTGTTGCAAAAGGCAGTATTTCATCTTTTCTTACAGTTGAGTAATATACCTTTGTATATATGTACCACATCTTCTCTATCCAATCATCGAGAAAAGACATTTTGGATGTTTCCCTGTCTTGGCCACCATGAATAATGCTGCAATGAACATAGGTGAATATATATATTTACGGATGTTTTCAGATTTTTTGGGTAGATACCCAGAAGAGTGATTGCTGGGTCCTATGGTATTTCTATTCTTAAATTTTTGAGGAAATGCCATACTGTTTTTTCATAGTAGCTGTACCAATTTATATTCCCACCAGCAGTTTATGAGGGTTCCTTTTTCTCCTCAACCTCTCCAACACTTGCTATTACTCGTCTTGTTGATAATAACCATTCTAATAGGTGTGAGGTGGTTTTGATTTGCATTTCTCTAATAGCTAGTGAAGTTGAACACTTATTCTTAATGGTGTTTTTAATTTTGATGAAGCTTGTTATGGATTGAATTGCATCCCCCCCAAAGAAGATACCTTGAAGTTCTAACTCTCAGTGTCTCAGAACGTGGCCTTGTTTAGAAACAGGGTCTTTGGAGAGGTAATCAAGTTAAGATGAGGTCATTACTGTGGGCCCTCATCCACTCTGTTTGGTGCCCTTAGAAAAAGAAACAAATGATAGAGAGATGCACACAGGGAGAAGGCCATGTGAGGATGAGACAGAGGTGAGCGTGATACATCTACATGCCCCATCACACCACGGATTGCCAGCAAACCACCAGAAGCCAGAGAGAAGGCATGGAGCAGACGCTCCCTCCCAGCTCTCAGAAGGAACCACCCCTGCCTACACCTTCGTCATGGACATGTGGCCTCCTGGACTATGGAAAAATACATTGCTGCTGTTTAAGCCATGAACTTTGTGGTACTTTGTTATGGCAGCTGTAGAAAAAGAATACAAAGCCAAATTTATCCATTTTTTTCTGTCATACATAGAGCTTTCTGTCTATCTCAAGGTTACAAAGATTAATTTCTATGTTTCCTGTAGATCTACATTATTTTTACATCACATACAGGCATAGTCCACACATTTTCCTATTCACTGGGTTTCATGTTTGTATTTTCTAATGCCTGAGGCAGCACTAGTTTCTTGTATAATTTCTAGAATTAATCATAATTTCTAGTAACTGTAAATACCAGGGTGCCAAAAAAAATGTATACATGTGACTTGCATCCATCTTTTGTTATCGGTATATATTATTACAATTTTAATATAGTTTTCCTTTCTTAAAATGTGTATACATTTTTTTGGTATCCTCTGTATATCAAGTAACTCTGTGCCCATTGCTTCAAGTTCAACTTGGGGTAGGTTTTATTTCCAAGGGAATAAGACCCCATGTCCTTTTGCGCCCCTTCCTGTTAAGCTTGATATGATCACAGCAATTAGTGGGGCCCAGCATAGGCACACCGCCATGTCTATCATCCTTCTTCAACTCAAGATGAACTATTTATATACAAGTCAAACAGATGAGGCTTTGGGTAAATGTCCTCAGCACTGAACAAGGGGATCCTTTTTTCCCTGACTACATAATAACACCAACATTTTCAATGGATATTCTAGTGTTCAAGAACTCTACTATAAGAAAGGACAAACCACCAACGAACCCACACATCTCGACCTTGAGAAATTACTGTCTTAGTTGGGTATTATTTTCATGGCATCTCTGTTCTTCATAGTTGGGAAAACAGAAGTATACTAAGTTCATAAGAAGGACTGAAAAAACAATTCAGTAAAGTTTTTCTACACATCCTTTTTTAAGAATGCAATACTCAGTGACTGATGCACGTGGCTTTTGCTTACATTACAGTTATAATACAGCATTGTTTTCTGATTCCTGAGGTTCTGTTGTACATTAGAATCAAATTATCAATATGGTAACTCTAAAAACTTCCTGCAGGTAAACACCTTACCCTTGACAGACAGGTGTCTCCATGTTACAGTTGGCTCTGGTCTGCCAATAGCAAGACACAGCAGGGTCACGCTGCTTCCCTCATTCACAGTGATGTCTGAGGAGATATTCATGATCTGGGGAGGAACTGTAAAGAGACAGAGGAGAAAAGAAATACATGAGAAAGATTCTTTGCACTCAGAGGAGGTTTTAGCCTTTAAATACTCGTGTGGCATGTTTTTATGATGAGTATTTTCTCAATAATCATTTTCAGATTTCTTGAGTTGCCAAGGATGTGGCCAACATTTACAGTGCACTTATGTCTTATAGCAGGAGGCAGGTATGTGTGTTGTTTGGGAAGGAAACAAGGAACTGAAGGGAAGGGCATTAATGCTTGTTGTCTGAAAAGTCAAACCAAAAGGAAATTAGTTACAAAGTTTTCTAAGAGTTCCTATCTATCCACATGCTCATTCCTTCTAGTGGAATTGCTGGCTTAAGCAGATAGCCATGAGTAGCCCCCAGGTAAGCCCTTTTTTCCAATAAAGCCAACTACACAACGTTAGTTACCATTTCCTTAGCATTCCAGACCTGTTCAAATTCTTTGACCTTGCACGGATTATTCCATTCTGCAACTCTTTTCCTTCACATTTCCTTACCTGAAAATTCCTGGTAATGTTTTGAAACGTATCCTTTAAAACTCAGCAAAATTTTCCCTGACTTGCCCAGTCAGAGTTAGTTGCTACTCGTACTATAAGACTATATTATAAAACATAGTTTTAATGGCATCGTGTCCCAGTGGTTAATCACAGGGCTCTGGAAATCAACTCCTCACCTGCTGAATGATCTGGGGCAATGTTAGTGCCTTCACCTCTTCAAGCTTTGTTTTCCTCACCTGTGAAATACGGATGATAGTAGTAGCACAACTCATTGCGTTGTGAGGTTTAAATGAAACAATGGTTTAGTAGAGTGCCTGATACTAAGGAAGCACTCAATAAATGTTAGCTACTAAGATGACAGGTGTGATAAGGATGACAACAGCAACAATAGCATCTTTCACCAGAACTGCTGTTCTCTCGTGGTCCAAGTCCATGTCCATTTATCGTTAGTATTGCAAAGGCTGGAATGATCCATGGTCTTGCTGTCTACCTTGTCCTTTCTCCAGGTCTGATTCTTAACTCAATCCAAAACTGAGTACTGGAAAATACTTTGATTCCCTCTCAACTCTTATTTCCCATCACCATTGTCCTGGTTGAGTTTCCCACCCACTGGCACATGGACAATGGCAAGAGTCTGCCACTTGGAACTTTCCAACTGATCTCTTTCCAATTTTGGGTCCCTCTAACTTATACTCTCCATGTGGCCAGAAGGATCTTTTCAGGCAATAGTCGAATTAAACAGCTCCCTACTTACTAATTTAGCTCACCATAGCCCATCAATCTTAATACAGCCTTTCTTGTATAACCAGCCTAAACCCCTGCAGCCTAACCTCCACTGACAAGCCCCGTGTCCAGGCGCAGGCCTCACTAACACAGCACAATGCAGACACTGGACCCTACTCTCCCTAGAACATATCAAGGCATATGCACTTCTGCCGTTTTGCTTTTCCTTGTCTTCTCTTCATTTCCTACCTGTAAAAGTATGACTCATATTTCAAGGGCTATCAAAGGTCACCTCCCCTCTGTAGTTCTCCCTAACCTCTCTCCAAATCCTGAAAAGGGAATCACCCGTCTCTCCCACTGCATTTTGTTCAATCTTCCCTCTGGGAAGGGACTGAGCATGTTGTATCACAGCTGATTGTTTTATGCCTGTCTCTTTCCCTAGACAGTGAGGTGCGTCAGGATAAGGTTGGAAGCACACGCATACCTATTTCCTCAGTGTCTGGCACGAGGCTGACAAGGATACATGCTTAATTCTTCTTGGAAAGAAAGATCCAAAGAACAGATTGAACAAATCCAAAAAACCTTTCTTCTCAACTTTCTTTCAGATTCTCAAAATAAAAGGAAGGACAACACAGTGAGGGGGCTCGAAGCTTACAGTTATGCTGATTTATTCAAGCTGCCAGTTTAATTATGAATTATTAATTACCATACAGGTAGAGTGCTAGTAAATTCCAAACCACCCTGAGTCAGTGGCAAAGAAGAATTATGGCTGATGCTTGATTCAGACGACTATGCAGCCTGGAGTTTTATGCTGCCGAGACTTTAGAGGTAAAGTCTTTTCAAGGAGAAGCCATAAGTAACATGTAGAACATTTGAGTTCTTAAGGGAATCCACATTAGCAAATAAATAAAAATTACCTAGCTTATAAATCTGCCACATTTTGGATTGTTTCTGCATTAGAATTTGCCCGGAAATTTCATTGCACATATTTTACCCAAATACATAGTGGGAGAAAAATAGTGTACATTCTAACTACACTGTATTCTCTAGAGAAAACTGTACTACTTGTTTTTCAGTATATTCTAGCTTGTTAAAAAAATAATTCTGAGCTTAGAAATGTCAATACTTTTTTCATTTTTATAAAGCAACAACTTCACTGCACCTTCCAAAATATTCTCAGAATTATGTCTGCTTTAGCTGGATGTATTAGGCCTTCTGAAGTTCCATTTCTCTAGACCCCACTCTTCCTGGTGGTAAGGTAGGCACAGATGAGGAGGGGAGAGGGAAGGGGCAGTGGGTGTAGTGGGGTTAGTGAATGCTGATTTAGTACATCTGAGCTATGATGCCCAGGAAGAGATCCCTCAATACGCCCCTCCCCCCTCCATTTCAGAGCCATCAGTTCCAATATGTTATGTTTCATCTGATATTTTGAAAGGTCCTGGATTAAGAGATATTTGTAAAATCCCAAGGATATTTAGCACAATTTCCTCATTCCCTGGGTGCTGGGTCAATGTTGTGCATTAGAAGGGAGCTTCCTGGAGTGGAATTGTGAAAGCTAATCCAAACCTCCCCAGCAAGCCCAGGCAGTGCTTTCTGTCATCCTCTGCAAATCTAGTGTTCTCTGTTGTTTCTCAAAGGAGGAAAGACAAAGTGGGTGTGTAGCCAGTATAAAAGAAAGTGAAATAAAAGAATTGGGAGCAAGGAGCTTTCTTTCTGTTCTCAATTATGATATTGTTATGATTAATAAGTAATATGTAAATAATATGTATTACTTGTCAATATGTAACTTGATTGTTTCCAAATTACTTACATATGCATCATCTCATAGTTTCCTCATGAATTACGAGATAAACAGAACAAATATTCCCACTATTAAAAATGAAGAAACTGAGGCATGGGGAGAATTAAGTAAATTGCTCAAAATTCCACGGTTAGTTAAATGGCAGAATTCTTTCCATTATATTGTGCTGCCTCTTCATTTAACCTCATATCAATACCCCAAACACAATATTTATACCCGCACATTGTGGTTCCTCAGCTTGGAATGTCTGCCCAGTGCATCTCCCCTCACAGCACTTTCCAAAATGAGCAAACCACCTAATTCCAATCCGCTTCCCAACATAACGCATGCCGCTGCGGCAGGGGTCCATCTCAGTCATCCTGTTTCTCCAGGGCCATGCGTGTGGCAAACATGGCTTCCCAAGGGAGGTGCTCGATACCTTTAGTTGAATTATTAAATCTCAATTGAATTTGGCGATAATGATCCTCCCCTTGTTTCCAGGATCACATTTTGAAGAAAGGAGCACTTGGAAATGACTTTAAATGCCTCTGCATATTTTGACAGGAAAACTTTGTTCAATCTGCATACACTTATCCACAGCAAACAAACAAAGGTATGTACAGTGTTTATGAATATACAGATTAACAAAAAAAAATATAACAATCACACCCGAAATGCCAAAATTACTGAAATAACTCAATTAAAGGATTACACATAGCACAGTGGATTTCCAGTCACTTCTGCAGACACTAGAGCCCCCTAGCCTGCTGGTAGTACGTGCACCTGGGTATCTTTTCATTGACAGTGGGGGATTAACACGGGCTTCCACATGGCTGTGCAGATCACTCAGTGCCCAACTGCAGCTACTTCAACTCGGTGTTTTACAAGGACGGAGAGACAGATAGACATGTGAGTATAGACATGAACATATGTGGATAGAATATTGTCTGTCTCCCTGTACACATGCATACACATACAGAAAGTGAGACAGACATATTTTATCAGATTTCAATCAAGTATTTTGAGGAAGAGACAGATTTCCAAAGGTATCTTTGGGCTCTGGGTTACCACGAGGTATTTACAAATTCTCTCTTTGCCCTCGCTATCACCAGTTAATCTTAAACGTCTCAATATGTCTTGAACCTGTCCCCCTTCCTCTCCAATGTCTCTGTCTTCGGCTTAGTTGAGAAGCATATTTTCTCTTGCTTGGAGTATAATGAAAGTCTCTTCATTTCGCAATCTGCCGCCATTTTATCATCTAAATCCCATGCACCTACCACCACTACCTCTTCAATATCTTGCTTCTGCCTAACACTCCCCAACATCTGCCCTTTGCTGAGACTGTAAAGTCAAAATTTCTTAGCAGGATTTACAAAACCATTCATAGTCTGACCATAGCCTAGCTGTTTGCCCCTCCTCTAACAAGTAGCCCCACATATGTCTCTGGGGCTACATTATGCTGTCATCTCTGTGCCTTTTCACTTACAATTCCTTCTTCTTGGAAAACACTTTCCCATTTCGGTGCCATATGAACTGTTCATCCTTTACCACTCAACTCAATATGAGCTCCTTTATGATGCCTTAGATCCTGTCTCTTCTGTTTCCAAAGCATTCTTGCTTATGTCTTCATCATCCCATTTGTTTGCCACTGGTCTATTCCATGGAAAGGCTCTGCTGCATTTATCGTGGTATTCCTACCACACAAAACAAAGCCTGACAAGTGGTAACATCCTTTCCGCTCTCTAAATGTAATGTATGGATGCGTGGGTTTTTTAATTGGGTACCTCATAATTTGTCAAATGTTTTTCATCCTGAAAATTAGACATTTGCCCTTTCCTCTTCTGAAATACTCTCCACCCTATTTTACTTAGATAATTTTTTTCCCTGGTCTTGATTTTAGTGTTTCTTCATCAGAGAAGTCTTTGCTAATGACCCCAGTCCTCCCTTCCCCCATCCAGTTCAGGTCTTCTTATTAAAATCTCTCAGCATTTAAGTTTTCATCAATAATACATAGTTTTATGTTTTTGTATTCATTAGTTATTTGTTTAGTGTCTCTCTGGTCCTAAAATGTATGCTTTATCAACCACTATATTCCCAATACTTGGAACTATGCTTGATACATAATACATGCTTAATAAAATGTATTGAATGAAAAAACGCCTACTATGTACACTGTGTTATACATGTTATTGTATGATTATTTTTACTTAAAGGTGACAATTAAGGGTGATGATTGTTAGTAAAGTTACATAGATTTCAGGTGTACAATTCTGTATTACATCATCTATATATCACACTGCATGTTCACCACACAGTTCTCTTTCCATCACCATATATTTGATCCCTTTTATCCTCATCTACCATCCCCCTCCCTCCTTATTCTCTGGTGACCACTAAACTATTGTCTATGTCTATGAGTTTTTGTTTCTTCATTTATTTGTCTTGTTCTTTTGTTGCTTTCAGTTTTATATAGCACATATAAGTGAAATCATACAGTTCTCGACTTTTTCTGTCTGACTTATTTTGTTTAGTATAATAATCTCAAGATCCATCCATGTTGTCGCAAATGGCACTATTTCATCTTTTCTTATGGCAGAATAGTATTCCGTTGTGTATATGTACCACAACTTCTTTATTCATTCATCTATTGAAGGCCGCTTTGGTTGTTTCCATGTCTTGGCTACCGTAAATAAAGTTACAATGAACATCAGAGCACATATATCTTAATGGATAAATGTTTTCAGATTTTTTGGGTAGATACCCAGGAGAGGGATTGGTGGGTCATATGGTAATTCTATTCGTAATTTTTTGAGGAACCTCCACACTGCCTTCCATAGCGGCTGCACCAGTCTGCATTCCCACCAACAGTGTATGAGGGTTCCTTTTTCTCCACAGCCTCTCCAACACTTGGTATTATTTGCCTTATTGATGATAGCCATTCTAACTGGTGTGAGGGGATATATTATTGTGGTTTTTATTTGCATTTCTCTGATGACTAGTGATGTTGAGCATTTTTTCACGTCTATTGTCCATTTGTGTGTCCTCTATGGAGAAATGTCTATTCAGGTACTCTGCCCATTTTTTAATTGGGTTGTTTGTTTTTCTTGTTGTTGTTGAGGAGTTGTATGAGTTCCTTGTATATTTTGGTTATTAGCCCCTTATCAGAGGTATTGTTTGCAAAAATCTTCTACCATTTGTTTGGTTGTTTCTTTATTTTGTCAATAGTTTCTTTAGCTGTGCAGAAGCTTTTAAGTTTCATATAGTCCCATTCATTTATTTTACCTTTTACTTCCATTGCCTTTGGAGTCAAATTCATGAAATGCTCTTTGAACCCAAGGTCCATAAGTTTAGTACCTATGTTTTCTTCTATGCAGTTTATTGTTTCAGGTCTTATGTTTAGATCTTTGATCCATTTTGAATTAATTTTGGTACATGGTGACAGATAGCAGTCTAGTTTCATTCTTTTGCACGTGACTATCCAATTCTCCCAGCACCATTTATTGAAGAGGCTGTCTTTTCTCCATCGTATGTTTCTGGCTTCTTTGTTGAAAATTATCTGTCCATATTTATGTGGGTTTATCTGGGTTCTCAAATCCATTCCATTGGTCTGTGTGTCTGTTTTCTGCCAATGCCATGCTGTTTTGATTATTGTTGCCCTGTAGTACAAGCTGAAGTCAGGGAGCGTGATACTTCCAGCACTGCTCTTTTTTCTTAGGATTGCTTTGGCTATTCGGGGTCTTTTGTGGTTCCATACAAATTTGATGATTTTTTGTTCTATTTCTTTTAAAACTGCCATTGAGATTTTGATGGGGATTTCATTAAATCTGTATATTACTTTGGGTAATACAGCCATTTCAACTATGTTGATTCTTCCAATCATTGAACACAGAATGTCTTTCCATTTCTTTGTGTCTTCTTCAATTTCTTTTAAAAATGTCTTATACAAACAAATGAGAAACAGAAACTCATAGACACAGACAATAGTTTAGTGGTTACCAGAGGGTAAGGGGGGTGGCGGTGGGAGATGAAGGTAAGGGGGATCAAATATATGGTGATGGAAGGAGAACTGACTCTGGGTGATGAACACACAATGGGATTTATAGATGATGTAATACAGAATTGTACACCTGAAATCTATGTAATTTTACTAACAATTGTCACCCCAATAAATTTAATAAAAAAAACCAAACAAACAAAAAAGAAAATGTCTTATAAATTTCAGTGTATAGATCTTTCACATCTTTGGTTAAGTTTATTCCTAGGTATTTTATCCTTTGTGTTGTTGCAATTGCAAAAGGAATTTTTTTTCTTTTATTATTTTTGTTATTAGTTTTTCTGAGATGTCATTGTTAGTATAGAGGAATGCAATGGACTTTTGTAGGTTGATTTTGTAGCCGGCAAATTTTACTGTATTCATTTATTATTTCTAATAGCTTTTATGTGCAGTGTTTAGGGTTCTCTATACATAGCATCATGTCATCTGCAAAAAGTGACAATTTAACTTCTTCATACCCAATTTGGATGCCTTTTATTTCTTTCTCTTGCCTCATTGCTCTGGCTAGGACTTCCAATACTATGTTGAACAACTGAGGTGATAGGGGACAGCCTTGTCGTGTTCCTGAATGGAGCAAAGGGCTTCAGTTTTTCACCGTTAATCATGATAGTAGCTGAGTGTTTGTCACATACAGCCTTTATCATGTTAAGTCCCATTTTATTACGTGTTTTAATCATAAATATATGTCATATCTTGTCAAATGTTTTTTCTGCATCAATTGATATAATCATATGATTTTTGTCCTTTATTTTGGTTATGTGGTGTATCACATTGATCAATTTGCATATGTTGAACCATCCTTGTGCCCCTGAAATGAACCCCATTTGGTCGATTTGCTAGAATTTTATTTAGGATTTTTGCCTCTATATTCATGTGAGATATTGGTCTGTAATTTTCGGATGACTGATTCCAATTCCTTGTGATTTAGCCTAGGAAGGCTATATGCTTCTAAGAACATGTCCATTTCTTCTAGGTTATTGAATTTGGTGGCATATAGTCCTTTATAGTATTCTTGGATGATCCTTTGTATTTCTGTGGCATCCATGATAACTTCCCCTCTTTCATTTCTGATTTTTTTTGTGTGTGTCTTTTCTCTTTTTATCTTAGTGAGTCTAGCCCAAGGTTTATCAATTTTATTAATATTTTCAAAGAGCCAGATCTTTGTCAGTTTAATTTTTTCTATTGTCTTTTTGTTCTCTATTTCATTTCGTTCTGCTCTGATTTTTATTTTCTTCCTTCTACTGACTTTGGGTTTCATTTGTTCTTCTTTTTCTAGTTCTTTAAGGTGTGACATGAGGTTGTTTATTTGGGATTTTTCTTGTTTCTTGAGATAGGCGTGTAATGATATAAATTTCCCTCTTAAAACTGCTTTCGCTGCATCCCAAAAATTTTGGTAGGGTGTACTTCCATTCCCATTTGTTTCTATGTATCTTTTGATCTCTTCTCTTATTTCTTCTTTGACTCAGTTTTATTTAAAAGTATGTTGTGGTTTTTCCTGCTTTCTTTTTGCAGTTGATATCTAATTTCAAAGCCTTGTGATCAGAGAATATGCTTGGTATGATTTCAATATTCTTAAATTTGCTGAGGCTAGTTTTATGTCCAATATGTGGTCTATCTTTGTGAATATTCCATGTACACTAGAAAAGAATGTATAGTCTGCTGGTCTAGGATGAAGTGCTCTATAAATGTCAATTATGTCCATTTCATCTAATGTGTCATTTAGGGCTGCTATTTCATTATTTATTTTCTGTTTGGATGATCTATCCATAGCTGTCAATGATGTATTTAAGTCCCCTAGTATAATTGTGTTTTGGTAAATTTCTCCCTTTAGTTATGTTAGTAGTTGCTTGGTATATTTCAGTGCTCCCTGATTGGGGGCATAAATATTGATGACTGTTATGTCTTCTTGTTGTACAGTCCCCTTTATCATTATGAAATGTCCATCTTTGTCTCTTGTTACCTTTTTTATCCTGAAGTCTGTTCCATCTGATATCAGTATGAATACACCTGCTTATCTCTGGATACCATTTGCTTGGAGTGTCAATTTTCATGCTTTCACTTTGAGTCTATGCTTGTCCTTGTAGTTGAGATGTGTCTCTTGGAGATAGCATATGGTTGGGTTTAGTTTTTTGATCTAATCTGCTACTCTGTGACTTTTTATTGGTGAGTTCAGTCCATTTGCATTTAGGGTGATTATTGATATATGAGGATTTCCTATCATTCTGTCTTTAGTTTTCTGGTAAGACTGTGTCTCCATTGTTTCTTTGCCTTTTTGTTGTTGTTTATTATTTCTGTGTGGTGGTATTCTATATGTTTCCCTATGTTTCTTCTTTTATTACAGTATATATTTCAGTTCTGGATTTTTTTTGAGTGGTTACCAGTAAGTTTATATAAAAGTAAGTTTCATATTTAGAGTATTCCATTTTCTTCAGTACGCTTACTTTCTCCACTCTGTTATGCCGGTTTAGACCTTTACTCCCCCTTTTATGTTTTTGTTGTCACCAATAATCCCTATTTATGTTGTGAGTTTACTCCTACACTGCAGTAGCAAGTTGTCTGTTTTCCTCTTTTTCTTTAAGTGTTATGTTTAAGTGTACAGTGTTTCATTTGGTGTAGGGGTGACCATTCCCTGCTTCTGCCTGTCTGTTTGTAATACTACTCATGGTTTTGTATTCTTTTGCTTCTTTGTTTCAGGTCGAATAACCTCCTTTGGTATTTCTTGTAGTGCAGGCCGTATATTAGAATATCCCCTCAGCTTCCGTATGTCTGGAAAGGTCTTTATCCCTCTTCATATCTAAAGGATATCTTTGCTGAATATATTATTCTTGGCTCATAATTTCTCTCTTTCCTTAGTTTGAATATTTGAGTTACTCCCTCCTGGCTTGTAGCGTTTCTGCTGAAAAATCTGATGATAACCTAATGGGCTTTGCTTTATAAGTCACCGTCTTCTTTTCCCTGGCTGCCTTGAATATTATTTCTTTGTAGTTAGTTTTTGACAACTTCAATACAATGTCCTTTGGAGGAGGCCTGTTGGGGTTCAGGTAATTAGGTGTTCTATTTGCTTCTTGGATACGTGAATCCAGTTCTTCCCACAAGTTTGGGAAGTTCTCTTTGACTGTTTACTTGAATATACTCTCTATTCCCTTCTCCCTTTTTTTTTTTCCTTCTGGTATATTCATTATTCTTATATTACTCTTTATGATGAAGTCAGAAAGTTCTTTTAGAATTATTTCATTTCTTTTAACTCTCAAGTCTCTCTCTTATTCAGTCTGTGTCATTTCAGATTTCTATCTTTGATGTCACTGATTCTTTCCTCCATCTGGTCAGCTATATTACATAAACTGGTTATTTCATTCTTCATTTATCTTACTGAGTTTTTAATCTCCAGAAATTCTATTTGGTTCTTTTTTAAAATTTCAATCTCTTTGGTAAAATGTTCGTTTTGTTCTTTGATTGTGTATCTGAGTTCATTAAACTGCCTGTGTTTTCTTGCATCTCGTTGAGTTTTTTTCAGAACTGCCATCTTGAATTCTCTGTCATTTAAGTCACATATTTCCATATCTTTAAGTTCCGTTTCTGGAGACTTTTCACTTTCTTTCTGAGCTGTCTTGTTGCCTTGGTTATTCATGGCAATTAGATAATTATTATTTCTCTTCCTAGACATCTATAAGAGTGAGTTTTGCAACATGTTGGTAGCAAGTGGTCTTTACTTTGCTTTCCAGTAGGTGTGGTGGAATGCTTCTTTTTCCAACTGCAGCCTTTAATTCTCTCCCACATTGTAGTGTTATATTTTCTCTGTACTGTTCCTTCTCACACAATGGGGGATGGAGAATTCCCTGGAAGATGGGCTTCTCCTCTGTGAGCAAGTTGCCTGGGTCTCAGGGTACCACCTCCGTTGGGGGATGTGGAAATTTCCTGAAGTTCTAAAACTCTTCCTGCACCAGATTCAGGGCCTATGTGTTGCAGCAGCTCTGTTTACCCTTTTCGATTATTTCAGTTATGCGTCTCTTAGTCTTGGTTCTCTGCTGCACAGGGAGTCTTTTGTGGAATTATAGTTGTTCAAATTATTGTAAATTCCAAGGGAGATTTCAAGATGCTCACCTCACACCACCATTTTTATGATGTCATCGATTGTTATTGTATAATTTTGAGGGCACAAACCAGAGTTAGAAAAGGTTTTCCTAAAGGTGAAACATTTCTTTGGGCGAAGATAATTGGGCATTGACATGTATGATTCTTGACATATTAGCACCACCTACATAAATTTGCTATGACATGGTTGAAACACCACATGACAGACCATGTACCATAGCTTAGGTTCTGTAGTCCAATGGTCGCTATAACCTTGGATAATTTTTACTCAGCCCTTCTGATCCCCTAGTCCTTCATCTGTACAATGGAGACAACAAAACATATCGCTCTAGGTTGTTGTAACAATTAAGTGGAATTATACACAGCACACTAGTACAGGACCTATAAATAAGTAAGTACTTAATAAATGTTAGTTGCTATTATTCATTTTTATATACTCATTATTGATATTATTTGTGTTATTTAGAATCAGCTAAATAGCTTCATCTGTGTATAATGCTCATTTTCAAAGTCCCATTTCCTTCAACTTTAAGACAGGACTTATAGATGAAGCCCACCTTGGAAAGCTAAAGAGATTTATGCTTCCAGAGTAAAAAGTAAATATTTGATAAATAATTATGAATTACTTCTTCTTAAGCTGAACCATTGTGCCTAAGCAAATACATAGGACAAATCACACAAACGTTTGTATAAAGAAATTAGTTAGCTCTTTCTTATCTATTTTTAGGATATATTTTTAGGAGATATATATATATATATATCCTGTTTTTAGGAGGAACAGGGCACAGAACTTCAGTAGCATGCTCTGTTATTTTCAGCGCAATACTTCCACCATTTACAACTCTACTCTGTCATTGTCCAGTCACAGTATTTGACAATCATGTTTCAAGTGTTTTTTGTTTTTTTTAATTTTATTTAAGACTCAATGACACCATTAAAGAAAGAAAATAATCTTGTAATTTGGAGTATGGAGGATAACGTTTGTCAGTAGTCAAATTGTAATTTTTTCCAACTACTTTCAGTGTGATTTTTTTTTTAATTAAAGTTTATTGGGGTAAACATTGTTAGTAAAGTTACATAGATTTCAGGTGTACAACTATGTAATGCCTCACCTATAACTCACATTATGTGTTCACCACCCAGAATCAGTTCCCCTTCTATCACCATATATTTGACCCCATTTACCCTCTTCTAGAACCTCCCTCCACCTTACTCTCTGGTAACCACTAAACTATTGTCTGTGTCTATGAGTTTTTGTTCCTTCATTTGTTTGTCTTGTTCTTTTGTTGTTTTCAGTTTCATATAGCACATATCAGTAAAATCATATGGTTCTCTACTTTTTTCTGTCTGACTTATTTCGCTTAGCACTATAATCTCAAGATCCATCCATGTTATCGCAAATGGTACTATTTCATCTTTTCTTACGGCAGAATAGTATTCCATTGTGTATATGTACCACAACTTCTTTATCCATTCATCTATCGAAGGACACTTTAGTTGTTTCCATGTCTTGGCTACCATAAATAAAGCTGCAATGAACATTGGAGCACATATGTCTTTATGGATAAATGTTTTCAGATTTTTTGGGTAGATACCCAGGAGAGGGATTGCTGGGTCATATGGTAATTTTATTCTTATTTTCTTGAGGAATCTCCATACCTTCCATAGTGGTTACACCAATCTGCATTCCCACCAACAGTGTATGAGGTTTCCTTTTTCTCCACAGCCTCTCCAACACTTGTTGCTATTTGTGTTGCTGATGATAGCCATTCTGACTGGGGTGAGGTGATATCTCATTGTGTGTGTGTGTGTTTGTTTTTTTTTTTTTTCATTTCTTGATGATAAATGATGTTGAGCATTTTTTCATATGTCTATTGGCCATTTGTATGTCCTCTTTGGAGAAATGTCTCTTCAGGTCCTCTGCCCATTTTTTTTTTTTTAAATTGGAGTGTTTGTGTTTTTTTGTTGTTGTTGAGTTTGATGAGTTCCTTATATTTTTTGGATATTAAACTCTTATCAGAGGCATTGTTTGCAAAAATCTTCTTCCATTCGTTTGGTTGCTTGTTTATTTTTTGATGGTTTCTTTAGCTGTGCAGTAGCTTTTTAGTTTGATATGGTCCCTTAAGCCCATTAAGCTTCAGCTTCCTCTGACATAAATGGGCACAGAAATATTTGCCACATAGGTATGTGGAGATAGCTTGTGTGTTATGTTCTGTTGAGTGGGCTCTGACTCCTGGTGGTGACCCTATGAGTGAATGATATCCACATGTGCTATACTTAACAACCCTTAGAAACAATAATTTTAAAGAGACCTAAATAGCTATTACTGTTGTTTTCATTTTATTACTGTTATTATTACTCCAGATATTAAGAAAATATTGAGACCAAGTGAAAGCTAATATAAATACTAAATGCTTTCCATTACATTTTTAAACAAACAAGGCTAATTTATTAACATAATACAGTAAAGACTTTTAAAGACTGAATGTTGTATTATTCTAGGGTTACCTTTTAAAATTTATTTTAACAAGAGAAATAATTTTATAAACTAAAGGTAAGACTAGTTTGAGAACTATGGCATGCATGCTAGGCTAGGATGTGCCAATTTTGTTTACTTAAATAGTATGATATGGTGACAAAAGCCATACATGAAGTGTCAGGATAAGTGAGTTCTAATCTTGATGCCTCCATTGTTGTGTGACCATTTATAAATCACTTGACCACTTTGGCTTAGGGGTGTGTGTGTGTGTGTGTGTGTGTGTGTGTGTGATGTTCATTTGTTTGTTTTGGTTAATTTTGAATTAAAAAGCTAGAGTGTGAACTCTCAGGTTCTTTCTGGTATGAAATTCTGTAAGTGAAGATCTTCTAGCAACATTACAAGCCCAAGGGGGGGTTGCTCTTGAGAACAAAGTGGTAATAGCACCAGCAGCTATAACAAAATAGGTAGTATTTATTTCTTTGAGTCTTGCTTTAAGTGTTCTATACACATATTTTATTTACTCCTCAACACAACCTTAGAAAATACTCTCTATTAAAAATCAGCATAAGGGTACACATATACATCAAAGGAATAGAATTGAGAATCTAGAAAAATATTTACACTTTTATGGTAAATTGATTTCCAACAAGATGCCACAACAATTCAGTGAGGGAAAAATAGTCTTCTGAACAAAAGATATTGGGACAATTGGACATCCACAGGAAAAAGAGTGAAGTTGGACCCCTATTTCACATCACATACAAAAATTAACACAAATGCAACAAATGCCTAAATGTGAAAGATAATACTTAGAAGAAAACATAGGCATGAATCTTTGTTACCTTGGATAAGGCAATGGCTTCTTAGATATGACACCAAAAACATAAGCAACAAAATAAAAAATAGATAAATTGGATATCAGTATAAAGAAAATAACTTTGAATTTTGTGCAAGTGGAAGCAAAGTCTGTGCTTCAAAGAGCACTATTGAGAAAGTGAAAAAAAAAACCACAGGGAGGATTCTAAGATTGTGGAGTAGGTAAATGCTGTACCTGCTGCCTACCTTGACCACATTAAAATTACAACTAAATTATAGAACAATCAACCTCAAGAACCATCTGAAGACTAGCTGAACAGAATCCTATAACTAAGGATATAAAAAAAGAGGCCATGTCAAGACTGGTAGGGGGGCAGAGACACAAAGTGGGCTGACTCAATATGCATCAGTAGTGGTTGAGCATCAGGAAGAATATCTCAGTGGCAGGAGTCCTCCCTGAGGATTGAAGTGTAGCAGTCCCACACTGGGTTCCCCAGCCCAGGGGTCCAGTGCTGAGAAAATGAGACCCCACATCTGGCTGTGAAAATCAGCAAATATTCCACCCACCTAGGTGAGAAGGAAGGCAACTGGAAACTCAGATGTCCTTTTAAAGGGCCCACACACAGACTCACTCACTCACAGGCACTCAACCTGGGTTCTGGCAGAGAGATGGCAACTTGAGAGGAGACAAAGACATGCAGGGTAAGACTGAGCTGTGTGGCTGCAGCGTGAGGGCAAGAGAGACAACAGCCATTATTCTTGTGTGGAGCCTGCCTCATGGATAACCTACAGGAAGGTTCCATCTTTCCTGTGTTGAGCCCTCCCCTACACACCCAAATCTGAAATCATATGGGCCTGGAGAACTCTGCACTACCCACATTGGTGACTCCTTGGAACCCCACCCCACCCAACTCACACAACAATGCCAGAGGCACTCTCAGTGCCTCAGCAACCAACACTGCCCTGCACCCTGCAGAGGGCTCTTCCAGCAACAAATAACCCACAGCAGCTTATGCAGCACTTGAGACACTTTTGGTGGCAGACAAAGAGCCCCAACTTGCGCTGCAGCCTTTTGTAGACAACACTCAGGGATCTGTGGAGCCAAGGCAAGCAGTGCCTGGCCTCAGTGTTTTCTGGGCATTTTGCAGAGTAGCCACAGGCTCAGCATTGGTCCAAGATCTGAATCTGCATTAATCTTGTGATCACCACATGTTCCACACCCACCACAGTGATTCCCTGGGATCACGCCTTGCCAAGCTCATGCAACACAACCAGAAGTACTTTCAGCACTGGGGAAACCAGCCCAGCCTCATGTACCTAAGGAGGCTTTTCAGCGGCTGAGCCTTATGGGCAGCTAGCAGGTGGCAACAGGCCTAAGGGTGTTATAGGCCTTTTGCTAAGCTGCCTTAGTCCTGATACTGGCGGTAGCTGGATTCAGTTCAGAGTGGCCACCCCCATGTGCCTCCAAGTCCAGCACATGCAGCGACCAACTATAATTAGCTTTGTAGCTCTTACCAGGTAGCCCCAGGCCAATCATAGGCAACAGCTAAACTTGACCTGCAAGGTAGCCCCTCCAAAGAGGCACCAGAAACAGCACACCTGGAGGCCAGCTTCAGACTATAACAGAGCACCACTCAATTGGCCCCACAAGCAACATACCTAAAGGGTGATCTCAAGAGGTAGAGGAGCCCCCTGGGGTAAATCACCCTCTGAGTGGTGAGAACTCACACGGTAGTTCATACATAGTGGATGTGGCCAATCCACATAGCCAGTAAGCCTTGAGAATCAATCCCACCCCTGATGTGCCAAAATAGATCAAGGCTCAACTACAACAGGAGGCTCACAATACACACAGCGGACACTCCTGGAGCAACTAGGACAGGTGACCAGGGAGACAATACCACTGGGCCCCACAGGACACTTACTATATAAGGCCACTCAGTGAAGACAGAGAGACACAGAAAACCTACCTAATACAAAGACATAAACACAGAGGTTAAAAAAAAAAAAAAAAAAAAAAAAAGTGAAAACAAAGAAACATGTACTAAATAAAAGAACAGGAGAAAACTCCAGAAAAACAACTAAATGAAATGGAGGCAACCCACCTACCAGAGACAGAGTTCAAAACATTGATTATAAAAGTGATTAAAGAACTTAGTGAGAATGCCAACAAAGAGATAGTAACCATAAAGAAGGACATAGAAACCATTAAAAAAGAACCTGTCAGAGATAAAGAATACAATAACTGAAATGAAGAATACACAAAAAGGAATCAACAGCAGATTAGATGAAGCAGTGGATCAAATCAGTGATTTGAGAGATAAGGTAGCATAAAACACCTAATCGAACAACAAAAAACAGAAAAAAAAATTAAAAAATAAAGATAATTTGAGGGTCCTCTGGGACAACATCCAGTGTAACAACATGTGCATCATAGGAGTACCAGAAGGAGAAGACAGGCAGCAAGGGATCGAGAACCTATCTGAAGAAATAATGACTGAAAACTTTCCTAAACTTATAAAGGAACTAGACTTACAAGGCCAAGAAGTGCAGAGTCCCAAACAAGCTGAATCCAAAGAGGTCCATACAAAGACATATCATAAGTAAAATGGCAAAGGGTAAAGATAAATAGAGAATCCTGAAAGCAGAAAGAGAAAAGTAACTAGTTACCCAAAACGCAGCTCCCATAAGACTATCAATTGATTTCTTAACAGAAAATGTGCAGCCCAAAAGGAATTGGCTCCTCGAAGTCATGAAAAGCAAGGACCTACAAGTCAGACGACTCTACTCAGCAATGCTATCATTTAAAATTGGAGGAGAGATAAAGAAATTCCCAGACCATTAAAAGCCAAAGGAATTCATTACCATCTAACCAGTATTACAAGAAATGGTAAAAAAAGAAAAAAAAAAGTACTTCTTTAAGAAGAAGAGGGAAAAAGAGGAACATAAATATGAATAATAAAAATGCAATAACTATGTCTCTATCGATAGTCACTTTAAGTGTAAATGAATTAAACGCTTCAATCAAAAGATATGGGGTAGCTGAATGGATAAGAAAACAAGACCCATACATATGCAGTCTATAACAGACCCATTTCAGACTGAAAGACACACAGAGACTGAAAGTATGGAAAAAGATATTTCATACAAATGGAAAGGAAAAAAAAATCTGGAGTAGCAATACTTATATAGTACAGAATAGACTTTAAAACAAAGACTATATTAAGAGGCAAAGGACATTTCATAATGAAAAAGGGATCAATCCAAGAAGATATACCCTTAGTAAACATCTATGCAGCCACCAAAAGAGCACTTAAATATATAAAGCAAACATTGACTGACATAGAAGGAGAGATCGACAGTAACACAGTCATAGTAGGTGGGCTGTAACATCCCATTGACACCAATGAGCAGATACTGCAGACATAAAATCAACAAGGAAACAGCTCACTGAAATGACATACTAGAGCAGATGGATTTAACTGATAGTTTTAGAGCATTCCTTCCCAAAGTATCAGAGTATACATTATTTTCAAGTGCACATGGAACAATTTCCAAGATAGATCTTATGTTAGGCCAAAAAACAAGTCTGAATAAATTTAAGAAGATTGAAATCATACAAAAGTATCTTCTTCACCCACAATGGCATGAAATTAAAAAACAATTACATGAAAAAAAATACTGAAAAACACACAGACACATGAAGGTAAATAACATGCTACTAAATAATGAATGGGTCAACAACGAGATCAAAGAAGAAATAAAAATATATCTTGAGACAAATACAAATGAAAACAACAACCTCAAATCTGTGGGACACAGTGAAAGCAGTTCTAAGAGGGAAATTCATAACAATGCAGGCATACCTAAGAAACAAGAAAGATCTCAAATCAACAGTCTATCTTTACATTAAGAATTGAGAAAAGAACAGCAAACAAAGCCCAAAGTAAGTGGAAGAAAGAAATAATGAAGATCATAGTGGAAATAGACAAAATAGAGTCTCTCTCTCTATATATATATAAAAGATTGATCTATATATATAAAATACATACATATATATATATAAAAGATCAATGAAACCAAGATCTGGTTCTTTGAAAAGATAAGCAAAATTGATAAGCCTTTAACCAGACTCATCAAGAAAAATAAAAAGAGAGATGACCAAAATAAATAAAATCATAAATGACAGAGAAGTGACAAGAAACACCACAGAAATACAAAAAATTACAAGAAAACACAAGTAATTATATACCAACAAATTATACGATCAAAAAGAAATGGATAAATTCCTAGAAGTGTATAATCTTCCACAACTAAATCAAGAAGAAACAGAAAATCTGAATCGACCTATTACTAGAAATGAAATAGAATTAGTAATCAAAAAATTCCCAACAAAATTCCTGGACCAGATGACTTCACAGGTGAAATTTTACTAAATATTCAAAGAAGAATTAACACATATTTTTCTCAAACTGTTCCAAAAATTTCAACAGAAAAGAAATCTCCATGAGGTCACCATTACCCTGATTCCAAAGCCAGGCAAAGCCATTACAAAAAAAGAAAACTATAGGCTGATATCCCTAATGAATATAGATGCAGAAATCTTCAACAAAATATTAGCAAATCAAATACAGCAATACATTAAAGAGATCATACACCATGATCAAGTGGGATATATTCCTGGGATGCAAGATTGGTTCAATATCTGCAAAGTAATTGAAATGATACACCACATAAACAAAAATGAATGATAAAAATCTAATGATCACATCAATAAATACAGAAAAAGCATTTGAAAAAATCCAAGTATCCATTTATGACAAACACTCTTAACAAAGTGTGAAAAGAGGTAACATATCTCAGCATAATGAAAGCCATATATACAACTAACCCACAGTTAACATCATACTCAACAAGAAAAAGTTAAAAGCATTTTCCTTAAGATCAAGAACAAGACAAGCATGTCCACTTTCACCATTTTTATTCAACATAGTACTGGAAGTTCTAGTCACAGCATTCAGACAAATATATATTAGGCCTCCAAATTGGAAATGAAGAAGTAAAACTGTCATTATTTGCAGATGACACAATACTATATATGGAGAAGCCCAAAGATTCCACCAAAAACAATTACAACTTATAAATAAATTCAGTAATGTAGCAGGGTACAAAATTAATATTCAGAAATAAGTTGCATTTATATACACTAATAACAAACTATCAGAATGAGAAATTAAGAAAATAGTCCCATTTATAATTGAATAAGAAAAAACACAAACAAAAAACAAATAAAATAAAATAAATTTAATCCAAGAAATAAAAGATCTGTACTTGGAGAACTATAAAGCATTGAAGAAAGAAATTGAAGAAGATACAAATAAATGGAAGCATATACCATACTCATGGGTAGGAAGAATTAACATAGTTAAAATGCCCAGACCACTCAAAGCAATCTCTAGATTCAGTGCAATCCCTATCAAAATAACAATGGTATTTTTTCACAGAAGTAAAACAAATAATCCTAAATTTTATATGGAACCATAAAAGACCTTGAACAACCACAGTGATCTTGAGAAAGAAGAACAAAATTGGAGTTCTTATGTTACATGATATCAAACTGTACTGCAAAGCCATAGTAATCAAAACAGCATGGCATTGTCATAAAAACAGACACATAGATCAGTGGAATAAAATTGAGAGCCCAGAAATAAACTCACACCTATATGGTCTTCTAATCTATGACAAAGGAGGCCAGAATATACACTGGGGTCAAGACAATCTATTCAATATATGGTGCTGGGAAAACTGGACAGAAACATGCAAAAAAATGAAAATGGACCACCTTCTTACACCATTTATAAGAATAAACTCAAAATAGGTAAAAAGACTTAAATATAAACCCCAAAATTATAAAACTCCTAGAAGAAAACATAGGCAGTAAGCTCTCTGATATTGCCCTTTGTAAGATTATTTTTTTCCTGCTCTATCTCCTTGGGCAAGAGAAACAAAATTGAAAAATAAACAAATGGGACTACATCAAACTAAAAGGTTTTGCACAGCAAAGGAAACAAACAGCAAAACAAAATGACATCCTGTTGAATGGGAGAAAATATTCACCAATGATACATTTGAAAATTTCTTAATATCCAAAATTTTAAAGAACTTATACAACTCAATACCAGAAAGGAAACAATTCAATTTAAAAAATGGGTAGAGGACCTGAATAGACATTTCTCCAAAGAGAACAAACAGATGGCCAATGGACATGTGAAAAGATGCTCAATATCACTAATCATCAGAGAAAAGTAAATTAAAACTACAATGAGATACCACCTCACACATGTCCAAATGGCTATCATCAATAAAGCAAAAAACAAGGGCTGGAGAGGATGTGGAGAAAGGGGAACCCTTGTGCACTTTCGGTGGGACAGTAAATTGGCACAGCCACTATGGAAAACAGTTTTTGAGTTTCCTCAAAAAATTAAAATGGAACTACCTTAAGACTCAGCAGTTCCACTTCTGGTATTTACCTAAGGACATTCAAAACACTAATTTGAAAGGACACATACACTTGTATGTTCACTGTAGCACTATTTACAATAGCCAAGATATGGGAACAACTAAAATACCCAGCAGCAGATGATTAGATAAAGAAGATGTGGTACGTACATACAATTGAATATTATTCAGCCATTAAGAAAATGAAATCCTACCACTTGTGACATTGATAGACCTAGAGGGTATTACGCTAAGTGAAATAAGTCAGAGAGACAAATACCGTATGATTTCACTTATATGTGGACTTTAAAGAACAAAATAAACAAACCAAATAAAAAACAGAAACAAACTCATAAATGTAGAGAACAAACTGACAGTTACCAGATTGGAGGGGTTTTGGGGAGCTGGGTGAAAAAGGTGAAGGGATTAAAAAGTGCAGGCTGACAGTTACAAAATAGTCACAGGAATGTGAAGTACAGGATAGCGACCATAGTCAATAACATAGTAATAACCATGTTTAGTGCTAGGTGGGTACTAGACTTATCAGGGGATCACATCATAAATTATATAAATGTCTAACCACTACACTGTACACTTGAAATTAATATAAAATAATATTGAATGTCAACAATAATTGAAAAATTTAAGAAAAAGAAGACAACCCACAGAACGAGAGAACAATTTTGCAAATAATATATCTGATATGGGATTAGTATCCAAAATATACAAAAATTCTTACAACTTAACAATAAAAAGACAAAGGAAAACCAATTAAAATATAGACACGGGATTTGAATAGTCATTTCTCCAAAGGTGGTATAGAAATGGCCAGTATGCATGTGAAAAGATGTTCAGCATCATTATTCATTAGGAAAATGCAAATCAAAGCCACCATGAGATCCCACTTCACTCCCACTGGGATGGCTACAGTCAAAGAGACAGAAAACAACAAGAGATTGTGGAGATGTGGATAAACCAGAGCCCTCATACATTGCTGGTGGAGTTGTAAAATATTACTGCCTTGGAAGACAGCCTGCTAGCTGCTCAAAAGATTAAAGATAGAATTACTGTATGAATCAGCAATTCAACTCCTAGGTATATGTCCAAGAGGAATGAAAACATATATCCACACCACAACTTATATACAAATGTTTACAACAACATCATTCATAATAGACAAAAAGTGGAAACAACCCAAGTGTTCATCAACATCTGAATTGATAAACAAAATGTAGTGTATTATACAATGAACTTTATTAGTCAATAAAAGGAATAAAGTATGATGCATGCTGTAACATGAACGAACCTTGGAAACATTATGTTAAGTGGAAGAAACCAGACAGAAAAAGCCAAAATGTCATATGATTTCCATTTTCATGAAATGTCCAAAATAGGTCAATCCATAGAGACAGAAAAGTATATTCATTGCCAGGGGCTGAACAGAGTAGCAAATGAGGAGTAACTGCTAATGGCATGAGGCTTTTTCTTGGGGTGATGAAGCAAGTCTAGAATTAGATATTGGTGAATGTTGTACAGCCTTGTGCATATACTGTGAACTACTGCATTGCACACTTTAAAAAGAATAAATTTTGTGATATATTAATTATGTCCCCACAAAGATATTATTTTTAAAAATCATGGCTTGTCAGTTCTTTTTTTAAAAATTAAAGTTTTTTCCTTGCCTGAGCAATCAGGCAAGAGAAAGAAATAAAAGGCATCCAAATTGGGAATGAAGAAGTTAAATTATCACTCTTTGCAGATGACATGATACTATATATAGAAAACCCTAAAGACTCCACCAAAAAGCTATTAGAAACAATCAACGAATACAGTAAAGTTGCTGGCTACAAAATCAATGCACAAAAGTCCATTGCCTTCCTATATACTAACAATGAAATCTCAGAAAAAGAAATACAAAAAACAATTCCTTTTGCAATTGCAGCAAAAAGAATAAAATACCTAGGAATAAACTTAACCAAGGATGTGAAAGACCTATATGCTGAAAACTATAAGACTTTTTTGAAAGAAATTGAAGAAGACACAAAGAAATGGAAAGACATTCCGTGCTCATGGATTGGAAGAATCAACATAGTTAAAATGGCCATATTACCCAAAGCAATATACAGATTCAATGCAATCCCCATCAAAATCCCAATGGCATATTTTAAAGAAATAGAACAAAAAATCATCAGATTTGTTTGGAACCACAAAAGACCCCGAATAGCCAAAGCAATCTTAAGAAAAAAGAACAACAATGGAGGTATCACACTTCCTGACTTTGGCTTGTATTACAGGGCTACAATAATCAAAACAGCATGGTATTGGCAGAAAAACAGACACATAGACCAATGGAATAGAATTGAGAACCCAGAAATAAAACCACATCAATATGGACAGATAATTTTTGACAAAGAAGCTAAAAACATACAATGGAGCAAAGACAGCCTCTTCACTAAATGGTGCTGGGAGAATTGGATAGCCACGTGCAAAAGAATGAAACTGGACTGCTATTTGTCACCATGTACCAAAGTTAATTCAAAATGGATCAAAGACTGAAGCATAAGACCTGACACAATAAACTGCATAGAAGAAAACATAGGTACTAAACTTATGGACCTTGGGTTCAAAGAGCATTTTATGAACTTGACTCCAAAGGCAATGGAAGTAAAAGCTAAAATAAACAAATGGGACTATATGAAACTTAAAAGCTTCTGCACAGTAAAAGAAACCACTGACAAAATAAAGAGGCCACCAACTGAATGGGAGAAGATTTTTGCAAACAGTGCCTCCGATAAGGGGCTAGTATCCAGAATATACAAGGAACTCATGCAACTCAACAACAAAAAAACAAACAACCCAATTGAAAAATGGGCAGAGGACTTGAAGAGACATTTCTCCAAAGAGGACATACAAATGGCAAATAGACATATGAAAAAATGCTCAACATCACTAATCATCAGAGAAATGCAAATCAAAACCACAATGAGATATCACCTCACCCCAGTCAGAATGGCTATCATCAACAAGACAAATAGCAACAAATGTTGGAGAGGCTGTGGAGAAAAAGGAACCCTCATACACTGTTGGTGGGAATGCAGACTGGTACAGCCGTTATGGAAGGCAGTGTGGAGGTTTTTCAAAGAATTACGAATAGAATTGCCATATGACCCAGCAATCCCTCTTCTGGGTATCTACCCAAAAAATCTGAAAACATTTAGAGATAAAGACACGTGTGCTCCAATGTTCATTGCAGCTTTGTTTACGGTGGCCAAGACATGGAAACAACCAAAATGTCCTTCGATAGATGAATGGATAAAGAAGTTGTGGTATATATACACAATGGAATACTATTCGGCTGTAAGAAAAGATGATATAGGAACATTTGTGACAACATGGATGGATCTTGAGAGAGTAATGCTGAGCAAAACAAGTCAGACAGAAAAAGCAGAGAACCATGTGATTTCACTGATATGTGGTATATAAACCAAAAACAACAAAAGAACAAGACAAACAAATGAGAAACAGAAACTCATAGACACAGGCAATAGTTTAGTGGTTGCCAGAGGGTAAGGGGGGCGGGGGGTGGGGGGTGGGAGATGAGGGTAAGGGGGATCGAATATATGGTGATGGAAGGAGAACTGACTCTGGGTGATGAACACACAATGGGATTTATAGATGATGTAATACAGAATTGTACACCTGAAATCTATGTAATTTTACTAACAATTATCACCCCAATAAATTTAATTTAAAAAAAAAAAAAAAGATGCTATAGGAACATTTGTGACAACATGGATGGATCTTGAGAGAGTAATGCTGAGCGAAATAAGTCAGACAGAAAAAGCAGAGAACCATGTGATTTCACTGATATGTGGTATATAAACCAAAAACAAAAAAAGAACAAGACAAACAAATGAGAAACAGAAACTCATAGACACAGACAATAGTTTAGTGGTTGCCAGAGGGTAAGGGGGGTGGGGGGTGGGGGGTGGGAGATGAGGGTAAGGGGGATCGAATATATGGTGATGGAAGGAGAACTGACTCTGGGTGATGAACACACAATGGGATTTATAGATGATGTAATACAGAATTGTACACCTGAAATCTATGTAATTTTACTAACAATTGTCACCCCAATAAATTTAATAAAATAAAATTTTAAAAAAATTAAAGTTTTTTGGAGTGACAATTGTTAGTAAAGTTACATAGATTTCAGGTGTACGATTCTGTATTACATCATCTATATATCACATTGTGTGTTCATCATCCAGAGTCAGTTCTCTTTCTTGAGAGGTAGAAACAGAAGTTCTTGCACTATGAAGAGAGAAGAAAAACCAACATGTGTGTTCTCAGAAAATATCTTTTTCATCTATTGATAGTTCATTGCGTAATGCTGAACTTGCATCTGCTTAACCCTTCATCTCGTGGTTATTACCTGATCACTGTTTCCCCTTCCTTTTTCAAGACAACTCATGCTGCCCCTGCCCATGTCAGCCTGTTTTGCAATGCCCTACACATGCCACGGTCACTCATAATTCCACAGTTTTGCATATTGTGCCCTCCGCCTTTGTGTACTCTTTCCCTCTCTGCTAGTTCAAGCCCTACTTATACTTAAAAACTGATATTGAAATATAATACCCTCCATCAGCTTAGAGATGAATGTCAAGTCTATGCTCCATCACTATTTGTTCATAATGCTGTAATGTATTCATTCTAAAACATTTCTTGAGTGGCTACTATGTCACTGGTGTTGCCCTGGGGATAGAAGAGCAGACAGACAAGGTCCCTCTCTCATGTAAATTATTGAGTTTTGTGTCACGAGAAGAACGCTGACATTGAGAAATAATCACAGGTACAATGAGAGATTACCACTGTGGGTGTGCTATGAAGTGGTGCAAGGTATGCTGACAGCCCACAACAGGGGCCTGACCTAGTCATTGAGTTTGCATCAGGGGTTTGTTTTGGGCAGAGCTGGGCAGAGAGGTCAGCACATGCAATGGCTCTGCAGAGATAGGAAGCATGGTTAGCTTGTATGACTTTTTCTGAAGTGAAACGTGTAAAATCGTACAAGTGGAAGCTGAATGGACAGGGACCAGATTTTACAACTCTTCAAGGACATCATAAGGGTTTGATCTTTTTTTTTTTTTTTTAAGAGACATGAGGGAGTGCATTAAATTTTGAGAATACATCACTGCTGGTGCAGTTGGCAAATGGACAGGAATGGAACAAAAATGGGAATGGAAGAATTGGCTAGGATGTTGACCAGCAGTGAGGTGGTGGTAGCTTTGACAAGCAATGGCAGCAGGAGATGGGCAGAGAGGGATCGTGAGAACCCTATGAGGCAGGTTCACTCTTTCACATGTTTAACGATGAGGAAATGTAGACAGAGAGGTTAAGGAAGTGGCCTATTGTCGTGCCCCAGAAAGATAAGCTGACATTGGTATACAGTTCTGATTGACTTCAGAACCCAAGGTCTCAGCCACTTCACAGCCATACCTGATGCCACCCAAGTCTGCCTGACTCCAAAAGCCATGATTTCTGCACCCTAGGTTGCTGGCCCTTGTGTTTGGAGACAATGTGGTAGTTAATGGAGAATTCTTCTAGGGTTTGGAGCAGAAGTGGCCCTCACTTTGATTATCTGAAAGAACAGACAATACCAATAACACCTGCCTCACTAAGGAAGTGGTAAAACCAAATAAGTTAATGCAGGTAATGTTCCAACATCTTCTTAATCACTAGCCTTTTTCCATTTTCTGCCTCAAATTCCTGGGCACTTCGTTTCATTCACTTGAGTCACAGAATATCAATACATGCAAGAAGTCTGAAAAGGGACAATCTGTGTTTACCTGTCCCTGCTCTCTAGCATTTCACCACAGAGTCACTGATGTCTCCAGTCTTTACCTCAGTCCCTCCATATCGAAGCCATTCCTGGCTGGAGCACGTGGGAGAAGGGTGCCTGGGCTGAGAATTGGGCTCAAGGTGTCCCAACTTATTTTTCATGACCCGCCAACCCTACCATCAAGTCCTGGCCTTCCTGATTTTTTCTGCACAATAGACGTGTCAGCAGGTGCTTTCTGATGTTACTTGCATATCTCCTTGTCTCACATATAAAAATGCTTTATTTTGAATGGGGAAGGGTGGGAGGAAATAGGCTTCTCCTAGGAGGCTTCTTTAAAGTTTGTCCTTTAACCCTGCCCGATAGTCAGTGTACGCCCAGGTCTGGAACACCTCTGTGGGTGACCACATCCGCGAGCGGCTGGTTCACTAATCTCGCTGAGCCTCTCTGACTTGCTTCATACTACAACCTGGCCCCTGGTGACGGGAGTATTACTGGCTCCTGCCACCCAGACCCCACTCGATGACAAAGGTGGGCTGCATGTCCCTGCTGGGCTCTGCTCACCTGAATAGCAACCTTGGGACCTGGGTGGTATCACAACTGAGCTGGCAGCTCCTGTGACCATGGTCTTTTCCTTGGGTCCTATTTCAGGAGTCAGTATCTGCCCTCTCCTTGCAATTTCCTTGCCTGTGGACTGGGCCTCTTCTCTTCTCTTGCCTTCACTTCCTTTCCTTTCCTTTCCCCTCCCCTCCCCTCCTTTCTTCTTTTCTTCCTGCTCTGTGCTGCCAAGAATAGGTCTTTGCACCTCACCTCTGCACTCAAGATGTACTCACTGTGTGCCCAGGTCTGAGATAGAACTGAAGAAAGAAATTCCCTGGGACCAAACACAGAAACTCTTAATCTGGGGCGAAAGTTAAGACTTGGAAAATCTCGAAGCAAGGGGTACTTGTTCATAATCTTGTCCACAGTTGGATCCTGCCCTGGAAGGAAGAGAGTGAGACCTACAGCTCAGGCCTCGCTCTTCCATTCAGTGATATATGAAAATGGCAATTGCCTTATTCTCCATGACTCACTGCTTCAGTGTTCTATGACATGAGGATGAAAATATTTTCCTAAAAAATATTCTAGTTATGAATAAATGAGATCATGAAAATAAGTATACTTTAAAAACTATAGAATGACCTATATGTATAATTCAGTATTAACACTAAAGAAATGAAAGCTACAATCTTTGTTCTTAGGGATACACTGATTGTAAACTCAATGTGTTTTGACTCTGTTCTTTGTAGAACAGGGATTGGCTATCGTATTCACAGTAATACGATCCACATCCTATAGAAGATAAAACATATTAGCTTTCCACAGGCCAAGATTAACCTTGTGTATCCCCCCTTTTAAAATTCCCTACCCTACTAGATCCACAAAAGAAAGACAAGATTTTTAATGTGAAAGAACATGCTTAGATTTCTAAGAGTGAGAAGTCAACAACTAGGCCCCCAGTATAATTTTTATGTGAGTCTTTCGTCAAATCTTTGAAACTGCTCTCACTTCCAACAAATGAGGAGAGTCTCAAAATAAGGATTGCATCCTTATTTTTTTATTTTATATATTTTTTTATATTGGGAAAATGAGGAGGGGTTCATGACTGAATATTGCTGATAAAAACATGATAACTGATTCTCATTACAGCCAAAGACAAGTCTCATATTTTAGCATTTTTATTAAAGCTTTTTAAATTACTGAGTGTCTGGTATATTCAATACCAGCCTAAGTGATTTATATTAGTCTATCCCTAGATACTCCATCTAATAAATAACTTGGCAATCTCCTAACCCATAAATATCCCTGGACCCAGCAAAAAGCAATTAAAGGATGTTAGAAGAAAAAAAAAGAAAATGTGGCTTCCCAGTACTCCAGACTGCAGTGTCATCGGATGCTTCCAATGGAATAATTCACGCCATTTACCCAGGGGTCAGATCTCCTGTACTCACCACTCACCCACCAGGAATTTACGTTCCTGTTCCCTTAAAAAAAAGAAAAAATCTGAAACTATCTTTAAATATTTAACATGTTATAATGATACAGGTATTTTATCATGGAGAACATTATCCCCAGCAACAAGTGTTCTATAATATTTTAGACAGCTCAGGCTAAAAATATTGTGCAAAATCTTTTTTGGAAAGCAGTTGTGCCAAAAATGTTTAAAACACATTAAGTATCAAGGTAACTGACTAAAAGGTTATTAGAGGCTCCAGTGTCACTAGCCCAGAAAATATTTCAGGTTAATAAGGTTCAAGCAGCATGCCAGGTAAAAAGCCATTGATATTTATGATAGTGGCTTCAAGTTCAGTATTTTCAGCTGCAAAAGGAGGCTCCTTTTCCTGAAATACCTCTTCTCTGGCCTTCCCTGAAACTCCAGGGGTGTGTAAAGGAGGAAAATCTGGGTCTTTACTTTCTACTTACATAAAGTAGTGCTCTCCGCATTGCATCCAACACCCCAGAGCCCAGGTAGGAGAGAAAAAAGGAACACACTCAGACATTTTTCATTATACTCAAAGAAATTTATAGGAAAAATTGCCTCGACTTGGAAAGAATGGCCCTAATGCAGGTTTTATAGGGATTCTCCAAATTACAATCCCAGTGAGTCCACGGCACACTCATCCTAAATTTCAGAATCTTGCAGGCTTTAAAGCAACTTAATCTGATGCATTTTCTAATGATATTTTCGATCGTTTTATTAAACATTGTCTATTTTTATACATTTCACTTTCTAGATAATGGTCATGTATGTATTGTTGGGGGTGGAGAGCAATTGCCTTCTATCATTCACAGGAGCCTAATAACACAATAGTTACAAGTCTTCTGGCTCCAGGACACACCAAGGACATATACAGATATTAGGCAGTAGTGATATCACTGCATTTGAACTTGATTATAGTATTGTGACGTGGGGGACAATTGAAAATAAAATGCTTCTTTCCCCCCATTGTTTCATTTATTATGAAGAAGAAAGAGCAAGAACTAAGCTTCACTTCCACAGCCTAGTGTCAGAATAACAGGGTAATATGCTGAGGGGTTTGGTGAAGAATATTTATTTTTGAACAGAGAAACATTCTTCCCTTTCTTTGTAACAAGAGATACGTTACAACCAAATGCTCAGTGTTCCCCAGGATTCTGTGAGCTGTATAGCATCCCGTTTTCATTTGATGTAATCTTCTGAAATGTTAAGTACATTTACATGATTCAAACACCAACCTACTTTACAAAGTATACACAGAAAAGTGGGACTCCTACCTTTATTTTCTCTGTACTCCTTTATCCTACTGGTTCTTATAATTTATTTGTATTTTGTTTATCCATCTAATGTTTATTCGTGCAAAACAAGCAAATAACAAAATATGTTATTATCACTCTTCCTAAAACAAAAGGTAACAGAGTATATATACTATTTCCATATTCATAAAATTACATTTTTCTAAGCTGCCTTGTACTCCTTTATATACATGTATTATATTTTATCTAACTAGGGCCCTATTCACAGGTATGTGAGTTATTTTGTATTTTAGTCTTTTGCTATTACAGTGTCACTCAAATTACCTTCTGTGTGTATATGTGTACACGTGTGTTTTAGATTTATTAAAGTGTTTGTAGGGGACAGAGGCTCCAAATAGGTACTGGCTAAAAGTATAAATACGTACATTGATAGCTTTAATGGTTGTTGACAGATTTCTTTCCATGGGGGTTTTACCACCTTTCCGATCCACTAACAGTCTGTGAAACTTCCTGTTTCCCCAACAGTCTTGTCAGCAGTACCTATTACTAAAATTTTGGATTTTTGCCAGTATGATAAATGAGATATGATATTTCTATGTGCTTTTGATTGCACCTTTTCATATATGTAAGGATGATTTGTACTGTTTTCAGTGAACTCTCTCTTCATGTCCTTTGCCTAGGCTTATTGGGCTCCCTTTGTCCTTTTAAATAAATTATCTTTCTATGTATGTCAATTAGAGTTAATTTACCATGTTAGTTAGAGCTCAGCCTTTTGATACAGCGGGCCATGGCCTATTTCCTGTCACTACCATTTTCTGGCTGTGTAACCTTGGGGAGTTTATCAACTTATTTGTGCCTCATTTTTTTAAACCTATAAAATAAGCATACAATTAGTATCTAAAAGGCAAGAGTGTTATAAAGATGACCTGGTCAGTACATATAAAATGTTTAGAACAGTGCACATTGTGTAGTCAGACAGTAATGATGCCAGACATTACTCTTTCCAAATTTCCCCATGTATTCCGTGTTGCCTTATAGATGGGGCGTATTGATCTATGTTAGCCTTAGGCAAAAGAACTGCTGGGTGGTCCTACCTTCCTTGAAGTTGATTATAGTGCTGTGAAGTGGGGGAGAGTTGATAAGAAAATACTTTTACCCCTATTGTTTCATTTATTATGAAGAAGAAAGAGCAATAACTAAGCTTCACTTCCACAGCAACAAGTAGAGGAGAGATTGGTCTGGGGACCAGAGGCACTTTGTAAGAATCAGGCCAATAGTCTCTGCAAACAAACACACCTGTGGGCTGATACTTGTTATAAACTTGGGTGCTAAACGTAAAGGGCATTTTAAATACATGTCAGCAGAGAAAATGTCAGAGGTTTGTGGGACACAGAAGATGAGGATGGGTGACGTCCTCCTGCCACACACTCAGGGGGGTAGTGAGGCCCTCACTTTATCTGAGCCAAAATTGATTGCATACCTTCTTTACTCTTTGGTAAAAAGCAAGAGAAGAAATACTAAAATTTAAGTAAGGGAGATGTGATAACTAAGGGCAGAAAAGGGTGGGGTGGAAGTGACAAAGTTGATTTTGACACACAGGCAATTACCGTGCCCCTAACTATTCGTGTGTGTATCAGACCAAATGCAGTGGGTGATATGAGTCAGAGAGGAAGTGGCCTATAGGCATCTATGGAAGGGGAATGCTAGGAACCCTATGTCTTTGCTGTAGGTATATTAAAGTAATAAGCAGAGACAATGGCTATCACCAGAGATCCTTAGAAATGGCAAGAAGGGAATCTGAGAAAGGGAACAACTAAGTTCCCAAACCAATAGGTAGGATAATGGCATGTTACTTGTAGAGAAAATAAAAATCTCTTTCCAAGGGTAATGAGAAGACCTTCATCAGATATAGTCTATTAGGAAAAGGTCAGTTTAATAGGATACCATCCATTTTATTGGAAGGAGTTCCCCCCCCAAATTAGATACCCCCTAACATTTTTTGAAGTGTGGAAGCGAAAACCTCTGTGAAGAAAGTTTTCTGACACTGAAAGCACTTCTAATGGTGACACCATGTTTAGACCCTGAACATAGAGAGAGAGAGAGAGAGGTAGAGGCCCTCCCTCACTGGAATGCTGGAGAGCAATACGTATTGATGGAAGGAGGAGGAGGGAGACCCAAAGTAGCCCTCAAATGATGGATGATTAATTTCCAATGATTTCATTTCTCCTAGGGATGTAAAAATGAGAGCTTAGATCTGAAATCCACTGTGGTACTTCTCAAGGTGATAAAAACTCCTTACATTTAGAAACTGTACTACTGAAATTGCCAGAAGCAGAAACACAGAACATTTGGGAGGATTTAAAGCAAAGAGAGAGAGAGTTGGGGTTTATAAATGGGCCATGGATGCACCAGTAGACTCAGAATAGTTATCCTGTATTCTCCTTCTAACTTGAACCAAGACTTATCAACCTTCCAACCTTGCTAGGGGAGATTGTAGGGGTTGGGGGAGGGGAAAGAAGGATACATTAAATAAGTGGGAAAAGACTGAAAGAAGAAGAGAGTAAGCTTGAAAGGAAGTAGGATGAAAAGGAAAGTGGGAATTTGAAGAACTGGTACTAGCTTAGAAACAGATACTGAATTCCTGCACCCCACCCCCCCAAACACACACACACACACACACACACACACACACACACACACACCTGCTACAAACACAAAGCAGAGTGGAAATAATGTCCCCTCGGGTGGCCCTGGGGGGTTATGCCTATAGCAGATCTTTCAATGCCCCATGCCCCACCCTCAAATCTTTTACACTCATGTGCTTATGTCCTCTTGGAATTAAATGGCATTTAAAAGCCAGATAAAGCAACCAATGGGTATTAGTCATCATGTATCAAATAATGATATTTACACAATGGCAACAGAGAGGAGCAAAGCAAAGAATAAGACACTCTTCTATCGAATTCTCTAAACGTATTCAAAAAATCAAGAGATCTTAAGGGATCTTCTGGTTTAGGAGGATATCATACGCCCAAAGAATAAAATGAACTACTGTAAGGCTTGAATCATGTCAAATTTAAAGTGAAAGTCCTTTAACAAGATTTTATCCCTTATCTATTTTCCAGAATACATCTGTAGCCATGTCAATTTTCTTTTTCTTTCATGTTATCTGTCCTTCTTCAGCCTTCTGTCCTCACCTAACGCCTAGAGTAATTGGAATAGAGACATATCATTAAATGCATGTGGATTGCATATAGAGGGATAGTATCATACCCTGCCCCATGAACTTGATTAGTGAATTCCATGCACAATGGGTAAGATCATATGAATACAAATTCATCTTACATACTCAGACTAGAGCTCAGGGCAGAATGAAACCTGAAACTAGCCCGATCTATCATATTAGCATCTCTAAATCTGGATGTACAGAGAATAAGTTTGAGAGAAGGACAGTGGCAGTTTCATCCACTGCTCCCCAAGGAAAGGGAATGTCCTGACTGGTAGAATCCACCTGCCTGGTTTCTGTGGCAGAAATAATTTCTATGATTCAGGTGCATTGTGGAATTATAGGTTTTGAAACAACTGGATGCTATAAGAAATTTGAACAAAGCAATTATGTCCCCTTTGCCTGATCCTGCCACATTCTAAATTCAAGTTTAGTTTTCCACTGAGACTTCAGCTAGGAAGGAAATGAGCTAAAGGAGAGATTCTTTGGGCTAGCCAATGCAGGAATTTTGACTCATATGCAAATCAACAAAGTGGCATTTGAGTTTCATGTTTGTTTCCCAGAAGTGCCTAATTGTGTGCCTCCTGGAGAGACGGGCCGTTTCTCAATGCACCACAAAATAAAGCTTCTGAAGCTTCAAAAATAAGGGGTACGTGGAAGACCTAAGAACCTGCCTTTGTGCCATAGTATGGCTGGTCAGCCAACCTGTGTGCACCGCAGTGAGGAAATAGTGTGCAAGGGGAACCAATGTCTTTGTTAGAACTTTTCTTAAGTCAGATCTTAATTTCTCAGGGTTCCCTCTGGGTCTGGGCCTACTTATCTGTATTCTTTGAGCAGTGGCACATCTGAATCACTGAGAGGTTCGGAGAAAACACAGATTGCAGGTCCCCTCTCCAGTGTTTAATTCAGCAGGTCTGGGGTGGGGTTTGAGTATTTCCATTTCTAACAGGTCCCCAGGAGATGGGGATACTGATGTTCTGGAGACTGCAGTTTGAGAACCAGTATGCAAAGAAAAGTGTGGTGACACAGAATGCATGCACCTTTGTTAAAATTGATGAGACAGACATTACATGAGACCACTCCCACATTCATATGACAGAGTGCCACTTAAGGAGGAAATGAAAGTGTCCCTCCTTTATGGAGTTGTCCCCTCTCTTATTCTTCAATATCCCTATATTTATCTGTAAGTTGGTACTGAATCAAAGCTTCAATCACTTGACATTTTTTTTCACAAAGAGTTTGTTAAGAAGCACCCTGAGAAAAGAATCCAAGATGGCAGAGTAGATAAATGCTGCACTTGCCTCCTCACATGACCATATTAAAATTATAAGTAAATTATAGAACAATCAACTTGAACAACCTCTGAAGTCTAGCTGAACAAAAGTTTTATAATTAAGGGTATAAAGAATAATCCACATCAAGACTGGTAGGAGAGGCAGAGATGCCAAACAGATAGCCCCACATTTGCCTGTGGTGGTGAGAATTGGGAGGAATATTTCAGCCACAGAGGTTCCCCCTGAAGGAGCAAGGAACCCAGTCCCACACCCGGCTTCCCAGCCCTGAGTATCAGTGTCAGGAAAATGAGACCTCACAACATCTGGTTGTGAAAAACAGTGGGGATTTGACTGTCTGGTGGGGCGGAAGGTTGCTGGAAACACAGACTTCCTCTTAAAGGGCCTGCACACAAACTCATTCACTTGCAGGCACTCAACCTGGCCTCTGTTGAACAGTCAGAGATCCAGGAGGCATCAGAGACATACAAGGAGAGACTGAGTTGTGTGGCTTTAAGATGAGCACTGGAGGGCCACTTGCCATTTTACCTGTGTAGAATCATCCTTCTGTGAAGCTAGCATGTGGGCGCTATCTTTTTTGTGTTGAGCCACAGCCCCCCCACCCCCACCCAACATGGCCAAACCTGAATCTGCATTGGCCTTGTGAACTCTGCTCATTCCACCCACTCACTCTACCCTAATGACTCCCTGGGAACCCACCCCACCCAACTTGCTCAATACCTGAGGTACTTTTTCAGGGAACAGCCAGACCCAACTGCACTGAACTTTTTCTTGGATAACTCTTAGGGGTCTGTGAACACCAGTTTGGTGGTGGCTAGCCTCAGTGTGCTCTGAGACTTGCTGAGAAGCTCCAGGCTCAGCACTAGCACCAAACCAGAATTACCGTTAATCTGCAGTGAACACTTGTACCACCTTGGTGAATACCTGAGACCTTGCCTCACCCAACTTACATACCACACGAGACTCTATAAGTGGCTGAGCCTTACAGAACATAGTAGGCTGCAGTAGGCCTCAGGATGTCCTGGGATTTTTGCAGAGCTACCCCAAGCCTGGTACTGGTGGCAGCCATCTTTGGTTCATAGTGTGGCCTCTCACACATGCCTCCAAGTCCAGCACAGGAAGCTACCAACTGCAGCTTTCTTTGTAGCTCCTAGCAAGTAGTCAGTGGTAGGTCACAGGAAGAGGGTGACATGGACCTGCATCAGAGCCCCTCCCAAGAAGCCCCAGAACAAAAATACCTGGAGGTCAGCTTCAGACCTCAACAGAGCATCCCCAATTAGCTCCACAAGTGGTCCACCCAAAGGGTGATCTCAGCAGGTGACAGAAACCACTGGGAAAATTACACACCATGGGGTAAGCTCCTCACACAGCAGCTGGTAAGTTGTGGATGTGGCCAAACCCAACAGCCAGTCAGATTGAAGTTCAATCCCACCCACTAATGTGCCAACAACAATCAAGGATGAACTATAAGAGGAGGGCACACACAATCCACACAAGGGACACTCCTGCATCACCTGGCATAGGTGAACAGGGAGACTGTGTCACCAGGTCCCACAGGGTAATTAGTACATAAGGCCACTTGGCCAAGACCGGGAGACAAAGAAGATCTATTTAATATATAGAAACCAACACAGAGAAGCAACCAAAATGGGGAAACAAATAAATATGTTCTAGATGAAAAAACAGGAGAAAATACCAGAAAAAGAGCTAAACAAAATGGAGGCAAGCAACATACCAGTTACAGAGTTCAAAGCAATTATTATAAGGATGCTCAAGGAACTTAGTGAGAACTTCAACAAAGGGTAGCAAGTATAAAAGAGGATATACAAAGCATAAAAAAGCACCCCTCATAAGTAAAAAATACAATTATTGAAATGAAGAATATACTAGAAGGAAGAACCAGTAGACTAGATGAAACAAAGGAGCAAATCAGCAATAACGAAGGCAAATTAACAGAAAACACCCAATCAGAACAGCAAAAAGGAAAAATAATTTAAAAATTAGGATAGTTTAAGAGACCTGTGGGAAAACATGAATCATAACAACATTCATATAATAGGAGTACCAGAAGGAGAAGAGAGAAAGCAAGGGATTGAGAACCTATTTGAAGAAATAATGAATGAAAACTTTCCTAACCTGGAGAGGAAAATAGACATACAAGCCCAGGAAGCACAGAGAGTCTGAAACAAGATGAAGCCAAACAGGCCCACACCAAAGCACATTATAATTAAAATGGCAAAGAGACAATCATAAAATAAGCAAGAGAAAGGTAACTACTTACAAGGAAGCTCCCATAAAAAATGTCAGCTGATTTCTCAACAGAAGCTTTGCAGGCGAGAAGGGATTGTCATAAAGTATTCAAAGTGATGAAAAGCAAGGACCTACAACAAAACTACTCTACCCAGCAAGCCTATCATTTAAAATTGAATAAGAGATAAAGAGTTTCCCAGATAATTAAAAGCTAAAGGAATTCATCACCACCAAGTTGGTATTGCAAAAAATGTTAAAGAATCTTCTTGAAGAAGAAGAAGGGGGAATTTGAAAAAAGAACATAGGATGAATAATAAAATGGCAATAACTATGTATCGGTCGATAATCACTTTAAATGTAAAAGGATGAAATGCTTCAATCAAAAGACATATGGTGGCTGAATGGATAAGAAAACAAGACTTATACATATACTGTCTACAAGATACCCAGTTGAGATCGAAACACACATAGACTAAAAATAAAGAAAGAAAAAGATATTTCATGTAAATGAAAGTGAAAAGAAAAATCTGAAGTAGCAATACTTATATCAGACAAAATAGACACTAAAAGAAAGGCTACAATAAGGACATCACACAATGATAAAGGGATCAATCCAACAAGAGGATATAACTCTTGTAAACATTTATGAACCCAATATGGAAGCACCTAATATATAAAACAAATATTGACCAACATAAAGGGAGACATCAACAGTAACACAACCATAGTAGGGGACCTTAGCACTCCATGGACACCAGTGGACAGATTTTCCAGACAGAAAATCAATGAGGGCCAGCCCAGTGGCTCAGGTGGTTGGAGCGCTGTCCTCCTAACGCCAAGGTCACTGGTTCAATTCCCACATGGGCCAGTGAGCTGTGCCCTCTACCGCTAAGATTGTGAACAACAGCTCTCCCTGGAGGTGGGTTGCCATGAGCAGCTGGAGGTTGGTATGAGCTGTGGTGGGCTGCTGAGTGCTGCCATGGGCTACCGTGTGCCGCCATGAGTGGACGGCAACCATCGTGAGCTGCCATGGGCTACGTGTGCTGCCATAAATGGCCGGTGGCTGGCAGCATGAGTGGCTGGCAGCCAGCATGAGTGGCCAGCAGCCATTATGAGCTGCCAGCTGCCGGCAAGAGCTGCCTTGAGCCGCCGTGTGTGGCCGACTGATGACTGGCGACCCACTGCCTCAGCTGGGGGAGTACAAGACTCAAAATACCAGCATGGGCCAGGGAGCTGTGTCCTACACAACCCGACTGAGAAACAATGGCTTGAACCGGAGTGGGGCAGGGAGGTGGAAGAAAAGAGGGAAAAAAAGAAAGAAAGAAAATCAACAAGAAAACAGTGGCTTTAAATGACACACTAGACCAGATGTATTTCATTCATATTTTTAGAGCATTTCATCCCAAACTAATAGAATATACATTCTTTTCAAATGCACATGGGATATTTTCCAAGATAGACCACATGTTAGGCCAAAATACAAGTCTCAATAAATTTAAAAAGATTGAAATAATATCAAGCACCTTCTCTGAACACAATGGTTTGAAACTACAAGAAAAAAACCCTGAAAAACACAAACACATGGAGGCCAAATAACATGCTACTAAATAATTAATAGGTCAACAATGAGATCAAGAAAGAGGTCAAACGATACCTTGATAAAAATGAAAATGAACACACAATGACTCAAAATAAATGGGACACAGCATCACCTGAAATCTATGTAATTTTACTAACAATTGTCACCCCAATAAATTTAATTAAAAAAAAAAAATGGGACACAGCAAACACAGTCCTAAGAGGGAAATTTATAGCAATATAAATTTCAAGCAACAAGAAAAGTTTCAAGTAAACAATTTAACCTTACACTTAAAGTAACTAGATAAAGAACAGCAAACAAAGTCCAAAGTGAGTAGAAGGAAGAAAATAGTAAAGATCAGAGTGGAAATAAATGAAATACAGTCTAAAAAAAAATCATACAAAAATCAATGAAACCAAAAGCTGGTTCTTTGTAAAGGTAAACAAAATTGTCAAACCTTTAACCAGACTCATCAAGTAAAAAAAAGAGATGACTGAAATAAATAAAATCAGAAATGAAAGAGGAGAAACGACACTTGACACCACAGATATACAAAGGATTATAAGAAAACATTATGAACAATGACATGCCAACAAATTGGACAATCTGGAAAAAATGCATGAATTCCTACAAACATACAATCTTCCAATACTAAATAAAGAAGAAACAGAAAATCAGAACAGACTCATTACTACTAACAAAATCAAATCAGAAATGTAAAACCTCCCAACAAAGAAATGTCCTGGACCAGACCACTTCACAGGCGAATTTACCAAACATTCAAAGAAGAATGAGCACCTATCCTTCTCAAACTGTTCCGAAAATGTCAAGAGGAAGGAAAGCTCCCAAGCTTATTTTATGAGGCAACCATTACTCTGACTCCAAAACCAGATAAAGACATTACAAAAAAGAAAATTATAGGCCGATATCCCTGATGAACATAGATGCAAAAACCATCAACAAAATATTATCAAACCAAATACAGCAATACATTAAAAAAATCACACCCCACGATCAAGTGGGATGTATTCCTGGGATGCAAGTTTGGTTCAATGTGTGCAAATCAATTAATGTGATACAACACATAAACAAAATGAAATATAAAACTTGTATGATCATATCCATGGATGCAGAAAAAAGATTTGACAAAATTCAGCATTGATGTTTGATAAGAACTCACAGTAAAGTGGAATGGAGGGAACATACCTGAACATAATAAAGTCCATATATGATAAACCCACTGCTAGCCTCTTATTCAATGGGGAAAAGCTAAACATGTTCTCCTTAAGACAAGTAGGCCCATTTTTACCATTTTAATTTAATATAGCATTGGAAGTCCTTGCCACAGCAATCAGACAAGTTAAAGAATAAAATTTGGAAAGGAAGTAGAAAAACATTCATTTGCAGATGGCATGATACTATGTATAGAGAACCCAAAAAGTTACACCAAAAGCTATTAGAACTGGTAAATGAATTCAGTAAAATAGCAGAATACAAAATTAATGTTCAGAAATCCATTGCATTTTTATACATTAAAAATGAACTATCAGGAAGAGAAGTTAAGAAAACAATTCCATTTACAATCACATGAAAAAATAAAATAAAATAAAATAAAATACTTTGGAAAAAATTTAACCAAGGAGGTAAAAGATTTAAACTCAGAAAACTATAAAACACTGAAGAAAGAAATTGAAGATAATACAAATAAATGGAAGAATATACCGGGCTCACAGATAGGAAGAATTGACATTGTAAAAATGTCCATACTACTCAAAGCAATGTATAGATTCCGTACAATCCCTATCAAAATATCATTGGCAGTTTTTTCACAGAACGAGGTCAAATAATTGTAAAATTTATATGGAACCACAAAAGACCGCAAATAGCTACATCAATCTTGAGAAAGAACACAATTAAAGGTGTCACATTGCCTGATATCAAACAATACTACAAGACTATGATAATCCAAACAACATGATAATGGCATAAAAGCAGACACATATATCAATGGAACAGAATAGAGAGCCCAGAAATAAACCCCTGCCTATGTGGTCATTTAATCTATAAGAAAGGAGACAAGAACATATAGTGGGGGTAAACATAGTTTATTCAACAAACCGTGTTGGGAAAACTGGACAGATACATGCAAAAAAAAAAAAAAAAAAAAAAAAAGAAAAGAAACTGGTCCACCTTCTTACACCACATAAAAGAATAAACTTAAAACGGATTAAAACCTTAAATGTAAGACTGAAGTCATAGAACTGCTAGAAGAAAAACATAGACAGTAAACGCTCCAACGTTGCCCTTAGTAATATTTTTTCTGATCTATCGCCTCAGGCAAGGGAAACAGAAGAATGAGTAAACAATTGGGGTTATATTAAACTAAAATGTTTTGAACAGCAACGAAAACTATCAACAAAATGGAAAGACATCCTACTGAATGGGAGAAGATATTCACCAATGATACATCTGATAAGGGCTTAATATCTAAAATTTATTTTAAAAACTCATATAACTCAACACCAAAAAAACCCCACAAACAAACAAACAAACAAAACAATCCAGTGAAAAAATAGGCAGAACACCTAAATAGACATCTCTCCAAAGAGGACATACAGAGAGCCAATAGGCATATGAAAACATGTTCAACATCACTAATCATCAGAGAAATGCAAATTAAAACCACAATGAAGTATCAACTCACATCAGTCAGAATGGCTATCATCAATAAATCAACAAACAACAAGTGCTGGCGAGGATGTGGAGAAAATGGAACACTCATACACTATTGGTGGGATTAGAAATTGGTGCAACCACTATGGAAAATGGTTTGGAGTTTCCTCAAAAAAATAAAAACAGAACTACCTTATGCTCAGCAATTCTACTTCTGGGTATTTATCTGAAGAAATTCAAAACACTAATTCAAAAAGATATGTGCACCCCTATGTTCATTGCAGCACTATTTACAGTAGCCAAGCTATGGAAGCAACCCTAGTCTATCAATAGGCAATTGGGTAAAGAAATGTGATACATATATACAATAGAATATTACTCGGCCATAAAAAAATGAAATCTTACCATTTGCGACAACATAGATGGACTTAGGTAGTATGGTAAGTGAAATAAGTCAGACAAAGACAAATACCATATGATTTCATTTATATGTGGAATCTAAAGAACAAAATAAATGAGCTAACAATATAGAAACAGACTCAAAGATACAGAGAACAAACTGATGGTTGCCAGAAGAGAAGGGAGTTTGGGAGCTGGGTGATAAAAGGTGAGGGAATTAAGAAATACAAATTGGTAGTTACAGAATAATGATGGGGATGTAAAGTACAGCATAGAATATAGTCAATAATGTTGCAACAACTATGTACAGTTCCAGAGGTTTACTAGGCTAATCATGGAGATCACTGCATAAATTATATAAATGTATAACCATTATGCTGAACATGTGAAACTAATATAAAAAAAATACTGAATGCCAACTGTAACTGAAAAAAATAATTAATTTTAAAAAAAGTAGGACCCTGAATACTGTAAACACTGCCATTGCTCAACCCAGATTCTTAATTGTAGGAGAGATATGGAAATAGATTACCAGATTCAAACTTAATGGAAATAGCTCTTGTTCCTTGTATGTAGAACGTATGTATCTAATTTTTCTACACTTACAGAACTCCTATTCATCCTATAAAACATTTTTTTCAGGTTGTCACTTCCTCCCTAAAGTCTTCCTTGACCTTCTCTCACCAAAGTGAATTAAGCAACACTCTATTCTGCTTCTCTACTTTGTGCTCTCTTCTATTGATGTACTTCATACAATGATTCGACTTAGTGTCCTTACCTATTTGACATCACTGATAAATGGGAAGCATCTGCTTCTCTCCCCTAATGAATAGTAACCACTCAAGGGCATGTTTTATAATCCCCAGTACCAGACATAGCATCCTCACTTAAGAGACATAGAACAACTATTTGTTGATCTGCACTGAATGGTAGATGTAGAATTATGCAGAATATAAAGCTGCTGATTTAAGAGGCTTAGTTATTTGTCTTTCCCTGGAGACATCCATTTATTCTGAAGTCACTGTGGACAAAAGATTAGAAGTAAGAGGGGGAAGGAGTGCTGAAAGCTGATGCACTGACAAGTGACACCCCACAGAGAAGAAGGCAGCAGATTCACCAGTAAAAAGAGCTAAAAAATATGGGGTCACAGAAGGACGTAACTGGGTGGTTTCTTTGTGAGGCAGAGAAATATAATTAACTTCTCCTTAAAATATGATGATAAGTAAGTAAGATATGGTCAAATTAAAATAAGTCAGAGATGCTTCTAACACACTTTTAGCAAAATATAAAAATATAGTCTAAAATTTAAAAGAAAATGTAATGTTTAGAAAGGAAGATTCAGTTACCTAGAAGATTCACTCATTTGGAACATCTCATTATCTGATAACGCAGAATGAATAATGCATTCCTGTACATTTTCCCTGGATTCCCCTGGATTCTCTCCTTTCCAAACTCTCTGCCAATCTGACTTCACAGATGAAAGTGCCCGAAGTGGAATTGGATCTACTGTGTTTGGTTTTGAATGCTGAATGAGAAGAGAAAGGATAATAATTTGGAAATAACCATCCACTGCCTCCTTCCATCTTCTCCATCCATTCTTTTCTCGTCATTTTTACTTAAGTGCCCAGGGCACTGGAGAACCAGCCTATAGAAAGCAAACCTGCAAGTGACTTTTGTGGGAATGTTGTGCTCGGCTATAGCTTCCTGGGGCCTGCAGATGTTAGAGCAAAGGAGAACATGCTGAGACCTGAAATTTATGTGATTCAACTGCTTCTCTCCCCAGCACTGACAGACAAATATCAGCCAAATTTTACCTTCCTTGGTTCCAAGTCTGACTGCTGTTCCACAGTCATCAAAATGTGTTTATAAAGTTTATCTGTTTTTGACTGGAGCAAAAACTCTAGGCCAGAGCTACCCAAATTTTATTGGTTCATGCTTCACCCCAAAGACAGCAGACTCTGGCAGAAACGTGATCTTCACTCTTCAACACAGCGTCAGATCAAACCCTCTCAGGGGCAGAGTGACTCCCAGGGCTGACAGCAGATAAACTATTTCCAGCAAGTTTTTGCCAAAGGAGTCAGAAGACAGCTTACTTCTGAGAATCACAGAGCACTCATAAAGGAGAGGAGCAAGCACTGGTCACAAATAGTTGACCTGGCTGAGGTGTGCTGAGGACAAGTGGGGTCACTCACTGGGTACTGCCAGCTGCGGCCTTCATGGGTTTGAGGATCTCAGCCAGCCAGCAGTGTCCTTTCTCCACTCTATCAGGCTGAAGTTTTCAATCTCACACTGAGCTTTTCATTCACTAGAAGTTTGCCTGACAAAAAGGAGGGCACTGAAGTCTCTTCCCATGTGCTTAGATTACTAGGTCACAGAGTTTTTCTCTGATTGTAAATGGTTTCTACTAATAAATAAATAAATATTAAAAAAGGGAGGAAGCATGGGATTAAGTTTTTTTCTTTTTCTTTTTCCTTTTTTTTCTTTTTTCTTTTTTGCCTTTAACTCTTGAGATACGATAGCCCTAGACTTGAAACTTATGTTTCTAATGGTCTGGGAGTTTTCCGTGAACTACTTGGGCTACATCTGATGGGAACACTGTCCTTAATTCAGATCCTTCAGGGACACTCTCTGGTGAGTGCATAAATGTCAACTGATCCATGGAAAAATGGTAGGATCATTGAATAATTTAGACCAGCATGACCCACGTGAGAAGCTAGGGGATGAACATGTGCTTTATAAATCAGCTAAACTTCTTTGAGAGAATAAACATAATGTGTTGATTTAGGGAGAACCAGCAAATTTAAACTAATTGAGATTTATTTTGAGACACCTCTCAAGGACACGTTTGATCTCCACGAAAGCTTGTAAAACTCTCATGGCTGACAAATCCACACGTCTGAAGAAGGGAGAAGATGAAGGCACCTAACCTTCTCATGATAAGACAGTTAATAGCCATGCCCTCCTTATCCATTTTGGTCATTGTTACTCAGAATTCTGGGCCCATGAAAGCGTTTGTCTGAAAAAATAACAGTTTCTGTGATCTTCTTCACATCCACCTTGTAACTGCTCTATGTGAGGTTACATGGCTATTGAAGAGTGAGGTGCACAAAAGATGGTCTCTTTATCAAAGATAATACTAAAGAACTTTAAAGGACTACAAAAAATATATCTTCTTCTAATGAAAATTATAATTATTGATAATAAAGGAACCAGAACAAACTGATTGTAAAATGCACCTAAGATCACTTATAAGAAACACAGATCTGACTTGATTTTTCTCCTGGCATTGCAATCCTACTCAAAGACCTTTAAAAGCGTTTAGGACATTCTGGGCCTCAACTGTGCCTTACAGACTCACTGAATTTTTTTAAATGTATTTTTCATTCAGACTGTGGGAACATTTATTACTTCAGTGGACCCTGGCAGCATTCAGCTTTCCTTGGCAGGAATGTTTTGCTAATACAGTAAGTTCACCTCTATATTTTATTTATTTATTTATTTATTTATTTATTTATTTATTTATTTTTTGTAATTCAAGTTTACTGGGGTGACAATTGTTAGTAAAGTTACTTACATAGACTTCAGGTGTACAATTCTGTAATACATCATCTGTATATAACATCGTGTGTTCACCACCCAGAGTCAGTCTTTCCATCACCATATATTTGATCCCCTTTACCCTCACCAACCACCCCTCCTCTCTCCTTATCCTCTGGTAACCACTAAACTATTGTTTGTGTCTATGAGTTTTTGTTTCTCATTTGTTTGTCTTGTTCTATTGTTGTTTTTGGTTTATATACCACATATCGTGAAATCATATGGTTCTCTGATTTTTCTGTCTGACTTATTTTGCTTAGCATTATAATCTCAAGATCCATCCATGTTGTCACAAATGGTCCTATTTCATCTTTTCTTACCGCCGAATAGTATTCCATTGTGTATATATACCACAACTTCTTTATCCATTCATCTATTGTAGGACATTTTTGGTTGTTTCCATATCTTGGCCACTGTAAATAAAGCTGCAATGAACATTGGAACACACGTGTTTTTATGTATAAATGTTTTCAGATTTTTTGGGTAGATACCCAGGAGAGGGATTGCTGGGTCATATGGTAATTCTATTCATAATTTTTTGAGGAACCTCCACACTTCCTTCCATAACGGCTGCACCAATCTGCATTCCCACCAACAGTGTATGAGAGTTCCTTTTTCGGAAGGAAGATATTTTGATGACATTCAAGACATCAAGGGTAATTGGATGACAGCTCTGATGGCCACTCCAGAAAAAGAGTTCCAAAATTGCTACGAAAGGTAGACTAGGTGCTGACATTGGTGCATAGCTTCCCAAGAGGAGTACTTCAAAGGTGACCATAGTGGTATTCAACAATGAGGCATGTACAGTAGAACTTTATCTAGGCTGAGTTCACAAACTTAATTGTCTGACCTTGTATATGCTTACTTAGGCCTCAGTAGTTCCGTAGCTGAGAATTCGTTCATTATTTTACGTGAAATTGATTTTATGGAAAAGGATATTAAAAAAAAAATCCTAGGGCCAGCCCAGTGGCTCAGGCGGTTAGAGCTCCATGCTCCTAACTCCAAAGGCTGCCGGTTTGATTCCCACATGGGCCAGTGGGCTCTCAACCACAAGATTGCCAGTTCAATTCCTCGAGTCCCGCAAGGGATGGTGGGCTCTGCCCCCTGCAACTAAGATTGAACATGGCACCTTGAGCTGAGCTGCCTCCCAGATGGCTCAGTTGTTGGTTGGAGCGTGGGCTCTCAACCACAAGGTTGCCAGTTTGATTCCTCAAGTCCTGCAAGGGATGGTGGGCAGCAATCCCTGCAACTAAAATTGAACACGGCACCTTGAGCTGAGCTGCCACTGAGCTTCCAGATGGCTCAGATGGTTGGAGCACGTCCTCTCAACCACAAGGTTGCCGGACGGACTCCCACAAGGGATGGTGGGCTGTGCCCCCTGCAACTAGAAACAGCAAGTGGACCTGGAGCTGAGCTGTGCCCTCCACAACTAAGACTGAAAGGACAACAACTTGAAACTGAACGGCACCCTCCACAACTAAGATTGAAAGGACAACAACTTGACTTGGAAAAAAGAAGTCCTGGAAGTACACACTGTTCCCCAATAAAGTCCTGTAAAAAAAAAAAAAAAAAAAAAAAAAAAAAAAGACTACATTAAAAAAAAAAAATCCTAGCCCTACCTTACTTGACTGGGTATCTATGAAAAAAATGGAGATAAATAATAAAATAACATCATGTTTACATTTTTATTGTCTTTACAATTGTTCTTATTAAATACAATGCTCAGGGCAAGTGGCAGATTAGATCTGTGGGATCCAGAAACCAATTTAAATTCCACACACAGAGGCCATGGTTGGCAGTGGTGGACCTGAGGTCTTTTTCCTTCAATCATGGAGAGAGACAGAAGCATCACATCCCTTAGAAACAAGCTAAGGAAGTATCTATAGAAACGAAGCTGAGTAAAATCAGGATTTTAGGACTCTAGGTTTTCATTGTCCCTTTATTAACCCTGCAGATTGAAAAGACTCACTATTTCCCTGAGAAGCCTGGTCACGGGATCTTTTTCCTTGCTGCCAAGCCCTCAGCTCTGAGGAAGGGGGATGCTTTACAGGACAAGAGCACCTAGTATGTCTTTTGTTGGGCTGAGCAATTAGGGAAAGCAATTAGGAAAAATGCCTACTTAGTGCATATCCTTTATCAAAAATCCAATTCATAATTCACCTCTTCAAGAAAACCTTCATAGGTTAACCTTGCCTGATTCATGGCAAGTCTTAACATGTGTCTATAGTCAGCAAACATTTACTGAGCACCCTCCTATATTCTAGCACTCTGCCGGGCCCTAGGGTAATAAAGATAAATAAGGTTCATTCCCCGCATTACATTCTTTATAAGAGGATAATGTGAGAAGCTCACATGATGTGATACACAAGGGTGATATCTATCCGGGAAGTCAAGAAAGGCTTCACAGGAGAGGTGACATTGAAGCTTTTGGGAGGTATTTATACATAACTAGCTTTAATTTATTATTTTAAAACCTCCCTTCTAATTTTTTCTGGGTGTTTCTATTGGGTGGAAAAAACAAAAGGACAAGGAAAAAAAAACACACACACAATATTATTTAGTCCTACTATGTGCTAGGTATGCAAGTAGATTAAGGGATTTCAGGGAGAAGAGGCTCACTTACCTGTCTTCTGCTTCCCTGATAGTTTTGCTCTTTTTCAATTTCTCTCCTCCTTACCATATATTTAAAATCTCATTATTTTTCATACCCAGCTTAAATTCCCCTCTTTTCCATAAAATATTTTGTGATGATTTTGTTTCATACTTATTTCTCATCTCTCTCTTTTTTTAGTGGATATTAAGCCAATGAATCAGTCAACAAGAGGAACAACATAAAATTGACCTCTGTGAGATACGAGAATATTTTTCTGAATCATCCTGTTCAATTCTCATTATACCTCTTTTTGGAGCGTATGATCCTCCTTTTACAGATTAATAAATGCAAATACACCCAATGATGAATAAAAAGCTGACCATACATGCTTGTTCTTATTCACATAGAAGGAATGCAGGCAGGAAATAAGGTCTTGTCCTTAGATACCTAATCTATGTTTTCCTATGATCCTGGTTGATTATTGTCTAATCGTTGAGTGTTCTGCCTCTTCAACTGGAAGGAATCTAATTTTTGTATGAATGATAAAGGCAAGGACAACCTTTTAGACTCTTCATGTTCTCCTGTCCACATACAAACATCCCCCATCACAGAACCCAGCTCACGGTTGATCACAAGTAAGTGTTCAATTAATACTTCCAAATGCTTGACAGTTTCAACCAGTGATTCATGTGGTGATGACTTCCATTTATATTTTGTTTGGGAGATGGCATAGAGAAAGATGAGGACTAAAAGGAGAAGGGGGAAAAGAAAGGAAGAAGAGCGAAAAAGAGATGGAAAAGAAAAAATAGTGAGGAGGAAAGTGAAGCAAAAGGGAGGGAAGAGCAAGAGAAGCATTTCTGTCTCTCACTACCAAATCCATCTCAGGCCCTGAAAGGAAGCAGGTCTGCAGAAAACCAAGACAAATGCTACAAGGTTATGGGTAATAATTGATGTTTTTGTGGGGCAAGAGGGAAAGGAGGGGTTGAAGATGAAAGAAGTCAGGAGGAACAGGGGAAAGTTTTCAGGGTCACAGGATACATTTATCAGAAGCTTTTAAAGAAGTGTTTAAGAGGAACTAAGCTGTTGCTATGGAAATAGGTAAAAGCTAATCCATTATCTGCAACCTCTGGATGCCACCAGCTTGCCGCTGGGAGGCATTCTGCTTTTTATTATTATTTCTTTTTCTTTTCTCTCTTTTTTTTTTCCTATCTCAACACATCCCTGGAATTATGAAAAACAAATTAATAAAAGCTGAAAGAAAGGGAATTTGACTCCTTCAGAGATTACATTAACACATGAGGGAATCTTCACCCTATGTGTCAACTCGTAAAGCGAGAGGAGATTATTTCAAGAAGATAAGATGAAAAGAAAACAACAATATATGAACACCTGGAGGGATAAATGTCCTGTTCCTCCTAGAGCCACTCTCGTCCTTGGCTGCATCTCTGAAGTTTGTGCTAAAACCCAGAAGGCAGCAAATGCCTCCTGGTTTAAACCCAGACTGTGACCCTTGATTGGAACCATTCAAGAAGCTTTGAAGCTTCAGGAAATAAATGATAGAAGCCATTTTACAAATATCACTCACTTCACATAAAAGCTGAGATTTAGCTATAGGCTAACTCTAAAACAAATTTATGTAAAGCTACTGCCATTTCCCACAAATATATGTCTGAAATACAGATTTAATCAACTGATGTTTTATATGTGCATATTTGTGGGAAATGCTGAAGACGTTAATAATACCATAATTATTGCACAATCTTCCCTTTCACAGTCTTGCCTCTTCACCATATCCTAGGTAATAGAAATCTCTGCCATGATTTGGCATAAGTGATGCGACTCCACACAATTTTCAAAAATTGGATATCTTTTTTCATTTGCCTATGAAGTTATGAACTCACAATTATATCAATTTCTTCATAATTATTAAAAATCAAAATTTATACCTCTTTCCATCTACCCCAATATCTAATCATTTATCTGTATTCCCTGAAGTCTGGAAGTCAATTTATTCTCCTCCTGAATTCTTAATTCCAAAAGCCAGTACATCACTACATCTGACAATATTAATTGTCTAAAATGATTTGTGTTTCTGATACCTCTTCATCTCCAGTACCACGACGTTAATTGGGGTGTTTATCATTTCTTATCTGAACTGCCCCAAACTATTTACCTCCTGAATGGTTTGCCTGCTTGCCTCAAGACTCCTCCATTCCATTCTCCACCTTGTTGAGGAAGCAATACTTCTAAAATACAAGTCTGACCACTTGGATCTGCTTCTTAAAATCCTTGACTTGCTCCTTCTGTCCACAAACTCCAAAGGATGGTGCGACTCCTCGCCCTCTCACCCTGACCTATCTCTACAGACTTGTCAGCTGCTTCACTCTTGTATGCACCTGGGTTTAAGGACAAGATACCCCGTCATCCCCATTAGATAAGAGTTCCTTGATGGCAAGAGCTGGATCCTGTTTTTCTGGGTCTCCTCAAGGCCTGGGATGGTGCCTGGAAAAATCATCCTTCAGTAAATGCTTGTTGATTGCCAGTGGTGGGAATTCATTACCTCACTCTGCTAACGGAAGCCATCACATAGCTCGTGCTCAAACCCACTGTGAGAATTATTCAAGTTCAAGGCTTCACTTTAAAATGAATTCATGCTTTTCTTAATCAGTGCTGTGAATTTAAATTCTGAATCATGAGTTCACTTAGAAAGAGACATAACTACTAAGTACCACATGTAATTCAATGGCCTATGACAGCATGGGCAAGCAAGGCCATGGGCAGCTAAATAAATGTACTGACATTGAAACTTAAAACAAATTATGATCTATTTCACAGCAGATTTCCTTAACCAATTGAAATCACTGGCTGTAAAGCTACTAGTCGGGTGACCATGGAGCGACATCCTCAGCAATTCTTTGACAGAAACAAAGTTATGAAAGGGTCACACTTGCTTTAGACAAAACTGAAGTCTTCCAGGGTTAAAGAGAATTCTTAAAGAGTTTTTAGTAAATGTCCTTCTCTGATTCATGCATGAACTGAAAGCTCTGACTAGACAAAGTCAGAAAGTAATTTATTTGGGGTTCTAATGTGGTTCTTATTTGAGAATAGATGATTAGCACTCCAAAATGAGGGCCTGGCAACAAAGGTCCCTCCAATTTAAAGAACTGAAGCACTGGAAGTTGATGTTTTCAAGGCAGGGCCTGTAATTACTTAGAGCTTCTAGAGAAATGATGGATTAAGAAAGTAGGGGAACATAGATCTTCTGTGAAGCATCCTTTGGGAAAAAAAGGAAGGCTAGTGTGAAAAGAAAATGTGAGGTAGAACTCAGGGGAGTGATTTTGTTGGAGTTGGGGTGGCTACAAGAGGGTGATGCTTGGTATTTTTGTGACTTAGAGGGAATCTGTAGGCCAAATCATGTTCATACTGTATTTGATTTATACATACAGATTACTTCACTTCCAAGATTGTCTTGCTGTTCAATAACCCAGTGTGCTTGGGGACATACTAAGGGAGAAATAATGAGGAGATGTGAGGAAAGGAAAACAATGATCTACAAGCCTGAAACTTTTGATCTGGAGAAGTCCTGGCAAGAAGTTATCCAAGTAGCAGTGATGTTGTCTAGAGACATCTTGGTTGGGGTTCTCATTTCATCATAGGGTTAATAATTTGACTCAGGCTGGGCAAATTTAAACAAATTGGTTAACCCTAAAACTGGAAACTGGCAAAGCACAAATGCCATCAATGGTGGCCTCAGACCCTGGAAATGCTTTCATACATACACAGAACTCACTAAGTGGAGACAGAGGTCAGATAACACATTAATAGGCAATATCACCCTGTGAATCATATTCTATGCTATATTCACTTTGCTGCATTTCACTGGTGTACAGGAAGTGCCTGTCTTTCCTTCTCAGTGGCAATCAGCCCTCCTTTTTTGGGTATGACTATTGTTGTTGTTGTTGTTTTCTTTTTGGATTCGCTAAAATAAATAACTACATTATTACTTTGAGGCGTAATACCCTTCTGAGATACATTGTCATTATCCCCATCATAGAGATGGGGCTCATGTAGACAGTCAATAGAAAATTTAGGATTTGAAGCTGGGGAGTTTGATCTCAAAGTGTTTGCTTGTCAGCATGCTGTGATGCTGTGGCACAACATCATATGGTGATGCTCAGAGTTTAAGGAATCTGTGTTAAACCTGCAGCTGTAAGTGAGAATGAAGGGAGTATGTGGGTATGTGGGTGTGTTAGGGAGGTGCCGTACCCATCTCCCACTTCCTGTGGTTAGGTTTTGGCTCTTTCAAAATTGAGCTTCTCCTTGGAAGAAACTGTTTAATGGGTAAGGAGTTTTACACTAGAATGATGGAAATGTTTTGGAATGAGACAGAGATGGTAGTTGCTCAACATTGTGAATGCACTAAATGCCACCGAATTGTTTATTTTAATATGGTTAGTTTTATAAATTTATATAATTGTTATATAAATTTCATCTAAATAAATTACTGTTTAAAAAATTTACCTTGTCTAAAGTTCTTCCATGATTAGACTTACTTGATTAAGGAGTTTTATTTTTAATTCCCACAAATTCCTATGAAAGGAATCTCTGGAAGCCATTTTTACAAGATAGCTACATATCTATCAACAATTACTTTCAATGTGAATGGATTAAAAGCTCCACTGAAAAGACCTGGGAGGGCTGAATGGATAAGAAAATAAAGCACTGAAGTACTATTGTCAGCTTTTGTATTATGATAAAACTTCAGTGATTTGGAGGACATATATAGAGAAATCCAAAATGGCAGACTAGATAAACACTGTGCCTGCTTCTTACTATGAACACATTAAAATTACAACTAAATTATAGAACAATCAACCTGGAGAACCATCTGAAGTCTGGCTGAACAGTAGTTTTATAAAGATATAAAGAAGAAGCCATGTCAAGAATGGTAGGAGAGGTGGAGATGAGAAATGTGCCCCAAACCTCCATGTGGTAGTTGATAACTGGAAAGGATATCTCGGCTGTGGAGGCTCCCCCTAGAGGAATGAGAGACCCCAGCCACACACTGACTTCCCCAGCCCAGGGTACTGGTGCCAGGAAGAGGAGCCACTATAACATGTGGCTGTGAAAACAGTGGTGATTCCAATCATCTGGGCAGGAAACACAGCTGTCCTCTTAAAGGGCCCATGCACAGCCACACTCATTCACAGGCACTCACCCTGGGCTCCAACAGAGGGACAGTGACTCAGGGTGCTTTGGAGGCATGGAGAGGTAGGGAGGGGGAGACAGGTGTGGGGCTTTGAGGCAAGGGCTGGAGGACTATTGGCATTTTTCTATGCATTGTCCTCTTCCCATGCAGCCAGCAGGCAGGCACCATCTTTTCTGTGTTGAGCCCACCCCCACAGAGTCAAATCTGAAACTGATTGGTCTGGTGAGCTCCACTGCTCCACCCTGCTGACTCACTGAGACCTTGCCCCAATGCTGTCAACACTAGAGGCACTTTCTCAGCAAGCAGCTAGCCCCACCCAAATTGCACTCTTCCTGGAAAATCTACTGGAGTCTGAGGGACCCAGGCAGGTGGTAACTGGCCTAAGTGTGATCTGAGACTTTTAATGAGTAGCTTCAGGCTCAACACTGGCACAAAATCTGAATCCACATTAACCTGGTGACCACAGCTCTTCCCACTCTAGTGACTCCCCAAGGCCCTGCCTCACCCAACTCGCATAGCACACAAGGTTTTATCAGGGTCTGAACATTAAGGGAGCTGGCAGGCGGCAGCAGGCCTCTAGGTGTCCTGGCTTTTTGTAGAGCTACCCCAGGCCTGGTAATGGTGGCAGCCATCCTCAGTTCACAGGGTGGCATCTCTTACATGTCTCCAGGGTTAGCACAGGCAGCAAACAACCATTGGTCACTTTGTAGCTCCTACAAGGTAGTCCCTGTCTGGTCACAGGCAGTGGGTGACCTGGGCTTGCACCAGAGCCCCTCCCATGAGGTCCCAGAATGAACATACTTGGAGTTTGGCATCAGACCACAGCAGAGCACACCCACTTAGTCCCACAAGTGGCACACACAAAGCGTGGTCTCAACAGGCATGAGAGCCTGCTGAGGGAAATCCCACTCAGTGGGGTCAGCCCCTGCACAGCAGCCTGTAAGCTATAGATATGGCCAAACCCCAAAGCCAATAAGCCTGAGAGTCAGTCCCACCCACTGAGATGCCAATAGCAATCAAGACTCAACTTTGATAGGAGGGCACACACAACCCACACAAAGGACACTACTGGAGCACTTATAGCATGTGCCCAGAGAGACTGTTCCAGGGTCTTACAGGGCACCTAATATACAAGGCCACCTGGCCAAGACCATGCGACATAGCAGATCTACCTAATACATAGAAATACACATAGGGAGGCAGCCAAAATGAGGAAACAAAGCAGTGTGCCACAAATGAAAGAACAGGAGAAAACTCCAGAAACAGAACTAAGCAATACGGAGGCAAGCAACCTACCAAGTTACAGAGTTCAAAACAATGGTTATAAGGATGTTCAAGGAACTTAGTAAGAACTTCAACAAAGAGATAGCAAGCATAAAAAAGGACATAGAAATCATAAAAAAGAACCAGTCAGAAGTGAAGAATACAATAAGTGAAATGGAGAATGCACTAGAAGGAATCACTGGCAGACTAGAGGAAGCAGAGGATCAAACAAGCGATATGGAAGACAAGGTAGCAGAAAACACCGAATCAGGAGAGCAAAAAGAAAAAAGAACACCCCCCCCAAATGAAGCTAATTTAAGAGCCCTTTGGGACAACATCAAGCATAACAACATTCACATTAAAGGGGTACCAGAAGGAGAAGAGAGAAAGCAAGGGATTGAGAACTTATTTGAAGAAATAAATGAAAAATTTCCTAACTTGGAGAAGGAAATAGGCATATAAGTCCAGGAAGCACAGGGAGTCCCAACCACAATGAATTCAAACAGGCCTACACCAAGATACATTATAATTAGAATGGCAATGGTTAAAGACAAAGAGAGAACCCTAAAAACAGCAAGAGAAAGTAACTGGTAACTCTTAAGGGAGCTCCCATTAAAATTGTCAGCTGATTTCCCAAAAGAAACTTTGCAGATCAAAAGAAATTGACACAAAATATTCAACATGATGGAAAACAAGGACCTACAACCAAAATTACTCTACTTAGCAAAACTATTATTTAGAATCAAAGGACAGATAAAGAGGTTTCCAGATAAGAAAAAGCTAAAGGAGTTCATCACCACCAAGCCAGTATTATAAGGAATGTTAGAGAGACTTCTTTAAGACTGGGGGAAAAAATATCAAAATTATGAAAATAAAATGGTGATAGCTACATATCTATCAACAATTACTTTCAGTGAATGGATTAAATGCTCCACTGAGAAGAAGTAGGAGGGCTGAATAGATAAGAAAATAAACCCCTTACATATGCTGCCTACAAGAGACTCACTTCAGATTGAAAGACACACATAGATGGAAAGCAAAGGTATAGAAAAAGATATTTCATGAAAATGGAAATGAAAACAAACAACAACAAGAAAACCTGGGGTAGCAATACTTATACCAGACAAAATAGACTGTAAAACAAAGGCTATAATCAGAGACAAAGAAGGACCCACTAATCCCACTTCTTGGGTATTTATATGAGGAAACCCAAATGATACTTCGAGGGGAAATGTGCACCTATATGTTCATTGCAGCATTGTTTACAATGGTCAAGATGTGAAGGCAGCTGGGTGTCTGTCAATGAATGAATGGATAAAGACATAGTGGTACATATATACAATGGAATATTGCTTGGCCATGTAAGGGAATGGGTTCTTGACATTCGTGGTGGCATGGATGGACCTGGAGGGTATTGTGCTGAGTGGAGTGTCAGACAGAGAAAGACAGATGCAATATGATTCCACTTATCTGTGGAATCTAAAGAACAATATAAACTAACAAAACAGAAACAAATTCATAGATACAGAGAACACATTGATGGTTGCCAGATGGGAGGGGGTTTGGGAGTTTGTGAAAACAAGGAAGAGATTAAGAAACACAAATTGGTTGTTACACAGTACTCATGGGGATGGAGGGTATAGCATAAGGTATATAATCAATAATATTGTAATATCTATGTATGGTGTCAGATGGGTACTAGATTTGTTGGGGTGATAAATGGGAGGGGGTTGAGGGGCAGGGTAAAAAAGGTGAAGGGATTAAGAAGTACAAACTGGTAGTTACAAAATAGTTAAGGGACTGTAAAGTAAATAACAGGGATTGTAGTTAATTATATGGTAATAACTACATATAGTGCCAGGTGGGTACTAGAGTAGTCAGGACGATCCCTTCTTAAATTATATAAATGTTTAACCACTAAACTGTACACATGAAATTAATATAAAGTAGTGCTGAATGTCAACTGTAATTGTAAAATTTTAAAAGGAGGAGAAGGTGAAGGGAAATAAAATGTCAAAATTTCTAGGTATAAAACAAATAAGTCATGAGGCTGTAATGTACAGCATAGAGAATATGGTTAATAATATTGTGATAGCGTGGTGTGGTATCAGATGGTTGCTGGATTTATCATGGTGGTCACTTCTTTAGGTATATAAATGTTGAATAAACATGGTGTACACCTGAAACTAATATATATTGTATGTTACCTATATTTGAATAAAAATCTTTAAATAAATTAAAAGAAAAACTTCGCTGATTTGCAGTTTCTGAATAGGTCGAAACTTTTTTTGGTGAAAGTGGGGGAAATGTTGCAGAATTTACCTCCAAAATGCTGATTGCAACCAAATATGCTGCCACTTGCAGATAGCAATGCCCTACATGGGCAAGTTTAGATGACCACACTGAGGTCAACCTCGATCATTAAAATAGGGAGATTTACAACATCACAATGTTAAGGAAAATCAACCCACTGATTCTTTGTATGGATGAGAAAACTGAGGCCAAGGGACGTAAAGCAATTTGGCCAAAATCACACAGAAAGTTGGTGATGTTCCACAATGTTGAAGCTAGGTCTCCTGATTGAGCTCTATCTGGAGCTGTGTTGACCTAACCATGCTGGCTGTCAAGGCCCCTTGGCATTAAGCAGTAAAGTCTTCAAGAGTCAAGATGCTCTTCCTCTCTTCCTTGGTTCTAGTGCTCTAATGAATCTCCTCTAAGACACAGCCCTCACTGCCTTGGCACTTGAGAATGTCCAAAGAGCTTCCTGCAGCACACAGGGGAGACCTCAGCCCTCAATGATAGCTTCCCAGGTTTGCTTTTTGTGTCACCTAGTAAGAGTGGACACGTTTTGAGGATTCTTCTCAGATTGTCTGTTTTGTGCATGCAGAGACGTAATCTTATTTGTTCTGAATCACTCCACATTTTTTTCTAAGCAAGAAAGGCTGAGTAAATATTGTTCATTGATTGACTAGTAGAACCTGCCATTTCAGGAACAGAGTATAAACTGATCACATTGAGGAAGTAATGTCATTGTACACCACAAGGATCTCTAATGAGTGTGACAGGCACTTAGAAAGTAGGTTTCCTTAATGATAGGATGTGAAGGAATTATTTCGCACTTCTCTTAAGGAATTTTCCTTTTTCTCTGTGTGCATGCATTTATACACTATGTACTCTATATTGTTAAAAGAGAGAGAGACAGTGATTCTGGTCTCTGTGGCTGTGTTTTATGTGCTTTGTGCTGGGTTACATGTGCTAAGAAAGCTCAATGGGTTTCAATGTCCTGGTGAATGGAAAATTTCGGTGGGGTGTAGTAGACAAGGAACATAAAACTCACAGACAAAAGACTGATACTGTACTCCTGACTCTTCCACTTCTTATTAATGGAGCCCTGGATACACCACTTAATACTGTAGAACCTCTCTTTCCCCATCTGTGGAAAGGGAATAATGATAACAAATCTCACCATGCAATGTCATGGTGAGATTCCAACAAAACGAAGCAACTGAAAGTGTTTTGAGAACTGTAAAAATCTTTTGTTATTACATAATCATAACATAACTCCACAATATGTCAAATCTTGAACCGTTAAAAATCAGAAATGAAAAGGGTCACTTAGGGATCTACTGCTAAATTTTTCTACTTCACAGAGTTTCTGTAGAATATCTTCTCTTTTACTTAACAGATCCTACTTCAACTCATGGATCCCTTTTATTACACATAGTCAGTATTTCCAAAACATGCTTGCTTACATTCAGCTACTGAACGCTGGTTTATCTGCTTGCTCTGTGCCTTTAAGTTGTGCTGGTGACTTGACAGCAATTCCCACACATGGACTAAGTTCTAACTAGTCATTGCTCTTGAACGTTAACTTCAGAACCATATGTGCTCACTCTCATTCCAAAACTTGACCTTCTCCCAAACCTTAGCTCTCACATGACTCCATTAACCTTATAGATACTCACAGAAACCACCATCCTCAATCCTCACTCATAAGTTCCTGCCTTGGCTGTGTCCCTGCTCAGATCCTCGCGTGGGCTCAGTCATGTATGAGGCTTGACATTGACTACTGGATAGTAGAACTCTCTGGGGACTCCATGACCACCTCAATGGCTGTGATAGACATTTCTCAGTTATACAAGAAGCTCTTATTGCATTTAACTCTCTAGATATATAGAAAACCTGGGTGGCTTCCAATTTTATTACCTTTATCACACTGCCAAGGTAAGTTTAACTACTCTATTTTCTATAAGCTCCCAATATTTACAAAGTACTACGCTGGGCATGGCAGGTGATATATCCTGGTAGGGGAGAAATTATGTGAACATATATATTTGCATATAAATAATTTGCAGCAATAAACTTAAAAGCTCTTTTTTGTTGTTGTTTAATCCTTTAATAAAAAACTTGGTTCAAATTTCAGACAACACCACTGTTAAGGTATAATCAAGAAAACTAGAGCTGTCAATGTAGAGTTTGCAATTTGAATTAGTTTGCCTTTGTGAGCACAGCATAGATAGGGATGGTGTCTGAACACTTATCTGATATAACCTCAATTCCCTCAGTATAGCTCTTTTTATAAGTGTTTTGCTCTGAATCAAGAAAGGCAGGTAGCTAGAAAATGCTACTTATTAATAGACTAACTCACTAGGTTAAAATATCCCAAATTACTACAGAGATCTAAGATATGGTCCCTTGGAAATGTGCGAACTGTCATAAATGAGTTATTCAATTTATGTCAACTACCTTTGTTCAGGGATCATTTTGTTCCACGTATTGTGATAATGTTGGGTGAAACAATGGTGAGCAAGACAACCCACAAAATCCTATGTCTGTTAGGTGATACATCATGCTGCATTATCATTTTCTGCTTATTGTGGTGTGAGGTATACTGATAGAGTTTGGAAACAGGTGGTATGGAAGCACAGTGGAGGAAAACCCAACCAATATTGGAATGTCAGGGAAAGATCTCCTGACAAAGAAAGGTGTCTAAATCACATGCAAAAATAAATAGTTACTACTGGTGTGAAACTGGGTTCCTAGTGAAGGCTATTGGATGAGGACTGTATCCAGGTACAGAGATCAACATATGCAAAATCCAGAGGAAAATATGAGCATGGTGCATATGGCAACTTTATCAGTTAAGGAATTTTGTTGTTGTTGTTTGTGTGCTTTGTTTTTGGTGGTAAGTGATGACTGGAACAAGTCTAAGCAAAAAGAAAGAAGGACATTTACATAAGGATATAAGTTGATATCCATAGCTTCTAAGGGCAGAAATAGAGGGGCCTTAGAGATGGAGCGGGATCAGGGATAAGAGTACAATTGGGATTCAGGAAGTCCTCTATTTCACTGTTTCGTGTCTCTGCTTCTAATTGCATGCATCATTCTTCTCTCTAGTGACAACAAAAAGCTTTTACCACTGCCCAATTCACATGGTGAAAAATTACCCTACCAACAACCACTAAGTTGCCATCACCATCATTGAAAATAGCTGAAATAGATTTTAGCTTTGATTTCAAATTTTTTGAGAAAGGAAATAATTGGCTTGACCCGGGTCAGGTGATATCTATGGTCCAATAAACCATAATAGAGGACTAGAGTCCTATTGAACAAATATGATTTTCCTATTGTAAGCCTGTCACAGGACGGGAGAATTGGGGAATGATGTGGATAGGGAATGATTTTTTTTATAAAAGTGAAAAACTTTGTTAACTAGAGAGACAACCAGATGGATTTCCACTATAGGGAACTACACATTTTCAGATGTGGTTGTGATTTGTGTCATGAAGCTTGTTATATTACTAGATAGGATGCCAGGTCATAAAAACATTGAAAATGTTGTTTCAAAGACTGGATTTTTACCTTTAGGGCAATGCAAAACTATTCTGGGGTGGGAGAGAGAGTTAGAATGTTTGTTTATTTTGAAGTTGGATTCAGAAGCGGACAAGATCTGAGTTGTCATTTAAAAAATCATTCTTGCTATAGTTCAGAAGATAGTCTGGACAGTTAAAATGCATTGGTCCAAGATGATAGTACTGGTAACTAAGGTACTTGCAGTAGTCCTGGTGGTGTATGTCATGGTGTATATTGTTTTATTTTGGTCACACATGTGTGATCCACAGGCAGAAGCCTGGTGAAATGGTAGTATAAGTAGAAAACATGGACGAGGGTAACACAGCAGCTAGAGTAACACATGGAAATGAAGCCCTGCACAGAATAAAAGAGGGTTACTTTCTTTTCTCCTTCCTTTCTGAGTTTCTTCCTTTTCCATTTCTCTCTTCCTCTCCTTTTGATTAGTTGGAGAGAGGGACTGATTTTCTATTCAGTACTGAAATGTGTTGCACAGGTGTAGAGTGCCAAGAGATAGAGATGAATATAAAAGTAAAAATATTGAATGATTTTATTGCCAGAAATTTACTCCCAAAAAATCAGCCATATGTACAAGTTTCTTATACAAGATTGTTTATTGTCATGTTATTAATAGAAGGAGGAAAAAAAAAAAAAACTAGAAGCAGCTTATATTTACAACGTTTAGGGACTGGTTAAATGAATCATCTCCATAACATAGAATACCAGACAGCTGTACTGGGTTGAATAGTATCCCCCCAAATTCATGTCTATCCCAGAACCTCAGTATATGACCTTATTTGGGAATAGGGTCTTTTCAGATATACTTATATTGTATTACGGTGAGTAACAATCCAATGACTTGCTGGCTTTATAATAAAAGGGAAATTTGAACACAGAGACAAGCTTAGAGGAAAGAATGTCATGTGAAGACAGATAAGGGGATTGGAGTGATGTAGCTGTAAGTCAGAGGATGCCAAGGATTGCCAGCAACAATCAAAAACTAGGGAGAGAAATGAAAGATTCTTTTCTAGAACCTTTAGAGAGAGATTCTTTCCTAGAACCTTCCTTGACAAGAACTGTATTTCAGACTTCCAGCCTCCAGAACTTTGTGAGAATAAATTTCTGTTGTTTAAGCATTAATGCTGTGTCCTAACATGCAGAAGACACAGGGGAGCTCTCTGAGGTCTCTTTTATAAGAGTATTATAATAATTACTTCCCAAAGGCCTCACTCACTCTCTAATCCTTTCACATTGGAAATTAGGTTTCAACATATGAATTTGAGGGGGACACAGATATTCAGAATATAGCACAAAGAGAAATAGAGAATCTTAAAAACCACCAGAGATTACCTGCAAAGAAATGACAATGAGCAGATTTCTTAGCAGCAATGATAGATACCTTAAGACAATGGACTACTGCAATCCAGGTTAAAGAAAGAATGACAGCCAATTTACGATTATGTATCCAGCGATAATACCATCCAAGAGGAAGGATGAAATAAAATCATCTTAAAACATAAAAGCAATGATATATTTCTCACCCAGAGACCTTGATCCTAAAGAATATATTCAACGAAAACAAACAAACAAACAAAAACGACTCCAGAAAGAAGGAATGGGACTTAAGCAGAGGTGGAAAAAGAAATCAGTAATATACTGATTGTAATCATAATCATAATTTTCACATTAAAAATATGTGAATCTAAACTTCTAGATAAGGGGTCAGCAAACTATAGTCCACAGGCCAAATCTGGCCTTCTGTTTTCATAAATAAAGTTTTACCAAAAGAGCCACACTTATTCCTTTATAATTGCCTATGGTTATATTCATGCTATAACAGCAGAGCTGAGTAGTTTCAGTGAAATCATATGGCCCTTAAGTCTGAAATATTCACTATTTGGCCCTTTACAGAAAAAGTTTGTGGATCCCTGCTCTAGATCACAATGCCACGGAAATATTTGAGGATATGATTGGAGGTAATACTTTGAAGAGAGTGTATGTGTGGCTATGAAAGTTGACTGAGGGCCTCATCTTTGGAAAGAATCATGATATGCTGATTTTCTTTAATGCCATTAAAAACTATAAATTCAACTATGGTTGCATACTAAAATCTTAAAGGTAACTCTTAAAACAGTAGGAATAAAATACATTATCTTTAAACTTGTAAATTCAAAAATGTAGAAGAATTACGTTTTTGAAACTTTGTGGGTTAGTAGAAAGTCAGAAAGAGGAAGCTGGGAAAATAATAGTAAATAGAAAATACATGATAATCTTTCATGGATGTGTGTGCATTTTTAAGTATTTTAAAATATACTAAAAGGGTTGAGGGGATAAGATTGAGCATGAAGCAAGAGGTCAAATGGGCTGTTATTTAAATTTTTTCCTATAAAATTTTAGTTGTTTGTATTAGGAAGAGACTAAGCAAAATGTCAACCATCGCCAGTCTTAAGTACGGGGAGAATTGAAGTTTTTGTTTTATGGTGATCTTTAATTTTGTATTCTTTTAAATGTCTAAAAATTAAACAACAAGACTTCAAATAAAGTTTACAGAACACTGTAACTGCAATTGAACTAGATCTGTATGTTTGTACCACTGACATATGTACACATAGCAGACTGAAATGTGTGTGTGTGTGTGTGTGTGTGTAAACTTTAACAGCAATATTTCCATGGCCGTAACATATAAAACAGCCACAGCAATGAATACCCTAACAAGAGGGAACAGAAATAACCAGACTAGTAAATTATGAGTCATTTTATTCCCTTTGAAAAATGGGTGATGATATCAAGGAACAGGACCAGAAATGAGACTTTCCTCCTACCTGGACAAGCCCACTGGTCCTTTGGTGAGAGTATGGTAAATACCATTTCTGCTCTTCAGATTGCAATTAGTTACGTAAGTGGCTATATTGACTGCTTAGTAAACCTGTTCTACATTAAACCCATGATAGACTTCTGTTTCGTTTTAACTTTATTTCCCCCCTCAAAGTTCTGACTTTAAGGTTTAACCATTTGTTCCCTCTCTTAACACTTAGGACGGGACATTTTTCAGTGAGTGAACATCATGGTTATACTAATACCAGTATGTAACAGGTGACCAAACGGGTAATATCCCCTGACAGTCCAACAGTTTGCTCTGTATACAAAAGGACATATAAAAGATATATTGAAGAGATGAATATGTAACTTAATACTGGCATTTTACCCTATTTTCTAAAGGTGGACTTTACCTTGTGTCTGTCTTATGCATGCATGAATACCTCTTAAGTTTGAATTTCTGGACTTTCCACAATGAATTAATCACTCTGCCTTCCACATATGAATGGCCAGCACACTTAGCATGTGCTATGAGTTCTCCTATGTTTGTTTACAAGTACGATTAGAGAATCTTATTTTCCAATTTGAGTTTGCTGAGTTAAAAGTATAATCTTCAACCAATTCTTTGAGTTTGCAAATCATATTCCAAGAGAAAACAAAAAACAAAGCCTCATTGTAACAAGAGCCTGAAGGATTTTAATAGCAGTAAAATCTACTAGAGGCAGAATTGGATATTCCACATCCATCACTAAGCAAAAAATTGAAAAAATATTAACCCTCCAAAAAAACCCCAAAAAACCTCCTGATTCATGTTCAAGTCCTAATGGTAACTGGTCTGCATTTGTGGAGCTCTACAACAAAAAGCTTTTGTCCACAACTTGTATTTATTTTGAGGTATGACAGTTCCAAAGCCTTGGCAATGTATAAGCCATCCTTGTTGAATGTAACATATCAAACAGTTCACGAGGCATACAATGGTCCAGAATGTTAAAAATACAATTGTACCAGTAGCTCTGCCTGTCTTTGTGTCAAAGCAGAACCAATGATTTTTGAATAAAGAAAACAACAGTGTTCATCTGAGCTTGCTAACAACAACCAATGACACATGTTGTTGTACAATATTCTGACTCTATCTCAAACACCCATTATGGAGCATTATCATATGCAATATTACATATTTAAAACTGACAACAATTGATGCATGGCTGGGAAAAAACAGATAGTGAAGTCACACTTGTGTTTTACCCAGTGGGAATCGCTCTGCAGGCTGGGTTCCTGCTCCTCCCTGAAATAACAAGCCCCACCATCGTACCACACTGGAAAGAAAGAAAAAAGCAAAACTGTAAGTGACAGAATTATCTACTTACTTGTTAAAGAATAACAACAAACCTAAAATCCACCTAGACAAATCTGCCATTTGTCTAGGGTAGACAGCAAGGATTTAATAGAGGCCTATATTAAACAGGCAAATGTGTCAATATAAAGTACAAATCACAGTGTCATGAGTACCACCAAAGTTTCTAGGTAGTCTACATGTATCTGTCTCCCCTTCTGATTAAGAGCTTCTATGCACTGTCTACAATGTGACAAGGACTTTGGTTTCCATAGTAAGAGTGTTTTCCTTACAACAATGACAAATTGACATACCTCTATGACTTGGGTGGGATTGTCAAAGTGATGGGCAGGTTAAAGTGTGTGTGTGTGTGTGTGTGTGTGTGTGTGTGTAAAGAGGGTGGGGAAAGAGGAAGAGAGAGAGAGAGAGAGAGAGAGAGAGAGAGAGAGAGAGAGAGAGAGAGAGATTGGGAATGGTGAGATTAGTAGCCTATCAGGTCTGATTCTCAGCCGTGCTCGTCATAAATGATTAATGTGCAAGCAGAAGTATAACTGGATGTGTCTGGAAACATCAGGCAAAGCCCTCCACTGAAGGCCCCTGGGAGACCAGAGGCCTTGCTTGCCAAGGGTTTCAGGGAGAGTGCATCCTCTTGTCCCCAAAGATTCCCAGGGCCTGAAGAATTCATTTTCTCTCATCCCATTAGGAGCTTTCGCTCAGTACAGTGGCACATGAGGATGAGCTGTTCTGAGAAAGACGATCAGGTTCTGAGAGACTGAGACGCACTGAAGACGGAGTTGCAGCTCAGCAGTCTAATGGGCCCAGTGAGGCAGTAAATTTCACAGCAACTTGACACATTAATATAGAAGTACAGTCTGTTATATCAAAGGGAGATTGTCTTAGTCCTTAAGGGGAAACCAGCAATCCAAAAATGAAAAGTGTGCACTGGTGATTTGTGAAAAATGTAGTTAACACTGTGAGCTGAAGTGCAGTTTTACACCTTCCCTGGTTGGAGTTCTCATCAAGGGCAGACTCCTGCCTCTCCTGTCCATCCCAAACATCCACGTCTCCTGACCTGGGTCCTTAAGAATTGTGCCATCTGTGCAGCCAGGGACAAGGAGAGCCAGCATAGTTCTTACTCAGTCCTATGGGACCCTGCAGGCTCTATGTGAAGCTATGTTTTCCCTTGTGACTTTGTCCCACCATAGCTGCTTGAAGCACATTGCTGTATGGCAGGAAACAACTTAATTATCCAATAACAGTAAGATGGTTTTGTGTTACAGGATGCCCACATGATGAAATATGAGGACCCTGTAACACTGATCATTCTAAAGACCAAATAGAAAAACAAACAAACAAACAAACAAAAAAAAAAACGTGGGGAATATTTATGTTTAATATTCAATGAAAATGTATACTATAACAACACCATAAGAACAGATGTAAAACCGTAGATTTATAGACCTCGGGACTGGAAAGTAATATGTGAGGATGAAATTAGTTATATTAGAAGAAATATTTTTTTTTCCATTTTGTAAACTTGCTTTAACATTGTTGTAACATTATATTCTTTAGGCATAAATTTTTACTGAACCGTAGGTAACAGGAGCTAACTTAATTTATTAACACCTTTTGTCTTTCTTGCTTAGTCATTATCTAACACTAATATATTTAGCACACACACTTAATTTTCTCCCAAACCTAAAGCTAAACTACAACTGGAGGTGGAAGGCGCTTTATTTCTTACACCCACGATTCATTTACTTTCACCATTACTTTTCTCGCTTCTCAGTGCCTTCAGAAATAAACCTGGTTCTTATGTAACATAAAGTTCATTTCACCAAATCAATACATACTGTCTGGGAGAAGTGTTAGCTCTACAGAGGACCTTCCCAGCATTCTGTTTTATTTTTGTTTCAAATAATGTTCTAAAGATATTTAAGATAAGAGTAAGGTTTGGTTGAATAGTAGTAGCAGGTAGGCGTCTAGGGGATCCGGAACTAACCAGGCCAGGTGGCTCTGTATGTACTTTGGAAGAGGGTCAGGATCAACAACATATTTAGTGTGATATCATTTTGAGTCTCTAAAAGAAAACAGCCTTTAATGTGATATAATTAGAGAGAGGTAACTAAGTGTGACCTGTCCAAATTCATAAAAATGTTATTCCCCGTACCAAGAATTATATATTGCTTCCTATGGATCATTACACAGATGAAGCAACAATCTCTCATTTACATGGTTGCAGAGTTAATTATTTTATTATTTCTGATGAATGCCTATCTATATTTTAATATCAAAAATAGTCAAGCTTCAATAGAACTAAAAAAATCAACTGTGATAAGCATTCCCTGTTCACTTTATTTACATGTGCTTTTAGTCCAACAAAATGCAAAGGATCTACTCAGATCATAAAGATCACAGGCTAACCCCTCTCACGTGCTGTGGATTATTTATCATTATGTATGAAGTTATATTCAACTGGATGACAATCTCCCAGAGGAAGAATTGTATGTCATCTACTCTGTTCACATATAGGTAGCAAAAATTATTTTGAAAAGTAAATTCTTTTGGTGGCTTCTGATGGCTAAGCAGTGGGGGTGAGATAGAAAACTGAAGCAGAGAAGAGAAACTCAGCTTCTAATCCTGTCCTGATCTCTTCGCCCCTTCAATCTGAAAATCGACTTGACAAATTCCAGAGATTTTTTTTTTATGAACTATGGAGTTCATAAAAATCTAACTATTGAGAAAAATTGAACCTGATCAGATTACCCCTCATTGCTTTGAGATGAAAGATTATAAACAATATCTATTGAGAGAAACTGAAAAATGGGGCTGCCTCTGCTTGACTGAGGTGAGGTCCAGGGCTGCACATGGCACTGAGGGATGTTCTGAAGACCCGTCATATTAGCTGATGTGAAAGGGACACATCTCATAACTTGGTGCAGTGATTGTTGAAAATTTCCAGATATTCTTATGCCCATTTTAAGGACCACCTTATCCCCAACCCTAGAAATGCGGATAGAGCTGTAAATGACAAACCCACAAACTGCAGCTCTGAGTGAAAGAAACTGGTCTGAGGTTCAGTAGGAATAAATCCCCCATATTTCAGTGCCCAGACAGAGCAGTCTTACCATGAGGAAAATGCAAACAAATGGTTTGAAAACTATGCAAAAATGTGTGTGTGTGTTGTACAAAAGTGTGTGTGTGTGTGTGTGTGTGTGAGAGAGAGAGAGAGAGAGAGAGAGAGAGAGACAGAGAGACAGAGAGACAGAGAGACAGAGAGACAGAGAGACAGAGAGACCATGCAAAAGCCAAATAATCCTATCTAGAACTGGGAAGAAGAAGAATTTTCTCATAATTTCTACTATTAAAAAAAAAACTAAAAATTGTTAGTTCAATAAAATAGAAGTTTATACCAATATAATGGCATTAAAATGAAGATTACATACCTAAGTAAACAATATAATTGCAGAAAATACATACAAATTATCAAGGAATAGAATAAGCACTTCTAAAAGGCAAAATCCTAGCAATGCAGAAAGGTTCAGCTAATCCCAATCATACAAACAACAACAACAAAAATAAAGAGATTGAAGTAGGAAGGCACTAACACATATGAAAGGCAGAAAATTATGGTCTATAACAACTTTTATAGGGTTCGTGGAATTTTCAACTAAGCAAGTGAAACACAAGATATTCGCAAAGATAAAATACAAGAAAATGTTCACCAAAATGGGGAAGAACTGACTCTAAAAACTAAAAGATCACAGAGGGTTCTAAGATATGTTGATATAGAGTAGTTAATACTGAGGCACACTGTTCATTTAAGCTAATGAATAATGAAGAAGTGATTGTTTAGTTATCCAGACAGCAAAGAAATTCACCTATACGAGGCAAATAATCAGACTGACCCCAGACTTTTTCCATAGCAGTATTCAATGCAAAAGACAGTGAGAAGGGACTTCCAATCAAGATAGCAGAGTAAGTAAAAGCTGTGCTTGACTCCTCCCATGACCACATCAAAATTACAACTAAATGAATACGAGCTGAACAGAACTCCTATAACTAAGGATAGAAATAAAAAGCCACTTTGAGACTGGTAAGAGTAGTGGAGATGCAAAATGGGCTGGTCCCACACCCATGTGTGGCAGTTAAGGACTGGCAGAGATATCTTGACTTCAGAGGTCCCCCTGAGAAGTGAGGGGCCCCAGCCCACTCCACACTTCCAAGACCAGAGAACTTGTGCCAGGAAGAGAAGTCTCCACAACATCTAGTTGTGAAAATAAGTCAGGATTCCATCAAGGTGAGACGAAGGGCTGCTGGAAACCCAGGAGTCCTCTTAAATGGCCAGAACCTCTTTTAGCAGCTGTTACTCACAAGCAGCCATCTTCATCCATGCTGCAGAGTTCCCTAAAATCTCTGAAAGGTTCAAAAAAACACAAACAAGCAACAACTGTCCTCAATGTGTTCTGTATTCCTTGCTATGTAGCCCATAGCCTGGCACTAGTGGCAGCCAGCCTCAGTTCAGAGCTTACCCTCTCTCAAGTACCACTAAGCCCAGTACAAGCAGCTACCAACCACAGATCACTTTGTAGCTTCTACTAGCTGGCCTTGGGCCAGGCACAGGCAGCAGTTGACCTAGGCCTGCACAGAACCCCTCCCAAGAGGCCGAAGAGCCAACACACCCAGTAGCTGGCTTCGCACCACACCAGAGCACCACCCAATTAGCTCCACAAATGACACTCCCAAAGGGTGGACTCTGCAGGCACCAAAGCCCAGCTACAGTGAATCCCATTCTATGGGATTGGCACCCACACAAGAGCTTGTCTGCTGTAATCCTGGCCAGTCCTCACAAGAGGTCAGCATGAGGGTTAATATCACCCACTGGCATGCCATTAGCAAGCCGGGTTCAACTATAACAGGAGGGTACACACAACCCACACAGGGAATATCCTTGGAGCACCCAGCTCAAATGACCAGGGAGACTGCACCACTGGGCTCCACAGGACACCTACCACATAAGGCCACCCTGCCAAGGCTGAGAGATGTGCCAGGTCTACTTAATATGTAGAAACAAACACAGGGAGATAGTCAAAATGAAGAGACAAAGAAATATGTCCCAAATGAAAGAAGAGAACAAAACTTCAGAAAAATAACTAAATAAAATGGAAGCAAGCAATCTGCCAAAAACAGAGTTCAAAACACTGTTTATAAGGATGCTCAATTAACTTAAGGGAAGAATAGATGAGCTCAGTGAGAACTTACACAGAGATAGAAACAATAAAAAAAATTCAGTCACAAGTGAAGAATACAATAACGGAAAAATATATTAGATGGATCAACAGCAGACTAGATGAAGCAGAGCATCACCATATCAATAATTTGGAAGACAAAGCAGTGGAAAACACCCAATAGGAAAAGCAAAAATAAAAAAAGAATTTAAAAATTTAGGACAGCTTAAGGGGCCTCGATACAATATCAACCATCGCTATATTCCCATCACAGAGGTACCAGAGGGAGAAGAGAGAGCGCAAGGGATTGAAAACTTATTTGAAGAAATAATGACTGAAAATTTCCCAAAACGGGTGAAAGAAATAGACATACAAGTCCAGAAAACACAGAGTCTCAAACAAGATGAACACAAAAGGACCCACAGAAAGACACATCATAATTAAATAACATATGCAAAAGACAAAGAGGTAATTTTTAAAGTAGCAAGAGAAAACACCTGGGTTTCCTGTTGTTACTGGAAACTGGTTACATGCAAGGGAGTTCTCATAAGACTGTTAGAGCATTTCGCAATAGAAACTTTGCAGGCCAGAAGGAATTGGCATAAAATATTCAAAGTGATGACAAGCAAGAACCTACAACCAAGAATACCCCACCCAGCAAGGTTGTCGTTTAGAATTGAAGGAGATACGTGTATAAAGAGCTTCCCAGATAAGGCAAAACTAAAGGAATTCATCACCACCAAACTACCAGTATTACAAAAATAATAAAATAAAATAAAGTAAAAGGGACTTTTTTAAGAAGAAAAAAGATATATAATATGAATAAAATTGCAGTAAGTACATAACTATCAATAATTACTTTAAACATAAATGGATTAAATGCTCTAATCAAAAGACATGGGGTGACTAAATGGATAAGGAAACAAGTCCTTTACATATGCTGCCTAAAAGAGACTCACTTCAGATGGAAATACACACACAGACTGAAAGTAAAGGGATGGTAAAAAGATATTTCATGCAAATGGAAATGAAAATAAGCTGGAACAACAATACTTGTAGCAGAAAAAATAGACTTTGAAACAAAGGCTATAACAAGAGTCAAAGAAGAACATTTCACATATAATAGCCGTGATATGGAAGCAACTTATGTGTCCATCGATAGATGATTGGATAAAGAAGAAGTAGTACATATATACAATGTAATATTACTTGGCCATAAGAAATAATGAAATCTTACCATTTACAACAACATGGATGGATCTATAGAGCATTGTAAGTGAAACAAGTTGAACAGAGAAAGACAAATACCATATGATTTCACTTATATGTGGAGTCTAAAGAATAGAATAAACAGACAAACCAGAAACAAATCATAGATACAGAGAAGAAACTGGTAGATGCCAAAGGGGAAGAGTTTTGGGGAGCTGGGTAGAAAAGGTGAAGGGATTAAGAAGTGCAGGCTGACAGTTACAAAATATTCATGGGGATATAAAGTACAGCATAGGAAATATAATCAATAATGTTGTAATAATTATATATGATGCCATGTGGGTACTAAACTTATCAGGGATATTACTCAGTAAGGCATATGAATATCTAACCATTATGTTGTACATCTGAAACTAATATAATATTTAAAGTCAACTGTGATTGGAGGTTCAATAAAGAAAAACTTGCCTCATAAAAAATAAAGTTAGTGAGAAATGTCTTCAAAGTTCTAAAAGAAAGTATGTTTGATCTAAGATTTTTACACTCAGCCTGGGTTTTGTGGTTCACCAATAAAGAACCACATAAGCATTTTCAAACAGGAAAGAACCTAAGGGACACAATACTTGGGATGTCTCTACATGATAAAATTTAGTGAATTTATTCATAATTTAAAATTAATAACCTGACAATGGAGAAGACATGATAAAAACACGGGTAAGGTAGAGCCATTTAAAATAACTATGGGAAACCATGGCTACAGAACAAAATCAACAGTTCATATATGTAAGTATATAAACATGATGTAAGTGACACATATCAAGTGGTGGTAGGAGGGACGGTGGGAGAAAATGTAAATATAGTAGTGTTCTCATCTTCATTGGAAGGAGTCAATTGGTACAACTTAAATATGAAGCATATTTCTTCTTTAAAAAGAAACAGATACTGTGAAGTCAACTTCTTAATGATTTTTATAACTATATCTCCTTAAGAGTAGAGGGATCACTTAAGAAGTAATATGCATTTATATGAAGGCCAACTATTTCTTCACTTGCACTTAAATTTCTTTTTCTTTCTTTCTTTTTTGATAAATTAAAATGAGAACTACATTAATACTTTTATTAAAAATAAAATAATGGGGCCGGCCCGGTGGCTCAGGAGGTTAGAGCTCCGTGCTCCTAACTCTGAAGGCTGCTGGTTCGATTCCCACATGGGCCAGTGGGCTCCCAACCACAAGGTTGCCAGTTCAATTCCTCGAGTCCTGCAAGGGATGGTGGGCTCTGCCCCTTGCAACTAAGATTGAACACGGCACCTTGAGCTGAGCTGCCGCTGAGCTCCCGGATGGCTCAGTTGGTTGGAGCGCATCCTCTCAACCACAAGGTTGCCAGTTCAATTCCTCGAGTCCTGCAAGGGATGGTGGGCTGCGCCCCCTGCAACTAGCAATGGCAACTGGACCTGGAGCTGAGCTGCGCCCTCCACAACTAAGACTGAAAGAACAACTTGAAGCTGAACAGAACCCTCCACAACTAAGATTGAAAGGACAACAACTTGACTTGGAGAAAAAGTCCTGAAAGTGCACACTGTTCCCCAATAAAGTCCTGTTCCCCTTCCCCAATAAAATCTTTAAAAATAAATAAATAAATAAAATAATGGTTTCAAATCTATAAAGTATAACAATACATGGGGGTAGCTTATGTTTATGCGTGCATGCTGCTCTCTGTAGACCAGGACGATTACAGGGCCCAGGGATTACAGATAACAGTAAAGATGTTCAGATCCAAAAATAGTAATTCATAGATGATAGGATACCCAAATAAGGAAAGCCAAGTAAGAGCGATTAATCATCAAAAGAAAAATGGGAACAATTATCACAATGAGTAACAACATTTAAGTGGCAACAAGGGGGTTTAAAAAGCCACTGTCAGGACAAAATATAGAGATGCAGAATGGTTTCCTGTAGGCAAAGTGTCAGACGATAATATATTTTATCTCTTTGTTTAATCTGTATGCAGAACACCTTATACAATAAACTGGGCTAGACTCAAAGGAAGGACGAGTGAAAATTGGTGGAAGAAATATTAATAAGGTATGCAGATGAAGCCATCTTACTGGTATAAAGTAGCAATGATTTGAAATGACTTCTGATGAAAGTGAAAGAAGAAAGTGCCAAAGCAGGACTGCATCAGAGCATCAAGAATACAAAAATCATGACTACAAAAGAAACACACAACGTTAACATAGACAATACAAGTATCGGAATTGTAAATCATTTTGCTTACTTTGGTTTATTCATCAATTCAAATGGAGACTTCAGCCAAGAAATCAAGAGAAGGCTGAGACTCAGAAGGGCAGAGATAGAAAAATTAGGACAGATCACCAAGAGCAAAGATATGTCATTAGATACCAAGGGTAAGATCATCCACACCTATTTACAATGTATGAATTCCTAATTACTGTGTACAGATATGAAAGTTGGACAGTGATGAAGGCTGACAGGATAAAAATGATTCATTTGAAATATGATGTTGGAGGAGAGCTCTATTGAAACTGGGTGCTACCAAATGAATAAGTGGATCCCAGAGCAAATTAAGCCTGAAATATCGCTGGAGGCAAAAATGACACAAGTGTAGCTGTCCTACTTCAGGAACATCATGAGAAGGCAGAGTTCTTTGGAAAAGACAATAATGCTGGGATAAAATAGAAGGCGTCAGGGAAAGAGGAAGACCAAATATGAGACAGACTGACTCCAAAAAAGAAGTCATAGGCATGAGTTCATAGGAGCTAAGAAGGTCTGCTGAGGACAGGGCAGTGTCATAGGGTGGTCAGGAGTGGGATCTAACTCAACAGCACATAACAAGGGGAATCCAATTTTCCAAGAGTTATGGAGTTGTGGACTAAAACTTAATGTTCCTAGATGCAAGATAGATAGGGTTTGCCAATTTGTACGATCTAAGAAATCAATACAGATGATCAGGAGTCTAAGGATAGTTATCATAATAAAAAGTCACTACCTTTTGCCCAGTTTTTGGAACTTAAATGGTTTTTAGACTTAGAATCAATTGAAGGAAAGAGATCTGGCTTTCAGTGAAAAGGGACCCTGCAACATTCCGACAAGTATATTCAACAGTAATCCCCTCAGTTCTTCCTAAAGGGAACTAGAGTTATTTGCTCAGAAATTCATGCATTTGGAGAAAAGTGAATTGTTGGTCACAGTGTGTGAATTTACAATCATATTCAGGATCCAAATCGCCATCATGCCTACCTATTTGAATGGTGGTATATGAGGGACAAATGGCCTCCCATCCCATGTCCGGCTCTTAGTGGGTATACTGAGTCCAAAGACCTACATGATAGTCATGTCACTGGTCTCCAACTGTCTAATAAAATAAACAACTGGTAGCTAGTAGAGCCCTCACATTGATTCTTCTGCCTATTAACAGCTACCACAGTGGAAAAGGCCAAGTGGAAATCCCAATTCCACCCAAAAAATAAGTAAAAAATAAAACTCATCCAAGGAGCTAATAAGAGATCCTCAATTTCAGAGACTTAAAGAATATATGAGTGCTCCCTGTCATATTCCAATTTATTTTGGAAGACTTTCCCTAACAAAACCAGGTAAATCATGGTAGATTACAGTGGACTGTCCAAACTTAACCTAGTAGTATAGTAACTCCTACTATCCCACCTGCTGTGCCAGATGTGGTATCTTTGCTACAGCAGATTAAAACAGACTGTGGGGCTTGGTTTATGGCCAGTAATCTAGTTAATGCATCATTTTCCTTTCCTACCAGAAAGGAGAATCAGAAGCATTTTGTATTGTCAGAGAATGAACAACAGCATACATTTATGGCTTGCTCCAGGGCTACAATAACTCTCCGGTCCTCTGACATATTCTGAAAGGACTTGGACTGCTTGGATTTTCTGTTGAATATCACATTCATCCACTATATTGATGACACCATGTTCAAGAGCAAGGAGTGGCTAGTATGTCAGAGACCCTGGTAAGGTACATTTGCTCCATAGAGAAGGAATAAGCCCTGCAAAGACTTGAAAGTCTACAACATCGCTAAAATTTTTAGGGACTCGGTTTTCTGGGAGATTCTGGGACATCCTCTCAATAGTGAGGAACACACAATTGTATTTCATACCTCCCACTAGTAACAAAGACGCACAAGACTTGAGGGCCCTCTGCAGGTTCTGGAAGCAGCATGTTCTGCATTTGGGCAAACTGATCTGATTCATTTACTGGGTGACATGGATGGCTGCCAGCTTTATCTGAGGCTCAGAATAGAAAAGGGCTCTGTAGCAAGTCCAGGCTATAGGACAAGTACATGCTTTGGCCCAAACACCAACAGACCCTATGGCATTGGAGCTACGTAACATGAGGAAAGACAATGTGGAGCTTATGTAAAGCCCCAACGGGAGAATTGCAACAAAGACACTTAGGGTTTCAGAAAGGCCATGCCATGTCTAACGTAAAACTATACATCATTCATAAAGCAACTTCAGGAATGCTAATTGGTCCTAGAAGAGACAGACCGCCTGCCATTGGACATCAAATGACTATCTAGTTAGAACTTCTGTCATGATCTAGGTTTTGCAGACACACCAAGTCATAAGTTTGGGAGGTCCAACCATCATCCATCATAACACCAGACAAAGGCAGGGTCACACATACAGAGTCACAAATTATCCATCACTGTTGCAATTGTGCCAGTCCTTCTGCTCTCACCAATGACGATGAGGACATGACCAGCTGTTGGAGGAGGACAAAGAAGTTGCTTGAATATTCAACCTACTGATAAGCATCCTGCACAACATTGCCTTGAACCAGAGAATGTACTGCACAACAAAGGGGGTGCAGCCATGGGCACAGGGCCATGGAAACTATCATTCTATCACATTCTGTACTTTCCTGAAGCTCCCATCTAATGGAATTGTGAACGGCTTCTTAAAATTTCAGCTGAGATGTCAACTTGGTGATAATACCCTTGTAATACTATAAAGAGACCATATTATGGGGTTGGTTTCTCAAGTTGTGGAGTACATAGGGACAGAAATCAAAGAGTGGAGTAGGAGTGACCCTGCTTACCATCATCCCCTATGATCTACTCAGAGAATCTGTTCTTCCCATTCTTGCAACTTTAGGTGTGTACAGATCCTGGTTTCTAGAGGTCCTGTTTCCACCTAGGAATACAAGAGTCCCACCATACTTCAAGCTCTGGTTGTCCCCCGGTCATTTCAGGCTCTTCATGCCAGGAGACCAGCAAACGAGACAAGAAGTCATCATACTGACAGTGGGAATTGATGATGATCACCAGGAAGTAATCAGGCTGCTACTGTACCATAGTGAGTTCAGGTCAAATTATGTTTGAGGATCAATGGTCCACTGGGGCATCTCTTGCTGCCCATGCTCAGTTTTAATGGTAAATGGACACTACAGCAGCCACAGCCTAAGTAGGTTATAGAAATCAGGGTTGAGATGCCTTCCCGAGGGTCTAGGTCATCCAATAAGGCAGTGTCTAGACTGGCAGATGCTCTGGTTAAGGTGGGGGGAATCTTGAATGGGTGTTGGTGGAGGGAAATCATGAATATCAATTAGAGATTTATATCACTGCCATAGTGAGGGCTAAAGCCCATCCTTCTAACCCAGGAAACAAGATTACCCTAAACCTGGAATAGCTATCCCCAAATGGGTGACATTACTTTAAGAAGCAAGTAGATATGAGCTGTACAAGGGATGGGCCCTATTGCACTTCCCAGTTTCCCTTTTAGGGCTTATGCACCTGTCACCTAGATACCAGGAGTTCCCACTGGGAGTTCCCACTGAGGGCAACTCAGAGCTTAGTACCTCATTGGGAACTGTCATGAGATATGAGTCTGCCTGGCCTAAGGCTATGTCCACTCAGGATGGAGCTGATGGCCAAGGCCTAGCTGAATCAGGGACACAAATTTCTCACCATGGATTGATCAAGAACTCACGGGCAACCAAAGTTTGCTTCTCTTTCTGCCCAATCCTGTATTCACTTCTTTATTCAGGTATGTCCCAAAAGCATCCCCCAATAAACCTTCTGTATGCAACTCTGTCTTCGAATCTTTTTCCAAGCATCCCAGTGTAATATAACCAGCCCAAGCTCCTGCATAACTGAGATGTAAAGCTGAGACATATACCTTCATTAATTAAGTCACTATAATTTGGGAGTTGTTTACCAGCACAATCTGTCTTGATTTGCCTTTTGGTCACAATGAGGATAATTTGTAGACCATGAGAGTTAATGTAACCTCCAACAGTTACCAAAATTTGGAAATAAAAGATAGTCTGAAAGATATGCAATCCATCCAGTATTCTTGAATTTTTATATTTTAGAACCAGACAGACAAGAATGCATAGAACCTGTTGTTTACACCCCAAACTTCAAATCTCGTCTACACATTTTATTCCCATTCCAAGACCACTCTAATAAAGAACACATCTGCCTTTGCCGCCAGCTTGCGTTGAGCTGCTGTAAAAATGGCCAGTTGAACATCTCCATGATTTTGCATTAAACAAATATTTATTTACTGTTAATTTTGTAACAAATACTAGGCTAGACATTGAACAGTTAATCATGGTCCCTGTTCTCATGAAGAATTAAAAAAGTGAATGAGGGAGAAATTTTAGATTCTGCTCATTGCTACAATGGAAAAAACAAACAAGTTGTTATTAAAGGCAACAACAAGAATCTAGGAGTTCTTGACCAGGTGGTCAGGGTAGGTTCTCTGAGGAAGTGACATTTAAACAGCGTCTGAAGGACGGATGGGAGCCAGCCAGGCAAAGACAGTTGTGTGGTGTTCAGGCCGGTGGAGTATCTTGGAGAAGGGCTTCTCTGTGTGATCAAAAGGGAAAGAGCTTAGCCAAGGAGGAAAAAACAGGGAGGAAGGTTAGAGTGATTGAAGTACAGTCAAGAAGAGGAAAACTGGAACAAGATAAGGTTGAGACAAAGTCTCTTCATTTGAAAGAAATTTCTTTAGGTATTTTTGCCAGGAAAAATTATACTGCTCCAGTCCTGGGACTGACAAATTTTCCTGTCAAAGCCAAAGAGTAAATATGGTAGTGCTTGGGGGCTGTATACAGTCTCTGTTTTATATTCTTCTTCATTTTTTAGAACAACACAGAAGAGATGGACCATATCTTGGTTCACCATTGGAAGGCTGTATTTGGCCTAAGGGACATGGTCTGCTGACTTCCGTCCTAACCAAATGGTGTGTTTCTACAATGGGCAATGCAAATCTTTTAACCATTCACTTTCCCTCTGTCATGCAGGGTGTCATGTGGGGTCTCTAGTCCCGTTCACCACATAGAAACGCAGGATATAGTGAGGCCAAAAAGGAACACCCACGGTGTGGGGGCAGAGCCCCAGAAAGTAGTTTCCAGGCTCTCGGCCTCACATAGACAGGTGCTGGCTCAGGTAGTAAATGGCCAACTGTGATTGCATGGCCATCAGCTGTGGCTAGTTGGCCGTCAGCTGTAACCAGTGAGCCATTGGCCACTAATATAACTGCTGTGGCTACGCTGGAGAGAAGAGAGAGGAAGAATGGGGGCTAGCAAGAAGATGGCGGCTGGGCTGGCAAGTGTGGATGGCGGTTTGCGGACAGTGTGGATCCAGCCTCCAGTGAGAGTATAGTGCCGCCAGAGAGAATATAGTGGTATGACTCCCCTACCTATGGCTCCGTGGGTGTTCCTTTTTGGCCTCACCATATCCTGCGTTCTTGTATGGGGAGCGGGAGCAGAGACCCCGCAGGTCGCCCCGCACGACAAATGGCGCAGCGAGCAGGGTCTCCCGCACGACACACGGATCCATAGATAGGGGAGTCAGACCACTATATTCTTGCTAGTGGCTGGGTTAGAGACACAGGAAGCAGGAGCCACACAATCTACAACCCGCCATCCGCTTCTCTGCCAACAACCTCACTTGCTAGCTGCAATCCGCTCTTGCTAGCTCAGCCACCATCTTCTTGCTAGGCCCCATTCTGCTGCAAGTGTAGCCACGGTAGTTATATTAGTGGCCAATGGCTCACTGGTTACAGCTGACGGCCAACTAGCCACAGCTGATGGCCATGCAATCACAGTTGATGGCCATTTACTACCTGAGCCAGCACCTTTCCACGTGAGGCCGAGAGCCTGGAAACTGCACTGCTGGCACTGTCCCCACACCCTCTTTGTTTTGGCAGTCAGGAAGCTCACAGCTGAAGTGCATCTCTCTTTATTAGTTGCAAAGGGTTTTATAACATTTATTTTCATGTATAGACTGTGAATATTATTAAACCTCATTTTTTCTTGATCCAGATCTCCTTATCTTTAAACAAAGATCTAATTTATTTTATATATTCTATAAGCTACTCCAAATATTTCTTGCAATTAAGTAGACATAGGTAAATGAATGAATGGATAAATGAATGCTTCTAAGGTTAAAAAAAAAACACAAAGTGCCTCTCGAGACGATGTCGTAGGGGATGTGATGCAGAGGAACAAGCACCTGAAGCACATTGTTGAACCGAGTATGGTTTCCATTTTGGTAAAAACCATAACAAGAACAAAAGCCACCAACATGTTTCAGTACCCACGGTTTACCAGACAAAATAAGTGTTTTACACACATTCTTTCATTTAAACCTCACAACAACCCACAAGGTAGGTAAAATTCATATTTTACAAATGAAGGGAAATAGCTCAGCAGCCTACGTAGCCCTTTGATGAAACTCAGGTTTTCCTGATCGCCAAGCCTGGCTCTTAAGCACGACTCTATGTGAATTAGCCAGAGAGCATCTGCATGGCTGCTGCTTTTTGTGCACACACTGCCCAGCACAAACAGTGGGTCGCTTGAGTGGTGGCCAAGGCCTCAGTGTGCTCACTATCTAAGAGAGCATGTTCCTTCGTGTGCTCTGCTTTGGGGGTGCCCTTCACACTGCCCCAGCCCAGAAAATCTGGTTTTCTTGTAATTTATCTGAGAGCTTGCTGGACATTAAACACACTTCTAAAAAACATATATTTTTAAAAGTTTATAAGGTGTGGGGACTGTCGTACGGGAGACCCTGCTCGCTGCGCCATTTTTCAGGTGGGGCGGCCTGCGGGGTCTCTGGTCCCGCTCCCCACATAAGAATGCAGGATATGGTGAGGCCAAAAAGGAACACCCACGGAGCCATAGGTAGGGAAGTCATACCACTATAGTCTCACTGGAGGCTGGGCCCACCGGACGCGCGACCTGCTGTTTGCTCCTCCGCTAACCGACCGACCGACAACTCTCCTCCACTCTCCTCGACTCTGTTCCTCTACTCTCTTCTGCTCTCCTCGGCTCCTTGGCAATCCTCGGCAATCCTTGGCAGTCCTCGGTTCTCCTCCATAGCCGCAGCAGTTATACCAGCGGCCAATCGGCTAACCGGCCACAGCCGACGGCCAATCAGCCATAGCCGACGGCCATCCACCACCCGAGCCAGCACCCTTCCACGTGAGGCCGAGAGCCTGTAAACTACTTTCTGGGGCTCTGTCCCCAGAGGGACAGAGCCAGGAGTGCAGTTTCCAGGTTCTTGGCCTCACATGGAAAGGTGCTGGCTCAGGCAGTAAATGGCCATCAACTGTGATTCCATGGCCATCAGCTGTGGCTAGTTGGCCGTCAGCTGTAACCAATGAGCCATTGGCCACTAATATAACTGCCGTGGCTACGCTAGCAGCAAAATAGGGGCTAGCAAGAAGATGGTGGCTGAGCTAGCAAGAGCAGACTGCAGTTAGCAAGTGAGGTTGGTTGGCAGAGAGAAGTGGACGGCAGGTTGCGGATAGTGTGGCTCCTGCTTCCTATGTCTCCAACCCCACCACCAGCGAGAATATACACTCTCCTATCTATGGTTCCATGGGTATTCCTTTTTGGCCTCACCATGTCCTGCGTTCTTATGTGTGGCTCAGGAGTTGAGATCCCGCATGACACCCTGCATGACAAATAGCACAGCGAGCAGGGTACGGTGCCAGCCAAAGCTCCCCAAAGGATGGTGGAGCAATTTGTGTGTATGAACACTCAGTCTCAGGAAGACCAGGAGGAGCAGCTGCTGGAGAGCTGGACCCCCGTGGAGGGGTGGGAAGATGTGCACGGTTCTCCGACCAGCATAGGTTGGAGAAAGCAAAGGTCATTGCAGCCCTGTGGGCTGGGAAGTGCTGCTGAGGTCCTCACCTCCAGGTTGGGGAGGACTTGGAGCCCTCGCCCTGCAGTGAGGGCACACGTTGTGAGACTAACGCACAACACTGGCAAATGACTGTGGACTATGGGGAATGGGCTCCATCCCTAATTTAATGGACAGCTTGACTGTTTGTTTGAGAACATACCACCATGTAGTGGAACTGGTGGATGTTTGCTTCCTGTATCTTGACCGGCCGCCATGAGAATATGTAAGCACCTTGACTGCGAGCCGCTGTTGTTCCAGCACGGTGCCCTGAGAGGCCCAGAGAGAGTGGCAGTGCCCTGAGAGGCCCTGGCTGTGTCCGGAGAGACTGGTGGTACCCTAAGAAGCCCAGGAAGTCTGGCTGTGCCCAGAAGGACTGGTGGTGAGAAACCCTGAGAAACCCTGGCTGTGCCCAGAGAGCCTGGCTGTGTCCAGGATATTGCATTCACCTCTAGGCTCCTGGCACAGGGACCCTGACGGAAGACGCTTGTCACATAGATTATGAGGTGTGACTCTAGGGGTGGAGTGTGGGGACAGAGGTCCAGAGAGCAGTTTCCAGGCTCTCGGCCTCACGTGGAAAGGTGCTGGCTCAGGTGGTAAATGGTCATCAGCTGTGACTAGTTGGCCATCAGCTGTTACCGGTTAGCCATTAGCCACTGATATAACTGCCGTGGCTAAAGTAGCAAAGTGTGTGGCGTGGTGGTGTGGCGTCCTGGCCTGGCGTGGCGGAGTGTGGATTATGGATTGCAGAGAGGTAGGTTGCAGCTAGCCAGTGAGGCTGGTTGGCAGAGACAAGCGGACGGCGGGTTGCAGATCGTGTGGCTCCTGCATCCTGTGTCTCCAACCCAGCTGCCAGTGAGACTATAGTGGTATGACTCCCCTATCTATGGCTCCATGGGTGTTCCTTTTTGGCCTCACCATATCCTGCGTTCCTATGCGGGGAGCGGGACCAGAGACCCTGGATGACATCCCACAAGACATAAGGCTAAGGTAATTATCTCGATGCTTTCTGTAATTCTCTAGAAGAGCCAATATTTCCCAGAAACCTTTAAAAAAACAACCTATTTAAAACCAATTTCTCTGAGATCATAGATTGCCTGTATTTCTCCTCCCTTCCATCTTCTCTCTTATTCAGATTTGCACAAAGTGAGATTGTTGTTCAGAAGGAATCCATCTCCTTCTGCTAGTTATCCCTGATCTGAGGTTATATAATCTCCCATCTGTGGTTCCATAATCATTTTCACAGCAACTCAAAGGGGTTCATTTGGAAAGCGGGGAGGAGCGGCGGGAGGAGCCTCACTTTGGAGAAATGCAGGACCTCAAGCCGGGCAGGCAGGTGTTCTTAATCCCAAAGAGTGAGAGTCCAGACACGAAACCATTTCTCTCTCTCTCTCTTTTGAGAAATGTATTTCATATACTGAGCGGTTCTTAAATTAAACACTGAAAAATCTGCTTCATTACTTGTAGAGTGAGAGAAGACCTGCCCTTTGTACCTTTTCTGTTTGACCTTTCTATCAACTTCCTTTAGCAATGTTAAGCAGCTGATTCTCCCAGTTCTAAAAGAGCTTCGATACATAGCATCATTGTCTGATGATCTAATCACAGGATTAGCGAGCTCCTGGCTCTGAATTTTAATCCTCCACTGTGCTGAGTAATTTCCTTGCCAACTCGAACAAGTCAGTTCATCTCTCTTTGTCTCAGTCTCCTTACCTTTAAAATGGGAACAGTGAAGATCGAGTTTCTACGGGTTTCTGTGAGAATTAATTTCTTTAAATATATAAGGTGTTACATAATTACTAAGTCTCATTTTCTGCATTCTCAGAAAAATAAAAGGAAATGTTGTCCCTGCGTTTCCAAGAAACGTTAGCACATATACATTTCACTAGAGACATTTTGTGTCCGTGTGTGAATAAAGATAGGAAAAAAGATAGATGGGCAAGCAGATTGATACTATGTATAGTGTGGGACAAAGCTGTGCGGAACTCTGTGGCATAGCAATCAAATGCGATATACTCAGGTGGGGAACACCAGCAAGAGGAGATGAACACTTGAAAAAAAAAAAAGCAGATTCTGTTTCTAGGAAAGTGTCCTTAACAGTAAAAAATGAGAGAGTAGAAATAAAGAAAATGTGTGTTATGTAAGCAGAGTTGTTTCCAAATTGAAAGCTGTATGAGGAGCAATATCAACTCATCAAGCTAAAGTAGCCACGAAGCTTCCCTCTCTGCCTTGTCTGAGTGAGGGACAGTTTCCCTACGTAGCAGAAGTCATGAAGAACATTAGCATACGTGTGTGGAGGCATCCTGAGAAACAGGAAGCTACCTGGGTCAGGGCCTTGCTGCAGTTTGTTCCAGGGAGGGGAGGTGGCAGGCAGGGGGCAGTGGAGAAAGAACCCACCCCAGGGTGAGCCAGGGGGCCTGGTTGGCATCTGGAGAGAAGATGGAGGAGTGTGGGGATTCACATTCTCCATAATACTTGAGACACACTCAAAAAGGCCTAGGGGCCTGCACTACTGAAACACTTGTTACTGCCCCAGGCCCAGGACTTGTGGAGGCGCTGAGCTACCTGTGTATGTAAACTGGAGGTTTCCCTCAGTGGTCGAGTGAATGAATCCTCAGCTGAGTGAGTGTCCTAATAACTCCAAGACCTGCAGTGCTGTCTGGACATCTCATCTTGGTCTTCTACTCCATGGTCTCCCTGACATGCTTTCCTGAAACTTTCTGAATGCAGCCTCATTTTTTAGACCAGAGCTCTGTCTCCCTCACTCAACTACCTGCAATCATTTTATGATTCTCTAAACAAAGGAGTGGTATAGAAGGTATAAAGACCAAGGAAAGGCCAACCAAAATCACAAATGGTTTCTGATTGACCAGATGACCCAAGACCTAGCAATTCTGATGTACCTGGCGTGCAGTAGGCAAACAAAATATTTGCTCATTTATTTGTCTAATTGTGATTGATGACCCACTCTGTTATAGGTATCAGGTATACAGTGATACATAAAACATAATCTTTTCTTTGAGGAGATAACCTGTTCATGGAGTTCTGGAGAATGGGATATAAACAACGAATGCATGAAAAATATATTGAAAAAGACAATAGTTTTCAATAGTAATGGGGCAATTAAGAAAGTAAAAGACTCTAGAGGAACATAATGTGTCTGAAGTCTAAGTAGAAGAGTCAGGGAAGGTCTCTAGAGAGAGAGACCTGTGCGGGGCAGAAGCCTGTGTGAAGGGCAGGAGAAGTACAGTCCAGGCAGCGTGAAGAGCAAATTCAATGGCTGTGCAGAGGGAAAGAGCTTGGTGGGTTCAAGGGCCACCAAGAATAACCCGTGGCTGTGGGAAGCAGTTGTGGAGGAGATCAATAGAAAACGAGGTGGTGGAGTAGGCAGGGGCATGTCACTCCATATCTTATCCACCAAGGGAAGGAGTTTGCATTTTATTTCAAATGCGATGAGAACGCATTCAAGGCTTTAATCTGCAAAGTGATGCAGACTGGTTCATGGTTAACCAAGAGCTCGGCTTGCAGTGTTGGGAATGAACTGTTGTGTGGGCTGGGAATGGGGAGTTATGGAGAAAGAGAGGCCAGGTGACTGGGTAGGCCAAGGCAAGAAAATGATAAGAGCGGACATGGGGTAGAAGTGGTAGGATTTGAGATAAAGTACAGCCAGCAGATCCAACAATTGATTGGGTGTTGGGGTTTGGGGTTTGGGGAAGAGAATCAAGAGGACTCCTAGGATTAGTTTAACAAAGAATGAGTTAATTCTTTAATGATTACAATAACTAATTGATTCATTAATGTTGCTTGTTTTGGAACCATGGAAAATCAATTCTGGAGAAAGAAAGCTTTATTAGATAAAGAAAAATACATGATCATAATAGTTAACATTTTAAGAGGATTTGCCATTGTCAAACACTGTGCAAGTGTATAAATATACCCACGTTTCTCATAACAGTAATGAAGAAAGTTATACACCACTCCACTTTTGTAGGTTTTATTAATGCCCCACAAATTTGTGGGGGAGACCAAGGATGGGTGCCTCCAACTTGTGTCTTTAACCGTGATTCTCCGACCTCTAAGTCTATAGAGCTGCTGAATATCCAAATGGTGGTGAGTACCTGCATACTTGGCTGAGGTTCAACATTTTTATATTTGACATAAAAAGACATATTAAAAGAGACAATGCATAGTAATAAGCACTCAAATAAATGAACGTTAAATAATATTGAGGTAGCATTTTTCACTTACTGATTGGTCAGAAAAGTTTTATGTAATACCATGTCCTCTGGCACAGACATGGAAATACTGCAACTGTCTTAGGAAGATGTTAATTACTAAACTCCTTAAAAAATATATATGCATAAGAGAAAAGGTTGAGAAGAAATAGTTACAATAGAGCAATAAGATATTGGGTAATGTAATTTGTGTACTTTAAAAACATATCGAGATATATGCTTCCATAATTTAAAAATATCCATTGATATTAATTTAAAAACACCTTTGTAAGACTTTTCATATCTATAAATTTCCAATTCAAAAAATTATTTATCAAATCATGAGTATCATATTGCTTTTCAGCAAATCTAATGAACATAAGATGTAGAATAGACACTGCATAGTCTGGACCAGGGAGAAAAGGTGTAAGCTTCCAAAAGGGTGGGCAGGTTTCACTCAAGAGATTCTGTTGGTCATGAGCGAACACTGAATTATATCACCAAGTCCAGTCTAATCTGGTCAAATCTGGAGAAAATAATGCACGGGCTGATATTAACGGACTAACCTTCATTTCAGATGCACATCAACATGTCCTTCAAGGAGGTATTCTCTTTAATCAAATGACGGCCGTCCTAAAATGAACCGCCTTTCACAGTTGTCACCATGTCATCAAAAATACCTCAGACTGGTTCTGCCACCCTGCTGTTCCACAAACGCCATTATAGCAAATCCCAATGCAGGGAAACTAGCTCTAAGGATTTTTTTTAACAATTCTGCTTTGTGCCCTTTGTTCACATTTCAATCACAACACTTAATACATCACCTTTACAATTGTTTGCTTCTTCCCCTAGTGAGTGAAATCCTTGAGAACAGGACCCATACCTTGCCGTTATCAGCTACTACCCAGCACGATGTGTGGCTCTTGGAAAGCTGAGCACACCTATTTGTTGAATTAATGAGCCCATCAATCCATCAATCTAGTCCAATGCACTCATTTTACTAAGTCCACAGTGCTAGTTAATGGTAGATCCAGGGCTACACAAAATGTTTCTTATCTCTCAGAATTCCCACCCTCTAGTTTATAGCACCCAATGCATCTATTTCAAAGCATGTATGCATAATACACAATTAAGTCAAAGTTGAAAAAAATTCCCTGACATCATTGGAATAACATTGGACCTGCATTGGAAAATACCATTTTCTTTGTTTTTTTTTAATTAAAGTTTATTGGGGTGACAATTGTTAGTAAAGTTACATAGATGTCAGGTGTACAATTCTGTATTACATCATCTATAAATCACATTGTGTGTTCACCACCCAGAGTCAGTTCTCCCTCCATCACCATATATTTGATCCCCCTTACCCTCATCTCCCACCCCCACCCCCCACCCCCCTTACCCTCTGGTAACCACTAAACTATTGTCTGACAATGAAATCTCAGAAAAATAAATAAAATAAACAATTAATTTTGCAATTGCAGAAAAAGAATAAAATACCTAGGAGTAAACTTAACCAAGGATGTGAAAGACCTATATGCTGAAAACCATAAGACATTTTTAAAAGGAAAATACCATTTTCAGTATATATAATCAGAGTTTTGTTTCTGACTGAACTGAAGGATTGTTCTTGGTGATGGCTTCCATTTGCAACTTGTGTTGTGGTTTGTAGGAGGGTTGGGGAAGAGGAGCTGCATCAAGAAACAGGAGGAGGAAGTGGGGGAGGAAGGAGAAAAACAATTGAGAACATGATGTAGGGAGAGGAGGATTTTAAAAAGTAAATTAAAAAATATAGCACGTTGCACAAGTAAAAATATTTCTACAAAAATGATAGTGAAATGGAATTAGGCCCAGCATCACATAATAAATGTGTTCCCATCCTGCTGCATGAAAATCTGTGGGCGAGTTATTAACAGCAGATGGTTCCCTCTAACACCTGTCTGTATCACAACCCTTTCACTTTTTTTTTTTTTTTTTTTTTTTGCTGAATTGCAGGTTTCCATTAATGAAAACTCTGAAGATTCTGAAACGGTTTTCAGCTCTGGGAGCTGCCCACAGACAAGCAACTACAGTGAAGGCATTTGGAGGAGATGGGGCATGAGCTTATTGCATAGACTCCACAGAGCTCTCTGAGCTGCATAGAATTAGGACCTGTGCATACAGAATAAAATTTAAATTTCCTTCGATGACATTTAAAGGTCTGGGGGGAAATCAGCTCTAGCACTTAGGCTGTTCATGCTTTGAGCACCAATAGGACAGAGCAGAGGAAGCAACCACAGACTTGTGGAGCAGCCATGAGCTTGCTTTCTTGGGCTATATCTGCTCTGAGCATATGTTGTTTCTCCCAGGGAATGACAAAGGTGGGAACTGCTAAGAGCCATGGCTAGCATATGCATCATTTGATTTGGCTGTGAATCAAATATAGCTTTTCCTAACAGGTGCTTGCCCTCTATTGTATTTGGCTACAATTTCAATGAATAGGAAGGAACAGAGTTAAGAGCAGTAGCTTTGGAATCAGTTAAATCTGGATATGGTTTTGACTCAACCACTTGTCTGTGTGACAATGAACAAGTGATTCAACCTCCCTGACTGCATTTTCATCTATGTAACATCAGCAGAGTAATATTATGCCCACAAAGCTTTGTGCAGTTTAAATGTTTTAAAACGTCAAGTAATCAATAAAGTTTGGGCATTTGATGATGATGATGATGATGATGGTGATGGTGGTTATGATTATACTTGGACAGAGAATCAATTGCAAAAATGCTTAAGAGACCAGAGCATTTTGAATAGACATATGCTTGCGTCTATCTATAGCTTTATTTTTTGTGTCTCCACCTTCCTTCTGTTTCTTTTTAACAGAAACTATCAGTTTGAAGTCAGCTTTACAAGTTTATTCTTAGACAATAGTTATTCTATAAAAGCAAAACATCTCTTTTGCTCCGAGACTAGTAAGAAAACAACCTAGAAAAAGAGGAAATGACAAAAAAGCAGTGGAACTTTCCATGCTCATACCCTCTTGCAGCCCACAAGGGGCAGAGTAACAACTCCTAAGGGAAAAGTGTTGTGTGTGTTGTCTTTGGCCCTGGGAGAGATAAGTGAGCCAGGTTGTGAGACAACATACCTAGGAAGTGAGGAAGAAGGTTTCTTGCTTCTGTGATTAGCAGACATGTCACCCAGACTGAACAGGGCTCTTAGTCTTGGAGAAACTATCTCCTTTACTCTTAAGTTCTAAGCACCATATCTGTTTTTCCCAAAGTATGTAGAAATGGCATTTGATTTTAAAAGTGTAACACAATGAATCCATAGGAATTGGCTTCCCATTGCAATAGCTGCACCATAAATTGACTAGATTGCTTAAGAGGAATCCGGAGGCTGCACTGCTTCCTTCCAGGTAGCAGGGCTACAGATGGTGTTTTTGCTCACACAGATGTCTCTAGCAAACCTCTTTGAATTGCTTGAACTTCCAAGAGCTGGGTCACATCCCCTCCATGCTACCTCTACTCTTTGTCTCTGATATAGAATCTGTGTAGATAGAATTTAGTATTAATTGAGGAACCATCCTTTTCACTAAATATAGAACAGAAGAAATGTCTACTCAAACTGTTTGATAATATATAAAATTAAAGAAAGAGAGTCAATATGTCATTTAGTCTGTGAAGTCTACCCTGTTATTTGTTCTATTCTTCTAGCAACTTTACCCAGCTGCCCTAGCTTCTAGCTTTAAAAAGAAAGCTTGAGTTGGACTTATTACTATTTCTTTTCATAACATGCCATATGCAAAGATATTTAATAACAGAGGCACATTTTCTCATTGTTGAATATGAATAAAGCTGAAATAAAACAGGATAACATCAAGGCATTTAGAAGAGACTATATTTAACCTATCTCTAAGAGCTTTCAAGATAGGGCTCATCTATATCTGTTTGCCCCGGGATGATTCAAGGGCCCCTACTGGCCTCTTATTCTTGATTTCTACCTGCTAACAAATAGCCCCAAACTTTACTAGAATGAAGACAAACTAAAGGAAAGATCACATTGAGATCAGGGCTTTGAGCTCCTAAAAAGTTTTGTGGTAAGTATCAACACTGACTATTGAAATAGATTATTAAAAGCCAGGCCTGAGAAGCATGAGGATTACACAGAACACGGTGACAACAGGGGAGGTACATGCTGTTAGCAGAGGGGATGTGCAATAGGCCTGACCACAGTCAATGACAATGAAGGAATGGCTTCACTGCGACAGAACTTTTGAGTTTATATATATAGAATACAGCACATTTGAATAAAATGTACAAGGATAGAAACATAAATATGCTTTATATGTGTGCGTATGTGTGTTTTGTTAAACCTGTTAAATATATGTATTTTAATATTGCAGTTTTCTTTTGTTCCATATATTTGGATGAGCATTTTAAATTTACTCAAGTCTGTACCTGAAATATCTTCTTGTTCCTTTATCACTTCATTCCTCTCTCTCTCTCCTCTCTTTTTCCTAGAACAAACTTAAAGGTCAGGTTTTCCATGAAGCTTGCCCCAACAGGTCTCCCTCCATTCACAGTTTCTTTCATTCTCTTATTCAACAAATAGTAAGGTATCAGGCACTGTGCTAGACAGAGGCTTGCAGATACGAGAATGAAAAACATCCCATGCCTGTCTCTGCCCATATGGAATATGCAGTCTGGCTTTCCTCTTTCCCCATATCACTGTGTGCCAACCTCTTTTATAATGCTATCACTTTTTACTGCAATGTTTCGTGTGTGTGTCCTTTTAACCTACCAGACCTCAATATCTTGATGTTGGGAAAAGCTTTAAAAAAAAAAAAAAGCTTATCTCTGCATTATAGACCTTGCATGCTATCTGGAACATAGTAGACTCTCAATAAACTTGCTGAAATAGAATAAAATTTTAAAAAGGAAAGAAAGAAAGCTGGGGAATGGGACACATGTAGCAACTCAATTTTTTGAACTATTAAAATAATTTTCCAGCACACCACTTCTGTGAATCTGAAATTGAATATGCAACTGATAGTCACCATGAAAACAAGTATCGACACATTTTTTTTTTAGAAAAAAAAACTCTATTTCAGCTCTAAGCAGTGCTTAGAAAATTTCATCAACACATTGTAATATTAATCAAGAATAAGTTGAGACATAATGTTTGGTGTGCCAAAAAATACATTTGCACTGTAATTTGTTTCTTAGAGAGGCCAAGGAAAAGCGTGCAATGAGAATGGTCTGCCTCTGAATTTAATATAAATAATTCCCTGATTGATTGTCCTTTATAAATTGAAATTTGAGTCACTTACTATTCTTTCTCCCATAGTTCGGTCAATATTTGTATGCATTCTCTAGTTTATGATTCTTTTTAAACTAAAGCCAACCATTTAGAAGATTTTCTTTAATATTATTTGGCTTATATTTGAGAGGTTGTTCTCTCTCCTTTAGCTCAGAACCACGATTTAAGAAAAGGGCTTTACTAGTTCTGTAATCAATTTTATTGCCAGTCAGCAAATAAAAGACCTGAGTCAAGCACAAACAAAGGTCTCTGACCCAGAAAACAAACAAACAAACAAAACAGAAAGTCATAGGCTCACATTTCACTTTCCCAGTCTCTTGTGTGTCCAACTTATTCCATTACAGAAATGTTACCTTGAAAGAAGCCACTGAGTGCCTGCACCTGTTTGTACATAAAGGAGTTTATAGTTCTGATTTATATGTATTTTCACACAAATTGGATCATAATGTAAATATTGTATTGCAACGTGTCTTTTTAAATCTTAACACTGTTGGGATTCTGGTCAAGATGGTGGAATAGGTAGATGCTGTGCTTACCTTCTTTCACAACCACATCAAAATTATAACTAAACTACAAAACAACCATCATTGAGAATCACCTAAAATCTAGCTGAACCAAAGCCCTACAACTAAGGACATTCAGAAGCCACCTCGAGCCTGATAGGAGGGGCAGAGACGTGGAATCGGCTGGTCCTACACCCAGGTGTGACCATTAAAAATTGGGAGGGATATCTTGGCTGTGGAGGTTCCCTGCTCCCCCACCCCAGGAGTAAGAGGTCCCAGCCCTACCGCAGCCCAGGGTTTCAGTGCTGGGGAGAGAAGTGCCCATAATTTCTGGATGGGGGCCGGAAGGGTAGCTTTGTCCTAGATGGAGAAGCTGGCAGAGGCCATTGTTTCTCTTGTCACGCACCCCCACCCCCGTCCAGTGTGCTGATGCAGGTGGCGGCCATGTCTGAGTCTCCATCAAGCTGGTTCACACTATTCGTTCACCAGGCTCTGGTAATTCGAGACCATGCCTTACCCAAGTGTCAGGCACACCCAAGCCACTTCCAGTGGCTTTTTTGTACAAACCACCTGCCTTAGCTCATGCTGCAGACTTTCCTAGGGTGTCTCAAAGGTTTGTAGAACCCAGACAAACAGCATCTGGCTTGAAACTGTCCTTTACCTCTGGCTGAGCAACCCTAAACCTGGCACTAGCGGCAGCCAGCCTTGGTTCCCAGCTTGGCCTCTCAAGGCATTTTGAAGGATGGTACAGGTGACAGCCATCTGCAGATTTCTTTGTGGCTCCTGCTGTGTGGCTCCAGGTGGGGCATGGGCTGCTGCTGAACTTGACCTACAGCAGATCCCCTTGAAGTGGTCCTGGGGCTGGCACCCCCAGTGTCCAGCTTTGAAATGAGCTGGAGCATTACCTTGATGCCTCTAAGAATGACACACCCAAGAGCAGACTGCACAGGCACCAGAGCCCTGCTGAGGCAGATCCTGCTCTGTAGGGTCAACCTCTGTACAACTCTTCCATTGTAGTCACGGACAGTCCTGACAACCAATGAGCCTGAGGCTCAATCCCTCTCACTGATGTGCAAATAGCAACCAAGGCTCAATTACAAGAGGAAGGCATACACAACCCACACATGGGAAACACCTGGAGTACATGGCACAAGTGACCAGGAAGATTGTGCCACTGAGTCCCACAGCATACCTACCACATAAGGCCACTCTACTAAGACCAGAAGACATAGAAACCCTGCCTAGTACATAGAAACAAACACAGAGAGGCAGCCAAAATAGGGAGACAAAGAAACATGTCCCAAATAAAACAACAAAACAAAGCTCCAGAAAAAGAACTAACCAAAATGGAGACAAGCAATCTACCAGATGCAAAGTTTCAAACACTGGTTATAAGGACTCTCAATGATCTCAGGGAGAACTTCAACAAAGATATAGGAAACATACAAATGGAGATAGAAAACATGAAAAAGGACCAGTCAGAAATAAAGAATACAATAATGGAAATGAAGAATAGATTACAGGAGATCCATGGTAGATTAGATGAAGCAGAGGATAGAATCAGTGATGTAGAAGATAAGGTGGCAAAAAACACCCAAGCAGAACAGCAAAAAGAAAATATAATCCAAAAGAACTGAAAAGAGTTTAAGGGTTCTCTGGGACAACATCAAGTGTACCAACATTCACATTATAAGGGTACCAGAAGAAGAGAAAGAGTAAACAATTGAAAACATATTTGAAGGTATAATGACAGAAATTTTCCCTAACCTGGTGAAGGAAATAGATATACAAACCCAGACAGCACAGAGAATTCCAAAGAAGATCAACCAAAGACGCCAAAACCAAGACACATCATAATTAAAATGTCAAAGGTTAAAATCGAAGAGAGAATCTTAAACGCAGCAAGAGAAAAGCAGTTAGTTACCTACAAGGGAGTTCCCATAAGACTGTCAGTTGACTTTTCAACAGAAACTTTGCAGGCCACAAGGGATTGGCAGGAAATATTCAAAGTGATGGAAAGCTAGGACCTATAGCCAAGATTACTCTACTTAGCATAGCTATCATTTAGAATCGAAGGCAGATAAAGATCTTCCCAGAAAAGCTAAAGGAGTTCATCACCACAAAACCAGTAGTATTACAAGGAATCTTAGAGGAGCTTCTTTAAGACAAATAAATAAATAAATAAATAAATAAATAAATAAATAAATAATATGAGTAATAAAATAGCAATAACTACCCTGTTTCTCCAAAAATAAGATCTAGCCAGACAATCAGCTCTAATGTGTTTTTTGGAGTAAAAATTAATATAAGACCTGGTATTATATTATAAAACCTGGTCTTATAGTAAAATAAGACCGGGTTTTATATTAATTGTTACTCCAAAAGACGCATTAGACCTGATTGTCTCGCTAGGTCTTATTTTCAGAGAAACATGGTATATACCTATCAACAATTACTTTCAATGTAAATGGATTAAATGCTCCAATCAAAAGATAGGGGCTCTGGATGGATAAGAAATCAAGACCCCTACATATGCTACCTATAAGAGACACACTTCAGATCGAAAGACACACAGACTGAAATTAAAGTGATGGAAAAAGATATTTCATGAAAATGGAAACAAACAAACAAACAGAAAAAAGCTGGGGTGGCAATATTTATACCAGACAAAATAGGCTTTAAAACAAAGACTGTAACAGGAGACAAAGAAGGCCCTAGTAATCCCACTTCTGGGTATTTATCCAAACAAACCCAAAACGCTACATCGAGGGGACCTGCTGATCCATATGTTCATTGCAGCATTGTTTACAAAAGCCAAGATAAGAAGGCAGCCTGGGTGTCCCTGAGTGGATGAATGGATAAAGAAGAATTTGTACATATGTACAATGGAATATTACTCAGCTTTAAAAAAAGAAGGGAATCTTGCCATCTGTGACCTGGATGAACTGAAAGTGTTCTATGCTGAGTGTGATAAGTCAGACAGTGAAGACAAGTGATTTCATTTATAAGTGGAAACTGAAGAACAAAGTAAAAAATGAAACAGAAAGAAACAGATAGATACAGAGAACATTTTGATAGTTGCCAGATGGGAGGGGGTTTAGGAGTGGATGAAAAGGGAAGGGGTTAAGAAGTACCAATTGGTTGTTACACAGTAGTCATGGGGATGTAGAGCATAGCATAGGGATTATAGTCGATAATATTTTAATAACTATGTATGGTGTCAGATGGGTACTAAATCGATCGGGTGATAGATGGGAGGGGGTTGGGGGCAGGGTGAAAAAGGTAAAGGGATTATGAAATACAAACTAGTAGTTACAAAATAGTCATGGGGATGTAAAGTATAGGGGATATAATCAATAATATAGTAAGAATTATGTATAGTGCCAGATGGTAAACTATATAATACTGTATGTTAGCTATATTTTAATAAAAATTTAAAAAATAAAACTTAACACTGTTACTGTATTTCCCTGTATAACATCATGTTGATCTATTTTATATTTTTATCTGCTGCATAATATCCATAGTGATAATGAGTCATGATACATTCAAACAGTCCCCTTTACATGAGCATTCAGGTTATTTTCAGGGATGTTTACAAATAATCTCAATCAATGTTTTTTCAAACTTACATAACAGAATAATCACTTTTTATGTTCAAATGAAAATTTATAGAGCTCTCCAAAATACAGTACACAATAAATACAAGACTTCTCTAATCAAAGTTACATTCAACAAAGGAGTGTGTGTAGGGCCTGGAGCCCACCAACTTAGCTTTGAGATTTCTCCCTGAACCTCTCTGCCCCACGTACCACCACACAGCTTCTGAGGTACACTGACCGAAGCCTGCTGCCCACATAACATGATTTGGAAAACCTAAAAGACCAGGACAAAAAGTCTAATGAGTTTCTGTTCTAAGAGCTAGAGGTATCTAATCAGATGGCCCAGAGATAAGTGAAGATACTATTTCACTGAATGTCTTTAAACTTCCAATTTAAGATTCCAACCTAAAGATTGTATAAATGACAACCATGCGATCTTCAGAAAATAGTCTTCCCACATGCATAAATGTGGCAGGACTGAAGGGCACCGCAAGTAAGTCTTTTCAACACAAGTTGCTTCTTTTATTACTCAAGATGATAAGTGACTATAGTTTATTTGGTATGAGATGGACTGTAAGAAGTTTTTTATTGCAACAAATTTGTCTTCCAAATTATGTTTTCTGTAGGCTTGAAATAAAGTGCATTTCAACCCCTATGCACTCCAACTGAAAAGAAGAGCCAGCGACCCTGATGAATCATGTATGACAGCAAGAAATCAATGTGGGACTCAAATCTATTTTTCACTCAAAGTTGATAATTCATATTCTTTTAAATGATAAATTATAAGAGTTTATATATAAAAATAAAATATCCTGGTTATTGTTTTCTGCAACAGGTAAATTCCTCAACATTTAAATGCATATTGTACTGCATAACTCCCAGTGATTTGTATCACTTTTGTACTTAATAGGTACTCAGAAATTATCTGCTGAATCAAACAGTGAACTTTAATGAAATTTGTTTTCCAATTTTCAATATATAATGTGTACATGTGTTAAAGGAATATGAGGAAATTAAATAATATCCAGAAATTTGATCAACTGTTGATTGTGAAATGACTACTTGGGGTTCAAAATTAAAACAAAAAAATTCTGTAACATCAACAACTGTCTGTAAATTAAGCCCGTGTGAGCACAACTCCAAGATAGTTCCTTCTGCTCAGACCTTCCTCCTCCCGTTGTCTGTACCTCTGACTCCTCCTTGACTCCGTTTCTCTCTCCCATAGCTGCCTCGACTGCTCTCATCGCGCCCTGATATATAGAGCTCCGTACTTTGAAACTCTGCCTGAGACTTCTTAACAAGACCATCTCCCATAGTTACATGACCATAAATCTCAGATCTTTGAGAAAAGCCCAGTTTTAAAGTAATCCATCTCACTTTCCCTAGGAATACACTCGTTTGTCAAAACACATGTCTTGATTAGGAAATATGTCCATGATATCCACGTTACAAAGTTATCTCTCCCTCTTTCACTTCACCTTACACCCATCAAAACTACCATTCATTCCAAAAAAATACACCTGATGCAATTTAATCTTACAAAGTGGGGAATAACCTGACCAGCTGCGATAGCTGTACTTTTAGGGAGAGGCTTATTGCAAATCTACAGGGTCCCTAATCCAAGCAGATATGTATTGGTCCACAAAGACTTTTTAGTACCCATCTAATTATACTTTAACTGACCATGGATGCAAACAACTTACTAATGTTCCTGTTTTTTAAGATTTTTATTATTCATTTTCTCCAAATGAGGTGTGTGTGTTGGAGGGTGGGGTAGTTGTACACCTGTATATAGGTACAAACGAAAAGAGAAACTATAAAAGGCGATGGCATTTTGGTTGCCACAATAGTTACATTGTGGTATGCTATTATATCAGCCCTTTTCTATCTTCATTAAAGCTCTTAATCATAAATTTTCCATGCATTCTCTATTCCCTCCAGGCATTGTGAGTCATGTCTGCTCAGAAAGACACAGTTCTCACAGGCTGCCACTCACAGCCATTGTGAGAGACAGACACCTCAGCATTCACTATGCACGTGTTTACTAAATTCACAAACAGAAGACAGTTTCACACAAACACACATCTCAGTGGAGCTACTGCACAGATGTCAGATTTCCATGGAAGCCTCCCGGAGGCACACAGATCCCACAATGGACTATTTTTAGTTTTGATAATTAATATTGGAAGAGAAAGGGAGGAGGATGAAAATGTAGCTCCAGCAAAAAAGCAATTACCATCTATACCATATATTCTCACCTACAAGATGTGTTATTTTCAAAGAAATAAAAAGAGAGACCTTCCCCCAAACCTATAGATTTTTATGCTACTCCTCCCATGAGTAGACATTTAATTCTTCCCCTTCAAAATTCCAGAAATAGCTCAGTCTTATAGGTTAATATATGTAGCAAGTGTTATACCAACATGGATTTCACTACTACAAAAAAAAATATGTTTGTTTCTAAGTCCCAGAAAGCAAGAGTTTGCTTCCCTCATGCAAACCAAATAATCATGATCAGCAGTTGCTACACTACAACTTGGGCAAAGCATTCCTAATCTTTCATATGGGACCCCCCATGTCTCATTGTTAAGACATTTCCCTACTCACCCACAACATCACTGAAATTGGTCTTGTCTATGCAGACTTTTGCATTGTTTGTGGATTCATCTACATCTGTTAAATAAGGGCACTTTTGTGCCACCTAAATTAAATCCAGTCCATGGTGAAATGCAGGACAAGCTTTGTGTCCCTCAGAGTCCAGAAATACTGTGAAAGGGATAGTAGAACCTTCATCATGACCAAGCAAAACTTAGACGTTTCTCATTTATATCCCTGACACTGTGTGAACCCCCCTCCCCCCATCCACTATCCCTCTGTACGTTGCCCAAATTAATTTTCAAAACCCCATGGTCATCTTGTGGTTATCGACTATTTTCTAAACCTCTCACCTTCCCCTTATCCCCACCCCCCCGCCCCTCTAGCAACCCTCAGTTTTTCCTACATGTTTCCAAAACTGTCTCTGATTAGTTCATTCACTTTTCTTTTCTTTAGGTTCCAGCAATCTTTGTCTATGCAAGCATGCTCATAGTCACTTTCCATTAATCCACAGTTTGGAGCTGAGGTCCTGAAGGGAAGAGGGCTGCATTAGGGAGAAACAACAACTATTCTGATTTCTTAATTCAGTTCTCTTTTTAATGGAGTTCTCTGTCCTGTTTGGGATCACGATCCTATATCTTTCTTGTCATTCTGAGTTCTCCCCACGTCTATAAAGTTTGTCCAATGTTTAATCATTTTCTGACAGCATTTCCTCGATTTCCATCACAGTCTGCTCTTCCTGGGACTCACATTTGTGTGGGTGCTGCACCAGAACCAGTGCTTTCCTTCCTACACCTGTATGTCCAGCCTAGACTTGGTCAAGATTGACGTCTGCAAGGTATCTCCTACTAATATATCCCAGGAATCTCAAATGCAAGACACTCGGAACCAGCCTTAATACCTTTCCCTCTAACCCAAACCCTTCTCTAATGCTTGCATCTCAGTGGCTGGTGCAACAATCCACTCAGTCACCGCAAACGGAGCTGCACATGTTTCCTCTGGCCCCTGGCTCTCATTTCCCACATCCAATTTATCACTAGTTCAAGAAACTTCATCTCCAAAAGAGTTCTGGAACCCATATATTCTTCTTAATTTCCACTATCACCATTTTGGTTAAAACCCTTCTCATCACTTGCCTGGACGACTAAAGCACCTTCCTAAAGTGACTCCCTGTTTCCATTTTCTCGAATTCATCCTCCATAATCCAGAGAGATCTTTCTAAAACACAAGCAGAACTGTGCAACTGCCCAACCTAAAACCTTGCAGTGGTGTCCTATCCCCTAAAGGACAAAATCAAACTCTTTAGTGTGGTGTATAACCAGGCTCCCACTTTTCTTTCTAATGTCTTGCATGTCTTTAGATTGTCATCCTGCCTGGTATACTGCATTCCAGTACACTGAACTGTTTGAAAGTGCTCTCACAAGTGTTGCTTTTTAGTTATCTCTTTAATTTGATTGTACTTTCCTAATTAACTCAATCACATCGTACATCCCAGACTTAGTATTTGTCTCTTATCCTTTAAGATCCAGCTCCAGATTTTTCCCAGGTAGAGTTCCATTAACAGCCATGATGCTTTGTGCTAACTCTAATCCTGAACTCACCAGTGATATAATCCTTTGGAACGTACCTTATTCACTGTTGCATACCCAGTGCCTGGAATACAAGTTGGTGCATTTTTTGTTTTTGTTTTTATTTTAACATTTGTTTCTAAATATTCATTTGTAAAGCAAGGTCCTCATTATGAAGAAGAGCAAGAGCTCAGATTCCTGTAGTGTATTTGTTCCATGCCGCTATCCTCAACAGTTAAGTAAAGTCCCTATGAGTAATATGGCAAATTGAGGAGCCGCGGTTTGGAAACAAAATTCTTCCTTGAATTGATTTTCCTAGAAATGTTTCAAGGAATCTGTGCTTTTGTTTTGAGTTTTATGCTCATTTCCCATACCTATCTGTTCACCCCTAACCATACCAGACCCTTGAGCTCCCTCAAGATTGAGTATGGGGCTCTCTGTTCTTCTCATTTTGGTCACTTCTCCTGGGTCACTTCCTTCATCCCCATAACTGCAGCTATAACTTCCTTGTGGAAGATTCCAACATCACCGACTCCAACACTGACTGCCCTTCTGAATGTTGGGCCAATTTTCAAACTAGAGGCCAGACTGCTCTCCTCCTGAATGTTTTACTATCAATTCAAACAAGACATTGTAACCAGATTTATCCTTTATCCCCCAAACTACCCCTCCTAATGACTTCCCTGTTTTATTTGATGGCACCAACACTCTAAATCACTCAGCCTTGAAAATGCAGAATCAACTTTGTCATCTTCTCCTTCTCTGCCTCCCACACTTAATCAGTAACAACAGCCTCTTTAATTAATATGGATATGGGGCAATTAACAAAGTTTTCAGATATGACAAGTAGTTTGGTTTAATTGATGTGGAGGGTATATTAAAGAATTGATGGGATGTAAGGCCAAAGTGCCAGCATAGAACCAGGTGCTCTGGATCCTTACCTTCTAACTAAGGAGCTGGGAATTCACTTAAAAGGACATTTTGAAGGTGGTGAGTATTCTATGGTAAGAAATGAATTCTAATAAAAATTAATCTTATCTTGGCATGTAGAAGGGTTAAAATGATGGTGCTGGGAAGGTGTTATTTAAAGTTAAAAACAAAGCATCACAGCTCAGTTACTAACCAGCTGTGTGACTTTCTTAAGATACTGGGCTTCTCTGAGTTTAAGTATCTTAATGATGTCTATCACAGGAACATTTTGTGGGTTAGCGATAATGCACATGAAAGCATACGTAAGACTGCGGGCACATTTGAGGCACTCCATAACTCTTGCCATGATTTTAAGAGTGCTTACTAGTTAGCAGGGGATGTCCTTGATTTCTTGGCTGCTCTGGCCCTCAGCCCTGAATACAGCTTAGTTCAATACCAAAGAATGTTGAGATTGTTCTTTTTTTTTTTTCTTTTTTTAATTAAATTTATTGGGGTGACAATTGTTAGTAAAATTACATAGATTTCAGGTGAACAATTCTGTATTACATCATCTATAAATCCCATTGTGAGATTGTTCTTGGACACCCTCAGCCTCAGTCAATGCCCTACAGGAACCTGCCTCCTACCTTCCATTTAGTCTACAAGCTCCCTTAGGAAACAGCCATGACATGTTCATCTAAATATCTACAAAGTATAATCAGCACCTAACACATAGGAAAGTCTCTATATGTGTTGAATGAAGATACGAGTGAATGAGTCAAAAAACATAGCTTGCCAGTGACTAGCTTCCTTTCAATTCTAGTTAGGTTTACAGCTATTTGAACAGCAGCATACTTCTCCAGTTCGATGAACTCTTTTGAGTTACCCTTGGCACTTATAAGCAGATACTGTCTGGTACTTGGGTGCTTTTTCTTCTTTCCAAGTGCTTTCAAGTACACTTTGAAGGTGTTCAGATTGGCAGAAGGAGTTCCTCTTATATCTTCAAGAAATAAGGTAATAAGAATGCTTTAGTCCTATTTACATTAAAAGTTAATGTCTTTATTTATTCATCTACTTTTATGGATCTATTGTACTTTCCTAAATCCATCTGCAGCGCTTTGGGTTTCTCTCTGGACAGAGTTGCCCTTGCTCAAGCTGGATATATATTTAGAAATGGGCAATTAGCAGCCCTATAAACTGCCTGGTGAGGAGACACTCTTCCTGTTCTGATGATGGCAGCCGTCAGAGACCTCTCAGACAGGCTCTGACCTCCTTGACGTCCACCCTGCTCTTTTTAGGACTTCACTGCCTGCTTCCTCTGCATTTGACTAAACATCTCCTTTCCCAGAATAGGAAATGACTGGTTGCTTTGGCTTTGTAATTTGGGGGGATAAGGCATGGACAGAGTCAGAGGCTTTTCTTGGAGGGACTGATCCCAGGGGGCCTGCCCCCCCCCCCACCATAACCCTACACTACTGTCTCTACATAAAATGAAGTCACTCTTCAAGTACCATCATATCAATCTCCAAGCCTTTTCCTTTTTCCCATTTCTGGAAAAATGGGACTGTACTCCATTCAGGAGCCAATTAGATCTTCCTGAATTTGGGAATTGGAGAAAAAAAATAGATATGTTGAGAACTGGAATGAAAATAAAAATCTGCAAATGAAGTAAGGAATAATCCCTTTGACTTGGGACTGGAATTGATAAGTAAATAAGTGCCCCCCATTTTTATTTCATTATTTCTGTTAATAATAGAGCCAATTTTGGGAGACAGTATGTAGGAATTGCTCCCTAGAGGTTTCTATCTATCAAGTTTTAGTTCCATAAGTAAGTGTGGTGTAACTTGAAAGAAAAGAGTTATTTTTTTCACTTGTGATAGAATTTTGTTTTCAGGCAGGCCTGGATTTTAATTCCATCCCATCAGAAATTAGGGAAATGATGAAAGTTACCAGCAGAGTGCTGATTCACCAGTAGATACCCAACAAATGCTAGCTGTGATTATTAATATTCTACTGCTGTCATTATAATTATCAAGATTATAACATGACCAGGAGTGGTACTACTAGGGCTAATCCATCTCTAGATTGTTAGGTTCTTAAAGCACAAAGTACAGGGATTAGAATATTGCCCAATGAGCTTCCCTCCCTGAAGGGCCAAATGCTGCCTATACAAACACTAGGAAGGACTCAATAAATATTGATTGAGACACATTGAATTGGGTTAAGTCTCTGTATCCTAGTGTTCTGTCTCTGATATTCATCATCAGGAACTGGTAATAAAACTTCACAGCTGTATACTTTAATCACACACAGAATATGTGGTCTGACAATTAAGTTTGCGAACTTGTTGCAACGATGTTTCTTGATATCAGAGAGATTATTCATTATGACGTTGTATCAACTGGACAGACAGGTAACCGAGTCTACTATTTGGAAGTGCTGAAAAGGCTGCATGAAAAAGTTAGACGACCTGAACTTTTTGCCCATAATTCATGGCTCTTGCATCATGACAATGCACCAGCTGACACAGCACTGTCTGTGAGGAAGGTTTTAGCCAGTAAACAAATAACTGTATTGGAACACCCTCCCTACTCACCTGATGTGTCCCCCAGTGACTTCTTTCTTTACCCAAAGATAAAGAAAATATTGAAAGAAAGACATTTTGATGACACTCAGGACATCAAGTGTATTACATTGACAGCTCTGATGGCCATTCCAGAAAAATTTCCAAAATTGCTTTCAAGGGTGGACTAGGCACTGGCGTCAGTGCCTAGCTTCCTAAGGGGAGTACTTCGAAGGTGACCATAGTGAGATTCAGCAATGAGGTATGTAGCACGTTTTCTAGGATTCGTTCGCAAACTTAATTGTCCGACCTCATAGAGAGATAGCCTTGAGCCACTTGCTTTTCTAAACTAAAGATATGTTCCACAGCAGTGAAGGACATGGGTTCTACAGTCAGAACTGGGTTCCAGCTCTGACTGTATGATCTTATTAGCTTGTCTAATCTCTGTAATTTGCAGTTTTCCTTTATGAATCCACACAATGGATGACATTACCAGAAGGATTAAATGAAGACTTATCAGAAGGGCTAAATAAATCAATAGTATATAAAATATGGACCACGGTGCCTGGCAGAAAGCACGTGCTCAAATTCATTTTCTTTGCTTTACTTCTATACACCATGTGGATCTATAAGTACTTTGAATAAGTAGCTGGCTCCTTGCATCTCCAGATCAGCATTCTGCTCAGAGACATAATGTCACATCTCTTTTTAATAATTCTGACCAGTCCGGGGATACAGGCCTACTATTTTTATTTCCTCCTAACATTGAAGGCTGTTCAAACCCTGCCACTGCAACTTGTCATCTTGATTTTAATTAAGTAAGGCTTTACAGTACTTGCTTCAGTAAAGCCCAAGTAATAGAGAGGAGGTTAGCTGGTTGAACCCAGACTCTAGGGTGTTAGTCCCTGCTTTGCTGATGCTGCTGGGCAACCTAGATTTGCATCTTGTTGTGGAGGAGAATTAATAAAAAATGATTATGTCACTGTTTGCAGATATGATTTGCAGCAGAAATAATCGATGATAAAAAAAGTAGGACTGGAGACCCTTGGGAGTCAAGTATCCCTTATGAATGGGTGTGATCCTGGAAACCAGCCCTTCCTGGGCCTTCCTAAGGGCTGCCTGGTGTCCAGTCCGTGCCTGGGCATCCCAACTGAATGTGCAGGTTTACTCCAGAGAGTTCCTTTGATCACTGCAGAATAACCACATCAGCCTTGCTCCATTATAGATCTCCATTTTGTTATGAATTCTAACATGTCTGGAATTTTTTCTTTCTTGACATTACCACCACTTTGATCTTGGTTCAAGCTCTTATTAGTTCTTTCCTGGAATATTGCACCATGCTTCTAACTGGTCTCCCTGTCTCTTGTCTACTATAATACAAGCCTTCTTTCATGCTAGTGTAGAAGTGATATATATATATCTCCTGTGAGTTCTTGGATTTAAGTTCCTCACTGTCTGCTCCTGCAGGCAGAATAAACTCCAAACCTTTATGTGAATGGCACACAAGGGAAAGGTGCCAAAGACAACTAACATTTAGAACTGCCTACTTTGTGTCAGGGATTTAATCCAGTGATGCAGCATAATACATTTTATTATGATTTTCATGTCTTCTTTAAAGAAACTGAGAATCAGAGAGATTTGGTAACTTGTCAAAGGTCTCAGGGCAACTATTTGAACTCATATTATCTAACTTCCAAAGCCATTCTCTGTCCACCAGAACTTCACAAACTATTCATAGTGGGCTCCAGTTGCCATTTCTATCCTCATTTCTTCCTCTGTCTACCCTCTGATTCCCTATTCAGAAGCCACACCAATATATCCACAATTACCCACCAGGATGTAAATATTCAGGCTTCCAAGCCTTTGCCTAGACTGTGTTTCCCTAACATACTATCACTCACCACCCTTCACTGTCATGGTTCAATTCCTACTCTTCCTCTGAAGAGAAGTTGAAATGACACCTCACCTAGAAAGCCTTTCTTTATGAGCAGGGCATAATTAATCGTTCCTTCCTTTGTGCTACTTTACCATAGCAATCACCCTTCCAGTCATACTTCTGTGTCAATACCACATCATCATTGCGTTTATTTACATATAGCCTGCCCTCATCTGTTCAATGCCTGGAAACTGTCTGATCCATATCTGTATCTCTGGTGCCTGACACAGCATGGGGTACGTGGAAGGTGATCCGATCTACTTTTGTGGAATGAGAATAAACAAAAAATAAAATATATCAATACCAGAAATCTTTCTTTTCATTGCACTGACATCTGTCTGTCTCTGTAATAACCATCACACACAAAAAAAGCTTTTTCTCCTTGTGAATTCATGTTAGGTTGAGTTAACATTTTTCAAATAAATTTAACAAGGGACATGCTAAATCAGCCCTGCATGAATCAAGCAACCATGCATGTACATGAGAATCAATCACTTGATGTCCCAGATTAAAAAAATAATATTTGTACTGGCACCTTGCTAAATGATAAACTAGCTTAGGTACATGCACGATTGCATCTTTAACACCCCCAAATATAACAAAGTTCTAGCATCAAGGTGGATTTCTTAGCTGTCTCTTAAGCTCATTTAGCCAACTCTGCCAAAAGCACCAGAGAAGGAGTCAAACTTCTTTAGTACAGGTATCTGGTGGTAACTCCCTTTTCAGTTACTTTTAACTGAAGTTTTCTCAAAACAAGATGATAGATGAAAGCTCTGTCCGTTTGACCCTTCAGATACACAACTCCAGGATCCCCATCTCACTGATGTCATCATTTAGAACAAAGCACGTTGAAAGTAAATGGTTGAAGCCATGGCAACATGAGCACCTGCTCTCTCAAGGGCAGTTGGCTACCAAGGAGTATGGAGGGAAAACCAACTGAGAGAGAACAGCATTTACAGTGACTGCCGTTCAAGACTGCGGCTTGGAAGCAGAGGACACGGAAAGGAGAGGCCCTGTCACCTGTGTCATCACTTGCAGCCAAAGAAACCACATCATTATTTCTGAAGGAGCCTCTGGTCAGACATTTCATTTGAAAACTGTCACTGTACAAATGTTTAATTACTTCTCAAATGCAAAGGATGACTGCAAATTCGTGATCTGTCCTGTAGGAAGCTATCAACCTCAACCTCCTTGAGTCACTGGAAAGAAAAACATTTTACATAGAAAATTAACGTGGTTTGATCACTTTGTATTTAAAATGATTTTTCTTTCTTCCTTATGGCTTTGTTCTCTCATCTTATTTATACCTCAAGGTAGACTTTTCAGTGAAAGACCCATGGCACAGTGAGAGATGGCTTCTGTTCTCTCACTCCTCTCATGCTAGGTACTCAGGATTTACTTTAGTTCCAGCCACAGAGCTAAGAAATCACCTGAAAATTAGGTTCTGATTTTAATTAGGAGACCTTCATGGTGCTTCTCCGAGTTTCTTTGAAGACCCAGCTCATTTGGTTTTCACATGTAAAGTTTGAAGTTGTGATCATTTTTAATGGGGATGGTTGCAGTTTCTAACAATGGTATGCGTTCGTTTTAATTTGACAAATATAACTGAATAATTTGAGGTCCTAGATTTAGCCCCGGAGAGAACAAAAAAGTAAGTATGGGTAAATTCTTGCATGCTCTGCTTCTGCTGGCCTCTTCATCTGGAATGCCTCCCCCACCTATTTCCTGAACCAAATCTACTATTTGATTTCCTGAATCAAATCCCCTATTCTCTACATAGATTCCTCTGATACCTGTAATTGAAAATAATTGTGTCCTCCACTAAATTTCCTATAGCCCCCTTTCCGAAATGTTCTTATAACATAGACGGCTAATAACCATGTGCTATGGTTATTGTTTGTTTTCTTCTCTCCCCAAATAGACTTTAAGTTATGTAAGGACCATATTTTTATCTTATGGTAAAGCATGCAGTAGGCACTTGAACCTTACATGTTATATTAATGAAAGGAAAAATTCCTTCAACGTATTTAAATTGTAATAGAGGTATGTGTAGGGGAAAGGACTACAATTTGAAATGGAGAATGATCAGTATTACAAGATAAGTCAAGTGCTCTAGAGAGTCAAATGAGAGAAAGATGTAATTTAATCGGAGGAACCAATAATATGGCAAGGCTCGAGTGACCTGGGACTGAAGGGTTTCCCAGGACTGTAGACTTTTGTGCTCAAACTGGGATTGTCTTGGGCAAATATTCATGAGTGTGTCACCCAGCTCAAGGCTGAGGCTGACTTTCAGTAGCCATGGGAGGCGGCATTCCACAGGAAAAACAGCTCATACAAAGTCAGCGAAAGATATCACAGGGCTCCTCTGAGGAGGAAACAAGTGGACAAGTTTCATCAGTATAAATGATATTCAAGGGTATGGTGAGACCTAAGTCTAGAAAGGGAGGCAGAGGCTTTATAAGGAGAGGTCTAGAGGGTAAGAATTTGATAAATCCCTTCATCATATATGGGAGACATGAAAATCAGGAGCAAGGACAGTGATAAAGAATTTATCTGAATTTGTCTTCAGCCTCTTTTTGACACTTTCCTTCACCATCATCATTATGCCAACCCCTTCCCATAAACACTTCCTAGAGATGGGCAGTGGTTCAGTGCCTCTCGGCCATCAAGGAAACTGGCTTCTCTTCCTGTTCACAAAAGTTTTGAGTCCACTAAGTAAGTAGTGTGTAATGGTGGGCAGGTAAGAGAAAGTGAGGACGACTGTAGATCTTGTACGAAGAACGTTGTTTGGAAACCTCGTGGTTTGGGGACCAGCATAAATCACTCTTACTCACCCTACTTGGCTGCCCTCCAAAAAGGCACCTCTGAACACCACCACACAGGTGTTACTGTTTACCTGTTTGCCAAGAAGGCCAGCACCCACCCTCACATTACAGGGCTACCCAGAGCATCTGGGGGCCAGGACTGGGAGAGGAGATGTATTGCTTATTCAGAGTAGATTCTCGTTTCATAAAAGCAGAAAAGCCATAGCCCAGAGTTTCTGACCTTCGCATTTGATTATTCATACTCTTGAAAAAGTATATAATTATTTCCTCCAAGTTTCTCCATAGCGATTAAAGGATATGGTAGACAGCTGTTTACACGTTAACTGAAGGCAAAAGAAGAATGATTTGGGTTGATTTATCTTTCATTAGGAAGGATTTATGTTGCAGTTCAGGAAGAAAGTTTTGACGCACAAATATATTATCTACATAGAAAACTCTTTTTTTTTTCTTCCTTGAAAAACCTTAGGGGTACTTACTTCCTACATAAATTCATCGTGCACTCAATAATGAACATGCACTTATCAAGTACAAATGTGTGATATAAATAACTAATACTAGCCAGGTAAATTAACACAGCTTTCAGTTCTGTGTGCCAAGTCAAGTCATAACCTGAGCCCACCTTCCTCATCTTATTTTTCTCAAGCTGTAGGTGAATGGCAGATTCTGAGGCCTGATTTATCCTGGGAATTTTCTCAATGTGCTAATTCAGTCACGCTGCATCATCAGAACTGGGAGATGGGGGTGGGAAGAGCATTACGGAGTGGAAGCTGGGAGGTACTAAGAGGCAAGGACGAAGACAAATGCTGGCAAAACAAAGAGAGTCATATTGGGAATGAGTGGTCACAGCAAAAACAGAGATTTCAGAAGCCAAAGCAGGTACAGCTAGAAACAAATGCCCCCCGAGACTGTTGAGGGGCTAGGCCATCCAGATGAGATGAAGCTGGAACAAGCCTCATTCACAGCCGAAGCAAACATGTATTTGCATAAGGCCTACCTAGCATAGTCTTGGTAGATGGTTGGCTTCTGCTGTCTAGTCTTCTATTCTTTATGATTCCTTGTCTAGGAAATGTTGTCCCTGGAGAGCCATAAATGTTTCAGAAGTGGCTTCTCACAGGTTTCAGAAACGCACAGCCAGCTCGCTCGGAACAGCCAACCAGAAGATGGTTAGAGGAAATCTGTGACTAAGCAATGCGTTTAGAAGCTTATTTCTGGACAACATCCCATTTCCAAAAGGGTCATTTAAAATTATACAGGGCAGAACAGATGAAAAAAAGAAACTTGAGAAAAAGAATCCCCTTTTGTTGCAGAAGCAACAGCATGGGATTGGCTGTTGTTCAGGGATGTTCTACTTTATCCACATCCAGGCCTCTTGAAGAGCCTCAGACAACCTGGCCGATGACTGCTATCCTGGAGAAAAGCAGACACGGTAACCCTGCTCTTTAAGAAAACAGCATGTTGGGTAAATCTTTGCTAGTTTACATACAGGAAATATACTCTTTTACCAAGCGAGGAGTTCCTTCTTCATGAATGTAAATCTGGGCATTTTCATTGAACCTTGGATAAATTCCAGCAAATCTCAAAGACACTTTTAGAGTGTTGCAAGAATTGCATAAACTCAAAACATGCATATAAAACAAAACAGCTAATTGATTTTATGTACCTAAGCACTCACCTATAAAATAACTCTCTTGGGGACATTCTCTGCTAAACTGTTGAAATTGTCCCTAAACACTGCAAAAAAAGTCAAGGAAATAGGTATTGGAATCCTGGGGGTTTCTCCCAGTCCTTTGTATAATGCACCTCAGCTTGGGATATCTGCAAATGTTGAGCGATAAACAAAGATGAAATAACCTTTTATGTGGCTATCTCGAAGGAGCAACATGTAACACCTCGCATCGGATTTTGAAAATAGACATTTTTCACTCCAGAAAAACAGAACCAGTCAATATTATCAAGGCATGAAGAAGAGCTGGACACAGAAGGATTCTGGAAAACCAAGTGGTTGTTAGTGAGATTTCTGGCGGCATATGGTATGTGGGCATGCTTGCACGGAGCGTAAGAAGCAGCAGTCCCCTGAAATCTCTTCTGAGGTGCACTGATGTGTTTGTTGACTTCTCAATTGCTTATTTTTAGAAGTTATCAAACACATTATTTCCATCTAGTATCCAGATAGCCAGTCAACAAAGTCAGCATACTTTAACTTTAAAATAGACCTTATAAACATTGAGGCCATATTCCCTGACTGTGGCGAAAGAGAAAAAAGGCATTCAAGGCCTCCAAAATTGGACTCCAAGAAATTTTTCCATTCCTTACCTCCCACTGTGCTTTCAAAGGACCCTCGGTTCAAACCGGTGAGCTGATCTGCTTCTGCTTCCCAGACAAGTCCATGTTTTTCTACCTGCTTGACTTGCTCTCTGGTGTTCTCCCCGCTGAACACTCATCTTCTCCCTGAATCCTACCATCAGATTTTCCCCAAAGTTATCATCTTTCTTGCTGGAATGTTGTTATCATCAAGGTCGTATTGGGTTTATTTTGTTTTGTCATATCGTTTTTGAGTTAAAATAATTCTGAATGACTCCCTAGCCACAACTGTCATTTAACATCTTTTAAAACTAAAGCCCAGAGAAACTGGACTTGCTCAGGATCACACAGCAGGTAGCAGTGGTAACGCTTCCCTCTCTGACCCTCCTGCGCCCTATGCACGGATGTATCATTACATTATACTTCTTTGTGTATTTGTCTTATTATCTTCTTCCTGTTCCTTGCTCTCTCACCACAAAAGATATATTTCTTTAGGACAAGATCTACCTGAAATATTGAATTCTTGAAAAACCTTGAGGAAGGGCTTTACACATATGAATCTATTTAATTGGGATGAAAAGAAAAAAAAAATCTTTCCCCAAAATTTTATGTACAGGTAAAGGTAAAATCTTTATGATGGCCTTGAAACTAGGACAGGCATTTCCAAAATAAAACTTGATTGGAGATCTTAAAAGCTAGAGGTTACATCTAAGAGAAATTAGATATATGGAAACTATTTGTTCATTTTCATAAGCTGTAAAGTCCAATGACATACTAAGATTTACATTTTTATCACTGTTTTAAATCTGATTACTTTAATAAGCATTTCCTAATGTTCACTATGTACTGGGTGTTTGACAGTTTTTATTGCCAAGGGGCTTATTAGCTGAAGTGTTCAATTCAAATTAAAATATGACACATTTATTGCACATGAAAAGTGTATGTATATTTTATTCAAAAACAGCTAGATTCTACAAAGAATTAAAAATGGGGCAAACACATTCATTGGGCTTCAAGGAACTTACGTTTTTATTGTGATTATGGTGTGGGATAGAGCAAATGAGATGGGTGAAAAATAACAATTGGAAAAGAGTAAGAGGACTACTGGCTTCTGCTAAGGTTTGGAGAAGTCGATATTTGTGGGCTCTTAATGAATCACTGTAACATAGGGGAAAAGATCACAAGTTATATGGTCCATTAGAGCTTATATGAGTCCTTACTCTGACATTTTGTTAGTGGCAGAATCTTGGGAAAATTGTTTCATCTCTTTAAGCCTTGATTTGTTCATCTGTAAAATGGGGCTAATGATGGCATTGTCCTCAAAGAATCAAGGTAAAAATTAAATGAGGTAATACATGTAAAATGCTTAATAAAGTTCACTACAAACAATAAATATAAGCAATTATTAGTTTTTGGAATAGAACTTACAGAGAAAAAGAACCTTAGGCAAAGTCTATGCTTCAGGAATGAGAAGATGATCCACTAAGAGGGGGGAAAAGGTAGATTGGTGAGGGCAAAAGGCACAATTGAAAGTGGTATAAGAGCAAAGTGATATGGGGAAGAGTCAATAACTACACTTGAAGAAGTAAGTTTAGTTATAGCTACCTGGTTCCCTTTATTTCTAACTAGGTAGAAGTAAAGAAATCACTTAGCACGTATTTTTTTTCTAGAACATTGACCATCCCAGAGTAATTCTACCTTGCTGCACAAAAATGTTTTGTGGTACTTACCACATCATTCTACCTTCATCTTTGAAAACACGACTTGCACGTTTTAAAAGTGGATATGAGCTATTGTTGTTGAGAAGGCCATGAATAGCAAGAGGAAACCCTCCCAATCATTACATAGATGGCCATGTTTTTATACACACATACTGACTAAACTGATGCATGCATTCATGAAAATATCCAGAGCTTGCACTAACGGAATGTAGCTCTCTTTTCACGTAAAGCCACAGAACTTGACTTCTCTTTCTGTTACCAACCTTGGTGATTTCTATTGTTGATTACATGTAGGGGCCTGAACACAGGGGTTTCAAGATCCATATTAATATATGAAGTAGATCAATCAGAGTAATTTATATTCCTGCAATAATTTAAAAAAGGAGGGGGGTGCTTGTAATGTTTCTGCTCCTGTACTCCCCTCACTTTACAAGGCTCTGTATAAACAGAGGTCCTCATGTACACCACAGGCGTACTTTCGGGGGCCTTTGAATGTGGTAGTGTAATTAGATGTATCGATCTCCCTCACTACATTGATAGTAACTCAAGATAAGGCTTTAAAAACTTTTGCATTCCTAAGCACTTCCATGCCTGGCCAATGAGAGACTCTATACATGTTTTCCGAGCGACTGAACGTCCCATATCACACTCTGTATTGTATAGTTATTTTGCTTTCTTAAGACAGGTGGTCTCAGTTGATATCTAACTTTACTTCCCTCTCTGACCCTCCTGGGCCCTTTGCACGGATGTATCATTACATTATACTTCTTTGTGTATTTGTCTTAGTGTCTTCTTGCTATCCCTTGCTCTCTCACCACAAAAGATACATTTCTTTATGACAAGATCTACCTGAAATATTGAATTCTTGAAAAATCTTGAGGAAGGGCTTTACATGTATGAATCTATTTAATTGGGATGAAAAGAAAAAAAAATCTTCCCCCAAAATTTTATCTACAGATAAAGGTAAAATCTTTATAATGGCCTTGATGATAGGACAAACATTTCCTTTAAAGAAAAGTAGTGTAGAAGTTCATGCTTCTCCATGTCACCCTTCCCTGTAGGGTCCCACATTATTAGCACTCCACCCCTGTGCCGTTCTCCAACATCATGTCTAATGAGGTGGGTGGGACAGAAGTAGCTGCTCCAATAAAGTAAGTTTTTCCAATCCCACAAATCAGATTATACATCCCCTGAACTCATGAATTATCCCAAACAGGACTCAACTGATGGCACAACTGTCAGTCCAGACTAAGCTACGAATCCTGCAAGAGCCTGAATCTAAACATAGGAATCTGAGCGATCAGTGTGACTCTAGATGCAGGCAAGTTCCACGCAGGCAGTGCTTATCTGTCGTGTGTACTGCTGGTGCCTAATACTTGCCTGGAACATAAAAGGCATATAATAAGTGCCTGTGGGAATGAATGAACGAATGAATGAATGAATGACCGAACGAAAGAAGTTAGGAGGGAAAATGGCATATGGACCTTAAATACCATAAACAAAGATCCAAACAAAAGCCAGAATCTAAGATTTTGGGCTAGAAGTAGTAACAAGCTGAAATAATAAAATTCAGCTCAGAGAGACCTGGTCAGGAAATCTCAGAGATGCAAATCTGCTGAATATGGGCAACTAAAGCTAAGAGCTAAATTCTTTCTGAAACTGAAATTCAAGGGTAGTAACTGTAGCCACTGAAAGACTGAGGTTTCCAAATCCTGAACAGCCTTAGCAGCAAAGACTAACTTGATATTGACTCAGAGAACGGCTGGCATACAATTCCAGATATTTCTCTCACTTAAGGATAGAATTGGACATAAAATATGGAGGTGGACTGTTCTCAATAATGAGGCTTAAGAAGGACTTATATGCTAGGATTAGAAAAAAGCAGAACTAGGAAGGAAGCAGGCACATCATTAAAAGGACTATTTTGTACCTGTTGTAGACTGAGATTTTCACCCAGATAGAGTCACAAGAAGAAATTGGCTTCAAATCCAGTTTTAAAAATCTGACTCTTTCTGTAGGTTTAACAACTATAAAGAGAAGACACGTACAAATATATAGCATGACCCTGACCTAGTCATCTGTCTCGGTACTAAAATGTTTGGCTAGTTTGTGGTGTGTTGATGAAGCCAAGATTACATAAATGATAATCAAACAGTCTTGCCAAGAAAGCAGCTAGTAACTAGCTACATTTTTCCACTAAGGTATTAGAACCTTGGAAAATTGGTTCTTTTTCTTTTCTTTTCTTTTTTATTTTTTAGACTGCAAAATTGGATCTGTTTTTAGTTTTTTTCAGAAGAGAGAAATATTTATGAAGCTTATTAGTGAGCAGACAGCACTTTACCTGATAAATATAAACTATCCCTAAGCCTTCCAGTGTCTTCTTTACCATCTCCCAGCGGAATAGAGCTGGGTTTTTGCACATTAAAATAAATCTTCAGTGCTTTATCACCATGGGTCCTGAAGGGGTTGAATGCAGTGTCAAGAAAATTATTCAGAGATTTTTCCTCTCCACTCACAGTGTTGTAACCTTAATTTAGTGTATCCTCACATCCACTATTTCTTTTCTGAGAAAAGCTGAAATAAATGCAAGTCAGGATGCATTATATGGAAAGCTTATTTGCTTGGACATATGATCACTGTGGGGCAATGGATCCACTTCTCTCTGCCAGAATATATTCTAAGGGGAAGCAGGGGCTGCCTTCTGTTCCCAGGCCCCAGTGCTGGTGTGGCTGGACTGGCTAAGTCAAGTGCAATGCTACATGCATTGGATGATCTAGTCCTTTTCTTCTACCTAAGATAACAGAATAAAATGGCAAAATGTATGCAGGGTGGTATGTTTACCTTGAATCACGCAGATAACTACTTTAATTCTCCATCTTAGAAACACAGATCTATTCATTGAAACGTTTTAGAGAGGTTGTTTAAATCTAGATTTTAGGGAAATGACAATTTTCTAAAGCATCATTTATCCACAAACAATTTAGGACAATTTTATTAAAAAATAATAATAAGAGCACTTATATCGATCCTAAGAATATGAATATAGCAAACAGGTAACTGGGTGCCCAAAATACTGCTTTGCGTACTCAATCAGGCCTTTTATGGAAGAATGTGCTCGATTGTGCAAAAGCAGGTTTCATTTGCACTTTTTTGCTTCTAACAATGGACATTCTATATCCTGGGGGTCTATTTTCAACATGCAGCTTTATAAATTTACCATTTCAGCTTTCTTTTCCTTAAATGTGATTGTGGTCTAAAGCTGCTAGCTCAAGCTCAAACTCCTGCTGCTTGTTTCTGTTTGGGGAGATTCTAAGTGATGACTTATGATCATAATTGTCTTGCAACCTTCATTTTGACTTCCAAGGGCAGTGGGGTAGAGTGAATAGAAGAAATGTTAGTAGTTTTAAGAAAGCTCTGCTTGTTGACAGCAAAGATCATCTTGCTTGATAAAATCAATTTTGATGACAGCACAATCTGAGATCTTTTGTGAAGTTGATTTTATCAAGATAATAGATTAAGTATGTCTGTCTGACAGCTAGATTTTAGTCAAAAATATTTTTTTGTCAAATTTCTCTGCTAGGCAAGACATACGTTATGCATTCGTACTTTTGTTCTTTTAAATAAAACTCCATTTTAGAAAGAAAAAAATCATGGGAAAATATACTGGAAGAAAAAAATGAGCCACTTTTTCCAGTTTTTCTAAATCACGTGTTTCAAAGAGGTGACTATTCACATGAGCCATCAATCATTCCTGAGCCTTATTGGCGTTTGACTAAATTTGTGTTTTTTTCTCCCCTCAAGAACAAGGGATGTGAGAAAGTGGACTGCAAATAAATTAAGTGCTCTTAGGACTTTGCAAATTTTTATCTGTTTTCATTTTGTAATGATGGGAGATTTTATTATACATGAAAATAATAAGCAAATCACATGGTTTTTAGACAGGAGAATCTGGATTTCCTCAGTGTCTACAGATGCTTAGAGGGAGGAGGGCCTCTAAGTAATTACTCATCACTATTGTATACCCAAAGATTGATCTGAAAGATTGCTCCATGCTACAACACCTGTGGGCAGTATTTTGCTCTCACTGATAAAAATTGTACTATATTGCCAAACACAATGGTATAGATCTTAAAACCACCGACATCTTTAGGAAAATGTTCCTCTTTCAACATGAGTTTCTGTGCAGAAGACCTCATATAAAGGTAAGAGAGTATTGCACTCTTAACTTGCATGTAAAACTAAGTTAGAATTTCCTATTCTGGTCCTCAGTGTATGGGTCCAGTCCATCCTCTACAAGTTAGGTGATAGTGAAAAAAAAAAAGTGGTTTAATGCTCTGGAACTTGGTTTAGATATCTTTAGGGACTAGGAAGCAGAACTAAATAATCATCTAGGTCTAGAACTAATACTCTATTCATCTGTTCAATGTATGATTCAATGTATGATACTTGAGGCAAGCAACAGAACATAGGTTCAGGAATGCCACTAATGTTTAAGTTTGGATCTCCTTGTATCTTTTTTAATTTTAGAAATGTAACAAGAACTCAAAAGCATATTAAGTTATTAGGAACTCTAGATGTAGTCTGTTGTGCAACAACTTTTCATATTTGCAGATGTTCTTTGCATAACTTTTATGTGTAGTTAGGATTGGCATTGCTGCTTTCCTACTCAATAGCTGTTCCCATCACCACCACCTTCTTAAACAATCTTCTTCCTGTATGATAGAGACCACCTTCCTCTAAAGAGGCTCAAATATCAGAAACTCATTTCCCAAGCCTCCCTTGCAGTGAGGAGGACATGGGCAGGACATCAAATCTTAATTAGTAGGATCTGAGAGAAAGTTTGAGGGAGGATATCTAGAGAAACTTTCCCTCCTTAATGAAAAGAGACACGAGAGGGAAACCCCTCCTTTCTTTTTTCGTCTCTTAAATATTTTTGTGTCACTATGTTTGTCTGCAAATGACCCCCTCATCTTTTAACTGATGGTTCGGACCTGATGATCAAACCCAAACACTGAGAAATGACAGAACAGCCTTTGTCTTAAGTCTACATTTGTAGTCCTGATTTCCACTCATCCTCTGGTTTCTTTCATGAGATAATAAATACTGCTACTGTTTAGATCCCTTTCAGCTGGTGATGGAAAGGAAACATTTCTTCTCCACTATCAACATTCCTTTTATCTGAAAGAAACCCTTGGCCTTTCTCAGAGCCCCAATACACACCTCTCACCACCAGGGGAAGAGGAATATCTTAATTTGATGAGTGATTTTGGAAAAAGAAAAAAAAAAAAAAAAAAAGAGGAACTTTCAGCCTTTTCCTTTTTCTTGAGAGCTGACCTTCCACAGAGATGGAATAGAAGAGGCCAGGCCTGGACACGGTGGCCTGAAGTTTCCTAGCAGTTCCTGAGAATGGACTTATGGACATCTAATATTTAGGTTCAGAATTGAAATGCCCATTTGCCTCAAGATATAAACCATATTATCCACTTTCAGTTTTTATCAGAAATGATAGCGCTATTTTTATATTTTCTCCTTGTCTACCTTTTAAGTTGTTCTGAATTTGGACATGGAAAACAAATGTTACTAGTAGACCTCCTCAAACACTACCAGTTGGGTGTTTTGCTACTTGCAGCAGAAAACATTTTGTTTCATTGTTTGCATAGATTTTCTCATTAGATCGGGAGAACCTTAAAAGTCAGAACAAACTTCACTTCCTTAGGTTCCCCTTTCATCTGAGCTCAGAGCTCAGCATACAGCTCACACATAATTCTGGTTGCTGATGAACTGATTTACTTGTCACGAAGGCACTAGGAATAAATTTGTCATCCTAGATTTTTTTCAACATGGCGAGAATATCATTAGTTAGGTATTCCATAGATGTATGAAAAAGGCTGAATAGTCATGTTTCTTTATATTCTCTGGTGGTGAAACTCCTCCCTGCCCATCTGAACAGTTGGCAGGAGTCCAACACTGAGCAACAGCTTTGCTGATGGCAAGGACTTACACAGAGGTATGGAGATGGTGGGATTTGCATAGTTTGGCTAAGTGACAATTGAGAGGCGGATATGACAGAGTAGATATATATATTTCACATATAAAGAAGAATGATTGCCTAGTCTTGCTGAAGGTGGGGAAACAGAAAAAAAGACAGAAAGAAATAGATACATTCAGGCTGAATATGGTGGAATCTTTCAGGAAGAGAGTCTCTGAGGCTACATTATATTGTCCTAGAGAAAGAGTGATACAATGAAAATAATATAGCCAAGGAGAGAGACAGACCTCAGTTTAAGTTCCAGCTCTATTACTTAAAAGATACCTGACCTTAACAAAGATAACTTTATTTTTCTGAATACCAATGTTCTCATCTTTAACATGGAAACAGTATTACCTGCTCTTCTAATGTCACGGAATTGTGAAGGTCTAATAAGTTAATGAATACAAAGGAACTTTTTAAAATTACAAACTATTATGTAAATATCACATAGTGCTTTGATAGCAGTTCTGCAAATGTAAGATGTCACCCTAACTCTTCCCTACGTCTCCCGCCCCCCATTGGCAACGCTGTTGGAATAGGAGTTTCCCTCAGGGGCCTAAAACGATACTGCCCAAATCGCCACATGGCACAACCATGCCATCATTCTCTTCTGTTTGTTCAGTTGGACCCAGATGCCCTATCCTAGGGATGTTTACAGGAGGGATTCCTTCAGGGTGGAAAGCATTTCCACAGCCCAGTTCAGAGGAGCATGACTACCAGATGGTCAATGCCAGTGATGTGCTTTGTCACCAAACTGCAAACCTCAACAGAAGTTATAATTCAATGTTCTCCTATAGGCAGATCCTTAGTATCTCAAAGAAGTCTTGGGTGTTCACAGAAAGACAAAAAAGTGGTATTGATTTGATCTGTGTTCTTAACAAATATTCGATGATATGTCTCACTACGCTATATTATTTATAGACATTATCTATTTAAATATATTTCCTCCTATTGTTAGTCTACTGAGTTCTTTATAATACTTTTGCATCAAGGTAATTGTTTTTTAATAAACAGAGTCAAATATAAATATCTTTTCCTTTTTAGACTAGCTTTTAGGTTTCTTGTCTTGGTTTAAAAAATGTGCTTCCTAAAACTCAGTATATATGCTCTCGGTATATTTATGCATAAATTTTTTGAGGTTATTTTGTTCCTTTATCATTTAAGTGTTTAATAAATTTCTAAAAGTCATCTTTTATTGAGATAAAATTTACCAACCACAGACCTTAAGTGTACAATTTGATGAGTTTCAAAAAATGCATATATTCAGGTAAACACTATCTAAAACAAGTCAGGACTGTTCCCTCAGAAAGTTCCCTCAGCTTTATTCCATTAGCAGTCACTGTTTTGATTTTGATCACCATAGGTTAGTTTTACCTATTCCAGTGTCATATACCGTGCTTCCCTGAAAATAAGACCTAGCTGGACAAGCAGCTGTAATGCATCTTTTGGGGCAAATATTAATTTAAGACCCAGTCTTATGTTGTACTATATTGTATTATATTATATTATATTATATTATATTATATTATATTATATTATATTACATTATATTAATTATATTATAAGACCCAGTCTTAGATTATAGTAAAGTAAGACCAGGTCTTACATTGATTTTTGCTCCAAAAGACGCATTAGAGCTGATTGTCCAGCTAGGTGTTATTTTTGGGGAAACACGAGTATATGGTCTTGTATAATATATACATGTTGTGTCTGGCTTCTTTCACTTAATATAATGTTTCTGAAATTTTTTCTCTATGTTGTACATGCCGGTCACTTATTGTGTTTTGCTGAGTAGTGCTTCATGGTATGAATATGCCACAATTTGTTTATCTATTCTCCAATTAATGTGTATTTGGGTTGTTTCCAGTTTTTTTGTTATAAGGAATTAACCTGTTTTAAACATTTTGATACAAGTCTCTTTGTAGACATATGTTTTCATTTCTTTTGGGTAAATACCAAGGAGTATAATTACTGGATCATGGAAGAAGTGTATGTTAAAGTTTATAAGAAACTACCAAATTTTTTTTAAAAAAATCATTGTAGATTTTGTACTCTCACCAGCAATGTATGAGAATTGTAACTGCTCTATAGTCTCACCAATGCTTGGGATTGCCAGTCTTTTTCTTTTAGCTATCCTCCTAGTCATCTAGTGGTATATTCTCTCACTATGAGAACACACACACACACACACACACACACACAGGTAAATATACTCTCATATTATAAATACATATGTGTATGCACAAAAACACGTCCTTTTTACTTATCATTGTAATATACACATTCTTTCATATTACTAAATGTTCCTTACAAGCACAATGGTTGTATATAATCTTCACTAATTAGAATAACATTGTTAAACTGTCATAAATAACAATATGATGAACATCTTTATACATCAACATTTACTCTTTAGTCAAAATTAACAGGTTTTTAATCTCTAGATTAAGGGGTAAGAATGTTTTTAAAGACCTTGCTTACATATTGCAAATTGCTTTGTAAAATAATTTACACCTCACCAATAATGCATGGCAGTGACCTTTTCACCACAACTTTCCCACAACTGAGTATTCCATTTTTTTAATACTAGTATTGTATAACTTTTCGAAAGCTGGCATTAAGCCACTTCACTTTTACGAAAGACCTACATTAATATCTGTTTTCACTAACTGAAAGAAATCCGAAAATTGTGGAAAAGGCAAAAAGTGAAAATAGCATTCAGCATTTGTTTGGCAGTGAGCCACTATCGAGGCAGTGCACACCCCAAGCAGTAAGAGTGTCCCCACCAAGCTCTTTCCCTGGAAACCACACTCAGAATCTCTACACAAAGCTGCCATAGCTTTGAACTGTGTCTGTGAGCATCTGTATTTTACCTCCATTTATATTGTCCATCCGTTAGCAAGATGTGTCCTAAGGTATCAGAAAAGCCTAAGAGAGTTCCTTAGTGTAAAACTGGATGCAATTACTTGTTTCCATCATGGTGAATGAAATAAAGACATGTTGAATACACTGAATTTACTGTGTCCACCATTCCTACTATTCTATGCAAAGAGAAAGATGCTTGAAAGCTGCCAAATTACTATTGGTTATGCTAGAAGCAAAGTGGTCCATTTTAGTGAGCATCAGTAATGGATACAATAGGACGTCTATCACTTGAATGGGCTGATGAGTGTACAAAGCCAGTTGTTTTGTTAAGTTATCTTACACTAGAGAAATCAGTTAGTCTTTTTAGTAAAGTGCAACTACATTGTACATACATTATTTCTACTTTATGCTGTTTGTGTATATCATTTATGCTTTTACTATATGTTAGTGTTATTTTTGGTTTTATGTGTTAATGGTATGATTAATTAGGTTACTTTTAAGGTCTGGGAATGCTCAAAATTTTTCCATATAAATTAATGATAATTGTTTCTTTGTTTTCTGCTGTTTTGTCTTAATGAAAAGTTTCGTAGGAATGCTCTACTTTCAAGTAGTGGGAAAAACTTGTAATATCTTCATATTAAATGAATTACATTATTTTTGTGAATATACATGTGTTAAGAATTTTCTCTTATTTTTGACATATCTGTTCTTATTTTTTGTCTATTAGTGCCTCTTATTTTCCTTAAATTGATCATTACCTATTTATAGAATAATGATATTAAGCCTCTGCTTGGCATATTTTCAGTGAATAAAATTTTCCAGCTTTCTTAACTGTTTGATTTTGTTTTAAATAGAAAAAACTTTGCACCGAGAAAAGATGACAACGTGTCATAAACTGGAGAATACGATTAACTCAATGTTGCACCTGGGGCCAACTAAGAAAAAGCAAAATAAAGCAAAAAATCATTTTTAGGTGTTTCTGACATTTTAAAAGAGGATTTTATTGGTGTAATTAAAAAGTGTGGTTATGTAGCAATCTTTTGTTACTAATTTTTGAAAGCATCTTTAAGAGTTAATCCTATTTTTATATACAATAAAGATATCACTAATGTATCTAAAACTTCGCTAAAGAGTAAATATAAATTAGCTGACCGTATTGAAGGTCAGGTCTGTATAGTCCAAGTGGAAAGTGGAAGCAGTGATTTAGATGTACGCAATTCTCACAGGCATTTACGCTCCTCTGATAAGTTAGGCTGCATAAGTACACCAAGAATTATCAACTGCATGCAATAAATTGTTCTAATCAGATACCGGGGATTTGCTTTGACCAGGTGTGGTAAAACATGAGTGTCTTAAAGGAAGAAGTTTATTATACTTACAGATCCCTAGAAACGGAGCAGAGCACAGCACACAGGCTACATGGGGAAGACCCAGGGTCAGTCAGGAGACAGAGCAAGGGTGATTGCAGGCAAGTTTTATTGTGGTTGCCCTGGAAGAAGCAAGGCAAGGCTAGACAAGGCAGGGCAGGGCAAGCAGGTTTAGGTTTGGATATGTGGAGAGTGGCCCTAAGTATGAGAGCTCAATAAAAGAGGTGGTTTTAAGTGTGGGCTCTGGATCCGTTGGTTTGCATATGAAAGGTGTGCTTGCTTGCAGGCAAGTTGTTTACTACCTTTAGGAATTGTCTAATCCTGGGAAGGGCACTCCCTTCAGAGTTAGCAATGCCCCAGATGTCAAAGCCTCAGCATACAGAAAATAAAGACTAAATTATTAATAATATGTATGAAGTCTGACAATTACATTTGTGAACTTGTTGGAACTATGTTGCTAACCTTTTTTTATTTTTATATCAGAGGGATTATTCACTATGAAGTTGTACCAAATGGACAAAGAGTTAACCAAGTTTACTATTTGGAAGTGCTGTAAAGGCTGCGTGAAAAAGTCAGACGACCTGAAATTTTTGCCAACAATTCATGGCTCTTGCATTACAACAATGCACCAGCTCACACGGCACTGTCTGTGAGGGAGTTTTTAGCCTGTAAACAAATAACTGTATTGAAACACCCTCCCTATTCACCTGACCTAGCACCCAGTGACTTCTTTCTTTACCTAAAGATAAAGGAAATATTGAAAGGAAGACATTTTGATGACAGTCAGGACATCAAAGGCAATCAGAGGACAGCTCTGATGGCCATTACAGAAAAAGAGTTCTCAAATTGCTTTGAAGGATGGATTAGGCACTGGTGTCGGTGCATAGCTTCCCAAGGGGAGTACTTAGAAGGTGACCCTTCAGCAATGAGGTATGGAGCACTTTCTCTAGGAAGAGTTTGCGAACTTAATTGTCAGACTTTCTATTTTTTCTATTTTTTTACATTTAATGTTTATATCTTTTTTTATTTATTGGGGTGACAATTGTTAGGGAAATTATATAGATTTCAGGTGTACAATTCTGTATTACATCATCTATAAATCTCATCGTGTGTTCACCACCCAGAGTCAGTTCTCCTTCCATCGCCATATATTTGATCCCCCTTACCCTCATCTCCCATCCCCCACCCCCCTTACCCTTTGGTAACCACTAAACTATTTTCTGTGTCTATGAGTTTTTGTTTCTCATTTGTTTGTCTTTTTCTTTTGTTGTTTTTGGTTTATATACCACATATCAGTGAAGTCATGTAGTTCTCTGCTTTTTCTGTCTGAATTGTCAGACTTTCGTAAGTTAACAGAACAAATTTCTCAAATTTCTTTATGTTGAACGTAGAATTTAGAAAATACTCCTTTTTATTCAGTTTCCAAATCATACTACTCTTCTGACCGCCTTACCCAAACAATCTTCCAGTCCACTCATTTCTCCCTTTGGGCTGTACCCTATATTTCTCTCTCCTTCACCTTCTCTGTTCACCTGTCTTTCAGCTTCTCATTACTTTGGCCATAGTTACTGCAGTGCTGCCAAGAGACCAGTTGGCTCCTGTGTTCTCCTCTCCCAGCTCTTCTGCATATCTGGGGCAGCCTAATCTTTAAACACTGCATTCCCCAGGCCACTCATCTGCTTACAAATCTCCAAAAGGCCCCCTGTTTTCTTTCATATCAAGTCAAAGTCTCTAAACCTAGATTAAAATATTATTTCTCTGTAATTCCCTTTTTCCTAATTACTATCATCTTTCCAAGTACTACCCACTATTCAAGGCCCCGCAAGCTCTATCTCCATTTCAAAGTACTGTCTTATATTTCATCAAACTTCTGCTCCCATAGAGAGTTATGAAAATTAACTCTGATTGAATTTGCTCTAATATTGTTTATATAAAATGCATCACCCTTCTCTTTAAATCGGATGCTCCTTGAGGTCAAGTGCTGCATTTTGCATCTGCTACTAAGCTATTACAGTACTTCATCACTACTACAATTTTGCACACCATTCACTCTACAGAGAATGTTATTCCTAGGACTTTTGCACGCTAAGCCAGAAGTCACCTGCTATCATCTGAAAGTCAGCTCAGTAAAGACCTCCATGACCACCCCAGATAGTTAATCTGTCTCTCTTCCATAAAGCAATAATATTTTCCTTGCACACAACTCTATTTCAGCATTTGACGATAGTCATCTAATTGCCATGTCTGCCTCCACTACCATCGTATAAGCTACAGAAGGCAGAGACCATGACTTAAGCACAGCAACAACCTCATATCCCAACAAGTTGTGAGTTTACAGAAGGTGTTCCAAATCTGAAGCCTGAATATTGAAGCCTGTGAATCCTGAATGTAACACCTCCCCCCAATATCCGTGCTGTAATGATTGCTACGCTACAGTCATTTGGTTTGAATTATCTTTTTCTTCTTGAGGATACTGTACATTTTACCTACAGATGAAATGAATCCAATCAATTCGTTTGGGAAGTTAGATAATTCACATCACCTCCACAACAAGTCTTTCAACAGATACATAGCTTTCCTGGCCATTCTATATCTTATATTTCCTGTTCCTACATTTTTTAAGCAATTCAGTAACCATTTCTCTCTAGTCTGACACCAAATTACTTTCCTAATTGCAGTAGATATATAATGGATCTGCTTATTTTTTCTCTCTCGATTTGTATTTCACTCTCTATTTATAGCTTTTCAGTGTTGGCAGGTGTGAGTTTCATCACTTGAATGTATCATAAAAAGGTTGTTTCTTAAAAGATATATATATATATATATATATATATATATATATATATATATATATACAGAGAGAGAGAGAGAGAGAGAGAGAGAGAGAGAGAGAGAGATACATTTTAAGAAAGGAATAAACTGTATTAAAATTATGCTGCTGGTAACCACTTGTAGCACCTCTTGTAATTGCAGAAGTCAAAGTTGACTTGTATTCATCTTTTGTTATCGATATATATTGAGTATTACAATTAATACAGTTTTTTCCTTTCTTAAAATGTGCATACATTTTTTGTCTCTCTCTCTTTCTCTCTCTCTCTCTCTCTCTCTCTCTCTCTCTCTCTCTATATATATATATATATATATATATATATATATATATATTTATATTTAAAATATTCTATACACCAGATATTTTCAGCAAAAGAACTAATGTGAACAAGCATACAATCCAAAGCCTGGGTAGCTTGATAGTAGCTCCATTAAAAACATTAATATCATACAACAACGAACCAGCTTATCTGAACCTTAGACTTACTCTCACTTCTTTTGGTACAGTCATTTATTTAGGCCATGTCAACATGCCCTTAGTGGATCATTAGTTCTGAGAAGAAAACCTATTCATACAGATAAACTGATTTTTCAGATGTTACCAGCTTTTCCCATACTTCTGTATACCTTATCTGTATTCATGATAAGGTACACATATTTTAAAAATCAAAGTCTAGTAACGTTAATCATATTTCTCTCTCAGCTTAAAATCCTTATGTGGTTTCCTAATTTTTATTTTTGCATTTGTTTCCTCATAGCATCCAACTTCTGCATTTTTGTCTGGCTTTATCCTCCCCCATATATTCCAGACATCCAAAGCTTAGAGTATCTTCTATAGGTTAGGTTATTCCACAGGTCCAAGCCTGCAATGCCTGTTCTCCCTTGTCATTTGGGTTTATTCGTAATTGTCCTTCCAGAACCTGCTTTGTGGCAACCCTTCTATAAATATTCACATCTGTCCCTACAAGGGGGTAACCATTTCCTCTTTTAGCCCCATTGTACCCTGTTCATACATCTATTATGTCGTGTTTCCCTGAAAATAAGACCTAGCTGGCCCATCAGCTCTAATGAGTCTTTTGGAGCAAAAATTTATATAGCAATTTATATAATATAATATAGCAGTATTATATATATTATATTATATTATATTATATTATATTATATTATATTATATTATATTACATTACATTACATTACATTATACTATATTATGTTATATTATACCCGCTCTTATATTATATTAAAATAAGACCGGGTCTTATATTAATTTTTGCTCCAAAAGACGCATTAGAGCTGATGGTCCAGCTAGGTCTTATTTTGGGGGAAACATGGTAGTATCTAAGATGCATTATCTATTAATATCATTGTTTGTTTTATTCATACCGAAGATGATAAGCTCCTAGAAGAAAGGGACTACAGTGGCCTGGTGCCTACTTTATAGGAGGAGCTCAATGAATGTTTCTGGAAAAAATAAATGGAGGCAAGTATTTAAACATATAAATAAAATGCAATATATTAAGTACTACAATGGAAGTGTGACCAGTATGCAGGGAGAAGCGAGCCTATAGCTCCGGCAGGTCTGGAAACATTTCAACATGGCCTGGGGCTGGGAGGCCTCTTAAAGACAATCACAGTTAGGAATTGTGAAAGATATTTGCAGGCATGGCCTGTGCCCTTCTTTAGTATTTTTCTAAAATTTTTATTGGGGAATATTGGGGAACAGTGTGTTTCTTCAGGGCCCATCAGCTCCACATCATTGTCCTTCAATCTAGTTGGGGAGGGCGCAGCTCAGCTCCAAGTCCATTTGCCATTTTCAATCTTTAGTTGCAGGGACACGGCCCACCATCCCATGCGGGAATTGAACTGGCAACCTTGCTATTGAGCGCTCATACTCTAACCAGCTGAGCCATCCAGCCGCCCTTCCAGAAGCTCAGCAGCTGAGACAACAAGCTCGGTGTCTTCAATCTAGTTGTGGAGGGTGCAGTTCACTGGCAAGTGTGGGACTCGAACTGGCAACCCTGTTGTTCAGAGTTCACGCTCTATCCAACTGAGCCATCTGGCCGCCCCCTTCTTTAGTCTTTATACACAAACACAGGCTGAGAGCTCACCAATGATAAGCAATGTGTTAGGTGCTAGGTATATGGAGATCAAAGATTTTGTGTCTGATTCCAAAATCAGTCCAGCTCATGGTCTGATTTTGAAGCCAGAATGATAAGCAGACAATTATAATACACATATAACTTCTGCCACAGTGGTATGAGTGTATGATTGTGGCATCACGTAGGAAAGGCACCATGTTCAATATTCACACTGTCGAAAGGCTTTCCCGAAGAGATGACATCTGATCTGCATTCTGAGGAGATGAGCAGAGGTGTTTCTGCCATAGGCACAAGGAACTGCTGAGGCTCAGTGATGTGAAGATCATGGCAGTGATTTAGACAGTACAAGAGCATGGCTGATTTTAGACTTGGCGGAAGAGGAAACACATGAACTGACAGAAGTCACAAGTCCCGCTCAGATCACAGATGACTTTCAAAATGTACACCTTTTTATACGACCACTCTTTAAAAGCCTACATTAAGTTCTCCTGTGATGGTCACAGTTCATACAACCTAGAGTAACATTAAGAAGTCACTACGCCAGTTTTGTGGGACACAGACTGAAGGGAGGTGAGGCAGGAGGAGGAAAATGAACAGAAGAAGGGGGGAGGTGGTTCCAGGTGTGAAGTGAAACCGTGTTTCCCCGAAAACAAGACCGGGTCTTATACTAAGTCTTGCTCCAAAAGACGCATTAGGGCTTATGTTCAGGGGATGTCATCCTGAAAAATAATGCTAGGGCTTGTTTTCTGGTTAGGTCTTATTTTCAGGGAAACATGGTAAGAACTTGTATTCAGGCATCGGTTTTGAATATAAAGAAAAGGATGCAGGTAATTAAATACAGGGATGTGGCATCCTTGACAGAGAATGAGAAGGAGTGGGTAGAGGCGTAAGATGACGTGGACTGAGTGACATCACAGAAACAAGAAAGGTGTGTTTCTATAAGGAAAAGGTGACAGACATCTTCAAAATCTCTTGCAGGATGAAGTGTGAGAAACAATATCAAGGCCAGCCACTTAGATGTTAACGATAACCTTGATATGAGCAGTTTCAATCAGGTGGGGGTAGAAGCTAATTATTCATGTTCTTTCCACCTCCTCAATTCTCATAAACACTTGAACCTAGCCGCTGAACTCACTTGCTTGTAGTTACTTTTATGTAATCATAAGGTTATTATTTCCATGAGAGGGTAGCTTTGTTAATTGATAGATTAAGCCCTGCAAATAAGTTATGAATAACAGTTGGAACAGTAAATTGCAAATATTTATTGAGTGCCTGCTATAATCTAGCCAAACTGCTAGGTGTTATAGATATGCTAAACAATGCTGAAATAATTGCTAGCTTCACAGATAAGAGCCTACAGTAGATGTACTAATATATGTTAAATTGAAAAGAGTAATCTAACAGAAACTAATGGCCATCAAATACCCACTTTTTAGTGTGCACAGAAACTCTGAAATTTGTTTTGTTCCTGGGAATGAAAGCGTGTAACAGATCCTTCGGTGAAAAAAAATCTTATTTTTTTTAATGCAAAAGAGTAACCATAGAAAAGCAATTTATTTTTACTGTCACCATCTTAATGTATTATAACCAGTCATAGCCGTCCAGATTGACCCATGTGAGGGAAACTAGACGTAGGCAGACTTCTGGAAGTATCAGTCGTGGGTTAAGCCTGGCCACCCACACATTTTCAGGGTACCTCAGGTGATACATAATATCTAGCTCTTCCAGATTTTCTTTTTAAAACAGTATATATAATAAAATGAAAATAAGGATGTTACACCTATTGTGTAACCACCTGTCAGTTAATTTATGAACAATTAGAAAATGAAAGTACTTTCCAGGGAGCAAATTTAGAAGCAATAAAATGCTCTTTTTTTTCCCCCCAGAAACATAATAGGGCAACAAATTTTATCTTTTTTCTCTCCAAAACCGCTTTTGCAGTAATTAATCAGTTCTGTTTTGTTGTTGTTTTTAATGTCTCAGATCTTTAAAATGCACTAGATAGACGCAACTGTGAGCAATGAAAGAGCCATTTAAAATCCAGGTGAAGTTTAGAACCTAGGCTGTTTCATAGTCGCAGGTCTCAAATACCAGGGTTTATGCGCGCTGTTTCGGGGGGTTACCACTCAGAAAGACTCCAGCATTTTCTCTGTGGAGCAAACATTCAGCCCAAGACATCCTTTCAAAAATATGTGCTTTTCCCCTTTGACTTTATTAGCAACTGACCCGAGATCTTGACCTAACATCCTCCAGTAACAAAAACTGGTAACAACAACTTAAATTTCTATAGTGTGTATGTTGGATGAAAAGTATTTCTTCTAGATCACCCATTTGAAAGATTGCCAGTGTAAGAATTAACCCCAATTTACAGTTGAGAATCCAAGAGATAAAAATGAATTGCCTGAGGCTTCACAGGAAGCAGAAAGGCTAGATTAAAAAAAAAAAGGAAAAAAAAAGTGGTACCTTTGGAGAAAGAGAGAACTCTCACCAGCACCCTAGAACTCCATCCCATGAAATCGAAGAAGCACATTCACTCTTCTAGTTTCCAGGATTCTTTTCCTGTGAGGTCCTGTGTGGTAACTGCCAGGCAGAAGCCAAGTAGAGCCAGCAGAGTGGATGGCATCTGGCCTCCTGACCCACTTCAGGCTCAGTCCCCCTGACAGCTAAAACATCAATTTTCTAGCACAGCCAAGCATTTCTGGTGTTGTTTTGATTTGTTTTCTTTTTTCTCAGACCAATTGGTTAGTTCCTTCCCTCTGCTACTTCACCATTTCCTTTTCATCTTTTTTATTTTTATTTTTCATCTCAAGTCCTTGTTTTTGTGTGTGTGTGCTTTTCACTTCTTTAGTGGCCTTTTTTATAGGTTTCTGTGCTTCTCTGTCCTCTTTTCATGTTTGGCTCTTTTGTAAGAGGCCCTCTTTCTGGGTTGTCTTTGTTTGTCTGACACCTCTTTCTAGGATGGCTTTCCCCTTTATTCATTGTTATTCTTCCTAAGACTCTTCTCTTGTCACTCTGGGGACTTCAGTTTGATCTTTACTACTGGACTAAAGCTTTGTCATTTTTCTGTTTTCCTTGTGAGTCATTTTTTTTCTTCATCATTTTTCTTGGAGCAAAAAGAAAATATGTTTTAGCAGTCTATATGATCCATTTGGCGATTTGTGTTTTGAAGTAAATGTTTGTTGTCCTTCTGATAATTCATTATTTTAATTGTAGCTGTTAGGGCGCTAGAGGTGGGAGGAGATAATGGATGATCCTTTCACAGTAATTGAAAACCAGTCCTTTCCCTCTATTGTCTACAAATTCCATGGAGGACGAAATTATTCCAAGTCTCCTAAACAAAAAGTTTTAATGGACAAATCCCAATGCTGTGGGTTTTGATGTTCTTTATTTATATGTTTTCATTGGCAATTTGAGATTTTTTTTTCATAAAATCTCAGGAAAGGGAAGGTTTGACGTGTGTGTATGTGTGTGCGTGTGCGTGCGTGCGTGTGTAATTGAGGCATAACTCAGATGCAGCAAAGGACAGAAATTTAAATGCATAGGTAGGTAAACTTATATATGTATATTCACTCATGTAACCACCACACAGACCAAGATATAAATAATTCTTTCATTTCAGAAGATTCCCTCATGACCTTCCTATTTAATACCTCCCCAAAAGATTACCACGCTTGAATTTCATATAAATGGAATAGTATAATAGGTACTCTTTTGTGTGTGGTTTCCTTCATTCAACATTGTATCTGTGAGATTCCTCTGTGTTGTGTGTTTTAGTAGGTTATTCTTTTTTTCATTGCTGTGAAGTTTTTTTTTTAAATTGTACATATTCCATAACCTACTCATTCATTCTCTTAGTAAACATTGAGTGGTTTTCAGTTTGAAGGTATTATGGATAAAGCTACTGTGAACATTCTTATTCATGTTTTTAATGAATAAGTTTGTACATATACAAATATGTCTTAGAGAAGTATCTAGAAGTTCAGTTTTGTGGACATGAAATAGATGCATGTTTAGATTTAATAGAAACTACCAAGACATTTTCTAACATAAGTTTAGCCAGCCTTGAACCAGCTGCATTGTTTGAATGTTTCAGTTGATACTCGCCCTCACCAAGACCATATTGTTAGTCTTTTTAAATTTTTGTCATCTGATCAGTGTGGGAGGAGGTTAGAATTGAAAAGCCAATGACAGAAAATACTTCAGTCTTTCAAAGGCCTTGCTTATCAGACATCTTACCTTGTTTTTTCACATGGCCTCCATGTCATTCTCATGGCCTCCTTGACTTCCTGCCTGTTTGCTCAGCCTTCCTCTGCTCCCATGGCTAAACAGCTTCATGCATGCCCTTGTAGTTCCACCACCTGAGGATAACCAAAGCCTCTGGATTCTCTGCCACTTCCAACCTCAGATGAAATGCCATCCTTCAGGCACTGGAATCTGGCTTCCCTTTTGGTTGTTGCAGGGGTCATGCAATGCAATCCAGAAGTCTGTGGAATTTACTCTCTCTGGAGGAAACTTATACCCAAGGAAGACAGGAAATGAGATGAGGATAAAGTCAGACCAGTAAGTTCCCTCTCTGTTCTTCCTGATAGTGGATAATTTCAAGTTACAATCTCTCTCTGGAGCCAGCCTGTAGACTTCCTGCATGGCTGAGCAAACACACCTGCTAAGTTGCCAGCTACACTTCTTCACTGACCTGCATGCATGAATGAGCCATCACCCATTGCATTGCTTCCCACCCTCCCCTTCCTCACTTCCCTTTGACTCCATCCTTTCTGCCCAGGGGTCTCACCACAAAAATAAAACATCAGCATTTATTCTCTGCCTCAGGATCTGTTTCCTAGAACTAAGATGGCTTGGTTAGAGCATTTCTTAAGATATTAAATGGATTTGATTGATATTATCAATCTATCCAATTTCTAGAGAACTGAAGTATAAGAGTATTAACTAGGACACCAGGATGAAGAATTAGACAGAAAACTTACTTGAATAAGTAAGTTTTGAGTAAAACTTACTGGACTAAGTTCCAGACTAGTCTTTCCTCTTTGTGATTTCAGTGCATTACACTGTGTCTCTTAGACTCGGTTTCATTTCTTTTTAAAGCTCTCATGGATGTAGTAGAAACGTCAGAGATACCCTATTAAGGGAACTTTAACATCAAATGCAGTATCATATGAAATCACTTGCCTAGCACTTATCATTCCCCAATATTGTTTTTCCTTCCTCTTCCCTTCAAAGAAAGGCATACTCTAGAATTAAGAAATACTGTTTTTCAATACCATCCTGATTATCGTACTATTATCACCAAGATTTAAAAAGAAGTGACATGCTAAAGAGATTTAATGGCAAATGAATAATGAAATAGTACACTAATTATACTGTCTCGCTCAGCGGGGAATGCCTTCTTCTTTGTCTTAGGCCAATTTTGCCGATCTGTTCATGCCCCTGACTTCCAAGCCTTTTTCTGTATAACTCTTATTTCCACCCTTTCTGGTGCCAATAGTATTCACCTATTCATTCATAATTTATTCATCAATTGCCTATTATACCCTGGGCACTACATTAGGTAGTAAGAATAAAACAGTGAACATGAATGGTACAGTCTCTAACCCTATGGAATTCAAGGTCCAATGGAGGAGATATATTGATTATGAAATTAAGAAAATACATATGTAACAAAGCCAGAAGTACTCTGAAAAGAGGGGGAAATACTATTACATTTATAATAGGCAGATTTGGGCTAGGCCGGAGGTTGAGAGAAGACTTTGCTGAGAAAGTGACAGTTAAGATCTGAAAGATACTAGGAGGTGGCTAGGGGAATGGGGACGAAGAACATTTGAGAGAAAGCAGCCAATGCAAAGACCCTGAGGTAGGAGGGAATATGAGAAACATGAAGTGCTGAGAGAAGAACTCTGTGGCTACCTAGATAGAGTACAGCATCTGAAGCGGAGAGTACTTTTAAGTCAGGCTAGAGAGGCAGCTATGGACCAGAGATCCCAGGGAATGAAGCCACATTAGAGTTATTTATAATTTTGCTAGAAGCAATGGGAAGTCATGTAAGGGTCTAAACTTGTGTGAGTGTGTGTGTGTGTGTGTGTGTGTGTGTGTGTGTGTGTCTTTTAGGAGATCATTCTGGCTATAGGGGTAATTGAAGATGGTCAAGAGTAAAAGTGGAGTGGACACCAGGGGCTGGAGTGAGGGAAAGAAGGGATGAGGAATTATTGTTTAATGAGTACAGAAATTGGGATCATGAAAATATTCTAGAGATTGATAGTGGTGATGGTTGCACAGCATTGTGAATGTACTTAATACAACTGAATTATACACTTGAAAATGGTTAAAAGAGTAAATTTTATGTTACATATTTTTTACTACTTTAAAGAATTTTTTAAAGAGATGTGGATAAACAACTTAATATGTTTTTATAGAAATTCACGTGAGTGACATGGCATCTTGTTCTACATTGTCGGGTAGCAGAGATGGAAAGAGGTGGACAGATTTAAGATGTTTGTTGGTAGAGTGGTGAACGGGGTTTGGTAAGGCAGAGAAAAGCTAACTATTCATCATTTATGAGGGTATGTTTTCTCCCCTCAACAATGAAATCTTCCGTGGACTTTTCTCCATTCCTCCCCATAGTTCCTAACATAGCATGAAGATTACTGACACTCAATAAACGATTAAGTAGAAATATTGATTTTTTTTAAAGAAGAGATTGTTTGCTACCCAGAGGTCATAGACCTACTCAGAATATCTTAGACTACTTAGGGTACAACCAGAATGATGGTTTAGCCATTCACCGGTCACACCAATTCCCAAAGTAAACTTTTAATTAAGAAGAAAGAAAACTTCATAATTTAATAGTGACTATTTTCTTTCTTGTCAACGTCCTCACTCCCCCATCACAAATATAAAAAATAAGGGCAAACTTTAGAAAAAAGTGGAGTTCTTGTAATTGTCTCAAACATTGAATGCTATTAACTACATTGTACAAATTAGGTGCTCAAGTTGATACAATCAATCACTGACCCCCAAGGGCAGAGTGTAGGATAATGGGAGGAGATATTTAAATTACCCTACAAAAGGCAGATGGAAAATTTACATTATTTTATTTACATTATGTAGCAAAATGCCTAGTACAAAGATGATGCTCAACAAATTCTCATTGGATATGCTTTCACACATTAGGTATGAAATATTTTTGTGAGTGAACAAAGGAAACAATGGCTACCCTACAGTATAGTAAATCCATCTACGGAAGCATAAAATATGTATTACAAAATATATAATCCCAGGCATAAAAGTCTAGAATTTTAGAGCAGGAATGGACTTCAGAGACCATATACTTCTGCTTCCTTCTTTTATACAGCAGGAAACAGAGCCAGGAAAGTTAACCCATGTGTCTAAAATAGCACAAGTAATGGATGCTGCAGTTGCTCTCTAGATCTCTTGACTCACCACACTGTGTTCTTATAACCAAGTGATGATTTTCTACAAACAGATCACGCGACCCTTGCATTTAAAGGATACTGGCAACACGGCCCCACCTCAGGATTGTATATTGCTCAGAAGAAACAAAATGGATCAGGGACCCAGAAAGTTATCAACATGTGACAAAAGAGTAGGCTCGTAGTCTGAAAACTTACTTCAGCAAAGAGATGTGCTGAATTTACTAAAAGAGAGAAGCTGAGGCACTGAGAAAACAAGCTTACTGAAACACTCCTCAGGCAGCTTGCCAAAGGGCATGCTATCAAAATGTGAGAAGCAGCCTCCTAACTCTTCACCTAACTGTAGGCAAGGTGACATCCAGGGAGATGTAGTCGCAGGCAAGGCAGGAGCCTAGCTGGATTGCTTTTGTACTTGGAGCTGTCCTACTGACAGCTGGGCCCATCATTGATTACCACAAATCACACTCCTTCAGTCTTCTGTGGAATAGCAATCACTAACTACAGTCCCTCTCTCACCTAGTTGTGTTCTATGGAAACCTGAGTTCCTGAATCCAAACAGAATCCTTTCACTGCTAAGAGACAACTTTGCATAATCATCGTGTTTGCAGGCCAACTAAATGTAAATGTATGCAAATGCCCTGGCAAAGTTGGCCTGGCCCTGGGGCTCTTCCAAAGAGGCTTTCCCTGCTGCGAAAGGTCCAGGAGCACTGCTTGCTCAGAGGGAAAGAAGAGGGGAAGAGGGAGGAGATTAAGGAACCAATAGAAGAGGAAAGGGAACAAGGGACAACTTTAGAGAACAGTAAAGTGGGGAAAGGAGATGTAAGCACAGACCTCCTGTACGCAGGCAAAAAATGACTAAACCACAAACCCTGCTTAGCTAGCACGGGGATTGCTTTTATTCCAGATAGCTGCAGCCTGGGGAACATTTACTCTGTTAGAAACAGAAAAATCACTGCAAGGCAATAGTTTCTGAGGAAAATGGGAGCATGCTCCAAATTGTATTATACCTACAAGTTATTTTCCCTTTCCTAAAGTCAGAGAAGTCTATAAAACCCCTCTTGCTACAGCCACAATGGACACTTTGTAGCTGATGTTGTTTGTTCTAGAAACCTTACATCAATCTGCTACCAATAGCAAAGTTGTTGTGTCAGTAGTCCACAGACATCCACAGTAGCAAAGGCGAATAGAGAAGACTAGAGCAGGATACTAATAATAGATAATCTCCCAATTGTCCTGGAGCTTGAGCATGGAAGACACAGGGAAAGCCCAGGGCAGTTAGCATGCCATCTCTACCAAAAGGACATGAGTGGTGTGGTGTGGAATGGCAAATACCAGTGTGAAGCTTTGTTGATGGAAGATGGAAGAAAGAATTAGGAGCCCCAGAATCAGCACAAAATTAGAGGGAGTTCAGGCTGGAATAGAGGTAAACACTGTCTTAACCACTTGACTTAAAAATTCACTTACAGCTTATTGAGGAAGGAAGGATTGATAGTTACCACCAGACTCACACAATAGCTACACCTGCATAATATGTAATTCACTGCCATGCAGGGTGTCATGCGGGGCCTCTGGTCCCGGTCCCCACATAAGAACGCAGGATATGGTGAGGCCAAGGAGGAACAGCCACGGAGCCATAGATAGGGGAGCCATACCACTATATTCTCACTGGCGGCTGGTTGAGACACAAACAGTAGTATCTATACGATTTGCAGTCCACCATTCACTCCTCTGCCTGACAACCAACCAATCAATCAACGCAGCCCAGCAGTTACATCAGTAGTCAATTGGCTAACCGGTTACAGCTGACGGCCAACCCATCACAGTCGATGGTCATTCACCACCCGAGCCAGCACCTCCGCACTCGAGGCAGAGACCCTGGAAACTGCTCTCTGGGACTCTGTTCCCACACACCACCCCTCCAGGGTCTCGCCTCACCATCTATACGACAAGTGTCTTCCGCGAGGGGCCCTGTGTCCGGAACCCAGCTCATGAAATAAAAAGGTCCCAGTCCAATTCAAATAATGTCCCAGGGGGTGTCTCTCAAGTAGGGTGTCCACCTACTTTCTGGGCACAGCCAGAGCTCTCATAGTCAGACGATTCATCAAAGGCACTACAGCGTGTAAAGGTGGCGTCACCTTATTTAACTCCCTATAGTCCACAGTCATTCGCCAGGTCCCATCTGGCTTCTTGACAGACCATACTGGTGAGTTAAAGGGACTGTGCGTTGGCCTCACAATATGTGCCTTCTCCAATTCCAATATTGTACGGCCCATCTCCTCCTGTCCTCCTGGCAGGTGGTACTGTCGCACTGTAACCACGCGCCAGGGCTGCGGCAACACTTGAGGTGGTTGGTGAGCATGCCCGCGTGTCACCACTTTCACTATCCAGAGCTGGAGATGGAACTCTCCCACCGATGTCTGTAAACTGAGGCCATGTAGCTCGTTGTGGGGACAGAGCCAGGAGTGCAGTTTCCAGGCTCTTGGTCTCACGTGGAAAAGTGCTCACATGGGTAGTAAATGGCCATCAACTGTGATTGGATGGCCATCAGCTGTGGCTAGTTGGCTGTCAGCTATAACCAGTGAGCCATTGCCCACTAATATAACTACTGTGGTTACCCTAACAGAAAATAGGGGCTAGCAAGAAGATGGTGGTTGAGCTAGCAAGCGGCAGAGTGTGGCGGAGTGTGGATTGCGGATTCTGTGCCTCCTGCTTCCTGTGTCTCCAACACAGCCGCCAGCGAGACTATAGTGGTATGACTCCCCTACCTATGGCTCCATGGATGTTCCTTTTTGGCCTCACCATATCCTGCGTTCTTATGTGGGGAGCAGGAGCTGAGAGCCCGCATGGCACCCTGCATGACACATGGCGCAGCGAGCAGGGTCCCCTGCATGACACATGGTGCAGCGAGCAGGGTAGGAACAGTGCCGGCCAAAGCTCTCTGAAGGGCGGTGGAGCAGTTTGTGCGTATGAACACTCAGTGTCAGGAAGACCAGGAGGAGCAGCTGCCAGAGAGCTGGACCCCCATGGAGAGGCGGGAAGATGTAGACAGTTCTCCAACCAGCACAGGTCAGGAAAAGCAAAGGTCATTGTGGCCCTGTGGGCTGGGAAGTTCTTGGTGAGGCAGCCCGGATACAGGACTTGTAGTCCCAGGAGGAAACGCTTGCTGAGTCCTCCGTGGGAGATGAGGGTAAGGTCAAGGTCGTCCCTCACCCCCAGGATAGCCTTGGCAAATGACTGTGGACTATGGGGAATTGCCTTCCATCCCTAATTTAATGGACCGCTTGACTGTTCGCTTGGGAACATACCACCATGTAGTGGAACTGACAGATGTTTGCTTTTGTGTCTCGACCAACTGCTGTGGAGAATATGTGAGAAAGACTGGCTGTGCCCAGGAAGACTGGCTGTGCCCAGAAAGACTGGTGGTACCCTGAGAGGCCCTGGCTGAGCCCAGGAGGTCAGGCTGTGCCCAGAGAGAGTGGCAGTGCCCTGAGAGGACCTGGCTGAGCCCAGGAGGTCAGGCTGTGCCCAGAGAGAGTGGTGGTACCCTAAGAGGCCCTGGCTGTGCCTGGGGAGACTGGTAGTATGTAGTCACACAACAGTCTAGCCAACTGTCCCCCCGTGTCTTTCCTTAAGGAAAGGAGAGTCTGTGAGACTGTGCCTTTCTGGGACTCTGTTCCATCCTTGTGTTTACACCTTATGTCTCTCTGTCTGGTCCCCAAAAGATGGTTTGCAGCCAAAGACGGGTAAGATATCTCACGGGAGATACAACCTAAGCCAGGCGGAACCGAGTGGGGACCCCCAATGAGCTGCCTTAGAAAAATATGGGAAGGGGCCTTGCCTCTCCTTCCCCCTGGCTGGGAAAAGCTGTTGCCAGCTCTGGCTTTTCCCTGGCACCTGTTTGTGAGAGAAGTTACAAAAACAATAAAGATCAGTTCTCTCCACTTAGCTCAATGGCACTGTTACAAAATAAGAGACTTGACCCTGAGAAGGTATATACCTTAATTAAGACATTGTGGGACCTTGCGCTTCAGCTATCTCAAAGGGTGATTGAGATAAATATTTTTTCTGCTATGATGTGTGATTTCAGAGACCGTGTAAGAAACAATATTGCTTTCTCTTGTTTTTGTACACCTATTCAATAAAAACCTCCAGTTGGCCTTATTCTGGGCTCCAGTCCTCTGAGACTGAGAGACCACTGGCCTTCTGAGAGATTTAACTGCATTAAGTCTCTGTTTGTTTCTTTCTTAAAAACTTAACCCAAACCGCCCCTTCTCACACTCTCACTGCCCGTGTTGCGCTGGACGCAACAGTGGTACCCTAAGAAGCCCAGGAAGTCTGGCTATGTCCAGAAGAACTGGTAGTGCCCTGAGAAACGCTGGCTGTCCCCAGAGAGCCTGGATGTGTCCAGGATATTGCATTCACCTCTAGGCTTCTCACACAGGGCCCCATTAGCGGAAGATGCTTGTTGTGTAGATTGTGAGGCGAGACCCTATAGGGGTAGAGTGTAGGGACAGAGCCAGGAGTGCAGTTTCCAGGCTCTCGGCCTCACGTGGAAAGGTGCTGGATCAGGTAGTAAATGGCCATCAACTGTGATTGGATGGCCATCAGCTGTGGCTAGTTGGCAATCAGCTGTAACCAGTGAGCCATTGACCACTAATATAACTGCTGTGGCTACGCTAGCAGAAAATGGGGGCTAGAAGGAAGATGGTGGCTGAGCTAGCAAGCAGCGGAGTGTGGCTGAGTGTGGATTGCGGATTCTGTGGCTCCTGCTTCCTGTGTCTCCAACCGAGCTGCCAGTGAGAATATAGTGGTATGGCTCCCCTACCTATGGCTCCATGGGTGTTCCTTTTTGGCCTCACCATGTCCTGCGTTCTTATGTGGGGAGCAGGACCAGAAAACCCACATAACTTCCTGCATGACACAGGTCCACTACTAGAATATATTCTAGGGGGAGACATAAACCTTGTAGGTATGAGGGGGAAGCCTTCTTATACCCAGTGGTAAGGAAATGGCTTTTACAGTCACAGTCTTTCCTCCATAGTCATCAATGCAGATTGCTGGTCCGGGAAACAGTTCTGGGTTCCCATAAACAAGACTGCAATCTGAGCCAGTGTCAACTAGGGCCAAAACCCTCCGCACATTAGAAGGGGACCAATGTATGGACAGTTCCACGTGGGGCCTCCGGTCTCTGTTCATCCCCTCTGACCGGGTACATTGGCCCCACCCCTAATCAAGCTGAAAGGAGTTGGCCTCAAGCGGCCACATGAAGTCCTGGAGGGACAAGGGTCGCACTTTCCCAGGCTTCTCCTTTAGGCTTCACCGGAATTGCTGTTCCGGACGCAACTGTTTCCAAAGTTCCAACACAAGTGCATTGGATTGTTGGTCTATTGTTTCCCGATCAACCCCTGCTGCCACGAGATCACGCCACATCTGTGCGTGTGTTACTCTCTGAGGCCCATGACCTCGCCCCCTTACTTTTGATTCAGGGTTCCAGGTCTCAACTTGTCAGACCTCATGTCTTAACTTACTTTGCCGCCACTTTCAACATCCCCTAGGGTGGCCATGGCAATGGTAACTTCATGGATCCGCCACCCCACATAGGGCATAAGAATGGCAACCAAAGATCCAAAAGTACTTGCAGGTGCAGTATCTAAAACCAGATCTCTCATGCTGGTTGTAAAATGCTCATCATCCGACCCTTGCATATCAGGGTTGAACATAGCATGTCTCATACCCATTTCACGGATGATTTGAGTAAGTTCATTACACGATTACCATTTACTCACAGTGTCTGGCAGCTCGCCAGCCTGTCCCCATACTGTGCGTACCGCAGCAGTGAGCCACTCCATTAGACTGTGGTTACCCTGGTCTTGGGCCAACCTTTGGCAATTCTGTAACCTTTGTCGCAGGGATGGATGTACCGTCACGGAGGCTAGCTTTTCCATCTCGCCTGGGGAGCAGAGAATGTTGTCTGCTACCTCATCCCATAAACATAATAGCCAAGCCGAGACTGGCTCTCCAGGGCGCTGTCTGTACTGCCTCCCCAGCTCCTGCAACTCAGTGGGAATGTAAGGAGTGTAGGTTGTGAACTCAGTTGAACTCAGTTACTACTGGGTTGCCGGCAGCAACGCCCCCGGGGCCCAAAGGTTGCTCACGCTTTACTTTTTGCTTCAAAATGGGCCAGGCGTGGGGGTTGGGAGCTACATTGTCTCCACTCACGACGTCTGCCTCTGCCTCAGAGTCTTCACTCTGGGGTTCATCCTCTAACAGGCGGACCCAAACTTCCAATGCCTCCCACTGGGACACCTGGCCTCATACCTGGGCTATTCCAGCAAGCGCTTCCTCCAAGTTATGATGCACCACAGTGAAAACTTCCTCCAACCAGCAGTCCCAAGGTTCCAGCGCCTCTCCCCTGGGGCTGCTGATCTGGCACCTGAGCTATTGCATTAAGCGCGTCCTCCATATTATGAAGCAACGCGGTGAGGAACATCCAGCCCATGCCCGGCTGTACCCTTTGCCTCCTCTGGCAACCGCTCAGCCAGAACCTGCAGGGCGAGCCCTCTCCACACTAGCCAGAGAGCCATCCATGTCGTCCCACCCCTTCTTGGGGGTCCAACTTCCGAGAACATTGGCGACTGGGTACCACACACAGTGTGGGAGCCACATGTCCTGCCCAGAGTCAGATGCCATTTCTACCTGGCCGGAATCCTGCTCTCCGTGTCAGGCATCCAATTGGGTGGAGGCCTCAGTGCAAGTTGTCCACAACCCTTGGAAGCTAAGGCAGCTGCAGATTACCAGAAGGAAGGCAACGCCTTCTATGGCCAAGACGGTGGTGTGCCAGCTAGAGGCTCAAGTCTCCCAGGCAGACCACACCTCCTGTTCCCTGTGCAGCTCCTTGCTGCTCCTCATGAGCTTCCAAAGCTGAGCTTTCACATGCACAAACTGCTCCACCATACTTCAGAGAGTTTTGGCCAGCACCACACCCTGCTCGCTGCACCATTTGTCATGCAGGATGTCATGCGGGGTCTCTGGTCCTGCTCCCCACATAAGAACACAGGACATGGTGAGGCCAAAAAGGAACACCCACGGAGCCATAGATAGGGGAGCCATACCACTATATTCTCAATGGCGGCTGGTTGAGACACAAACAGTAGTATCCACATGATCCACAGTCCACCATTCACTTCTCTGCCTGCCAACCAACGAGCCAATCAGCACAGTCCTGGCAGTTACATCAGTAGCCAATTGGCTAACTGGTTACAGCTGATGGCCAACCAATCATAGTCATTCACCACCCGAGCCAGCACCTCCCCATGCGAGGCCAAGAGCCTGGAAACTGCTCTCTGGGACTCTGCCCCCACATTCACTATTTATTTTTACATGTACACATGACAAGATCAATTTGTTTCCATTCCCCTCAACCAAATATTTTCATCTACCTTATGATTAAATAATTATTGATTGTTCATTACATGCCAGACACATTTAATAAGCATTTTTGAGCATCTGATCTATATTAGGTCATGTGCCATTCATGGGAGGTAAGTTGTTTTGGTCCAGAGAGAGGTGAAAGCTTTGTCCCCATTTTCACAGTGCTTATATTTTGGTGATGGAACCAGATGTGTAACTCACTGATTACAGCACAGTGTGACAGAGCTAGCCCCAGGGCTGTGCAGCTTGGAAGGTCTGAGCTCACGTAAATCCTCCAGATGGTTATAAGAGGAGGTCCCTGAACTGGGCAGGCACAGTGGGGTTGGGGGCACTATATACGTACGAGGTGCACTAAAAGGGAGGCAGAAGGAGGTGCCCACCACGCTCCTGTGCTCTGTGACCAGCCAGGCGCAGCGCACTGCCTAGCAAAAGCCCTGAACTCAGAGACTCCTCTGGAGTCACTGGAGCTTCTAAAGAGAAGTCAAGCTCTTCATTAACAGATTAGTTAGGTGCAGTCTGGTCCCTCCTACTAAAGAGGTCAGTGTGTATACTCCCCAGGGCTCCATACCTGCCAATTCATGGTCTGCAGGTACAACCTGGACCTGGACCAAGTCTGAGAGGGAGAGAGGGCGACTGCAACCCCATAGTGACTCTTAAGTGACTTAGCATTTGAAATGTTATCACCTCAATGGACACATATGTTCCTTGGGGACATATTACCAATATATGGGCTGAGGGCACTGCAGTTGAAATGAAGATAGAACCAAAGATTTCTGAAAGTGGTGACAACCTGTCTATGACCATGTGAGGAAATTTACTGAGAGGCAATACATTCTCACCTCCATCTTTTCTCCCACCCACAGCTGCCATGCCTTCACTTTTACCGGGCAGTGTCAGGTTGCAAGGTCTCACTTCGGGGGCCCTCCCATCTGAGGTGTGTCCACCCCCTGCCTGGGACTTTTCAGAGAGAGTTTCCTTTGCAAGTTGCCTGAGCGCCTGCTGATGGCCCCCCTGGTCTTCCTCAGAGCAGACTTAGGGCATCTTTTTAATGGCCTGACCTTAATTGCATTTTCCTGTGTGTACCAGGGCACTCAGCATGCAGTTTAATAAAAGATTTTCAAACTGCTGGGCCCATTCTTCTCTCCCCACTTACATCTTATATAGTAGATTTTAAGCCTTATTTTTAAGGTGATTGATTTGGTGTGTTTTCCACTTTCTTTCCCGCTGCGGAGACATTTTGCCTCTATGTGTGATAATTTTCTTAAAGGAACTTTGATTTTCTTGTCCCCTCACTTTCCAGCCTGCTGTTGGGGAACCGAGGACTGGGCAGCTTTACTCCTGGAGCAGCTATTTTGTGTCCTCTGATTCTGTTAATAGTTGTTGGTGCTTTGGCTCAGGGCTTGTCATTTAACACCCACGTTGGTGGGATGTTTAAAGTGGACACTCAGGAATGTGTTCTGCAACCACAGACCTTTTTTTTTTTTTTTGAAAGTGAAGCATAGACTTCTGTTTTGACTTATTTTATTTTAATCTTTTTAATTTTTATTTTGGATGTGATAGCAATAAAGAGAATTTACTACATATGAAGCTATAACCATGTTTCCCAAAAAATAAGACCTAGCCAAACAATCAGCTCTAATGCATCTTTTGGAGCAAAAATTAATATAAGTCCCAGTCTTATTTTACTATAATATAAGACTTGGTCTTTAATATAATATAATAATATAACATAACATAATATAACATAACATAATATAACATAGTATAATATAATATAATACCAGGTCTTACATTAATTTTTGCTCCAAAAAACGCATCAGAGCTGATTGTCCAGATAGGTCTTATTTTCAGGGAAACAGGGACAATCTGATATGTAGTAGTAGCCCCTTAAAGGTGCAGTCTTAGGTAGGTCTCTAAGTTTTGCATTTCTTTATAGAAGTCATATAATATATATGCAAGAATGGAAGATTCTCAAGGAAAACAAAACTAATGAAAGCTTTGATGATGATTCAGTGATTATTTGTCTTTTGCCTCAAAATTGTCTACTTCGTCTCTTAATTCTCTCTCAATAAGTATAATTATATGTTTTTTCAGAAGTACCTGTTGGACATGAGACTGTAAAATTATGACAACCATATCAAAAATAGTTAAGAAAATAATATTTAGAAATAATAATAAGAATGACATAAACCTTCAAGGACGGGGATATCATATACATTCATACCTATTCGGAACATGGTATAGTTCTGTCATCTTTGTCCACAAAGTCCAATATAATTTATAAAAACATATGGGGTAGTAGCTATATTTTTATGTGCTAAACCAATGTTAAAATCAGTAGAGGGTTAATAGTTCTAAGTGCAGTAGTCCCCCCTTATTGGCAGTTTTGAGGTGTCAGTTATTCAAGGCCAACCATAGTCTGAAAATATTAAATGGAAAAATCCCAGAACCTAACAATTCTCTAATTCTAAATTGTATGCCATTCTGAGTAGCATAATGAAATCTTGTGCTGTGCCCCTCCATCCTGTCTGGGACGTGAATCATCCTTTTGTCCAGCATATCCAGGCTGTATACACTCCCCACCTTAGTCACTTAGTAGTCATCTAGGGTATCAGATCAATGGGGATGGTACCGCAGTGTTTATGTTCAAGTAACCCTCATTTTACTTAATAATGGCCTCAAAATGCAGGATTAGTGATACTTCCAATTCAGATCCATCAAAGAGAAGCCATAAAGTGCTTCCTTTAGGAGAAAAGGTAGGTGTGTATAGGAAAAAACATAGCATATACATATAGGGTTTGGTACTATTTGTAGTTTCAGGCATCCACCAGGGGTCTTGAAACCTATCCCCTCTGTTAAGGGAATACTAGTCTATTACTGAATCACTGTATCATAACATATGTCGTGCAACCTCAGAGGGATTTTTTTTTAAATTAACCTAGCAGACTAAAACAAACAATTTTAACATCTTTCTTTGTACAAAACCTAGTATAGAGCTCTATCCACTTAATGCACAATAATCTTAAGAAGGAAGTAGGGCAGGCTTTATTACCCACAATTTATGGATGAAGACACTGAAACTTAGCCAGGTTAAGTAACTCATACAAGGTCACAGAGCAAGCAGCCACACGAAGAGTTAAATTTTGTATACCTCCTTCCTAGAACCAGCCCAGTAAGTGGATTTCCTTTCTGTATATGTTTTATTACCATTAATACTGCCATTTCTATTGACTTAACCTTGATAGTACAGCACTTAGACAACATAAGATCAACCCTCAGTTGCCAAGAGATGTGATCAATTCTCCCTGGTGGCATAGAGGGAGCACAGAGATAGGAAAAGGAAGGATCCAGAAGCGTTTCCTGAGCCTACTGTTCCACATGAGTGATGCCTCTTATAAAGGACATGCTGCTGAATGAGCTATAGCAAAGCAGTAGAGAGTGGCCTGTTCACAGAAAGAACTGCAAGTGTCCTAGGCATGAAGGTGCAATGTGTTTTGCCCTGGAGAACCCCACATGGAGATTCTCAGGAGCCAAGATTATCTGAGGTTGGGCCGTGGTTTCTCCACATCCATCAGAGGAGGTGTCCTCAGTTCATGGAGCTGTTGGCTGGGTTCCTTCTGTCTTCTCTTTCCTTTTCTCTTGACCACTCTCTACCTTTCTCTGCTTCCTGTGTTTTCATTCCCATTCTCCATTTGTATCTCTGTGGCACTCTGCAGGCATCTTTCAGTTATTCCATCTCTTTCCCTTTCCACCTTCTTTTTTTCCAAATCATCCTGGCCCGAGCCCCCCTCCCCTGCTCCCCACTCCCATCAAGAGAAACAACAGGTGTCCCACACCTCCATCACCTTCTTTCTTTCTTCCTCCCTTCCTTTCTTTCTTCTTTCCTTCCTTCCTTCCTTCCTCCCTTCCTTCTTTCCTTCCTTCTTTTCTTCCTTCCTTCCTTCTTAATTAAAATTTATTGAGATGACAATGATTAGTAAAATTACATAGGTTTCAAGTGTGCAATTCATCATTTATATACATCATCTATAAATCACATTGTGTGTTCACCACCCAGAGTCAGTTCTCCTTCTATCACCATATATTTGACCCCATTTACCCTCATCTATCACCCTCCTTCCCCCTAACCCACTGGTAACAACTAAACTACTAAACTATTGTCTGTGTCTATGAGTTTTTGTTTCTTCATTTGTTTGTCTTGTCCCTTTGTTGGTTTCAGTTTTACATCCCACATATCAGTGAAATCATATGGTTTTCGACTTTTTGTGTGTGACTTATTTCACTTAGCATAATAATCTCAAGATCCATCCATTTTGTCCCAAATGGCACTATTTCATTTTTTTCTTATGGCAGAGTAGTATTCCATTGAGTGTATATGCCACACATCTTCTTTATCCAATCATCTATTGAAGGACACTTTTTTTGTTTCCAAGTCTTAGCCACTGTAAATGAAGCTGCAATCCCAATCAAAATCCCAATGGCATTTTTAAAAGAACTAGAAAAATAAATCATCAGATTTGTACGGAACCATAAAAGACCCCAAACAGTCAAAGCAATCCTAAAAAAAAGAATAGTGCTGGAGGTATCACACTCCCTGTCTTCAGCTTGTACTACATGGCAACAATAATCAAAACGGCATTGTATTGGCAGAAAAACAGACACGAGACCAATGGAATAAAATCGAAATAAACCCACATAAATATGGACAGAAAATTTTCGACAAAGGAGCCAAAAACACACAATGGAGAAAAGAAAGCCTGTTCAATAAATGGTGTTGGGAGAATTGGAAAACCATGTGCAAAAGAATGACACTAGACTGTTATCTGTCACTCCTTCTTTCAACAAGCCCAATTTGATCAGCTTTGAAGAGCTTGGTGCTGTTAATAGTAAATTACGTATAAAATCTATATCCTGAAACAAAAATTGACTAACTCTGTGTCTGAAGGGGATCAAATTTCTTGTCCTAAAGCGACTTGTGACTTGGAAATGGCAAATATTTGGACTGCTATTAGATCTCAAACCTCTGTGGGGTTTTTATAAAGCACTCTTAGCTCCGTTTAGATTTCTCATTTGGCATTTCTGGAACACAGAGAATCTCTTCTGCCAACTTATAAATTCATTTAAAATCTGTGCTTTCCCCCTGAATAATCCTAATGACTAAAAGACCCAATAACAATACTATAATTAATGATTATATCTATTATGAGACAGAATTTACTTGTTTTCAGTACTGACCTCAGTTAAGGTGACGTGCTGAGTGCAGTATTTCTGCAGCTCTATATTCACACATCAGGCAACGGGAACACCCATCCTGCTTGCAACTAACAGTAATCCAATAATAAAATTCTAACTGCCGGGGGACACATAGCTCACTTACTTGGGGATTTTAGATTATCCATGTAGTTGTCATGTTATTTTTCATGGGGGGGGTTGGGGAGGAATCTATCTGCACAAAAATTAAGAAGGAATTAAGGTAAAATGAGAAAAAGAAGTGAGAGTGAAGAATTGAAAGAGAAGGTAAAATCTCTATTCCAATAATATCTTCTTGTAAAGCTGTTTATGATAAAAAGAGGATTAGGATTAGGTAGCTCATATTCCAGCTATATTAAATTATACCCTGGGCCCCTTTCCTAGGACACATGCAGGTGTGAGGACATCCATTCTACCACGACAAAACAGCCCTTGGGAAAAGGAATCCTCCTGGCAGTGTGCCATCCAGCTCTTATAAACTGTTAACCATGGTAATGAACCAATCCAAGAAACATATTAATAATGACACGAAGCAACACATTTATTGTTGATTGTTGAGATGGTGGCAGATTTATTGCCAGCTTGCCAGGAGGGAGGGCTTGGCCCAGCAATGGTGCAATTAAAAACAAATTGAATACAGGGACAAAGAATCAATAATCTAACAGGGCAACTTTTCGTTTGCAAAATACAAATATAAATTAATTGACCTGAACACAGTTGCTAACTGGTCATTAATGTCTGCTCACTGGCCAATCAGAGCACAGCATGAATTCCTTGGTGTTGATTGCAGAGGCGGGGTGGTGAACTTCCAGCACTGCCTGCCAGAGCTGCACTCTGGGTCATCTTGTTTGGGGGTGATTTCCAACACCACTAAAAGAAAGTGGCTGTGCCAGATCTTTCCCCAGAAGCTCTAAATTATGAAAACTGTTAAAGATTTTCTAAGAACTTCCTTATTTAATAGAAATATTTTCAGTGCCTACAGTACAGCCAACTGTCCTAAGCACTGGGTGACAAAGGTAGTAAATCCAGCATGGAGCCTGCCTTTTGTGGAGGCTCCAATAACCTCCAATTTCGGATATGCTGCTATTATTTTTGTGGATTTGTAACATTTAATATAAATTTGTTAAAGAGCTACTAGATGGTCATACCAGTTCAGAATGCAATCCCTAACCTGTGCCCATATGAAAAATTATGGAGCCAACTCTGGATCTTGTCTTCAAGAAAATTTTAATCTAGGGGAGGAAAAGAGATAGATCGACCGATAGCTGAAATATGAAATGAAAAGTTACAGGTATTTAAGGTAGTGCAAACAATGTGGTATTGGAATTCCAAAGAAAGCCTTTGGGGATTTAAAGTCTAAAACTGTGCTATCCAATATGATAGCCACCAGCATGTGTGACTATTTTTAATTAAATTAATTATAACTGCACGTACTAAAACTTCAGTTATTCAGTCAGTAGCTACATCTCAAGTTCTCAATTGCTACTTGTGGCTAACTAACGGCCACCATGTTGGACAGTGCGTTCCCATTATAAGAGAAAGTCAGTTGCACAGAACTGTCTAGAAGGTAAAAGGTCTGTGGACTAGTGCTGCTCTAAATGATCTGTAGAATTTGGATATTTAGATAAAAGAATGTTTGAGACAGATGGATTGTGTGAGAAATGGAAAAGAATAGAGGCGAATGGGGGTGGGGGTTTTACAAGGATAAGTGTAGCCAAGTTGTGTGTAAGATAGAAAAATGGAACAGTAGAAAGAAAGAGTACAAAAGTTGGTTTGGTCCTGAATTGCTTAGCACTTGGAAATATGATCTAAGAGGCTTTGACTTTATTTTATTGTCAATAGGGAGTCATTAAAATTATGAGTAGGGGAAGTGACATGATCAGATGTGTGCATCAGGAATATTTAGACAACAGCGTTAAAATGAATTATAAGGAGGCAGAGACTGAGGATAGGGTAGCGATTAGGAAGTGACAGTAAAAACTCACTGGAGAGTAAGATTCTGCATTTTGATGGTAGTGGTTGTCGGAATAGAAAGGAGGAGAATGACTTTATTGGACATGACATCTGCTTTCATAGAAAGAGAAAGAAGAGGCAAAGCTAAAGCCAAAGTTTTATGCAAGGACAGTGCGATGATGAATAGAAATATGAATTAAGAGGAAGAACAGCTTTTGGAGTGAAGAAGATAATTTCAGTGTGGATATTTGAAGATACCGATGAGATACCCAAGTTGAAGAGTTCGAGAAAATATCAGAAATAAAAGACTGGGATTAGGCAAGAGATTAAGAACTGGAAACGTAGATTTAGGAGTCAATGATACTGACCTGGTATTAACTCCAAGAAGGAAGTTACAATTACTAAGATAAATAAAACAGAAGGAAAAAATGTTTTAAGGAAAACTTATACTGACTGCAGAATATTACACTGAAATAGCTTAAACAGAGATAACTTGGCAAGGCAAGCATGTGTATTGTAAATGAACTGGTGTGTCAGTCTGGCCTGCTTGTTTAATAGGGACGGTGGGATCAAGATGAAGTTTCACGGAGAGGTTAGGTGTAGGCTTTCACTATAGACTGAGCCGAGCTCAACTCACAGCTCTGTACTTACCAGCTGGTAACCGAAGGCAAGTTCCTTAGCTTAGCTAAGCCTCCGTTTCCTCATTCAAAAATTAGGAAAATCCATCCCATCTTCTGGGGTTAATTGAAATAGAATCGGATATTATCAATAACGTGACTGCCACATTATGTATTCGATATGCAGTGCATGATAGTTCTGGTTTGTATTTGTTAAAAAAACAAACCGTTGACTGCTTTCCTTGTCATTGTTTTACTTCACATCTATTGCTTCTCAATTTTTCTACCTATAGAGAAGAATTATTAGTGAGAGAAGAGTCAAAGCCTTTGTAATACCTTTAAGAGAAGCCAAAACAGGAGGAATAAGTACAAAGGATAGCTATTATTGCCAAGACACTGTCTGATGTAAAACTTGTCAAAATCAGGTTTCAGAATGCACGTCAGACTCTTCAAACATGTGTGCGCATGCTACATACAGTAAAGCATCACTACTCCAAATTCGCAGATTACTCTGATGCTAAGCTGTGACTAACTAATCTTGTGGGTGGTGAACTTTGAAATTTTATGTGGGATCCTGACTATATGAGGGTCATGAAGAAATTTAACCTATTAGGAGAATTATGAACATTTACTAATTTACCTTTCTTCTTAAGATTCCTTCCCTTGCTCACAACAACAGGAAAGATCTCTTTGTATTTATTTGAGCTACTGACAGACTATACTCTTAGGAAACAAGCTGAGATCACCACACAAATTGAGTAGAACATAACAGGCATTTCATTTTCTCCTCCATCTCCTCACCAGCGATGATTTTGAGAACAGACTTTATGACTGTTCCATTTATTTAATTATATTGCAAATAAGGCAGATGACAGCTCCAGGCCCTGCCACTTCTCTTTCTCGTTACTGTTTATATCACCAAATCAGGTGCCAGGATTGGCAGCACTGTCTTGGATCATGTGGAAGAATATCTCTACCTTTGCCTCAAAACAAGCCCACAGACTTTCAAAGCCAGGACTCTCAAATGGACTCGTTACCCTCTTGGCAGACAGGGTCAAACCATCTTCAGCCTGACAATGTGCTAATCCAATTTTTGCTTTGGTCACATTCATCTTGAAAATTCCAACTCTTCCTATTCCTATAATTAAGATTTTAAGTGTTACAGGAGGAATTAAGCATATATCCCTCCCTTCTAGAGGGAAGTTGAACCTACATATTTATTGGAAGGTGGAATGGAATTCCAGAGACCAAAAAAGAAATAGCCATGCAACCTGTGAAGACTGTATGCATGCATGTGTGTGACGTGTGTGTGTGTGTGTGTGTGTGTGTGTGTGTGTTATGATGTTAGCTTCTAAGCAGAGGAGAACAAAGCCCCATATTCCTCCTCAGAACACAGCGTGTAGAGACTTCATAAAAGATGAAATGTTTTTTGGGGGTATTTTTGTTTGTTTGTTTACAAAATGTGTTTTGGACTGTGTTGTCACCAACTACACATGATGTCATGAGAGATGTGGTGACATACAACATTTGGTGAAGGTGAACAACAATTTCATTCAGGCTATATGTCATGTCAAATTCAGATAGTAGCTGAGTAACATAATCTGAGGGGAGGGATAGGACCATTAGAAGCAGAGTGTGAATGTGGGCCCCTTTCCAAACCTGAGGCAGGAGAACCCAGTCAGGCATGGAGGAAGTCTTGCATGGGCAGGCCTTTCTTGTGAAGAGTGACTCTTGAGACACCTCCCTTTGTTGGGTACAGAGGCATTCTGAGGGCAGTGACTTCCTTGCTGATTCCTTCTAATTTGTATTTATCATGGTTGCGGATTGTAGAGGTTACACATACCAAAGGGGAACAGGGAAAAAAGGGTGTCTGTTTTCTACCCACTCCAACCAAAGGGGAGCCACTGCCAACATGAGTGAGCAATGCTCAGTTACCACTAATAGAGGTGTGAGCAAGAGGAGCTCACGACCTAAGGGCTCTGAAGACAATATGAATAAGACAGAAAACAAGGACAAACCTTCAACTGCCCCTTCAGTGGGTGACGGTGGAAAAGACATAAAGCACAGAGATGCTTGGATATCAAAAATCCGTTAGAGAAACTACATTAACAAATCATAAAACTAATAACTGGCAAGGACTTCCTTCCAATTGTTCAGTCCTTCCATTTCAAAACCAAGGAAATGATGCCCAGAGAGGTTCTTATCTTTATTTTGTGCTGTGGATCTTTTGGCCTGTGTGCTTTATTTGCATGTGTACATAGAATGCGCAGCTCATAGACCCCTTTCCAGAATCTTACTTTCAAATGCAAAATACTAAGAACAATCAAAATAATTATAATAAATATAGGATTAACGTATGCATATGTGTACTTGAAGAAAATCAATTGCAATGAATTTTATTCTTCACCCCAGGATAAGAAGCTAGGAAGGGAACATTCCAGAGACATAGGCCTGCATGTCAGGAGCAGAGCTCAGGATGGGAAATGAGTTTTTGATGTCCAGTTATATTCTTTTCCACTGCTCCACCCTGCCACTGTGAAGAGCAAGTGTGATTATAATATAAAATAGAGCCCAAATAAATTAATTTTTTTCCAACTTGACTTCCTATTTTTCTTTAGGCCCACAATTACATATGCTAATTTAAATGACTGCAATATTTGGGAGAAGAAGTGAAAATTGCAGGAGAAAAAGAGGTTAGTTACAAAGGAAGAGTTAGAAATAGACAGGTCCTTGGCGAAATTGTGACCTGGGACAGGTCTGCCCCCTCTGCCTGTTGGAAACCCTCCAGCTGGTGTCCTGCCTGCAGCTGCCCCGCCCAGGCCTCAGCCTGGCCCATTCCACTTCAGCAATTGTCTCCTTAGTATTCACCCTTCTCAGTAGTGCCTCAGAACTTTTATATTTTTTTCTCACAAATAGTAACATTTACCTGTCTTTTTATTCAGCTACAAATTAGCAATCTGGTGTGTGAACAAAACAGAATATCTAGAATACAACCACATGGCATTAAGTGGTGCGTTCTCATCTACTGTAACTCGGACAGGTTACTTCAACTCAATCTCAATTTCATTTCTTGGAATGTGGTGACTTTCTCTTCTGTTTCCCAGGGTTGTTGTGAAGAATAAGCAAAAGAGATAATGCATGTAAAGTGCTCTGTTTTTATTTGGATGGCATTTTCTAGAAACAAGTCTAGTGAAGAGAATTTGAAACATTTACTAGCTCTATCTTTGGGCAAGATTTTTAATCTTTTTAAGTCTCAGTTTCCTTATTTATGAAATGTGAATATGATGTAGGGTTTGTAGGGTTGGTGTGAAAATCACCCGAGATAAGGTTTACATGTAATGTGCCCAACCCAGAGGTTTGCTGGTGCTCAGCAAAATCTAGAATTGGTCTGGTTGGCCAATCTGACTTCTCTACCTTCTAAACTAAATTTTGGGTCCCAACTATCTCACGTAAATTGACTCCAGGCTCACAGACCCAGAGTCTTTTGCAAACACAGAAATTGTATAAGCTTGCTATGGAGTCTCAGATGTGAGAATTAACATATTTCATCATTTCTTGCCCCTTGCATCAAATTGGGTTTAGCAAGAGGAGTTCATTCCATGAAAGGAAATATTTCGTAGTAGATAAATTTCTGAACTAAGCCAAGAGAGCAGACAGAGAATGTCAGTATCCAAGGAATAAAGATCCACCAGATCTCCTTGCCTATCTATTTCTGACAGTGACAACAGCTACAGCTACACAAGGACATCCACATTATTTCAGAATGCTTTAGAGTTCATGACAATTAGAATGACAATTGGATACTGGATCCTCAAAGGGGCCATGTTTTCAGTACTTACATAGGGTGAGTAATGTTTAAAATGGGTATCCCTGAAGGCATGAGCTACTCATAATTCAATTCTCTTCTTTCCTCTCTTTCTCAGCCTCTCTCCACCATTCATTGTAGCGTCGGCCTCCCACCCTGGCTGCTAATTTTCTTTCTTGAGCTTTGTCCTCAATTTCTGCTGGTACAATGCAATCTCAATAGCAAGAAACAGGGAGGAAAAAAGAAAGGATAACTGAAAAGTTCCTATGGATCTAGACTAGAGAAATAATTTCAGACATGGTTGGCTATAGAGGTGGTGGAGTATGCTGGAGGAACACTGATCTTGGAGTCCTACAGCCGTGGTTCAAGACCCAGCTCTGCTCCTTACTCACAGGGGACCCTGGCTGGTCTCTTAACCTCCATGAGCTGCAGTTATCTAATTTGCAAAATGAAGGTAACAGTCACTGCACTGCAGCCTCCCCAGGCTTGCTGTGAGGGTCAAATGAGACACAGGCTGTGACCAGTGCTGTAAAGGACTAAACAAATGCATGGAATTCATGTTATCCCTGTTACAACATACCTTTTAGCTTGTCACTTTGAAGACCCTCATCTCTCCAGGGAACTGTTCCCAGTTACTATCCATTCCAAGTCATCTGGACAGTGTCGGACTCAGTCCTCATCCCTCTCTGCTTGAAGGGGCTTTATGGTCACTGCCTTCGTATGCCATTTCACTTGCTATATCAATTTGTTCTTCTGTTCATTTTACAAACATTTGCTGAATGCCTAGTATGCCTCAGACAATGTGCTACGTGCTCAGGATAGATATAAATAAACTATGGTTCCTATTCTCATGCTAGTAAACTCATGATGGTTCCCAAATATACCCCTTCTGATCTTGAGCTACACCTGTTCCTTAGCTCTATAATATCTGTGTTTTCTTTATCCCTAAACCTAGCAAGCCTATAGTTTTCCTTTCCTAGCATCACAGGAGCCTACCTCCACAATTACTCGTGAGGCCATAACATGTCCCCAAACTCGAAAATGTGGGTAATGTCCCCTTAATTCTCCCTCTTTCAAGGCATTAAAATAAATTCTCTCAATTTCTCTTGGACAATATCTCTTGGAGGAACCTTCTTCATTTCTACAGGTAGGAATTCACAACATACCTTTTGGGCAATAGGAGTAACTTATTGTCTGTCCTTGTGCCTCCAGCTTCTCTTCACTTTACCCCATCCCATGCAGGCCTGACAGATTAATTTTCCTACCCTGACTAATTCAACTCCACAGTAATATTTTCCCCTTGTTCTGGATTTCCTTAATACCTAGGTATCTGGTCGAGCTCATACTGACACACACACTCAATTGGTGTCTTGAAATTATCTCCTCAGTGGCCAAGATCTACATTGGCTATCAGTGATAATATTTTAATGACTGCAGCATCTTCTCTCAAAGGTGGGGCTTGGAAATTAATTTCATCAGATATGTGGCAAAGGTCACCTTATAAAACAGTAAGGACAGGCTCTGCGGTGAGTGACAGAGCACCTTTCAGTTCCTCACGTTGCAGGAATGGGAAGCAAGCCACAAAGCCAAGGCCTCATGGGATTACCCTCTCTTCTCTTCTGCTAATGACACTTGGTTGGCAGAGGTGATGAGATTCTATCATTCTCAAATGGACAGAACGTAAATAAACACCTTAAAAAAAAAAAAAAACAGACAAGTTGCAGCTCGGAAATTTTTCAGTTTTTCTCATTGCAAAATCAATACCCATCAGCAGTTTGAAATTAAAAGCAAGATTAGGCCTCAGTTTTATACATGCCTTATTGTATTCCTAAAGCTTTCTACTCAGTCAGATAAATCTTCTTTAAGAGGATTAGGAAACTTTCATTATCTTTATCTAACCTGAACTAACACTAAGTCTGAAAAATTAATCTATAGACTGGACCAAAGCCGATAGCTGCTGGGAAGGAGGACTCTTGGATGTCTTTCTAATTGAGCAGTGGAGTCTCTGCTTCCACCCACTGGAAATTCAACGGGTCTCCAAAGAAAGAACATGTCATGCTATTGCTAACCAAGACAGAAGAGAATGCAACTCCCTGAGCGCCTTCTTTTAACCTCTCAGTAAATATAAAGACCCACCTTCTAAATATTCCAAGAGAAGGTTCTCCCCTGCACCTCCACCCTCCCCGGTCTTTTTTTTTTTTTTTTTACCCCCGCTCTCATCCGCACCCCCTTCCCACCTAGCAACCCTCAGTTTTTCCTCTATATCTCTGAGACTGTCTGCGGTCTTTTGAATTGGATTTCACAGGCCATCTCAGACGCCCAGAGGTATAAGAGTTGCTTGGCCTGGAGACTGTGAGGAGCTGACCCCTGGAACTGAAGACTCCACTGATCTGCATCTTACCTGTTCTCAGACCCTTCCTGTCCCAAAGTTCTGAGGCCTACAGGGAGCTATCTGGCTTCCACATCCAGCCCAGGCAATGCTGCAGAGTGCCTTATGAAGAACGTTATCCCTGAAGCTCTGCACCGCTAGCCCTTCATGGCCTGTATTGACTTTGACATGCTTACACAATCTGTCTTATTTCCTGAAAAGTGATAGCCTTGTTCTGTTTGAGTCTGTTTCTGTACAGCGCCTGACAGTTCTTTTTTTATTTCAGTGCCGCATTTCCTGCGTTAGAAGATAACTTTGCTGTCAAGACCATGGGGATGGAGGTGCCACAAAGTCGTCACTTCCAACGCTGAGAATTTCAGCTCTTCTAGAACCAAGGCCAGGTGGTAGGCGGGGTAGAGGGAACTCATGTGCCCTTGTTTTTTGCACCCCAGAAACTTTCAACAGGCATTTCAACTCATCTCAGATGACTGATCTCACTGAGTGCCTCACCATCCTCTGAGGAGAAGCATCAGACATGACAGTTGTCTTTATCTCCAGATGGCAGGCCATCTTGTATCTCTAAAGTGGTGATCATCACCAAGCCATACCCCTGGGTGGAACACGTGTGGAGAATGGCAACAGCAGAGTCTACAGACATCTGTCGTATGGCAGGCTGATGTGAGCCATCATCTGACAGCACATAGGGGTGAGAGAAGGGCTTGGAGGCTGAACTGGGGCAAGGCTTCAAATTACATGGCAGCACCAGAGCCTGCTGGGGAACACAAACTTCAGAAAACAGAACTCTGGCCCACCACATGCCTTCGCAAATGGCTCACAGCGTCAGAAGCCTGGACGCTGTGCTAGCTAAGAGCTGTTCTAATTAAAAGAAAAGAATGGCCATCCTGAGTTGTATAAGTGGCTGAAGCAAGAAGAGACACTAACTCCTACTCAAACTCTCCATGAGACCAACTGAAACAAGCAAAATTATATTTTTTAGAAAGGAAGGAACAAGAGAATCCGTATTAGCTAAACAAGGATGCCAACACATATCACCTGACAGAAAAAAAAAAAAAAAGATTAAATCATAAGCAGGGACTACTTCTGAGAGCTCATTCAGGGCCCCAAGACATCAGTACAGGAGACCCTGAGGAAGGTCCACCCAAATCTCTCATCTGGTAGAAGACGTATCATTGGAGAATGGGAGCTAGTCAGCTTGCACTTCATTGTTTCTGTTACACTTACCTGACAAAAATCGCTTTACACAGTGAGGGGGGTGGGGAAAAGCAGTTAGTTGGGGGCAGGTCAAAATAAGTTCATCTGTACTGCTGTCTTGTTTCAAAATGGTTCTCAAATTCTCATAAGTGCTATCTGAATGTGTTTCTAATTTTTAATATTTAATGATTGATATCTGATTCTGACATTTCCTCAGCCGCCTTTTTTTTCTTTTTCCTACAAAGTGAAATTTGAATGAAAAACTATTAAATACTATGCCTGGGTTATACCAATTCAGATTTTTTAGAGAGAGTATGAGAGCATATTAGGGCATACACACACACACACACACACACACACACACACCTTTTAATTATATAGATTTATTCCCAACGTAGACCTGGAGATATCATTTTGACTAGTCTCCCTCTTGATCTTGGCTCCACTGTGGGGCTAAGGGAGAGGTATCAGCACAGCAGCAACGCCGGAGAGAAACTGATGACACAGCACTCAGAACCCCTTCTGCAACATGCACACCCACCAGCTACACAAAAGTAGCCATGAGTCACATGACCTCACATCAGCATTATTAACCTTTGATTATGAAATAAGACTATGAAAGATATTCAAAGGCACAGATAGTGGGCACCATTCTATTTTTAAAATATAAGTGTCCCCTACTCCAGAGGGCTAAGTAACTTAAGAGATCTCTACTAGCCCATGTCAAACAACTTATTAAGAACTGAAGGACCAGAAATAAAATTCAGAACATTTATGAAGATTCTCAGTCAAGAAGCCAGCAGGCGAGAAGGAATCCTGGACTTATGCTCAATCTGGATTTTACAGAGGAAAACGCCTTTTTGTATCTTCATATGTGAGTAGAAGTAGATTGAGATTATGCTTCCCCTCCGTCATTCACAGTAACCCAAACCCACAAATCTAGCTGTGACTCACCTTGCACAATAAGGTGGACCCTGGAGGTCTTGGGGTGGTTGTCCGTCTGCACAGAGCAGGTATACGGGCCCTCGTCATACACATCCACGTTCTGGATCATGATGCTGTACTGGGTTGGTGAGTTGACCAGGATAATTACACGTGGGTCTATGGACCACTTGTCATTCCCCGCGTAGAGGATGGTGCTGCGGTTTAGCCAGGCTACCCGCGTGACTCGGTCATCTATGGTACACCTGTGGGACATGGTGGGGAGCAAAGGAGTGCGGAGAGGGGAGGAGAGGGAAGGAGATGGGGGATATTGAGGAAGGGAGAAAGGAAGGAAGAAGAGGGGGGAAGGAAGGAAGAGAGAGTGTTGAGAGATTATATTATAAATACAGTGGCTGCATTTCAAGGAATAAATTAAACAACCTAACCCAGTGCTAAAAGAGAACAGTCAATTCTTGATCATACTTCCTAAATACAGGGTAACAGTGGCCTGAATCATCCTGAAGAACTGATGTTGCAAAATCATTTATATTTGATTTAGGAACATATAATGTGGATATCTTTGTCTTGTATTTGCTTTCTATTTTATTTTTCCCCTAGGCTTATATGAAAATTAGTTTATATTTCTTGAGCACATTTAGCACCTTGTGGGAGAAGTGGCCCAGGGGCACAGGGGAGAGAAAGTGGATCAGTATTTCAAATAGGTTACAGATAATCCACAAAGCAAATACATAACCTGTTGTTAGTCAAAAACTGAACACATTTACCTGCAAGCCTTCCTGGTATTGATAACCTCCTTGTACCACTGAGCTGCCCAATGCCTGCACACTACAATTTATAACATGGATTGGTACAATTCACCTTCGAAAGCCAACAATTTTGAAGGAAGCCATAGTTACCTCTTAAGATTTCAGAAGCGGGAAGAAGAAAATGGTCTCCCTACCCCATCAGAGAAAACAACGGGGCTGATGTATCTAGGTTATCATCAAGGTGAAGAGCTGACCGCTACTGTCATACCTCTCACCTACTCTTCTCAACCACTGGAGGCAAATGGAATTTGCTTTTTGGTGTGTATGACCTGCAAGCTACTAAGTTTAATGCAGAAATAAATATGCCTGTTGGTCAAGAAGAAAAGTCTCATATGGGCTCCAGGAACATGGAACTTGTAAATAGGAAATTAGGGAAAGGGAATCCTTTATAAATATGGGTTTGCAATGAAGGGCATGGTTAAAGGGTTAAAGTTGTGCCTACTTACTACCCAACACTCTAGTCAATTACAGCCCTGCTGCTTCCCTCAAATGTCCTATCAGAGAAGGTATGAGGTATGCCTTCTGAGGACAAGAAATGTGAATCCAGTGCTTCCAGGTGAGGAAACAGGGAAAAAAGACCGCCATCCCTCACCACATCTGATCCCACATCGACCGAGAGCAGAGATCCTTCTGACAGGGCTAGGAGACGGGCAGAATGCCAAAGACACTGGCAGTGGAGGAGAGAGCACACACACTTTGGACACGCTGTTTCCCATGGCTAAGTGACCAGCCTGAGATACCCTGAAAGGTCGGGGGAACAGAATGATACTGGAACACCAAAATGACAGCTTTCTTGAAAGGGGAAAACAGCCAGCCTAGTGAGGTACTCAACCTGGTTGGTAGGAGGAATAAAAATAAGACGAGCTTCCAATTACTGAGGTCTTTTTATGTACAGGTCCACCTATTATGCAGCTGGTACCCACGGCGATGAGGTAGAAGTAGGTGGTAACTAGATGCTTTCAAATTACAGCAGGAAGAGATTCTTCTATTCTAAATCACTACTTGCTTTTTTTTCAAACTACAAATGTAAAACAAACATGTGAACAAATATAATGCTAAGATGCATAAAGGCCAAACTAATAATTGCATACCTACCCACCTCCTAATTCCCTCAGGTCATTATTTTGGTAACGGCCAATACTTCTCCTTCCACATTTTATCCTCACAGATATATATTTACATATACAAAGGTTGTGTAGATTGGTTTTTACCTGAAATAGAACCATAGTCTAACATTCCTAGGAAGCTTTCCTTTTAAGTTGACCACAGGCATCCCTGCACACCAGTAATTACAGATTTAATTTTATAATTGTTTCTAGGTAATTCTAACATCAATGAGACGAGTTTGGGGGGCCCAGGTGCACTCACCATAAGATACTGATAAGTCAAATATCATTGAATGACTACCACCTTAAAAGGTGTGTCATTGAAAAAGAAAAATTGAAGTCATGTTATTTCCTTCATATCCTGGGACCGTAACTTGACTTTCCACAATGTTTTTCCTTCTAGAGAAAATTTCCATTTCACTTAAAAGACTAAAGCCCCAATGGACCTTCCCTGCTTTTAACTTTCAAAAATATTTCTTAGGAAAAAAATATGATAAACTCATTCGTTCACTCTCAGTTTTAAATGACTGATAAGAGGTAATGTGCAACTTTTTCTAATGATAACTGTATTTTCATAAAGCCAAAATCCCCATTTGAATAACTCCTAATGATGAAGTGCCAATTGTACAATTCCAGGAATTGGCAGTCTGGAAAATGAATGGTGAATCGGGACGGAGTAAAGAGAATCATCTTCCAGTCCCTGGAATCACACAAACCCAGGTGACTACGTGCAAACAAGTATTTGTGCTTTTAGTCTGGTCAATTATGTATCTCCTTGCACATTTTTAAGTTGACATAATTTAAATTGTAGTTGCAAAGAATGAACTTTTGGTCTGTGGAAAATATTCACATTTTAAATATAAATGATGTTTGAAACATAAATAATAGTGATTTGATACTCATGATTATCTATTTTCAACATTCATGAACAAGCTCTTCTTTAACACTCATAAAATGTGTATCGTTGTATCGTTTTCTTTTTTAAACTTGAACTTGTGTTTCCATTATATCCTCTGCAAGATCTCATCCTGATACAATATTTTATGCTTGAAAATCATTTATTGATCAACTATCATATTTACATATAAATTTAACTTTCTTGTATGTTCTGTGACCATAAAGCTCTGAGTAACATTTTCTTTTAGGATGAGTTATCATTACAAGGATAATATTGATAAAATGATATAAATATATTATACATGTTGTTAAGTAATAATTAAACATAACAACTAAGCTTTTACTGGAAATATAGCTCTTAGTGCGATAGATGAGGCTTTTTAAAATTATACCATGGATAAATGCCATTATTGCTAGATAGAGCTAAGGATCAATTCTATTCCTATTCCTACTTTTGCTTTAAGAGAAACCTAAAGCAAGGAATATTAGAGTATGATTCTATTTCAGGTAAAAACCTGTTCACATAAGCAAGAATATGGAAATGAAAATCTTGTATAGAAATGTCAGTCAATCCTTTGAACTTTTTCCAAAATATATACCAAAAATCACATGGTAATAATATAGCTTCAAAAATCATTTTAATGATCTCACAGCTGACAATTCAATTAATTCTTCCTTCAATTTCTTTTAAAGCAATGAATTGGAAAATACCTGACTGGCAAAGGGCTTTGTAACTCAGTATCAAATTCATTCAATTTCTCAATATCTGGACAGTATACTGCTAATGTTGTACAAGGCCTTATCAAATTACTATTAAAGATAGGTTACTTTCTTCACTTAGAAACACCTTGTTTAACCCAATACAGTCAGAAATGAGGAGAAAATTGAAATACTGTTTATTTTAATATGCCAAATTTCACTGTCCTCTGTCAGAAAACGTCTTTTTCTTTCTCTCTACTTTCAAGACAGAGAAGGCACCAGGTTTGGCATGAATTTAGCTCTGATGAAATAATGTGCTCAGTACCTTCAGTACTTCTCTGCTTCACTTTGGTGGACTCTCCTTCAAGAATGAGCATCTGTTTGATAATAGCTGGGTGACAAAGGTGACAAAGAAGGTAAAGGAAAATTCTCTCCTGGACAATTAGTAAAGTGGAAGCAGTCAGAAAGGACAACTGAAATTACAATCTAATCTCAGGCACTATGTCAGGCAGACAGACTTTAGAAAACTGGAGATATGAAGCTATGTTACCTTAAACATATTATTGTCCTTGTATAAAACCTACAACTGCAGCGTGGGGTGTATGCAACCAGGGCAAATAACCACGGAGCCTGGCAGAGGCCAACTCTGAAACACATCAGTCCAAATCTACCTCCGAGGGCCAGAACACAGCCTCAGTGCTCAGCCACACAGCCTGTGGAGAGCTTTGTGTACCCCTCCAGTAGGGCTAGACAAACCCTACATAGATGACCAGGGCCCAATTTATCTGCTCTCAAACATGGGCCTCATTAGTGGGCATGGAGGGCAAATAGAGGGATAACTGGATACATAACATGTTTCAAATGGAGCAGAGTTGGATCACTCAGTCTGTACAGTTCAAAAGCCTAACAAATGATCAAGAAAACTTGGTAGAATGAGGATGTTGGTGGAGGACAGTTATTTTCCTCATAACATTTCTGTGCTTCAGAAGAAAGTGTAGTATCAATGCTTCTTGCTTTTTTCCATCACAACAGGGCTCTTTCACTGTCCTCTGAACAGCAGTAAGAAGAGCTTAGGGAAGGACTTAAAAAATATGTTTAAATATTCTTTCAAACCTGGCTCGTTCCTCGCTGTTTATGGCTGTGTCCTGGACTCTCATTAACAAGAAGCACGTGGAAGGGGTTTTTTATGTGAAATAAGGAAGAGTCAAGAGGAAAGTTGAGAAATATTAGTGTCGACTTCCAGATTTCTTGAAAACTTTAAGGCATTTAAAATTCTTACATTCCAAGTTAACCCTACCTACTGGTCCTTCATAAGAGAAATCATTACTACTCCATCACAAGTAATGTCTACAATTATATGGTGCTTATTCTGTGCCTGGCACAGCTTAAAACCTTTCCATATATTAAATCACTCGATCTTCATCTCTACCCCTTGAGATATACTCTAGTAATATCCACATTTTACAGATGAGGAAACTGAAACACAGAAAGCTTCAGGACTCCTAAAGTCCACAGCTGGTACTATCAGAGCAGGAAATTCGAACGTAGGCAGCCTGGCTGTAGCCTTTCTGTACTTGAGAGCTGTGGTCTGCTCCTTGAAAAGAAAGTACTTGTGGCTTGAGAATCCAAGTAACAAAGCCAGCCAAAATTGGTTGGCCTTATTCAATCAGTTTCCCTCACATGCATGGTACTGATTTAATTTCCTCATAAGAGATAAAATAGTTTAGCAGAACAGAAAAGATATTTGAAAGTTATTTTGTGCATTCTTAAACCAGTGCTAGCTACTTATCTGTGAGGAGAGGTGAAAATAAGAATCAGAAAGAGCAAAGAGATGCCTAAAAGACATTGGGAAAAAGAGACTCTGCAGGCAAAGTGTCATTTCCAATGCCACTGATTATGGGATGCAGGGTTGTTTGTGCTATTTGAGGAGGAGGTACAGGTAGGGCAAACGCATGCCTTCAAGCAGTGGTTCTCAAACTTTAACGTGCATCAGAATCACCTATAGAACTTTTTAAAACACAGTTTGCTGGGTCCAATTCCCAGGAGCTTTTGGTCCAGTGGGTTTGGAGGTAGGCTGAGAATTCGCATTTCTAACAAATTCCAAGGTGAGGTCAGTGCTGCTGGCCTAGGGCCCCCATTTGAGAACCTCTGCCTTAAAGAAACCAGACAAGAAATAGGCTGGAATTTAATCAAAATAATAAAATCTTCCTGAAAAGTGAAATTAGCTAGTTTTAATTTTTTTGTTTGCATTTAGTCCTTTTGTTTTTATTTCTATATTTCGCCTCTGCAAATACAAAATTTAAAAGTGCCATGATTGACAACAGATATTTAATGAGTGTCTAATGTGTACTAGAGAAAAGTTCCAGGAGCAGAGAATGCTAGGAAAGGGGCATGCCCCTTGAAGCTATGTCCAGTGAGACAATGAGAGCATATTAGTAAAGCATATTAGTTTCAGAGACTAAGTGGCAAAAAATAAAGCAGAGGAATGGAGAGAACCACGGGGACTGGGATCATATTTGAGACTGAGTGGTCAGAAAATGACCCATTGCGGCCTGCAGGCTAGATGCTGAAGTTTTTACAACCTTAAATCTGTATGCAATATGATGTACACCTGAAAATCATGTCTAACTCAAGAATGAAAGTCACACCTCACATACACAGATAGCTGTAGGATCATGTAGATAACATGGAAAGCTGGAAAACAAGTCTCTTAAAACAGCCTCATGAAAATAGTCTCTCTTATATGGGTAACATTATAGGTGTTAGTGTTCAAGTGATTGACAATTGGCATTTTGAGATGCTGAAGTTAACCAAGAAATGGCTTTAGATTTCCGCCCTTGTTATCGTGATAATACCTGAAATATGTTGTATGCCTCTCTATCTGAATGAGTGGACATTGGCAAATAAAGTTTAATCTCTCATACAGACTTTCATTCTAAATCTCCACTCTCTTTGTAATCTAATGTTAATATTAAATATACCACACTTCACAGAATTTACAACACTGAATTTAATTATTTATGCACTTATTTGTCAGGCTGTAACTACCACATGAATAAGAACCCTGTCACAGGTCTTCATTTTGTATTACCAGCATCCCCGTAGGCCACCTGGCATCTCATAAGTGATCAATACATATTTATTTTTTAAATTTATTTTTTAAATTTATTGGGGTGACAATTGTTAGTAAAATTACATAGATTTCAGGTGTACAATTCTGTATTACATCATCTATAAATCCCATTGTATGTTCACCACCCAGAGTCAGTTCTCCTTCCATCACCATATATTTGATCCCCCTTACCCTCATCTCCCACCCCCCGTCCCCCTTACCCTCTGGTAACCACTAAACTATTGTTTGTGTCTATGAGTTTTTGTTTCTCAGTTGTTTGTCTTGTTCTTTTGTTGTTTTTGGTTGATATACCACATATCAGTGAAATCACATGGTTCTTTGCTTTTTCTGTCTGACTTATTTCGCTCAGCATTACACTCTCAATACATATTTATAATGATTAAAAGATGTAGGACAATTTTTTCAAACTGGTATCAGAAGAACCCACATAAGATTATAACTAAGGATACTGTATTACATAGCTGAAAGTTGCTGCAAAAGTTGATTTTAAATATTCTCCCCCTAGATATGTTAATTATATGATGGGATGGAGGTGTTAACTTATGCTATGGTAGGAATCATTTTGCAATAAACACATTAAACTAACATTATACAACTTAAATATATATGATGCTATATGTCAATTACATGTCAATAAAGCTGGGAAAGAAAGAACCCACATAAGCTAAAGTAGATGTCCTTGGAGAAGTATGTATATGTGTGTCTCTGTGAGTTAGACACACACACACACACACACACACACACACACACACAGTCCACTGTTTCTCTATTAGGATTTTTTAATATAGTATTTTCATGTCTATAATACTCTGGAAAAATATAGTATGTACATATTCTCGATGTGCTATGACCACAATTAGATTTAAATGTTCAGATTTGTGTCTATTATTACCATGGCATCAAAGAGTACTTCTTTCACTGCCTTGGGCTAATGAGAAAAATACAGAGGTGAATGTACTGTATTAGCAAAGCATTCCTGCCAAAGAAAGCTGAATGCTGCCAGGGTCCACTGTAGAAATAAAGGTTCCCGCAGTCTGAATGAACCAATGTGGAAGGAGAACTTGGTTGTCATACGGCACACGCTGAAGTCAACAGTGACATTCTTACAGCAGTCAGTACCATCTTCACATTGCAAGTTAGACATTAATTTCAATAAAACATCATCCATTAAATTAATATTGCAGGTTTTAACTTTAATGGTTATATACGTGTATGATTTATAATTTTTGATTTCAGGGTCAAATAAGGGTAAGATTAAAGCACTTATACAGTTTTATGATTTTATATATATAAAAATTTTTAAATAATGTTACCCCTGGGAATTCCTGAGAATGTGTCTCTCCCCACCTCTGTCTCCTGCCTTTAAAATGACCTACTAGAGAATGCTCAATTTAAGAAATGCTAAAAAAAAGTAACAGGGTTGAATGTTAAAACCCCAAAATGCATTTTTAAGTGTCCTTTTAAAATTTACCCACAATATTCTTTTTTTGTTTGTTTTTTGTCATTTGCCTTTTTTTCACAAATTGAAAGGTAATTGAATTTAAGAAACTGAAGTGTTTTAGGATATATTAATAATGCCAGTGTGAAAAGTGGGAGGAAGGTTTTTCTTTAGAGAACTCAAAAACCAATAATAACTGGATTTTTATTTTTGTTAAGGAAAGGCGAGGAAGCTAGCCAAAATGAAATCTTTTTAGATCAATTCCCCAAGTATTTTAAATTGCAAGAAGCTGTTCTCCTGGGAAGCTTTAACTACTCAGTGATTTCCTGAGTTACAAATACAGCCAACTCTAGAGCATCACCAAGGTCCCAAAGTTATATAAGAGAAAACTTTATGATTCAGATAGTCAAAAATTCAACTAGAGAGTAGTAACTTTGCAAGAACTAGTATTTGCTGATAAGATATTGGTGGATAATAGATATGAAAGCCTAGACGAGTGGGTAGGGATTAGAGCTTTTTAGAGACGGTCCAGGCTGGAAATACAGAGGGTCCCCCAAAAAGGAAATACATTTTAAGAAAGGAAAAAAAAAACTGTATTAAAATTGTAATACAATGAATGACGTTAGCATTCATTTGATTAACGCCATTTTTTGAGTGAACATCATACTACATATTGCTAACATAATTCAATTCAACTTTGAAGAGTAATACATAGATAACATCTCTTAAAATGTGTACTTTTTTTGGCACCCCCGGTATTTCAGTGGTGTATGAGACTGATTTTGAAGGCTGCCCGACACATGGCATCTGCACATTGTTCCCAACAAGATGTGGTGCCAACAGCAGCTGGGGAGGAGAGTCTCATTAACGCACAGACAGGGTGTGTGTGAGGGTGAGGGAAGGGTGTTATCCAGAGAAAAGGAGAAAACACATCATATGCATGCAGGATGAGGGCCCTTGGGGCAATAGAATATTTAAAACAAAACCAAGTAAGGTGTGGAGTATCCTGAAAACGGTGCTAAGTGAAGCAGAAAATCAGCTGCAGGATGATGATGTGTTGTGGTTTCAGCCACAGCCGATGATATATGAGACCATCAGAACAGTGCCCAGTGTGTCCTGTAGCAGGCAAGGGGAACTTCCTGTCTCTACCAGCACTGGAAGGGCTCTCCTGAATACAGAGAGCGACGTCACGCACCTCCCCACCCAAGTGAGGCAGCCAGGCTGAAGGCAGTTCAGAGCAGAGCATCTGATATGTGAAGGAAAATGAAGGGAGTGATTTATGTGGAAAGATGGCTCTGCAGAGAGGTGGAAACTGCTTACAGCCACAGAAGAGGAGTTAAAACTGCATCGCTGTGGGAGGAGAGAGGAGAATTCCTATCATGGTAATAGAAGGGAAAGTATCGGTGGCTAAACATAATTATGAAAAGAAACGGTAGGTAAAAAAGGCAGAAAAACGTTCTCCGAACAAAATAACGAATGATTGAGCTGGCCTCTTCCCATACTCCAAATCACTCTGTAAATTCGCAGGGTGTGTCGGGAAGATAACTCTATCAGTTTTCCAAGGAGACAGAGGCAAGGCCAAAATAAAAATAGTACCAAAACCATCATAAGACAGAGTGCCTGCCTTCAAGATTCTTATGATCTCAGCTGAATGATAGAATACCAGAGCATTAAAAAGATACCGTATCACATTCATGGATACAATAAAAAGTGTACACTCATCCATTCATTTAACACATATTTACTAAGCACCTGCTAAGTGCCAAACATTCTACTAGGCCCTAGAGATAAGATATTGAGCAGAGAATCGTTGTCTCTACCCTCACAGTACTTTCAGATTTGAGAGAGCAGTACGCAGTCAGCAAACTGCCAGAATACCTATATATTACTCTACTGCAAACTGAATTGAGGCAACCACTAGAACTGTCTTGTGCAGGGGATGGTACAGGAAGCCCTACTCAATCTAGAAACAGGCTTTTCTGAAGAAGTGGAAATTATTCTACCATTGAAAACTGAGGCAGAGCACTGAGTACGTGTGTTGGTTACAGAGAGCATTTTAGATAGAGGACAGGGCAGATGCACAGCCCCTGAGACAAAGGTTGACTCGGGTAAGGAACAGAATGGAAGCCAGAGTGGCCCAAGCAAAGCCGACGAGGAAATGGGCAGATTGCGTGGCACTCAGGAGGCGTACGTGGCTGCACTGAAAAGTCTGCATTTGCTTCTAGGTATAATGGGGACTCCCTGAACAGGTTGAAGCAGAGGCAGGCCATGTTTTAGATGATGCCGTTCACAAGAATACGCTGGGCTTCTTTTGGAGAATGAACAATGGCAGGACAAGAGGCAGAACTAGTGAACGGCTTCTATATCCCTGTAGACATAAGAGAATAGTCATGTGACCAGAGGGTCTGTATCTACAGGGAGAGGTGAGGAGCCAGAGCGAAGGAAGGGAGTAAGGAATGAAAGGAAAGGGAAGTGTTGACAACACTTTCAAGATGTTGGCAGCAAAGGTGGGAAGAAAAATGAAGTCAGAAAGGGCAATGGCCTCTCCAAAGAGTTTTTGTTTTGTTTTTGTTTGTTTGTTTAAAAACACTTGGGAACTTACTTGTTCATTTTATAAATATTTAATGAATATCTACAGGGTGCTGAAACTTTTCAAACTTTCATATGCCCACAAATTACCGGTGCATCTTGTTAATTCCCTAAGTATGGGTAGGGACCACAATTCTGCATTTTAACAATCTCTGTAATTATGCTGATGTGCTGGGCCCTGCACTTTGAGTAGCCCAATTTTAGTCACTGGAGATGCAACTGTCAATGATACAAGAACCAGCTTTCTTAAATACCACTACGTAAGTAAATACTAATGAGACTGATCTTATTGAATGAGAACAACTCTCATCTGCAGGAGAAAGGTGATAACTGACAGAAAAAATACAGCAGAGGTGAAAAAGTACAGGATTTGAAGCACATAAAGGAAGGTGCTTCATCTGTTGTATCATAAGAAGAAAAAAATAGAAACACAGATATGTTTGTGGACCTAGTTATGGGAAAGTAAGGAGGCTACTGAGTAACGGTTTCTATTTTCTCTAAAATAGAGGGCAACGCTATTGGATGAAGGTTGGTGGGAGAGTAGGGGAGAAGGGAAGGCAGGTGCAGGAAAAGTGAAATAGCTGTTGCATCAAAATGAGAGCAAAATTACTGGGGAAATGTACTACGATTCGCAGGCAATGCTGAGGTCCCATTTGTAGCTGTTGGCCAAGGATTTATCCTGATGACACTGTGCCAGCTTGGAGGATATTCTCCAGCATTGCTCAGCGGCTCAGCTGCAGGCAGTGTGGATGGCGGGGTTCATCCAATGTTGGAGTATGCCAGATGAGCAAGGGAGAACAAGCCAAGGATTAAAGGAATTAAAAACCAATTGATTAAAAGGAGACATGAAGAGAGGAGGGGCTGATGAATAGGTAGAACCTGGTGGGTTTGATGCACTAGCAGCCTTAATGAGGTCCTTGCGCAAATGAGCTGGAATGGAAAAAACTACATGATGGAAAGCAGAAAACTGTACATGACGTGCAATTATGGCCCTTGTCAATGAGGGATTCAACTAACTCTGAGGCCAGATGGATCACCTAGGTGGATCTTGACAATATTGAGAATGATGGTGGGAGATGAGCGTTCTTTATGAGCTTTGATGATATATGTAAATTGAGTATTATAGGGATAGTATACTGTGGTGCTAAGGGAACACCTTGACATCAGACTGACAAGGGCTTTTCTACTTACTAACAGCTGATCCTAGGACAGACATTTGGTTTAATCTCTCAGAAACTCCATTTTCTCATCTGTGAAGTAGGATGAGTATATTTCATTCCTAGTGTTATTCAATGTTATTATGAGCCTGAATAATGTAATGAGTGGAGAAGAGTCAGAACTTCACCCGCTAAACAGTAAACACTTTTTAAACAAAGCCTGCTGTACTACTATTGTCAGAGAGCGCTGTTGCTTCACTTGGAAAAATACAACTCAACCTCTGTTATGTGGAAGTGTGTGTTAGTTTAACCAAGTGATAACAAATGCATTTGGTTATCATTTTCCAAGGCTTTCTAAAGCTTTCTCTTTATGTATTTTCAAATCTATGAAGAATGGGATTTGATTTAGGGTTGTTTGAGCCCATTTCAAGACAGGTAATTCTGCTGGATACTAGATCAGAAATAAAATGAGATTTACATTTTAAGCATTACCTAGCATGTTGGTCCAGTGTTTTTCCAGCTTGCCTATAAATTATTTCACATCTAATGAGAGTTTCTTTTTTTTTTTCTGAAAATTTCTCACTCTTCAAAAGTATTTTGTACTTGACCTATGTAGAGTTCTGCGGTAGGATTTCATTTCCCTCTAAGGTTGATTTTCTCAGCTAAAGCCACTAAGATAACTTTAACTTTGTATTTTTATCAGGCCTCGTTCACTGTGTGTTGACATAGTGGTTGATGGGCTGGTTTCTAGATTGATGACCAGTGGTTGGTAAAATGCTGTATTTCTAAAAATACATAATTGAGAGATCAATCAATACAATTGTGCACACCTGAAAGAGAATTCAGTTGGCCCCCAGGCCCTTGATAGCTTATGCAGAGATGTCCTTGTCTTGAGCAGTTCCACTGTATAAATAGGACAACCCTCAGCTTAGAAGAACCAGATACCCAGAACATTCCATTCTCAAACTGACTGAGACATTACCAAAATCAAATGCAAACTGTTTAGGAGCTGAAGCGGATGAGAGTAATGAGGTGATGGGGATAGGATCACAACTGAATGGATTACTTTAGGTCAGAGCTTCAGAGCAATACATTAAATTTCTTTAAGAGAGATTTACCACACATATACTGCAAGATACTAAGGGAAAGTGAAAATTGCTCCGAGGGCCTCAGTCCCAACCCAAGGAGACATCATTACCTGGTAAAACAGTTGTTCAGAGGCAGTGGTAAGGGTGCATTTTAGGGTAGATGAAGGACAAGCACATATTTTAGCAAAGTGTCTCTCCACAGAACTGAGCTAGTCATGAGTGGATAGCCTGCTCATATTTGGAGGCATCATGTGGCTTTGGGATGCCTCCTTTTCTCCACTTTCTTCTTTTGTGGCTGTCTTAAAAGGTAGTGCTATAGCATAAAACAAAGTCATTTCAGAAGCAGTGAACCCTTGGGTAAAGAAGAAAAGTGTCTCTTAAAGTACAAACAATAAAAGTCTCTCTTTTCCCCTTATCCAGCCCCATATTCCTAGCCCCTCTGGTCCTCGACAATGGTGCAGAATTCCATGTGGTGTTGTGAAAGGCCATGAGGGCATTTGCTTTCACACATGCCTACCTGTCCTAGACAGCTGTTTCAGAACATGCCTTGTGGCTAGTCAGGGGTGCATTCAAAGCGACCCAGAACAATTCAGTTATTTGTCACCTGGCTCTTACTCTGCAGATTCTACCTCCACATCCTACACAGCTTTAAAATTCAGCCTCCTGATTTGCCCATTATAGTTGGCAAAGAAGTGAGTGAGATGAGAAAATGTTTCCCAAGCACACACCATTTTAATTCCATCCAATAGATTATCCTGACATATTTACTCATGGCCATGTCTGTCTCAGTATCATCCATGGAAAAGTATAAATTAAAATTTTAAATTAAAAGCGGAGAGTCTGGGGAGCTTGATATCTTTTTGAAGAATTGAGCAAGTCAGCCACAGGCTCCCAGCATGAGTATCGTGGGAGCAAAGACTCTGGCAGTTCAGAAATTACAGCCCACGGATTTCCCTGCAAATACCTTCCTACATATAATGTAAGGAATCATGGAATCCCAAAGACAGGCAAAACCTCAAAGGTCATTCTTCTCTCTTCAGAACTGCACATAAACAAAGCCTTCCCTGTTTGGGTTCAACGGAAACTTATCAGAAATTGCTAACGGACTGATTTATTTTTTGAAACCAAAAAATGTGCTGAAAATTGATTCGCTTTATCCAATTACAGGAATTTTGTGTAATGTACTGGTTAAGAGAATAAACATTTTAATAAGAGGTATATAAGTTCCAGTCACAGGTCTATAATTTACAAACTCTTGACCCTTTCTGTACAACGGTTTTCTCATTTATAAGATGGAAATCATACTTAAAAATCATAGATTAGACGTCATCAAAATGGCGGCGTGAGATGAGCCTCTGTACAGCTCCCCTGGAATTTACAATTAATCAAACAACAATAACTCCACAAAGGACTCCCTGCATACCAGACAGGCAAGACGAAGAGGCCCACTACTGAATTCACCTAAAGGTGGGTGAATCACATGAGGGTGGGGGGAGGAGGGTAGGGGGAAGTGTGGAGACGGAGCCGAGCGGGCACAGGACGCAGACCTATCTCAGTGCTCCGAGCTCGCTGCATCCCGGAACTACCGCAGCTGTGAGAGAGGGAAGAACTCGGACTGCTAGGGTTCCGCTTATGGCCCACAGGGCTGAGGGGACAGCATATAACACGGCTAAACCCAACGCTCACGGCAGAGACCTCGGAGAAAAGACTGAGGGAAGAAGGCTGAAAACGGTGGTTTAAGCCCTCACTGCCGAGCAGAGAACGGAGCCTTAGGCACTGAGACTAGCCGCCCCCTCCCTGCCCTCCCAGAGCTCGCCCCACCCCCACCTGCCCAGTGCTAGAAGCGGAACAGTAGGAGTGTCAGATCAAAAGAACAGAATATTTCCAGTTCTGAGAACTGTGGACACAGACACAGATTTGCAGCCCAACTAGTTCCGGCAAAGGGGAGGGAGCTGTGGAAGCAGGACCGGCTGTGGTGGTGGTCGCCACCATTGCTCTGGGCCAACTCTCACAACTCACCCCGCCCCTGGCCCCACCTATCTGGGCGGATCCCTGCAGGAGAAAACAGAACTGCTGAAACATATGGGCTCTGAATCTGGTGCAGGAAGAGCTCTGGAACTTCAAAAGCTCTCCACATACCCACAGGGACACTGCGCCCTGTGACCCAGGTGAACTATTAACAGAGGAGAAACCCGTCTCCCAGGGAATCCCCCCATTGTGAGAGAAGCTGGAATAGTGCAGAGAAAACATAGCACTAGAGTGTGAGAGGGAAAAAAAAGGCTGCAGCCAGAGAGAAAATAAAACATTCTACCAACAAGTACTGGAAAACAAACGAAAGACCTCTTCCTATCAACCTGTTGCAAAAGCCACTACTGTACATGTCTAGGAAGAGAAATAATAAATCAGTAATTGCCATGAATAACCAAGGAAACAAGACAGCTCAGAAAGAAAGTGAAAAGTCTCCAGAAAAGGAACTTAAAGATATGGAAATATGTGACTTAAATGACAAAGAATTCAATATTGCGGTTCTGAAAAAACGCAATGAGATGCAAGAAAACACAGAAAGGCAGTTTAATAAACTCAGGAACACAAAGAAAAACATGAACATTTTACGAAAGATATTCAAATTTTGAAAAAGAATCAAATAGATTTTCTGGAGATTAAGAACTCAATAGAAGAAATGAAGAATGAAATAACCAGCTTAGGTAGTAGAGTTGACCAGATGGAGGAAAGAATCAGTGACATCGAAGATAGAAACCTGGAAATTATACAGATGGAAGAAGAAAGAGACTTGAGACTTAAAAGAAATGAAAGAACTCTACAAGAACTTTCTGACTCCATCAGAAAGAGCAATATAAGAATAATGGGCATACCAGAAGGAGAAGAAAGAGAGAAGGGAGCAGAAAATATATTCAAACAAAATGTTGATGAGAACTTCCCAAACTTGTGGACAGAACTGGACCCTCGAATCCAAGAATCAAATAGAACACCTAATTACCTCAATCACAACAGGGCTTCTCCAAGGCACATTGTATTGCAACTGTCTAAAATCAATGACAAAGAAAGAATCCTCAAGGAAGCCAGGGAAAAGAAGATGGTAACCTACAAAGGAAAGCCCATTAGATTATCATCAGATTTTTCAGCAGAAACTCTACAAGCCAAGAGGGAGTGGAAACAAACATTCAAACTATTGAAAGAGAGAAATTATGAACCAAGAATAATATATCCAGCAAAGATATCCTTTAGATATGAAGGAGGAATAAATACCTTTCCAGACATACAGAAGCTGAGAGAATTTTCTAATACACTACCCGCACTACAAGAAATACTAAAGGAGGCTATTCGACCACCATCAACAGGGACAATAGGTGGCAACAAAAACATAAAAAGAAAGAGAGTAAGGCCTGAACCGGAATATGGGAATGGAGAAAGTAAGCGTGCTGAAGAAAATGGAATACTCTAAATATCAAACTTTCTTTTACATAAACTTAAGGGTAACAACTCAAAAAAAAATCCAGAACTGAAATATATACTGTAATAAAAGAAGAAACAGAGGGAAATATCATAGAATACCACCACACAGAAATAATAGACAATAACAAAAAGGCAAAGAAACAATGGAGACACAGCCTTACCAGAAAACTAAAGATAGAATGATAGTAAATCCTCACATCAAAAATCACCCTACATGTAAATGGACTGAACTCATGAATAAAAAGGCACAGAGTAGCAGATTGGATCAAAAAACTAAACCCAACCATATGCTGTCTCCAAGAGACACATCTCAGCTACAAGGACAAGCATAGACTCAAAGTGAAAGGGTGGAAATTGACACTCCAAGCAAATGGTACCCAGAGAAAATCAGGTGTAGCCATAATGATATCAGATGAAACAGACTTCAGGGTGAAAAAGGTAACAAGAGACAAAAATGGACATTTCATAATGGTAAAGGGGACGATACAACAAGGAGACATAACAGTCATCAATATTTATGCCCCCAATCAGGGCGGACCGAAATATACCAAGCAACTAGCAACAGAACTAAAGGGAGAAATTGACCAAAACAAATTTATACTAGGGGACTTAAATACATCATTGACACATATGGATAGATCATCCAAACAGAAAATAAATAACGAAATAGCAGCCCTAAAAGACACATTAGATGAAATGGACATAATTGACATATATAGAGCACTTCATCCTAAAACATCAGACTATAGATTCTTTTTTAGTGTACATGGAACATTCTCAAGGATAGACCGTATATTGGGACCTAAAATCAGCCTCAGCAAATTTAAGAAGATTGAAATCATACCAAACATATTCTCTGATCACAAAGCTTTGAAATTGGATATCAACTACAAAAAGAAAGTGGGAAAAAACACGAACACGTGGAGATTAAACAACATACTTTTACAGAATGACTGGGTCAAAGAAGAAATTAGAGGAGAGATCAAAAGATACATAGAAACAAATGACAATGAAAATACATCCTACCGAAATTTTTGGGATGCAGCATAAGCAGTTTTAAAAGGGAAATTTATATCATTACAGGCTTATCTCAAGAAACAATAAAAATCCCAAATAAATATCCTCATGTTACACCTTAAAGAACTAGAAAAAGAAGAACAAGTGAAACCCAAGGACAGCAGAAGAAAGGAAATAACAAAAATCAGAGCAGAACTAAATGAAATAGAGAACAAAAACACAATAGAAATCATTAATGTGACAAAGAGCTGGTTCTTTGAAAAGATTAACAAAATTGATAAACCCTTGGCTAGACTCACTAAGATAAAAAGAGAGTAGACACTAAATAACAAAATCAGAAATGAAAAAGGAGAAGTTATCACGAATGCCACAGAAATACAAAGGATCATCCAAGAATACTATGAAGGACTATATGCCACAAAATTCAATAACCTAGAAGAAATGGACAAGTTCTTAGAAACATATAGCCTTCCTAGGCTGAAGCATGAAGAACTGGAAAATCTAAACAGACTGATCACCAGTAACGAAATTGTATCAGTCATTCAAAACCTTCCCAAAAGCAAAAGTCCGGGACCAGATGGCTTCACTAGTGAATTCTACCAAACCTTCAAAGAGGATCTAATACCAATCCTGCACAAACTCTTCCAAAAAACTGAAGAAGAGACAGTACTCCCTAACTCATTTTATGAGGCCAACGTTGCCCTGATACCAAAACCTGATAAGGACAACACAAAAAAGGAGAACTACAGACCAATGTCTCTAATGAATACAGACGCAAAAATCCTAAACAAAATTGTAGCAAATCGAATACAACAATGCATTAAAAAGATTATTCATCACGACCAACTGGCCTACATCCCCGGGGTACAAGTATCGTTCAACGTCCGCAAATCCATCAATGTGATACATCACATAAATAAAATAAAGGACAAAAATCATACGATTATATCAATTGATGCAGAAAAAAAATTTGACAAGATACAACATCCATTTATGGTTAAAACGCTTAATAAAATAGGTATAGAAGGAAAATACCTTAACATAATAAAGGCCATGTATGACAAGCCCTCTGCTAATCTCATAATTAATGGTGAAAAACTGAAGCCCTTTGCTCTACATTCAGGAACATGACAGGGCTGTCCCCTATCACCTCTGCTTTTCAACATAGTGTTGGAAGTCCTTGCCAGAGCAATCAGGCAAGAGAAAGAAATAAAAAGCGTCCAAATTGGGAATGAAGAATTTAATTTATCACTCTTTGCAGATGACATGATGCTATATATAGAAAACCCTAAAGACTCCACCAAAAAGCTATTAGAAACAATCAAAAAATACAGTAAAGTTGCTGGCTACAAAATCAATGTACAAAAGTCCATTGCATTCCTATATACTAACACGAAATCTCAGAAAAAGAAATACAAAAAACAATTCCTTTTGCAATTGCAGCAAAAAGAATAAGATACCTAGGAATAAACTTAGCCAAGGATGTAAAGGACCTATATGCTGAAAACTATAAGACATTTTTGAAAGAAACTGAAGAAGACACAAAGAAATGGAAAGACATTCCGTGCTCATGGATTGGAAGAATCAACATAGTTAAAATGGCCATATTACCCAAAGCAATATACAGATTTAATGAAATCTGCATCATAATCCCAATGGCATTTTTAAAGAAATAGAACAAAAAACCATCAGATTTGTTTGGAACCACAAAAGACCCCGAATAGCCAATGCAATCTTAAGAAAAAAGAACAACACCGGAGGTATCACACTCCCTGACTTTAGCTTGTACTACAGGGCTACAATAATCAAAACAACGTGGTTTTGGCAGAAAAACAGACACGTAGACCAATGGAATAGAATTGAGAACCCAGAAATAAAACCACATAAATATGGACAGATAATTTTTGACAAAGAATATAATAACATACAATGGAGAAAAGACAGCCTCTTCAATAAATGGTGCTGGGAGAATTGGAAAGCCACGTGCAAAAGAATGAAACTGGACTGCTATCTGTCACCATGTACCAAAATTAATTCAAAATGGATCAAAGATTTAAGCATAAGACCTGACACAATATACTGCATAGAAGAAAACGTAGGTACTAAACTTATGGACCTTGGGTTCAAAGAGCATTTTATGAATTTGACTCCAAAGGCAATGGAAGTAAAAGCTAAAATAAACGAATGGGACTATGTGAAACTTAAAAGCTTCTGCATAGCAAAAGAAACCATCGACAAAATAAAGAGGCAACCAACTGAATGGGAGAAGGTTTTGGCAAACAGTGCCTCTGATAAGGGGCTAATATCCAAAATATACAAGTAACTCATGAAACTCAATGACCAAAAAAACAAACAACCCAATTGAAAAATGGGCAGAGGACCTGAATAGACATTTCTCCAAAGAGGACATACAAATGGCAAATAGACATGAAAAAATGCTCAACATCACTAATCATCAGAGAAATACAAATAAAAACCACAATGAGATATCACCTCACCCCAGTTAGAATGGCTACCATCAACAAGACAAATAGTAACAAGTGTTGGAGAGGCTGTGGAGAAAAAGGACCCCTCATACACTGTTGGTGGGAATGCAGACTGGTGCAGCCGTTATGGAAGGCAGTGTGGAGGTTCCTCAAAAAATTATGAATAGAATTACCATATGACCCAGCAATCCCTCTCCTGGGTATCTACCCAAAAAATTTGAAAACATTTATCCATAATGACATGTGTTCTCCAGTGTTCATTGCAGCTTTGTTTACGGTGGCCAAGACATGGAAACAACCAAAATGTCCTTCGATAGATGAATGGATAAAGAAGTTGTGGTATATATACACAATGTAATATTATTCGGTGGTAAGAAAAGATGATATAGGAACATTTGTGACAACATGGATTGATCTTGAAAGTATGATGCTAAGCGAAATAAGTCAGACAGAAAAAGCAGAGAACCGTGTGATTTCACTGATATGTGGTATATAAACCAAAAACAACAAAATAACAAGACAAACAAATGAGAAACAAAAACTCATAGACACAGACAATAAGTTAGTGGTTACCAGAGGGTAAGGGGTGAGGGGGTGGGTGGTAGATGAGGGTAAAGGGGATCAAATACATGGTGATGGAAGGAGAACTGACTCTGGGTGGTGAACACACAATGGGATTTATAGATGATGTAATACAAAATTGTACACCTGAAATCTATGTAATTTTATTAACAACTGTCATCCCAATAAATTTTAAAAAAAATCATAGATTGGAGTAAATGTTAAAAAAAAAAAACATTTCAGTGCTATTATCAAAGTTCTGAGAGCACAGTAAATAGACAATTAATGTTTGCTCTTATATTTCTGTAATTATTCAAGAATAAAGAATAATAATAGTGAAAGCATTATAATAATTTTGACTTACCCTTTGTGTCCACTTTCCAATCTACACAGATATCAGTTACAAAGTTTGGAAAATTAAGTAGGGAATGCACCTCTTTGTTTTTTATGTTTTTGTTTTTTTTAATTAAATTTATTGAGGTGACAATTGTTAGTAAAATTACATAGATTTCAGGTGTACAATTCTGTATTACATCATCTAGAAATCCCATTGTGTGTTCATCACCCAGAGTCAGTTCTCCTTCCATCACCATATATTCGATCCCCCTTACCCTCATCTCCCACCCCCCACCCCCCCGCCCCCCTTACCCTCTGGCAACCACTAAACTATTGTCTGTGTCTATGAGCTTCTGTTTCTCATTTGTTTATCTTGTTCTTTTGTTGTTTTTGGTTTATATACCACATATGCACCTCTTTGGATCATTATCTCAAGTTTGGAAACAGAGATTGTGTGTGATTAAGTGACAGTGGCTTCATGGACAAGGACGAGGCCATTGAGTTTGCTTGATTCATCTTGCAATACATCTGAGCAAAACCTTATTGGAGTTTTTAAAAATAAAATCCTCATTAAACAGACAGGTGGGCAGGGACAGATGGAAGAGGAATGGGAAGTGATAATTTTGCCGGTGCTTCTCCATTCTTACAAGCACTTCTCTTGTAGAATGTCAGCTCTACCTGTTTAAAAATATATGTTATATATTTTTAATAAGCCAATCATCTTTTCCAGAATAGCTTATTTCATATAGATTATGCAAACTATCTCCCCTTTAAAAAAATAAAATAGAAGGCAGGCAAAAATCTTTCCTTGGGCCATGAGAGGCCCAAAGAGAGATTTTCCCTGAGGGCAATAAAGTCATAGGAAACTTTTGCAAATATTTCGAGTTCGGGCCCTAGAGAGTCGTTGCTTTTAATTTGTATCACCTAGAGTTCAGTGCCACAGGTTGCCAGTCTGGGAGGAATAAGGTATTCTTCACTCCTGGAACTCTCTGGAATGCTCAGAGAGAAAACCAAAAGGACAGGAAATCTGACCTGAAAGCAACCTGAATGTGTCCGGCCTTCTGCATTTTATTCATGTGTTGCGTTAAGGGGCAGAAACATGTACGCAATAGAATAGTACTGCAAAAGTGTGCAAAAAACACAGTGTGAACTTACAATGTTCTCTGTATGGACAAGGATCTTTCCATAGAAACTTGTTACTGAGAGGGTTTGAGAAGATACCCCATGAAAACTCAGTTACTCATTATAATGTGGGAAGGCTGAGTGTCCTTACCATGAGTTTTAAATAAATAATTGTATAAAGAAAAAGAGAGAGAAAGGGAGGAATGAAGAGAGAGGAAGGGAGGGAGGGAGGGGGGAAAGAAAAGAAATGGATACTTAAAAAAAGAAAAAGAGATAAAATGAATAAATATTTATATTGGTTGAAAAATGTATAATTTACTTAACACTTTTCAGGCAATGAATGAATGCACCTACAAATTGTGTTCTCCTCAGCTGAATATTGAAAATAATTATGCACTTCCTGAGCACACATTGACTACAGATGATTCCTGTTATTCTTTGACACCAATTCGTTGAAATACTTCATTGCCTGGCACTCAACAGCTTTGCTGTCGCTTCTCTTGAAGCCTGACTTCCCACTGTCCTTGCCTTCAGGTGGTGCAGTCCTGCCCCTCCCCTGCTCCCAGGCTCACCTCAACTAGCACTAGTCCCACTTAGTCCACATGTCCAGAGAGAAGAGTCTCCTTCCTATCAAATTAACTCTGGGAAAGCAGGCAGAGTCTGGTTAAGTTAAGCCCTCAGGGATTCCAGCAGAGTGGAGAATTACTCCTGTCTCAGTTCATTATAATGAATAATAAAGAGATACTTACATGTGCTTTTTGGTAAATTATTCATCACGTGCACTGAAGAATCAGGGCAGTCATATGTAAAGGAGAAGACTGGTGCATCTAGGTGCCTATAAATACTCCATCTAAAGCACTTCCAAAGGCCCATCTCCTCTCCTCATTAGGGACTGAAGTAGTTGGGAATGTTGGAAAGAAGAGGCCTAAATCAGGCACTTGCACCTCCCTCTTGGCTCGGTGTGTGCATTCCCCATACAGCTGAAGCTGTTTATAGCATATTTGTTATTTTATTGTAGTGCCAAAGCCACTTGAAGCCACCTGAGGAGCTCAGCAGGACCTCCACTTTACTTTCTGCAGCCATCCTCAGGTGGTAATTAGGAGGGTGAGAATTGTTTCCAAACCAATACAACTCCTCCACCTACTGGGTTCACCATAAACCTGATCCGTCTCTAACAGTAGACCCAGTGTCTACTGAAAGAGCCAACATATTCCCCTCGTTCTTCACTGCTTTCTACTAGCTGTCCCTGGCATTGTTATTTGTTCACATTTAGGATGACACATACTGAAAACCCTCATGAAGAGTTTCCCCAGCCCTCCTGTGCCGGGGTAAATGAATATGGGGAATGAGAGAGTTGGGGACCTTAGGTTTCACTCCTTCAAGGAACAAGAGATTTTTTCTGTTTCTGGGCCTTCATTTGCCAAATTTTAGAAAATAGAAAGTCTTAATTATCATTTGTCCTGTGGATACTTCTAATCATTCATACCTATTAACAATAAGGTTAATGTTATTAACCTTAAATGTTACATTTTGCACAAGGCACTTACCCGTATTCCCCTGTGAATAGTGCCATCCTTCCTCACACTAGGGACAGTTAATTGTATTACACCTTTGGCCTGTCCTTAGAGAACATGGACGAGGCTCAGAACTGAGGCTCGTAAAACAAAACAAAACCAAACAAGCCATGGGAATGACTGAGATGATGATGATGGTGATGATGATGATGATGATGATGATGATGGTGATGATGATGGCGATGATAGAGATGAAACAGTGGAGCATATAGGGAGAAATAGACCACAGAAAGATGGGGGTGGGTGGGACAACAGACATCCAAAAATGTCTATTTGACGATTCTCAGATCCAAGGGAAGAAACCAACCGAGACTAATACATAAGCAGCAAGAATCAAGAACCTGGGCTAAAGTTCCAGATGCTCTGATGAACAAGTGACAATATTTAGCCAATCAACTAAATCAAGGCTTATAAGCTCCATTCATGCTCCAATGTAGGCTATGGATAATAAGAGGAGCCCTGTTTTAAAGGGGGAGGGCATCCTTAGCGGTTCAGAGAGAAACCACATTCTGCTGTGGCCACTGAGTATTGGGAACTATGCTTCAGAAAGGAAGGGGCATTTGTTTCTAACCATTTAAAACTCTATAGGGAGAATTTTTCCACGCATATTTTCTCACCTTGTTATGACTTGTTGATACAGCAATATGAACTATTCCCAGAAGCCGAGTTGGGGCCAAAAACTAAATAAATAGTAACTAGACAGTTTGAATCCAAAGATTCAAACTGCAATTCTCTAAAGCTTTACTCTCTCTCTCTCTCTCTCTCTCTCTCTCTCTTTCTCTTTCGCAATTTATTCAATGAATTTCTTTATCTGCACTACCTATGTTCTACCCTTTTCCAATTGACCAGTATTATGAAAATCTATATTGTAAGCATACAGGCAGTATATGTGTGAGGTCACTTCTTCACAGTGTTTAGATAAAGCAGACAAGCTCTGACAAAGCTAGATAATAAACCAGGTTACGAGGCTTTCTCTTGAAGGAATCTAATTAAGAACAAAGGCAAATGTACATTAACATTCTTCTCAAGGCATTGCATTCACCTCTGAAGACATTTTATTGTTGTAAATACAAAAGACAAACTACGTGTCACAGCTAAGAGGGGGAGCAGAAGCAGAGATAGCTAGAGAAGCTTATAATTTTGCTGTGGGTAGAAGGGGCATCTAGGGAATAGAAATTCAAAAGCATTTGAAACAGGAAGTGTTTAAATTTGCAGGAAGCTAAGCTCGGCCCAGCAGATGGCCTGGGAGGCAACTTGGCATCATCATTCAAGGTTGAACTTTTTTGGCAGGGGGATAGCTCTAATGAATAATAAGACTTACTTTGTTTTGTATATTTTAAATGGAAAATAGACCAATTTAAGTTGCTGCCCTCTTGACAAAAAGGAAGAGTCACCCTAAATCTATGCGTACATTCCAAGAGACCCAAGGTGGGGTGGCTCTTGTCTTATAAAATTAAATCAATTCCAAACACATATTTTGGTAACTTTGAGGGTGTGATAATGATGCTTTCTAATAAAGTTTATTAAATTGTTAAAATCACACTTCTGAGTAAAATTTTTCACTTTATATAGATGATTCAGGAAGCTTATGAAAAGGAGTTTATTAAAACAATAACGACTTTATTCTAATATGGAACAGTTGGGCTTTTGGAAGACCTTACACTGAATTGTAATCCACCCCTCTAATGCCCATCCACTGGTCCTAGCTCTTCTTCTTGTAACATAAATAAACCCAGTTCATCCTCCCAATGGTAATCCTTCATGAAGATGAAGAAAATTATATTATTCACTCTCTGTTATATCATTTTGAAGTTAAGCTTTTCCACTTAGCGTCTTTAAATAAACTACTATTCAAATGTCAGTTCCTATGTGTGGTTAAAAGGAACACCCTCTAAGAAGAGAGGCCAGACTTAAAAGGTGAGTCATATTAGGACGTAACTAGAAGACATAGTGGTTTAATTTGTGCCATGCCTAGACATATGACAGCATGTGCCTGTGCTTAATGCCAATGTTCCACATACACATACACATAGTCTATGCCTCTAGTCCCCCAACATGATGTTTAGTTCTATAGTTAAGTATATTCTGAATAAAAAGGAGGCTTAAATCCTTCTATTCAACATTGTATTGAAGGTTATAGCCACAGCAATTATGCAAGAAAACTATACAAAAGGCATCTAGATTGGAAAGGAAGTAATAAAACTATCTATACAGATGACATGATCTTGTATATGTATATAGAAAATTCAAAAGAATCCCCTGAACATTATTGGAATGAATAAACAAGTACAGCCAGATTTCAGAATACAGAAAAATCAGAATATAGAAAAATCAATTGCATTTCTATACTCTAGCAATAAAATAATTGAAAGTAACATTAAGGAAACAAGTCTATTTACATTAACACCAAAAAGAATAAAATATGCTAAACCACATTTAATAAAAGAAGTATAAAACTTATACTCTAAAAACTAAAAATGTTGTTGCAACAAATTAAAGAACTAAATACATAGAAAGACATCCAATGTTCATGGATTGAAAGATTGAACATTGTTGAGATGGTGATATTCTCCAAATTGATCTATAGATTCAGTAAAATCTCTTTCAAAAAGTCAGCTAAGGGGCTGGCCACGTGGCTCAGGCGGTTAGAGCTCCATGCTCCTAACTCCGAAGGCTGCCGGTTTGATTCCCACATGGACCAGTGGGCTCTCAACCACAAGGTTGCCGGTTCGATTCCTTGAGTCCTGCAAGAGATGGTGTGCAGCGCCCCCTGCAACTAAGATTGAACACGGCACCTTGAGCTGAGCTGCGGCTGAGCTCCCAGATGGCTCAGTTGGTTGGAGCGCGTCCTCTCAACCACAAAGTTGCCGGTTCAACTCCCACAAGGGATGGTGGGCTGCGCCCCCTGCAACTAGCCATGGCAACTGGACCTGGAGCTGAGCTGTGCCCTCCACAACTAAGACTGAAAGGACAACAGCTTGAAGCTGAACAGCACCCTCTACAACTAAGATTGAAAGGACAACAATGTGACTTGGAAAAAAGTCCTGGAAGTACACACTGTTCCCCAATAAAGTCCTGTTCCCTTTCCCCAATAAAATCTTTAAAAAACGAAATGTCAGCTAACTTCTTTGCAGAAATTAGCAAGCCCATCCTTAAATTCATATGGAAATTCCAGGGACCCAAAGTAGTCAAGCAATCTTGGCAAAGGGAGAAAAATGTTAGAAGATTCACTCTTCTCAATTTCAAAATTTACTACAAAGCTATGGTATTCAAAGTGGTGTAGTACTGACATGAAGATAGATGGATGGAATAGGATTGAGAATTCAGAAATAAACTCTCACATTTAGTCAATTGATTTTGTACAAGAATGCCAAGACAACTGAATGGGGAAAGGATAGTCTTTTCAACAATGATTCTGGAACAACTGGATACGCACATGCAATTGAATGAAGCTGGGCCTCTACCTTATGCCATATGCAAAAATTAACTCCAAAGGGATTAAAGACCTAAATGTAAGAGTTAAAGTTATAAGAATCATAGAAGAAAACACAGGTGTAAACCCTCACTGGATGTATCATTGGTGAATATCGTCTCCCATTCAGTAGATTGTCTTTTCATTTTGTTGGTGGTTTCCTTTGCTGTGCAAAAGCTTTTTAGTTTGATGTAGTCCCATTTGTTTATCTTTTCTTTGGTTTTCCTTGCCCCAGTGAATAAAGTAGTACATATATATATAATGGATTATTGCTCAGCCATAAAAAAGAACTAAATTTTGCCATTTATGATACCATGGATGGACCTAGTGGGTATTATGCTAAGTGAAATAACTCAGAAAAAGACAAATCCATATGATTTCACTTATATGTGGAATCTATAAAACAAAATAAATGAACAAACTAAACAGAAACAAACTCAAAGATGCGGAGAACATTTTTGTGGTTGCAAGCTGGAGGGGAAGTTGGGGGTATGGGTGATAAAGAGAAAGGGATTCAGATTTACAAATTGCCAGTTATAAAAACAGTCATGGGGATGTAAAATACAGTATAGGGAATATAGTCAATATTATTGCAATGACTATGTATGGTGTCAGATGGTTATTAGAATTATCAGGATAATCATTTTGTAAGTTATATAAATGCCTTATCACTATGTTGTACACCTGAAACTAATATAATATTATATGTCAACTATAATTGAAAAAATGAAAGAAATACATAGGTGTAAAACTTCTTAACCTTGGATTAGACAATGGTTTCTTGGACATGACACTGAAGCGCAAGCAATAAATGAAAAAAAAATAGATAGATTGGACCATATCAAAATTAAAAAAAGAACACAAAATCTTTTGCACTTTAAAGAGCACAATCAAAAAAGTCAAAGGAAAACCCACAGCACATGGGAAGCTTTACAAATAATATATCTAAGTGGCTTGTTTCTACAGTAGATAAAGAACTTTTGGAATGCAACAAAAAGATAAACAACCCGAGTTTTAATATGATTTGAATAAGCATTTCTCAAAAAAAGATATACGAATAAGCATAGGCACATGAAAAGGTGGACATCATAAGTCATTAGAGAAAGGCAAATCAAAACCATAATGAGATACTACTTCGTACTCATAGTCTATTTTTTTTTTATTAAAAAAGAAAAAAAATATGTAAGTAACAAGTGTTGAGGATATGGAGAAATTGGAATCCTCATGCACTTCTGGTGGGAATGTAAAATGAGACAGCTGATTTGGAAAACAGTGTGGCAGTTTCCCAGATGGTTAAAATGAGTTAATGTATGACCCAGCAACTCCACTAGGTATATAGCCAAGATAAATGAAAACCTCTGTCCACACAGAAATTTGTACATGAATGTTCAGGTAGCATTATTCATTATGGAGAAAAAGTGGAAACAGCCTCAATGTCCATTAAATGTAATGCAATGGAATATTATTTAGGAAAAAAAAAAGAATGGAGTACTGATACATGCTCTAAAATGGATGAACTTTGAAAACATTATGCTAAGTGAAAGAAGTCAGTTTTAAAAGACAACTTACTGTTAAATGTCCAGAATAGGAAAATCTATGGAGACAGAAAACCATTTATTGTTTGCCTAGGATTGGGAGGGGAGGTTGGAGAAATGGGGACTGACTGCTAATAGATGTGGTGTTAATTTGGGGAGGGATGAAAATGTTCTGAAATTGTGTACATAGTTGCACAATTCTGTGAATACACTAAAAAGAATTAAAATCTACATTTTAAATGGGCAAATTGTATGGTGTATAAACTATATTTCAATAAATCTCGTATTAAAAAGGGGGAGCATGTTTAAGCCATGAAGAAGGTTGTTGTTCTTTTAATTTGGTCTTTAAGTAATCACAATTCATGCTATGATTGTGAACTTTTGAGTCTTAGTTGATGTCTATCTCAGGAAACTTTGGGGAAACGGGGGTTAGGGGGTGGGGGGAAGATGTAACAGTAGAGAAAACTTTATCTCAATTTCCTCTTCTTCCAATTTTTCTTTTCCTTTGTGGATTCAAAATGCTTTTTAAACCCATGAATATTTAGAAATGTGATCGGGGTATATGAGCTGCAATTTCACATGTAGCTGTGGTAAATTTGGAGTGCTGTGGGCCACTCTGGTTTATCCTTGGAACTGCAGGGCCATGGTCAAACCATTGTGCAATGGGCCCACCCCACCCATCCCCTTAGGGCTGAAATCCATATGCTCTAATGACCCCAATCCAGGCTAACACCCACCTTAATGTGGGCTTCTCTCATTAACCCACATCCTCCCAGGCAGCCTGTTTATTTTAGTAATGATCTCGTCCAGGCAATTATCAGTATTACCCAGTGGAAAGGACTCATATTAATGGGCAGGATTTCCTCCCACATAGGAGCAGAAATCAGCCCCTTGGCAGAGTGCTAAAAGATATCCTACCATGTAGGCTGTGGCTCCCTTTACCCACATAAATACAGGCCTGATTCACCTCCCTCAGAGCGTAAGAAGAAAATTTTCAGGTTCAGGAACCTTAAAGAAACAAAGGGCCTTGGATCCAAGTGCAGTCAAGTGAGAAGATGCATGGCTGCCTCGCTACCACTGCTGTAATTGTAACAATTCTTCACTCTTAAATGCTAATTTTGAAGTTTTCCAAAGAATTATTTTACCTGGTGTCAACAATACAGATAACACTGTTGGTAAGTTCTTTATATTCCAGGAGAGAAACTGGTCAGTATCTGCTCTGGGGGCCTATTAGCCAGGCCCCCACTTGAATCACTCTGGCAGGTGTGTGCCTGGCTTCATTAATGGGGTTGATATGCTGCCCCCAACATGGAGGATTCTACAGCAGAGGCTCTCTGCTTCCCCTCGCACGCAGCTCTGTTTCCTCCCTCTCCGTACCTAGTGGCTTCTGCTCTCAGGCAAGCATTGGGCCACCCTGGCATTTGTGAAGGCAGAACATTGTTGAAGCTGCTGAGAATCTCCCCAGCTACCAGGATTCCATCAGCCAGGAATGCCTGGCAGTCTGTGGGTTCTTCCCCAACCTGAAGGACAAAGCAACTGGACATGAGTGAGGCCAAATGATTTTCCATCATGTTTTGATGCTGAAGGATTTGTCGCAAAAGTTTCATTTTCTGGTGGTACTTCCTACCTAAGCGGACAGAGTCACTAACAAAAGAGACAACAAGACCACAAGGGACTCATGTGACCCAGGGGAAGGGGCTGCAAGGAGAAAGATTCTATGATTCCTCTATGGTTTATAATATATCAGCTTAAAAAAAATAATTCCTTTTCTTTTAAACATTTCCAAAGTTATAAGGCAGGGTGGGCACTCTCTTTAAAACACTTGGTAAAAGGAGTAGAATCTGAGTCAAGAGAAAGCAATCAACTTTGGGATACTATTAATAATTAAGCACCTGCATATTGAGAAAATGTGTTCAGAGCCAAAGTCAGCCTATGCAGTTATGCTCACAGAGCCATAAAGAGGTGCTAAGGAGGTAATTAACCTTTCCTCAAGAGAGCAACCTGGAGGAGAAGGGAATTCTCTGGTCCAGGACCTATGTAAAGGACCAAAATCAGCCTTCCCCAATAAGATCTTCCCATTATGAACACATCAAATGCTAGATACTAATTTCTGTTCCAGAGGCCCTTATAGTGAGTGGACCCCACTCACACTGTGCCCTCAAGTGCCATTCTTTTGCACAGGGGAGGCCATAGACCTTTCCCCTTTTCAGGGGTTGCATTATTCTCACAAACATTCCCCATGGGGTAGACTGGGAAATGAGGTAAAATAGTGTCTTCAAGGTCATTCAGAAGAACTAAGCCTCAAACTCAGTCTGATTCAAGATATGATATTCTTGTAAGTTTGATGCACAACTTAGATCTAAGTAGTTGAAGGAGTTTTTATTTACATTGTGGTATGTTTCATGGGGTATTGGATGACAGGTAAAGAAAATGTTGATAGGTATGACATTTAAAAAAAAAAAATCTGCTGGTTTGATTTTTTAAACCTTAAGATGTTTTTTTCATATCTGCCAAAATACTGCTTTCATACTGGAAAATGTAGTTCATTTAGAGTCACAAACCTGGCATCAAACGTAGGATCTGCTAGTACCGGATGGATGACAGTACGTAAATTACATAACTTCTCAGAACCTCAACCTCCTCATCTTTAAAAGTGTGAGGACTCCATCTTGGACACATTGTGAGAATAAAATGAGGAGTTGGTAAAAGGTTTGTAACCCATAACTCATGAATGCAATTTGCTTATTACTGTGGCTCCGTATCCCTATCATCCTCACTCTAACTTTAGGAATCATAAAGCATCGTCTCCCAGAATGATGTTAAACATATTTGTGCCAATTCATGGATCAGATTAGCTAGCTGTCCCTGTGAAAATGTGGAACAGATTTTTGAGGGTCCTTGGCAAGTTATTTCGGAAAGTCACACTGTCTGAAAGGATGGGATTGTATTACATAACATCTAAGATCCTTCTTAGTTTTAATAATCTGTGATTCTAAGTACTATTTACAGGTACTTTATAATTTTGTTTCCCTGAGTTGTCAATTTCTGAATGTCCCTCTTCAATTTTATACTAGTATTAAATCTTTTTAGTATTCTGTTATTATATTTCCATCAGCTTTAGTTAAATACCAAATAATGCAATGCTGATAATTTCTATTTTTAAAAATCACTTTTGTAAATAAATATGTGTTCAGCAGCTATACAATGCAGAGCAGTGACCTATAAACTGAGCTATTAAAAAGAAAGAATTTAGCATACCTGTCCTTAGTGAGTACATAAACTAGTAGAGGAGACCAGCTGTTTAATATTGATGATAATAAAAATTGTTTAGCTACTCTCACTATTTTAGTACTTAGAATGTATATGCCAGAAACTGTGTTCAGACCCTGTATGTGCATTCTCTCAACATTTGTGAGATACGTGGCTTTATTCCCGTTTTATAGATTAGTAAATGGAGTCTCAGAAAGGTCAGATGTATTGCCCTAGGTCATATAGCTAGTAAGTGATGGAACTACTTTGACTATGAAACTCATGTTTTTATCCCTAATTCATGTTACCTCTTATGCCTTTAATATAAAGTGGAATATACTGACACACAAGAATATAAAGCCATTTCCATAGAGGACAAAGCTATTAAATCTAAATTAAATTCCTTTATTGGCTTTTGTGGACTTCAATTTATATTTTTCTACCTCAATAGAAAATAAAAGTCCCTAGTCCTGTTATGAAAGTAAAGATTATACGTATAAAACCAGTAGATTCATTAATTCAACAAATAATCCTTTAGTACCTACTGTGTGCTTGACACCATCTGTGCACAATCAGCAGTGAAAAATGAGCAAAAATTTTTGCTCTTGTGATGATTTGCTGTTGGTATATGTTTTATTAAAAACCAACCAACATACAAATAAATAACTTTATGGTCACTCTTATAAGATGATGAATGTCTCCCCCAGGTTGATTTTCTTCACTTGAATTTCTCATTTGTCTTAAAGTTCTAGGGAGAAGTAACAGTTCGAGCTCAAGACCGGCACAACTACTAGATATTTAAGATTCATAGTCTGCCCACACTAACAGCTCTTTCTTATTAATCTATTTTAACCTAGTAAATGTAATGAAATTATCTTCATAATAGTTGTGTTTATACAGGGTTGATTTTTAATTTTATATCAGGATGAATTTCCAAACCCGATGAAATTACCTATTGTCAATGGAACTTTTAAATGAGTATTTTTGGATTAGACTTGCTTCAGAAAGCATTCATAATGAGGTTTCATCTTGCCCGCCAACCCCACACCACCAGTCCACTGTAATAGACGAGAACCAGACTTTCCCTTTCAGTTTCTGTGGTCATTGAAATGGCTCTTAAATACTTCTGAATGTTGCCAGTCTGAGTTGAATTCAGAAATACATGTGACGTTTCTCCCTTGCTTCTTTGACAGACCTTTAAAATTAGTCAACTTTGAGAGATTTGCTTTGGTTTTCGGAGTTCTTTGAAGATGAATCAGAAAGCTTCTTCACCAAACTTAAAGTCTAGGCTTTAGTTGTTTCTAACCTACATTACCGCCAGTTCTATCATTTTTCATGATACACCCAGTCATGACATCCTGGTTTGGAGTCACTGCTCCCTGTGTTGTAAGTTTCTCTTAGACAAGCTGTAAGAAACTACAAAGAAGAAGACGAATGTTTCAAAATGAAATGTAGCAACCATCCTCTTTAGGAAGAAAACATTAATTACATTTTTGAAGGAGTTATAATTGGATTTTACTTCTCCCTTTTTTGATAGTTATTCTAGTTACGGAGTTAACATACTCCCAACATCTTTTATTCAGTCATTTTGAGAAAAGAGAGAAAGATTTATTTGTAATTATCAGAAATAAACACAGTTCCTGCAAAATAAACACAAAGGAGCAGAACCTGGCTTGGATCCCACCTCGTTAAAGATGCAAATTAGGAACAGACCATTGAAATGGGAAGTTTCACTAATCCTTTCTCAACAATGTAAATCATTAAATTAGCCTGGGGTTCAATGACATCTGCAGTGTGTAACTGGATTTTATACAAGGGATCCCAAAAGGAGCAGCAACTTCCCTTGGGCCTCTATCATTGTTCAGGTTGGTATTTATTTTGAGTCATGGGCATGAGGCATGTTCACTTAATGCTTATTTCTGCCTGCTGTCATTTTATTGTCTACCTAAACTATAGAGCTGTCCATTCCTTGAACCTGGTCCATCTGTGATCTCTTTCCAAACCTTCTGGTCTATTTCCGGTTGATCAGCACTGGGCTGTCCTTCAGGTTGCTGGCCCCAGGATCCCTGAAGCAGATGTGTGTAGATCATCAATTCTAACCCACACTGTGCAACTTGCCTTTGGGGAACATGACAATTCCAAATACAACAACACTGAAAATGAAGACAGAAATCAGTGTCTTGCACTGGAAAATGGAGTTTTTTTTAACAATGGTCTTCTAGGCTTTCTCAGCCCTGACTGACTGAATCAATGGAGGTCTGATCTGTCCTCACCAAAAGAACTACCGAGGAAGACAGAGAACATGCAGTGGTCTATCAAAACTGACTCCACATTATTTTGAAAATGATGCAAGCTGATGGACTTTATTGAGCAGATAATTATGTTTCCACCTCTAAAACCCCTACTCCAAATGTAAAGTTCTAAAACACCAAACTCTATGTAAACAGTTTCAGTTTGTGGTTAGCACATGAATTCTCTAGAACGAAAGCATAGATACCTCTTACTGTTCCATATTCCAATTCCTTTGCTACTGATAACACTTTAGTGGGAACATTTTTTGTTCCTATTCTCTACTGTCCAAAGAGGTTTCCTTAAGCTGTCCATTTATCCCAAATTTCTAAGACTGTTAAAAGTTTATATGTATTTGTGTCACTGTATATTCTATTCTCTCACAGTGATGTTTTGGAAGCCCTAATCTGGACACATCACCCACAAGTCCATCAGTCATATTTCCTTCCCACTCAAACCCCGTTTTCAGAAGGAAACACTCCTTCATGAAGGAAATCAAAGTTAAAAGGCTATGGTGCAGATAATTAGACCTATAAGCTGATTTGCTGAGTGCTCTGCAGGAAAATAGATAGCCATTTTGGATATTAGGGGTATTTTTAATACTACTCAGTTATTTCCCAAGATACCTCTCACTAGTGGAAGCTATATTTCAGTTTCAACAATCATACAAATATTATAGGTTCATTGTGTAGAAACTGTAACTAATTGTATTTTAAATAGGATCTACCATAAATGTTGTAGGCACATGATAAACACTAAATAACACGAAGAATGACAATCCTCTTAGAAAATTATTTTACTGTCTCATATGTATCACTGTTAGGAATTTTTCTTTCTCACTATGAGTCCAAATTTTACTTGATTTAGCTTTATCTCATTAAGGTTAGTTTAGCCATACTAAATATTATGTTGATCTGAATGCTCTGCTAAAGGCTTGGACTTCATTTCCCAATCTGTGTAGTTTTTATAAACTGCTCTGCCTTAAGCTACATACATAGATTTTTTTTTCATCTAGATAGCAAGAAGTGTTGTAGCATTGATTTGCGATTTGAGATCTCTGACACAAATCCTGTGTTCTTCTACAAAACTACAGCCTTTCTTCAGCACAGAAAACATTTTTTTTTTCATAATTTCCCTGTTTTCTTTTCTTTCCTTTTTCATCTCTTAAATACTCAGGGAATTAAAAGCTGAACTCATATTTAAATGAGTTTCTCCCATCTTAATCTCACCATTTTATGTCATATCATAGTGTTTTCCATCTGAAAGCAACTCTCCAGTTTGTCACAAAATCAACTTCCAAATTGAAGTACTAAGTACCATGTATTTAGCAAGTGATTTCGTTCTTGTAATATCTCCACTCTAATTTACTTCAGTCACTTTCTTTGCATGCAACTGCTTCCATTCTCTCTAAAAGGCAGAGGGCTAGGCTTTTTTAAGTTAAATGTTTGATATAAAACAAATATTCTACTAATTTGCTTTGCAAATAGAGCTCGCTGTGATTTAATGTGTAATGCATTCTAAGAGACTTTAAAAATCTATAGGTAACTTGCTGTGCCATTCACACAGATCCCTAACCATTCTGGTTTTCACTTTTCCTATGTGGAAATGATGATTCTATCACCTACTTCTTCAGTAAAAGGGGAGTTTGTGAGGATTCAAAAAAAAGTTTGAAAATGTTGACTTTTAGGGATAAACATTTATAATAATAATTATTGCTTTTCTGTTAAAAAATAGAGTTTTTTTCAGGATTCTTATCAAAAACTAAACTTAAAAAACAAAACAAAAAACAAACATATAAAAAAATACCCTCCAGTATAAAAAAGATACAACATAAACTTTTCTGCGAAGAAAAAAAGTGAATGGATGAGCATACTTTTCTTTACTCATTCTCTGAGCAGGCTGTAAATGACGAATTGAAAGGAGACCGAGACCACTGAAGTAGTGGTTGTAATCTCATCCTGACTTTGCCACAAACTAGATGTGTGCCCTTGGGAAATTAAAGTGCTTTTCTGGGCCTCAGTTATCCCGTCTGAAATATCCGGGTATTAGATGTGATGATCACCAAGACCTTCCGAATTAGAGGCTGTAATTTAGAATTTGTCATTTAACCTCTTTCAAGGAACAATACTATATTTAATGCAGCCTGAAAATAATGATGGTATCACTATTTTTGATGGATTTGGTACTGGATAACCTTACATTAAGTAGAACCAGGCTGCATTTACAGCAAAAGAACACATTTTCTAATAGATTTGAAATGTGCAAAAAAAGAAAAGAAAGAGCTCCTTTTTGTCTATTTGAGAAACAAAGTGTTAGTAAAATGAGTCGCCTGTTCTTTGAGCTCCTGAGCTGTCCAATGGATTATAGGCAACATGTAATAAATCCTAACACTACTGTTTCACTGTGTAAAGTAGGTCTCCATAATTATTTTTTAATACATTTCTAGGTCTATATTCAGAATATACAAAGAAAGCACTCGATAGAGTCATTTAAATTGTGAAGGGTAATTTGACTGTTACATAGGGATTTTCACTGGATTATGTAGTGACGTTTCCTCACTTGGAATAGCCCCTCCTTGTTTCCTCATTGATTTGAAATGATGAATTTATAAAAAGTAAAGATTGGATGACGGACAGTTCAAATTCTACAGTTAACAGCAATGGTTTTGTTCAGAAGAGTAGGGCAGAGATTCAGTACTGATAAAATTGTGATTCTAGAACTCATTCCTCCCTAGGGTATGGAAAGAGAGCATACATGCAACCTTCCTTATTTGTTGGTTCAAAAATCAACTTGGAGTCAGGGATGGCTCCAAAGAAAATGTACTTAGCTAGCTATATTTTTGACTGAGATGGTTCAATTTCATAAAATAATATTTAACAACCAGATTCTGGGGGGCAGTGAGGAGGTGTCATGAGTCTTGAAACACAGAATTACACAGAATTTGAGAACACAGTCTATGGAATCAGAATACCTGCGGTCACAGCCAGCTGGGCTGTTTACTTATCTGTGAGATCTTGTACAAGTTGATGAACCTTAAAAGAATTTTCATCTCATAAGTTATGTAAAATGTATCAATGGACTGCGGCATTCTCCTTTTGCCATCTTTGATAAAGATGTTAAGAGAGAATGAAAATGTGCAGAGTAGCTTCAGTTAACATTTGCAGGAGACAAAAAAAATGGGAGTTTTCATATCTAATGCTGAGAAAAAAAATGACTTGCCCTGTGACATGTGGCAGGTATTTAAACAGAAGCAGCACTTCAAACAAATTTTATGGACCCTATATGCAACAAACACTGGATCACACTGGCCCAGGGCTCGGTATATCAATTAAAACATAGGGATCAACTTCACTTAATCCAGTGGTTCTCAAACTCCATCGGAATCATCTGGGAGACTTATTCAAACAACATTTCTGGGTCTCACTTTCAGAGTTTCTGGATAAATAGGACTGGAGTGGGGCTAGAGGACTGGCATTTCTAACAAGTCCCCAGGTAATGCTGATGCTGCTGGTATGACAAGCACATTTTAAGGACCAGTGGTTTAGACAATGCATTGAAATCTTCCAGTGTCTATTAGTGCAATAGCCTCACTATACAAGCGTGTTAGACCAAGTTAATAGAGAGATCTTTGCTTGGAATGATTGCTTACTTCTTCCTCTCTGAATACCAGTGTTTGAGGCTGAGACAGGAAAAATGGAGTGAGTGGTTAATGTGCCAAGCCGTCCTTTTTTTCCTTTTATTGCTAATACATGCTGCTCTTCAACCATTCATTTAAATATTATGTGTACATGGCATGTTTGAGTGTGCATGCATGTGTGTGTGTGTGTGTAACAGACACAGCGCTAGACTCTAGATTAGAGCATATATGAAGAGAAGGCCCTGGCTAGATTCATCTTGATCCTTACCAGCAGAATTTTGGACTATGATGGAAGACTTAGCTGGAAAGCAATTGTTAGTATAGAGGGAAATGTCATAAGAAATTGAGACCCCATGTAGAAAAGTGCATTTGTAAAAAGACAACATGGGAAAGAGGCATTCATTGCAGAACCTTTAAATTTTATTCATTCTCTCTTTAGAGCACTAATAAAATCAAATATTTACATAGGGCTCACTAGATGGCAGACACTGATCTATGCATGAGTAAATTTAGCCTCGTAACAACCGTATGAGATATGTGTTATCAGAATCCCCACTTACATAGAAAGAAACTGAGGCACAGATATTTTTTCTTTAGCATTAAGATCATTTTATGTTAGATCATGAATACTTGATGCAAACCATTTGAATATATGAAATAGGAATTAATGAATAAATGATAGACCAGCATACATTCAATGGTGAGAAGATACTTTGCTCATGGATAATACCTCCTGGTCTTCTCCTCTGCAGTAAGAACTGCTAATGAGCCTACTGGGGGCCTCCGGGCCAATTTAAAACTAGGTGAAAGTTCTTGTGGAAATGGTCTGTTGAATTACACAGGATTCTCCAAGTCCTCTTTGCAATTGTGTCTACCTCTGTGTTATTTTTCCTAGCAACTCACTCCATTTCCTTTCCCAGCAGGATGGCCTCTAAAGTGTCACAGACTTACATAAAGTGCATTTTTTAAATGTAGGATAACAGTTATTGAGTGTCTCCTAACAGATCCGGTGCTGGCCTTGCCATCCCAGTGAAAACACCTGGTCCACTCTCACAGGGCATTTCAAGCATTTGTGCCAATAACTCATATTTTTTTCATCCTGTTAGCAAATCAGAGGATGTTAAATGGAGAATGAAGGCCCATGCCCATCCAGTGTCATTACCAAGTGTCGTGCAGGGTGGCCTGCGGGGTCTCTGCTCCCGTTCCCCATACAAGAACGCAGGATGTGGCTAGGCCAAAAAGGAACACCCACAGAGCCATAGGTAGGGGAGTCATACCACTAAAGTCTCACTGAAGGCTGGATTCACACGACGTGCGACCTGCTATCCGCTTTTCTGCCAACCGACCAACTCCCCGTCAACTTACAACCAACGCAGCTGTGGCAGTTATATCAGTGGCTAATGGCTAACCGGCTACAGCTGACGGCCAACTAGCCACAGCTGACGGCCATCTACTACCCAAGCCAGCACCTTTCCACATGAGGCCGAGAGCCTGGAAACTGCACTCATGTCTCTATCCTCATACTCCACCCCTACAGGGTCTCGCCTCACAATATACGTGACAAGCATCTTCTGCGAGGGTCCCTGTGCCATATTAGCCTACAGGCATCCGACCACACACCACCCAAAAACTTGACGTATAAGCCAGGGCCTTGGACCTTTTCCTCATTCACCGCCCAGCCGCGTGACTTCAGGTGGCAGAGAAGAGAGGGAACTGCTTGCTCTAAATCTGAAAGAGCATCTGATGTTAATAAAATATCATCGACGTAATGAAACAAGGCCACAGAGGATGAGTGATCCCACTGTGTCAAATCCTGGGCTACGAGCTCATGGCAAATTGTGGGGCTGTGCATATATCCTTGTGGCAGGACTTGGAAAGTCCATTGCCACTGATCCTAAGTAAAAGCAAACTGTTCTTGACACTCGGGTGCAATGTCAATGGAGAAAAAGGCATTGGCCAAGTCCACTACATAATGATACGTTCCCAGACGGACAGTCAGACGATCCATTAAATCATGTATTGAAGGCACTGCAGCATGCAAAGGTGGCGTCACCTTATTTAACTCCCTATAGTCCACAGTCATTCGCCAGGTCCCATCTGGCTTCTTGACAGGCCATACTGGGGAGTTAAAGGGACTGTGCATCGGCCTCACAATATGTGCCTTCTCCAATTCCAATATTATATGACCAATCTCCTCCTGCCCTCCTGGCAGGCGGTACTGTCGCACTGTAACCATGCACCAGGGCTGTGGCAACACTTGAGGAGGGTGGTGAGCATGCCCGCGAGTCACTGCTTTCACCACCCGGATCCGGAGACGGAACTCTCCTACCGATGTCTGTAAGCTGAGGCCATGTAGCACGTCCACCCTTAGAATATACTCTGGAATGGGGGAGACATAAACCTTGTAGGTACGAGGAGGGAGCCTTCCTATACCCAGTGGTAAGGAAATGGCTTTCACAGTCACAGTCTTTCCCCCGTAGCCATCAACGCAGATTGCTATTCCGGGGAACAGTTCTGGGTTCCCATAAACAAGACTGCAGTCTGCGCCAGTGTCAACTAGGGCCAAAACCCTCTGCACATTAGAAGGGGACCAATGTATGGACAGTTCCATGTGGGGCCTCTGGTCCCTGCTCGTGCCCTCTGATCTGGTACCTTGGTCCCACCCCTAATCAAGCTGAAAAGAGTCGGCCTCAAGCTCTTCTGGACGCAACTGTTTCCAAAGTTTCAACAACAGTGCATTGGGTTGTCGGTCTATTTTCTCTTGATCAACCCCTGCTGCCACAAGACCAAACCACATCTGTACGCTTTTTACTCTCTGAGGCCCGCGACCTCACCCCTTTACCTTTGGTTTGGGCTTCCAGGTCTCAACTGTGCGGACCTCCTGTCTTAACTTCCTTCGCCTCCGGCTTTCAACATCTCCTAGGGTGGCCATGGCAGTTGTAACTTCATGGATCCGTCGCCCCACATAGGGTGTAAGAATGGCAACCAAGGATCTAAAAGCACTCGCAAGTGTAGTATCCAAAACCAGATCTCTCATGCTGGCAGTAAAAAGCTCGTCATCTGGGCCCTGCATGTTGAGGTTAAAAATAGCATGTCTCATACCCATTTCACGGATTATTTGCATAAGTTCTGTATATGACTGCCATTTACTCACAGTGTCGGGCAGCTCACCAGCCTGTCCCCATACTGTGCGTACTGCAGCCGTGAGCCACTCCATTAGAGAATGGTTACCCTGGTCGTGGGCCAACCTATGGCAGTTCTGTAACCTTTGTCACAGGGATGGATGCACTGTCACGAAGGCTAGCTTTTCTATCTTTCCTGGGGAGCAGAGAATGTTGTCTGCTCCCTCATCCCATAAACGTAATAGCCAAGCCGAGACTAGCTCTCCAGGGCGCTGTCTGTACCGCCTCCCCAGCTCCTGCAACTCAGTGGGAGTGTAAGGGGTGTAGGTTGTGAACTCAGTCACAGCTGGGTTGCCGGCAGCAACGCCCCTGGGGCCCAAAAGTTCCACACATTTTACCCTTTACTTCAAGATTGGCTGGGCTTGGGGGTTGGGAGCTACATTGTCTCCATTCGCTTCCTCTGCCTCTGCCTCAGAGTCGCCACTGTGGGGCCCCTCTTCTAACAGGCGGACCTGGGCTTCCAGTGCTTCCAACCGGGACACCTGGTCCAGCACCTGGGCCATTTCATTAAGTGCATTTTCTGTGTTGAGACTCAAGGCCATGAGGAACATCCAGCCCACACGGCCGGCTGTAGACTTCTCCTCCTCCGTCAACCGCTCAGCCAGAGCCTGCAGGGCCCTCTCCATGCTGGCCAGAGAGCCATCCATGTCCTCCCACCCCTCCTTGGGGTTCCAACAACTGAGATCAGTGGCCACCGGACACCACACACTGTGTGGGGGCCACACATCCTCCTGCCCTGAGTCAGACTCCATTCCTACCTGGTCGGAATCTGGCTCACTGGGCCAGGTGTCTGAGTGGGTGGAGGCCTCCATGGAAGATGTCCACAACCCTCGGAGCCTAAGGCCGCAGCATTTCACCAAAATGAAGGCAACACCTTCCATGGCCAAGTGGGTGGTCTGCCAGCTGGAGGCTTGAGTCTCCCAGGCAGACCGCACCTCCCACTCCCGGCGTCACTCCTCGCTGGCCTCCTGAAGCTTAACTTTCACACGCACAAACCGCTCCACCATGCTTTGGTAGGTTTTGGCCAGTAATGTACCCTGCTTATGAAACTGAGCTTTTATGCATATAAACTGCTCCATTACATTCTGGAGAGTTTTGGCCGACACCACACCCTGCTCACTGCGCCATGTGCCGTGCGGGGTGGCCTGCAGGGTCTCAGCTCCCGCTCCCCACATAAGAACACAGGATATGGTGAGGCCAAAAAGGAACACCCATGGAGCCATAGGTAGGGGAGTCATACCACTATGGTCTCACTGGAGGCTGGATTCACACGACGTGCGACCTGCTGTCTGCTTTTCTGCCAACCGACCGACTCCCCCTCGACTCACCAACCAGCGCAGCCATGGCAGTTATATCAGTGGCCAATGGCTCAATGGTTACAGATGATGGCCAACTAGCCACAGCCGACGGCCATCTACGACCCGAGCCAGCACCTTTTCATGTGAGGCCGAGCGCCTGGAAACTGCTCTCAGGGGCTTTGTCCCCACACCGATTTTGATGAACATCTGATTATTTTCATGATTTAAATGCTCATCTACTCAGCATGAGAAGGAAACAGATTTGAAACCAATTCTCCTCTTTCTCCCAGAGATCCATTTTTGTTCTCGTGACCAGCCTAGGCTGTTATTTCACAGAATGGGCTGAGGAATCTAAGCTTCAGTTGATGGTATTGATAGATTTGAGGGTGTTGATTAAGGGACATGATACGACAAAATACCCTCCTGCTTGCAACCTAGTGTTTGCAGACTCATAAGCTTGCAGAACACGTGCTTCAATCAGCTGGCTGTGTAAGAATTCAATCAGCGTTAATCTAACACAATACAGCACCTGCTCCCCGACTGATTTCTAGTGTTCTTCAATCAAAAGCAGCAGAAGAAAAGCATCATTTATTGCAAGCAATGTTAGCAGACCTGAAAATTCAAGAACCTGAAGTTTAATAGGAAGATCAGGTTCTCCTTTTGCTCCTCTTTCTCTCGTTAAGATGCTACAGAAAGAGTAAGCTGTTGCTTGCAATGGAAGTAGGAGAATGTTTGGCACGTCCGGCTCTACATTTACTTCCTATAAAATGAGTGCTGTAATTAGGTGCTGATAATTAAACATTCATTGCTATTCAGCTCTTGAATTTATAGGATCAGCCATATTTTGGGGGCTTGGCTGGTTTTCCTCTAAGCTAAAGCATAGAGCACAGAGGACAAATGAAACGAGTAAGCTGTATTAAAAAGGGCCTGACCATGGTTTCAGGCTCAGACTGAAAGCCAGCTGGCCTCTTTGCTGGAAAATTAATAAACCATCCACCCAAGGGAGGTGCTTTCAGTGCTATAGGAAAGAAAGCACAGAAGCACTATTCCTCCCACAATTTAAGCGTCCTGAAGGCAGGGATATAACAGGTGCACCATAAATGTTTGCTGAATGAATAATTAAACAAAGCAGACACCATCAACATTTATATGCAAAGATGCCTTCTACCACTCAAGTTCATACCAAAATTAAAAAGAAAATCCATTGATTATTGAATTTAAATTGACAATGGATCAACTTTTTGCATTGACTTTAAAGGTCCCACTGAATGGAAATAATATTTTTTTTCTAAAGCAGACACTTATTAACAATGGGATCTCTGTGTTATAGTTCAAAACCTTAACTTGATAGTGCAATTCACAATATTTGACTTGAAATAGAGACTCTGTGACTCTCATGAGTAATGGAGAATTTGGTATCACTGGAGAATATGTCCTCAGTTCCCAGCTCATTGCCCAGAAGGATTATTTTACAGCAGGGTGAATTCTCAACTAATTATCTTCAAAACAGCTGGACTACTGGATAAACTCTATCTTAATGCACAGTACAAGAGCAAATAAGGATAATTAAACTTTGATTTCAGAGTAGGCTGACAGAGAGAATGAGTAGAGAGACTGTTAAAAATAGAAGGCAGAGGGAGACAGCATAAGAGTAGTTAGTTACCTCTTAAAATCCCTCATCAGGACCAAAAAAGTATAACTAATTGTTAATATTCTGCAAGTAATTTTGATAAATTTTTATATCAATCCAATTATTTAGTTTGCTTTGGGGAACTCCTAATAGATTCTACTGGGTCACTAAATTATTTAAAACAAATTGTAAAACCACTTGACAACCACTTGACTTCATCAAAAACATGCAGCTAACAGAATTAGCACCTAAACTTCCTGTGGGCAAAAGTAGTAACATCCCCCAAACCTAGAATATATACAAAAAGGAAAATTCAGTGGAAAGATGATGAAACCGTACTTCATGGGAAGTGTGTTGAAGCACCTTGCCAAATGAGAAATCTGTAAATTACCTGGATATGCAATCAGCTCCAGATTATAATTGCCAATTTGAGAAAATTTCACCAACAATTAAGCAAAATCAAATAACCCATTTGAGGAAGTGGAGTGGTGACAGGTCACTACCTTCTCATTCTTATTAAGGTTTACTATAATTTGTTTTTATTTTCCTTTAGAAGTTGAAATTCCATTCTTTTTATTGGGCTAAAAACAATCAAGGGCCTACAGGAAGGGAGACAGACACATTTGAAGAGTAGTCTGAGTGATTTGGTTTCAGCATGAAAATAGGAGCCATATGAGTCTGGCTGGAAATTGTTTTGACCCAATTATAAGAATCTTAAACTCAAACAACAAAGCTCACATGATTCATTATTTCAGCTTATCATACCAGATTAGTTTCACAAATTAGAATACAAACTAATCTCCCTGTAGGAAGATTCTACAGTTTGTTCTTAGGTTTGATTTTGTTCCTAAATCTTCTCACAGCTCTGCCATATGTAGTGATGGATCTTGGTGAGGTCATTTAAACGTTTTGGACTTCAACTTCCCTCTCCAATAAAAAGAAGGAAAAAAAAATGAAGTTCATTCCATGTCTTAAAATCAACATATTTTTCTTATAATATTTAATGAGTGCCTGCTGTGTGCCAGGTACGGTACTAAGTAAAAAAGAAACAAAAATAAACCAAAACTGGATGCTAGGTACTATTACTAGTTTTCTGATATCCTTTCTCCTTTTTTTCCTTCCTAAGAGAATCCCAGTGTTGCTCAAGGTGGCAATGTTCCTAGCTAAAACACATCTTCCTAGATTTTCTTGCAACCAGAGATGATAATGTGACTCAATTCTGTCCAATGAGAAGTGGATAGAAATCGACCAAGGAATACTGAATTTATCTGAATTTTATATTAATTTTACTTTCCAGATAAGAATGCTGCCACTCTCCTCTTCCTTATGTTTATTCTATTCTAGAGTGAAAATAAAGGTTGGATTTGGACTAGGCATCTGGAGAACAGGAAATGAGAAGAGTTAGAATAAAAAACAATTTAGGTCGCATAGAGAAAATAAAGATAATGTCTGGAACATTAGTCACATAAAAAAAAGGCTCTTCCTAGCTCTGTAAAGCATAACTTCAGAGTTCTTTATTGAGAAGAATCAACTCCTATCTGGTTCAGCCATATTATTCAGGTTTCGTTACTTGCAGACAAATACAACCTCAACTAAGGCAATGTGTCTAATGCTCTGAAGTGCTGAAGATATTCAACTACATATACAAATCAACTAAAATGAAATGTGGTGAAGGTTATGAAAGATATAGAGGAAAAGAAAAATTGAGAGAGAGAGAGACAGATAGAGAGAGAGAGAGAGAGATTGTTCTTTGCAAGCACAACACCTTAGAACTTTGCCTGTCCTTTCTGGGTGTGGTAGTCAAGGAAATCTTTCTGAAATATAATATTATAATATACTGTGTGATCAATGAAGGATGAATACTGCTAGTCTGGTGAAGAAGAGGGGAATAAAGAAACAGTGTGTTCTAGGCAAAAAAAAAAAAGCTATGATAAAAAATGTGAAATCATGAGCATTATTATGAAACCACACAAATTCAAAGAGTGCCATGGATGATGAGGCTGGAGAAAGACGGAGGTAAGTGGGTTCAAATTGATAAGAGCTTGTGTAACAGACTAAGAAGTGTGGGCTTTATCTTGAAGGACATAGTAAGACACTGAAGGATCTTCATGAGAGGGCTGAATAACTTTTTTAGCGGAATCTAGGTTTAGTGATACATGGGAAAAGGCACTTGGCAAATCTGTGTGCAGAGTATGTTTAATTTATGACAAATAGGATGAGGGGAATCTATTTCTTGAGCAAGCTAGGAGAACCTGAACTAGGAGCTTCTGGGTGGAGGTGATCTCACTAAGTACATGCATTAGTTACTTCCACTTCTTGACACCCCCTTAAAATAATAGTAAAGGAAAAAATAAAAGCAATAGTCACAAAACATCAAAAAGAATAAGCAGATCAGGAATTTCAATAAATTCCTGGAAATACAGAGAAAAATGAACACAAGAGTAGAAGTACTTGTACCTCAAGAGAGGGCTTCAGCAGAGGAGTGAGCTTGTTGAGCAGAACTCCAAAGTGGCTTGGGATTAAAGGCATGGAGGACAGGAAGTGGAACTGAAAATAGAGGAAGAAGCTATTCACTCACAAAACAATTGTGCTAATTTGTTCCCCGAGCCCCCTTTATATCCATGTACATACAAAATGCAGGCAGCCCAGTAGTAACCCCGGCAAATGGTTTCTCTTTGAAAAACAAAAAACAAGCAAACAAAAAAAAATTTAAACATGTTTCCAAGGAGTTTGCCATATTCTGGCATTGAGAAATATCTAACACTAAAGATCAGTTCCATAACTGTATTAATAAATGTGCAACCTGCTGGTAAATAAACTTAATCACATATAGCTGTCAGAAGTTTGGGTTTCATGGAAGAAACCTAATGTGCAAAGAGATCTACATTTCCAATAGCAGAGAAAACCCCCACTAGTTATACTGCAGTATCAGTCCAGTTCTTCATAAACACATACGTCCAGTTAAGTATATATGATATGTATAAAATGAAAACCAATACAATAAAAAATAAAAGTGAAGATAAACAAAGAGAACTATCTTCAGAAGAAGAAGAAATAGGAAACAGATGAGAAAATATTTTTTAAGTGCCTCTAATTTACATTCTCAGTGATTTAACATTTAAGATACTGTACTAGTAAAATAAAACTATGATCCTATGAAGAAGTAATAATCAGGTACAAATACCAAGTCCACAGGAATTAAAAATATTGTTGTATTAAAGTCAAATTATAGGGTATGAGATAAAGTAGAGCGAATCTCTCAGAACATAAAGTGAAAAAGACAAAGATGGGAAATACGTTTGAGGAAGTAGTACACTGAAGTGGTTAACACCGTGGATGGTGGAGCCAGATTACCAGTTAGAACACTGCTGGTCACTCAATTGTTGGGACCTAGAACATTCTTTTTGTCTCTTGTGCCTCGATTGTCTTGTCTCTGAATTAGGATATTACCAATTACCTCTTTAGATTGTTGTAAAGATGAATGAGTTCATATAAGTGGTTTGGTTAGAACAGTTCCTGTCATATAGTAAGTACTATAAAACTTTACACACACACACACACACACACACAGAGAGAGAGAGAGAGAGAGAGAGAGAGAGAACCCATGAAGTCCAACATTGACCTATGACAATTGCAGAAGTTTGGGTTTCATGGGAGAGAAGGGAGAAAGTAGAGAAGAGGAAATTATTGAAGAACTAATGGGGAAAAAATTCTAAATATTTACTGGCTAACTACTAAACAGGATGAATGAAAAATGACTCATACATAGATGCATCATGTATGTGAAAAGTCAAAACACTAAAAACAAAGCAACATCCTGAAGTCTTCTAAAGAAAAACAAATATATTTGCCTGCTCACATGGATAGGTCCGCTATAAAGGATCAATCATTAGGGCTGACAGAAATTTTCTTATTTTGAATTCTGGATAGAAGCTAAGTGTGGCAAAACTATTTTAAAACTAAATTTTGATATGTAATGAAAGGGGGGAAAAGCAGATGTGCATTCAAGGACCCAGAAAATTTAACAACCACATATATTTCTTGAAGAAGTTACTTGAGTATGTACTGAAGCAAAATTAGGGTTAAAACAAAGAAAGACTCCCTCAAAGTAAATGAGGTTGAAAACAAAGAAAAGAAATGGTGGGATTAAATGAGGAGTTAATGGAAATAAATCGTATATTAACAGCAGTATGACAGGCTTTTCCAGTACTAGTCCAAATAAGAACCAAAAGCCAGTGGGCACCCTAAAAATGCTTTCAGCAAAAATAAATGGATTCCAACATTTGAGTGAAATATTTAAATGAATGGAAGGCATTAGGCTATGGTGAAAATGCACATATTTATTTTGTTAGAAAGAAAAAAGAAAGTCATTTAGAAACTCTAAAATAAACAAACAGATAAAATTAAATAGGCACAGTCCAAATATGGAGAAAATTGGAATACAGAATAAATTTAGTAATTGATGACGATTAAGAAAAGACAATCCATTTGACCTGGCTGATAAGAACACTGTGATTCAAGTGGCCAGAAGCTATCACACTGAAGCCATTGAGAAGAAAAGTCATCCTACAGGAAACACAATTTACAAAACGATAACATAAATGCTCTTTATTGTCTTTAAATCTTTAGAATCAACTTAGAGACAAAACACATAAAGTGAAATATGGTTACAAAACAGAAGGCAAACATCAGTGAATGCCGATGTTCACTGACAGACGTGGTGAGATGGAAAGAGAGGGTGATCAGAACTGACGCTCATAAACGGTGAATAAACAGACTGTTTATTTTACTATGTGCATGTACTACTTTGATAAAAAGGAAAAAAAAAAGAGTTGAACACATTGTACATATCTTGCTGAAGTCAATCACTTGTCCCTATTCCAAGTTTTTCTGTCACCTTGAATAAAAGTACGAGAAAAACCAGTGGTGCATAATAGAGACAGAATCCCAAGACTCAGTTCTCTTCCCCTGTACCAGGCACAGGTGCCCTTTTCTGGTCTTTAGAACAATTTTTTTTTCATGCTACTCCCTTGCCCTCTCCCTAGATGTTGAAAATAGTGTCTCCTGAAGAAAAGAAGACATGTTCTACTTGAGGAGGCCAGCAGAAGTCAACTCGCTGACTAAGAGGTAAAAGATGTAAACATAACCTAGTAAAATTCCATTATGCAATCTCCTCGTACCACACCCTGGGAGCCCCCACTTTAATTCTGCGTAGCTTAATACTACCCCTCCCTGTCAGAGTCCTCTGAGTAAAGTGTGCAGATTTGGGGTGCCTGACCATGGTAAACTGGCAGTGTGTCCATGCAACTAAATGAGTTCATCTAATTAGGGGTTTATTTGTTTGAGTTGTACATGAATATACCAAATTACATTATCAGATCATAGTCCTGCTTCTGATTTATTCCTTCTTTGTTCTTCAAGGCTTCAAACATCTAAGCAATTAACCTCGAAAAGAGCTGGAGAACACATAATTATCCTCATTTGTCTAACCGTCGCCAAGATGGCTGCCTTTCAATTAACCTTCTGGGGATGGCAGAAAGTTGGAGTGATATAGTGATCATTTTTAACCTTACTGTATGCTTTTTTAAGTAATTTAATCGAAATCGCCAGATGATAAAATAGTCAGATACTGTTTCCACAGGTAAAAGGATCCAGCATGTTTTGAGGGAGAGATGACTGGAAAGTTGACAGAGCTAATGGAACAGATGATGCATTGCATGCGAGGAAACTTAGGCACAGCAATATATAGAACTGTATCAGTGAGCTTCAGAGCCAAGGCCCATTGGAATCTCAGAACCAGATGGCAACCAATACATATGCTCTAGCCTTTCATTAGCTTCAGCAGACTGTGGGAGACTAAGGAATAAATGATAGTTGCTCAAGAAGCAATATTAAGGAGGGGGAAAGAAGCTCACTGTTATTGAATACCTAGTATCTGCAAGTATCCTGCTAGGCACTTTAGGTACTGGGTCTCATATAACATATTTGTACATGAATCTACCAAATAATATCCCCCTAGTCACCCCAAACTGATGAGAACAAAAATAGGGCACACTGATGAGAACTTCTTGCATAGCTATATTTTTCCATTATTCAGGGATATGGCTGAGAAATGGTTCAAAGGAAGATTGTTTCAATAAATTTGCAGAATTATTTAACAAAGTGAGATCAATTGACCTAAAAAGCCATCTACACCATGCCTTATAGGTCTTTTCTTTATATACGCTATGAGTGTGTTTGTATTTTTCAATTCTGATATGGACAAATACATTGCATTATTAAATGATGACAATCCAGATTGTGTTCAGTTCTGGGTAGCGCTTTCAAAGACAAACATTAATAAACACTCATGTTTCTCGAAACCATGTTATAGAAGGAATCATTAAAAAACACACACACAAAACAAACAAACAAACAAAAAAAAACACTGGAGATTTTGAGCCTGAACTGCAGCTTGGGGCAGGTATGACAGTTTGCTTCAAATAGAGGAAGGGCTGTCATGTAAAAGAGAAAGAGGGAAAAAAGCAAAGCCAATAGGTAGAATTTCAAGGATGACAGAAACTGCAAATTTATATGTAACCAAAATTTAACTATTGAGATATTCTGTGGTGGAATGTGCCTCCTATTTTGAGGCAGTGTTATTTATAGTGTGCTCCTGTTACAGTGAATATTAAAGTGGGTGCAAGAAATACTGGAAAACAGATTTCTATGCTGAATGGGCAGGCTGAAGAACTTCTCCAATTCCTTCTGACTCTTAAATTAGATGACCTCCAATCCTCACAATCACAAGGCTAACAATTTCACTTAGAGAAATTACCATTTTCTGTCTTTCCCAAACACACCATATTTCTTTTCTCTGTAGTCCAAAACCTCTCAAATGTACTGGGAGTACCCTATTTGCACATGAAAAATAGGGGGAAAATCTCTAAAATAAATAGAACATCTACATGTGCGGATTTTTCTATTTAGGATATAATTTGGGATGCTAAAATAATCATTATTTTCTTACACTGAGCTGCAATCAAAGGACAACATTAACTGTTAACTAAAGAACTGAAAATCAGACACAGTGGGCAACAGAATTAAAATATCACCTCAATCTGTCTTCTTCATTGATGTTATTGGGGTACAAGTGATTTATCCTGACTCTATCAAGAGAAAGGGTCAGAGAAGATGGTTATATTTTTTATTCCTCAGGAAATACTGAAAGTTGATTAATTAGAAGGAAGATGAAGTGAAACTAGCAAATTTCTTCAGCAAGTTAGAATAAAGGCAGCCCCAGATAGCTCTACAAATTAGACAAAACAGTAATACCTTTTCTTTACACAAACAATATGGTCACAAAAATCATATTGTATTTAAAAAAGTGAAGAAGACAACACTTTAACAGACAATATCTTTGTTCTGAATGCTCATTTCATATTGAACATATTTAAATGGAATGGCCCTTGACTTGAGTTTTTTATTTGTAGCCTCGTGGGTCATATGATTTTACTTTTCTTCATATAAAAAAGGTAGGTATTTAAGAAATTGAAAAGGAAGCTCACCAATTGTCACTTCCCTTCGCCAAAATTTTCTGACAAGCTGTGCTCTGACCTCCTGCAGTGATATTCATCAATAAGGCACAGCTGATGACCCAGTGTCTCCACCTCTATTTGTGGAAACCTTTCACTTGTCTGATGGAAACAGGGCAGCATCCAGTCTGATTTGTGATAAAAGGGGAATCCTTTCACATGGCATTAGTTTTCTCATTTTATAAAAGCTTTTTATTTTGAAATAATTATACATATATCAAAGATAATATAGAGAACTCTTGTAAACCCTTCACTTAACATTTTCTATAACCTTGGTACAATAATCAAAACTAAGACATTAACATTGGTACAAAACTATCAACCAAAGTATAGATTGTATTTACATTTCCCCAGATTTTGCACTGATGTCCAAGACTACATCTACCATCCCGTACTATATTTAGTTGTTATGTCTTCTAAGTCTCCTCCAATACGTGACAGTACCTTGATCTTTCCTTGTCTTTTATGACTTTGACTATGGACAGTAATGGCTAGGCATTTTGTAGAATGTCCCTGAATTTGGGTTTGTCTGATATTTTCTCATGATTAAGCTGAGCAAGGATACCAAAGAGATGATGTTCCTTTTCATTGCACCATATCAGAGGGAATAAGAAATCTGCATCGCCTCACTTGTGATATCAACTTTGGTCACTTGGGAAAGTGGTATCTGTCAGGCTTCTGCACTGTAAAGTTACAATTTTCTCCTCTCCACACTCTATTTATTAGAAGAGAGTCACTGAGTCTAGCTCACACTCAGTGGGATAATATTAGGCTTCACTTCTTTGAGAGAGGAGTAACAAAGCATTGTGATTTGTTAAAGCCAACACAATGATTAATATATATCAGAGGATGATACACCGAGGCTATGCAAATATGTGCTATCTCCTTACAGTTTTGCTCACTAATTTGAGCTTTAATCAGTGGACCTTACCTCAAGCCAGCATTGTTTTTAATACAAGTCTACTTTAAAGGGATACATGGACATATTTTAAATAAATTACTATATGATATTATCTCAATTAAGAAATAAATACTTAGTGTTTTTACTAAACATTTGTAATATAACCAGTAATTTCATAAATATTCCCCACTTGTAACATAAGAAACAATGAACATACTGTTATGATTCTTCTGCTCTGGTGCACATTGGTGTCATATATGAAGAAGCATGAGCCACAAATATTTTGTAGAACATATACTTCATGTAGAAAAAATTTAAGTGGACTAGAATCTGATGTAGACCAAAACAGTAAGAAATAATTGCCTATTAGAAAGAGTTAATTAAAGAAAAAATCAGGGTCAAGATGGTTGAGTAGGTAAATGCTGAGCTTACCTCCTCTCACAATCACATCAAAATTGCAACAAAACTATAGAATTGTCTGAAGTCTGTCTGAACTGAGGTTGTGCAGCTGGGGGCATGCAGAAGAAGCCACCTGGAAACTGGTAGGAGGAGCAGAGATGCCCAACTGGCTGGTTCCACACCTGCATGTGACTGTTAAAAATCAGGAGGGATATATTGGTTCTGTAGGTCTACTCTGGAGGAGCGAGGGGTCCCAACCCCACAACAGGGTCCCCAGCAAAGGGTTCCAATGCTGGGGAGAGAAGTCTGCATAACTTCTGGGTGTGAAAAGCAGTGGAGATCGTTGCTGGGTGAGACAGAGGGCTGCTGGGGTCCCAGATGATCCTCTTAAATAAAGGGCCAACACACTAACTTACTTACTGTTGGACTCACTCATTCAGAGCTCAGGGTTGAAAGGTGCCAAGGACATACAGGGAGGAATTGGACTGTCTGGCTGCAGGGTATGGGCTGGAGAGGCAGTTTTCTCCCACAGACAGAAATGCTTGAAAAATCTATTGTTTCTTTGTTGAGCCCTCCCTCCTTCCAGCGCTGACACTGGTGTCCACTGTATCTGAGTCTCCATCAACTGAACTAACAGCATTGACGAGTCCCACCTTGGTGATTCCTTGAGACCCTGCACTACCAAACATTTGGGCATACCCAAGTCTCTTCCAGTGGCTTTTCCATACAAATGGCTTGTTTTGACTCATGCTATAGACTTTCCACAAATCTCTTATAGGTTCAAAAAACCCAAGCAAGCAACATCTGCTTTTGGCATATCCCATACCTCTTGCTGAGCAGCCCAAGCCCACAACTAGTGACAGCTTGCCTCAGCTCATGGTTTGGCCTCTCAAGGCACTTCCAAGCCCATTGCAGGTGGCAGCCCTCTGTGGATTGCTTTATGGCTCATACCAGATGGTCCCAGGGGTGGCACACCCAGTGGCCAGCTTCAGGTCAAGTGGAGTACCTCCTGGATGCCTCCAAGGACAACCCACCCAAAGGGAAAACTGGGCAAGAACCAGAGCCCTGCTTTGGAGCCCTGCTCCATAGGGCCAGCCCCTGCACAACAGCTCCTCTACTGTCATCACAACCCATCTCTCAACCAATCAGCCCAAGGGTTAATCCCTCCCACTGACATGCAAACAGCAACCAAGGCTCAACTACAACAAGAGGTCACACACAACCCACACAAGAGACACACCTGAGCACCAAGCTCTGGTGACCAGAGAGACTGCACCACTGGGTCCCACAGGATTCCTACATCCTAAGGTCACTCTACTAAGACTGGAGACATATCAGCCCTACCTAATGAATAGAAACAAACACGGGGAGGCAGCCAAAATAGGGAGACAAATAAACACGTTCCAAATAAAAGAACTGAACAAAGCTCAAGAAAAATAACTAAATAAAATGGAGACAAGCAATCTACCAGATGCAGAGTTCAAAACATTGGTTATAAGGAGGCTCAATGATCTCAGGAAGAACTTTAACAAAGAGATAGAAAATATAAAAATGAAGATATAAAACAGAACCAGTCAGAAATAAAGAATACAATAACGGAATGAAGACTATATTAGAGGGACTCAACAGTAGATAATATGAAGCAGAGGATCAAATCAGTGATTTGGAAGATAAGGTAGCAAAAAAACACCCAAAGAGAATAGCAAAAAGAATTTTTTTAAAATGAGGCTGGTTAAGAGGTCTCTGGGAAAACATTAAGCATGCCAAAATTTGCATTATAGAGGTGCCAGAAGGGGAAAAGATAGAGCAAGAAATTGAAAACCTATTTGAAGAAATAATGACGGAAAACTTCCCTAATCTGGGGAAGGAAATAGACACAAATCCAGGAAGCGCAGAGAGTCCCAAAGAGGCCAAGACCAAGACACGTCAACTAATATGTCAAAGGTTAAAGACAAGGGAGGGGGGTGACGTCATAGCAATGGCGGCAGCGGGGCGCACTTTTTGAGTTCTCCGTCGGATCTTATCAGAAACGGGAAGCTTATAACCCATCAAAGGACTCTCTGCTCATCACGCAGAACAGCAAAGAGACTCGCGCAGGGATTTCTTGCAGGTGGGGAAAAATTGGGCGAGCAGGGGAAGAAGGAAGGGAGCGGAGCGGAGACACGCCGCACCTGCGGCGGCGGTGGGGCCGCGGGTTGGGATCGCGGTCCCCACCTGTGGCGGTAGAAATTCGGCCCCCACCCTCGGGTTGTGGAAATCTGCTCCGCACCTGTGCCTGTGAAATTCCAGCCCACACCCACGGCTACAGATACGCAGGATATCCCAGGACGGAGGAGAGCCCGGAAGCCACGAGGTGGGCGTTTTGCCCTGCGTCCCACAGCGGACCTCTCCCGCTGCAGGGGCAGCATATCCAGCATTAACTTCAGCTAATAACCTCAGTTGGTCCTTGGGCCGGACAAGGAACACAGACTCCGTGCCTGGGCACCTTCCCCCGCTCTTCTGACCCTACCCCCGCCTTTCTAGAGACCTGATCTAGCCCCTGCACTAAGGAGCAGCGGCAGATTACAGAGGCGCCTTGGAGCCCCGGCTCCGGGAAGACAGGCGGGCCCAGGGAGGAGGCTAGGAGCTGGGAATCTTCCGCCCCCAGCCACCACCTTTTCTGGCCTGCGGGAAGAGTGTTAAGACAGCGGGGCTGGGAAAGAGAAGACCCCTCCTTCCATCCCCAGCCCCCACCCTTTCTAGCCAGCCTAGAGCGGGGTAAACACATCCCCAGCTGCAGAGACGCAGGGGTTCCCAGGACAAAAGAGAGAACACAAAAGCCAAGTGCCGGACTCTACTTTGCGTCCCACAGCAGACCTCTCCCTCCCGCAGAGGGAGGATATCTAGCATTTGAGACTATTAAACTCCATACCTGGGCCCCTCCCCCCGCTCTTCCAATCCTACCCCCACCCTTCCAGAGACTTAAACTGGCTCCTGATCTGAAGAGCAGTGTCAGATTACAGAGGAGCCTTGGGGTTTGGGCTAAGGGAAGACTGGCCGCTGGCTTTGGTCCAGGGAAGAGGCTGAGAAGAGTGTGGTTTGCCCTGGACTAGGAGACAGAAGACTCATCCACCTCCAGATACCACCGTTTCTGGCCTGTGGGTGGGGTGTGACACAGCTGGGCTGGGAAAGAGAAGACCCCTCTTTCCATCCCCAGCCCCCACCCTTTCTGGCCTGCCTAGGGCGTGGCAATTACATCGGGCGGAGGCACTCCCAGGGATCAGCAGTAAGTGGTATATACAGCACTCAGCTTTCAGCAGCTGAGGAATTCCCTGCCGGCCACACACACACACAGGGAAGAGGTGCCCTAAGACTCAGGAGAGCTGGACACAGGGCTGGTGGTGCTATTCTCGGTGTGCATATGTGCCGGCAAGGGCAGAAACTGCACTGACTTTGTAAAACCTACTGTCCAGACCCCTCAGCCCCACGCATCTAAAGCTGCAGCCTCAGAGTCACTCTGGGCATCAGGTGACCGGCTCTACCTGCACAATACGCAGGGGATTACTTGGTGGGCTTAAGCCACAACTGGCGCTGTCTTTTTTTTTTTTTTTTTCTTTTTCTTTTTCTTTCTTTTCTTTCTGTTTTGATTTGTCTTTATATTTTTGACATCTTTGCCTGTGTCGAGTGGGGATTCTGTGCTACAGCAGAGAACAACTTGGAGATTACTTGGTGGGCTTAAGCCACAACTGGCGCTGTGTTTTTTGTTTGTTTGTTTGTTTTTTGTTTGTTTGTTTTTTGTTTGTTTGTTTTTGTTCTGTGTTGATCTGTCTTTATATTTTTGACATCTTTGCCTGTGTCGAGTGGGGATTCTGTGCTACAGCAGAGAACAACTTGGAGATTACTTGGTGGGCTTAAGCCACAACTGGCGCTGTGTTTTTTGTTTGTTTGTTTGTTTGTTTTTTGTTTGTTTTTTGTTTGTTTGTTTGTTTTTGTTCTGTGTTGATTTGTCTTTATATTTTTGACATCTTTGCCTGTGTCAAGTGGGGATTAGGCGCTACAGCAGAGAACAACTTGGAGATCACTTGGTGGGCTTAAGCCACAACTGGCGCTGTGTTTTTTGTTTGTTTGTTTGTTTTTTGTTTGTTTGTTTTTTGTTTGTTTGTTTGTTTTTGTTCTGTGTTGATCTGTCTTTATATTTTTGACATCTTTGCCTGTGTCGAGTGGGGATTCTGTGCTACAGCAGAGAACAACTTGGAGATTACTTGGTGGGCTTAAGCCACAACTGGCGCTGTGTTTTTTGTTTGTTTGTTTGTTTTTTGTTTGTTTGTTTTTTGTTTGTTTGTTTGTTTTTGTTCGGTGTTGATTTGTCTTTATATTTTTGACATCTTTGCCTATGTCGAGTGGGGGTTGTCGATTGTTTTTTTACATGTGAATGTATTTGACTTTTTCCTTGTTGTTATTGTTGTGCTTGGTGATTTGCTTTGTTCTGTAATTGCCCTACCAGTGCCCAGCTTAAGAGGCACAAGATTCAACATACCCAGCGGCCAACTCCAGACCAAGCCAGAGTACTACCGGGTTTGACCTACAAGTGACACACTCAGAGGGGATTCTTTACAGGCACATAGAGGCCAAAGGGCAAACCACATCTAAGCGGTCAATCCTCACGCAGCAGAATACCCTGTGTGGGCAAAGCCAAGTCTTACAACTAGTCAGCCTAGGAGTTAACTCCACCTACTCACAAGCGAAAAGCAATTAAGGATCTTCTTTAACAGGACAATATACACAACACAAGAGTCACTTTTAGAGCACACGCAGGGGAGAAGAACGAAGTAGTGCAAGTCAAATATAAAGGACATTTATTATATACTAATCCAGCAAGAACTAAGAACTCCAGGGCACCTATCTAATACATCGAAGCAAACACAGAGAGTCAGCCAGAATGAGGAAACAAAGAAACATATCCCAAATAAAAGAACAGAAGAAACCTTCAGAAATGGAACTAAATGAAGCAGAGGTAACCAAACTGTCAGAGACAGAGTTCAGAATACTGATGATAAGAATGTTTAAGGAACTTAGAGAGGACATCAAGAAGGATGTAGAAATCATAACGAACAACCAGTTAGAACTAAAGAACACAGTTACCGAAATAAAGAACTCACTTGAAGGAATTAACAGCAGGTTAGATGAAGCAGAGGATCGAATCAGCGACTTAGAAGACAAGTTAGCAGAGATCACCCAAACAGAACAACAGAAAGAAAAAAGAATAAAAAACAATGAAGATGGTTTAAGAGACCTATGGGATAACATCAAGCGCAACAACATGCGCATCATAGGAATACCAGAAGGTGAAGAGAAGAAACAAGGGATTGAGAACATATTTGAAGTAATAATGTCTGAAAATTTCCCTAACCTGATGAAGGAAACCAACATACAAGTCCAGGAAGTGCAGAGAGTTCCAACCAGGATAAACCCAAACAGGTCCACTCCAAGACACATTATAGCTAAAATGGCAAAGATTAAAGACAAAGAGAGAATCCTAAAAGCAGCAAGAGAAAGACAGAGGGTTACATACAAGGGAACTCCCATAAGACTATCAAATGACTTTTCTGCAGAAACATTGAAGGCCAGGAGGGAGTGGCAGGAGATACTCAAAGTGATGGAAAACAAAGGCCTACAACCTAGGTTGCTTTATCCAGCAAGGCTATCACTTAAAATTGACGGGGAGATAAAGAGCTTCCCAGAAAAGAATAAGCTAAAGGAATTCATTACCACCAAGCCAGCATTGCAAGAAATACTAAAAGGACTTCTGTAAATAGAAGAAAGACGAAAACAATTTATCCACAAATTTAAAAATGGCAATAACTATGTACTTATCAATAATCACTTTAAATGTAAATGGTTTAAATGCTCCAATCAAGAGACATAGGGTGGCTGAATGGATAAGAAAGCAAGACCCTTGTATATGCTGTATACAAGAGACTCACCTCAGATCAAAAGACACACACAGGCTAAAAGTGAAGGGTTGGAATAAGATATTCCATGCAAATGGAAATGAGAAAAAAGCTGGAGTTGCAATACTTATCTCTGACAAAATAGACTTTAAAATGAAGAAAATATTAAAAGACAAAGATGGACACTATATAATAATAAAGGGATCAATTCGACAAGAGGATATAACTCTAGTAAACATCTATGCACCCAACATAGGAGCACCTAAATATATAAAACAGATATTGACTGACATAAAGATGGAGATCAACAGTAACACTATCATAGTAGGGGACTTCAACACACCTCTGACAACAAGGGACAGGTCTTCCAGACAGAAAATCAATACGGAAACAACAGCCTTAAATGACACATTGGACCACTTGGATTTAACCGATATTTTCAGAGCATTCCACCCCAATGCTGCAGAATACACGTTCTTCTCAAGCGCACATGGAACATTCTCCAAGATAGACCATATGTTAGGCCACAAAGCAAGTCTGGATAAATTTAAGAAAATTGAAATCATACCAATTGTCTTCTCTGACCACAGTGCTATGAAATTAGAAATGAACTACAGGAAAAAGACTGGAAGACACACAAATTCATGGAGGCTGAATAATATGTTACTAAACAATGAATGGGTCAAACAGGAGATCAAGGAAGAAATCAAAAGATATCTCGAGACAAACGAAAATGAAAATACAACGACCCAAAATCTATGGGATGCAGCGAAAGCAGTCCTAAGAGGGAAGTTCATAGCACTGCAGGCCTACCTAAAGAAACAAGAAACATCACTAATCAACAGTTTATCTTCACACTTAAGGGATCTGGAAAAAGAACAACAAAATAAGCCCAAAGGGAGTACAAGGAAGGAGATAATAAAGATCAGAGCGGAAATAAATGAAATAGAAACCAGAAAAACAATACAAAAGATCAATGAATCCAAGAGTTGGTTCTTAGAGAAGATAAACAAAATTGACAAACCTTTAGCCAGACTCATTAAAAAAAAGAGAGAGAGGACCCAAATTAATAAAATCAGTAATGAAAGAGGAGAAGTGACAACAGACACCGCAGAGATACAAAAAATCATAAGAAATTTCTATGAGCAACTGTATGCCAACAAATTTGACAACCTGGAAGAAATGGACAATTTCCTAGATGCATACAACCTCCCAAGGCTAACTCAAGAGGAGACAGAAAACCTGAATAGACTGATTACCACCAAGGAAATTGAATCAGTAATCAACAATCTCCCAACAAACAAAAGCCCTGGACCAGATGGCTTTACAGGTGAATTTTACAGAGCGTTCCAAAAAGAATTGTCACCTATTCTCCTCAAACTCTTCCAAAAAATCCAGAGGGAGGGAAGACTCCCAAACACTTTTTACGAAGCCACTATCACCCTGATCCCAAAATCAGACAAAGACACCACAAAAAAAGAAAACTACAGGCCGATATCGCTAATGAACATAGATGCAAAAATCCTCAACAAAATACTAGCAAACAGAATTCAGCAATATATTAAAAAGATTATACACCATGATCAAGTGGGATTCATCCCTGGCATGCAAGGGTGGTTCAACATCCGCAAATCAATTAATGTGATACACCACATTAACAAAATGAAAAATAAAAATCATATGATCATATCAATTGACGCAGAAAAAGCATTTGATAAAATTCAGCAGCCATTCATGATAAAAACCCTTAAGAAAGTGGGAATAGAGGGATCATATCTCAACATAATAAAGGCCATATATGATAGACCCACAGCTAACATCATACTCAATGGGGAAAAACTAAAACCATTCCCCTTAAAATCAGGAACAAGGCAAGGCTGCCCACTTTCTCCACTTCTATTCAACATAGTGCTGGAAGTTCTAGCCACAGCAATCAGACAAGAAAAAGAAATAAAAGGCATCCAAATCGGTAAGGAGGAAGTAAAACTGTCATTATATGCAGATGATATGATACTATATTTAGAGAACCCTAAAGACTCCACCAAGAAACTATTAGAGCTGATAGATGAATTTAGTAAAGTAGCAGGATACAAAATTAATATTCAGAAATCAGTTGCATTTGTATATACCAATAATAAAACATCAGAAGGAGAAATTAAAAAAGCAATTCCGTTTACAATTGCTCCAAAGACTATAAAATACCTGGGAATAAATTTAACCAAAGAAGTAAAAGATCTGTACTCAGAAAATTATAAGACACTGAAGAAAGAAATGAAAGAAGATACAAATAGATGGAAACACATACCATGTTCATGGATAGGAAGAATTAATATAGTTAAAATGTCCATACTGCCTAAGGCAATATATATATTCAACGCAATTCCTATCAAACTACCAACAACATTTTTCACAGAAATAGAACATATAATCCTAAAATTTATATGGGATAACAAAAGACCCCGGATATCTTCAACAATCTTGAGAAATAAGAACAAAGTGGGAGGTATAACAATACCTGACTTCAAATTATACTACAAGGCTACAGTAATCAAAACAGCATGGTACTGGCATAAAAACAGACCCATAGATCAATGGAACAGAATAGAGAGTCCAGAAATAAATCCATGCCTATATGGCCACTTAATCTATGACAATGGAAGCAAGAATGTACGGTGGGGTAAAGACAGTCTATTCAATAAATGGTGCTGGGAAACTTGGACAGACACATGCAAAAAGATGAAGCTGGATCACCTCCTTACACCACATACAAAAATAAATTCAAAATGGCTTAAAGATTTAAATGTAAGATCTGAAACCATAAAATTCCTAGAAGAAAATATAGGAAGAAACTTCACAGACATTACCCGGAGTAAGATTTTTACTGATATATCCCCTCGTGCGAGGGAAGTAAGAGGAAAAATAAACATGTGGGATTACATCAAACTAAACAGCTTTTTCACAGCAAAGGAAACCATCAATAAAACAAAAAGGGATCCTACTGATTGGGAAAAGATATTTGCCAATGATATATCTGATAAGGGGTTAATATCACAAATTTATAAAAAACTCACTCAACTCAACTCCAAAAAAACAAACAACCCAATTAAAAAATGGGCAGAGGACATGAAGAGACATTTTTCTAAAAAGGACACACAGATGGCAAACAGACATATGAAGAAATGTTCAACCTCACTAACCATTAGAGAAATGCAAATAAAAACCACAATGAGATACCACCTCACCCCAGTCAGGATGGCTATCATCAATAAATCAACAAACAACAAGTGCTGGCGTGGATGCGGAGAAAAGGGAACGCTGGTGCACTGTTGGTGGGAATGCAGATTGGTGCAGCCACTATGGAAAACAGTTTGGAGATATCTCAAAAATCTGAAAATGGAACTACCTTATGATCCAGCAATCCCACTCCTAGGTATCTATCTGGAGAAATCCAAAACTCCAATTCAAAAATCTTTATGCACTCCTATGTTTATTGCAGCACTATATACAATAGCCAAGACCTGGAAACAACCGAAATGCCCATCAGTAGATGACTGGATTAAGAAACTGTGGTACATTTATACAATGGAGTATTACGCAGCCATAAAGAAGAAAGAAATCTTACCATTTGCAACAACATGGATGGACCTAGAGAACATTATGTTAAGTGAAATAAGTCAGAAAGAGAAAGACAAATACCATATGATCTCACTTATATGCGGAATCTAAAGAAAAGAATAAGTGAATGAACTAATCAGAAACAGTTTTGGAAACATGGAGGAAAAAACAGAGGGTTGCTAGAGGGGCGGGGGGGTGGGGATAAGGGGAAGGTGAGAGGTTTTGGGAACGTACAGAGGGATAGTGGATGGGGGGAGGGGGGTTCACACAGTGTGAGGGATATAAATGATAAATGTCTAAGTTTTGCTTTGTCTTGTGCACCTGAAACTAATTAATAAAAAAAAAAAAAAAAAAAAAAAAAAGACAAGGGAGAATCATGAAAGCAGCAAGAGAAAATCAGTTAGTTACCTTCAAGGGAACTCCCACAAGACTGTCAGCTGATTTCTCAACAGAAACAGAAGGGATTGGCATGAAACATTCAGTGATGAAAAGTGAGGACCTACAACCAAGATTACTCTACCCAGTTAAGCTGTCATTTACAATCCAAAAACAGACAAAGAGCTTCCAATACAAGAAAAAGTTTAAGGAGTTAATTACCACCAAACCAGTATTATAAGGACTGTTAGAGGGACTTATTTGAGATGAAAAAAAAAAAAAAAAGTCAAAGTATGAATAATAAAATGGCAATAACTACTTATCTATCAACAATTGCTTTAAATATAAATGGATTAAATGCTCAAATCAAAAGATAGAGTGGTTGAATGGATAAGAAAACAAGTCCCTCCTTACATATGCTGCCTACAAGAGACTCATTTTGGATTAAACAACAACAACAACAACACAAACAGACTGAAAGTAAAGGGATGGAAAAAGGTATTTCATGAAAATGAAAAAAAAAAAGAAGAAAAAAGCTGGGGTAGCAGTATTTATACAGATAAAATAGACTTTATTTTATTTTTTAAAGATTTTATTGGGGAAGGGGGACAGGACTTTACTGGTGAATCGTGTGTACTTCCGGGACTTTTCTAAGTCAAGATGTCCTTTCAGTCTTAGTTGTGGAGGGTGCAACTCAGCTCCAGGTCCAGTTGCCGTTGTTAGTTGCAGGGGGATGCAGCTCACCATCCCTTGGGGAGTCAAACCGGCAACCTGTGGTTGAGAGCCGGCGCTCCAACCAACTGAGCCATCTGGCCACCTGGGAGCTGAGCGGCAGCTCATTGACTTCATTCTAGTTGCAGACATGCAGCTCGTTAGCCCATGGGGGAATTGAATCGGCAGACCCATTGCCCAGAGCTCGTGCTTTAACCAACTGAGTCACCTATCCGCCCATAAAATAGACTTTAAAAGGAAGATTATAAGAAGAGACAAAGGACCCAGTAACCCCACTTCTGGGTATTTACTTGAAGAAACCCAAAATGCTACTTTGAGAGAATATGTGCATCCATTTTTTCTTGCAGCATTATTTGCAAAGGTCAAGATATAAAGGCAGCCTGGATGTCTGTCCATCAATGTTTGAATGGATAAAGAGGAGGTGGTACATATGCATATAGGATGGGACATCGTTTGGCTGTAGAAGGGAACGGGTTATTGCCATCTGCTGTGCATGGATGGACCTGGAGGTTATTGTGCTGAGTGGAATTTGTCAGACAGAGAAAGACAGATGCAATGTGATTTTCCTCATATGTTGACTCTAAAGGACAAAATAAACAAACAAACAAAACAGAAACAAACTCATAGATACAGAGAACATTTCAATGGTTTCCAGATGGATGAGGCGTTGTGGGGGGAGGTGAAAGGAATGGGATTAAGAAATACCAATTGGTAGTTACAAAATAATAATGGGACTTAAAGGAAAGCATAGGGAATATAGTCAATAATATGGTAATACCTATATATAAATGGGTACTAGACTAGTGAGAGGGTTAGGATTACTTCTTAAATTCTACAAAAGTCTAACAACTATGCTGTACACCTGAAATTAATATAAAATAATGTTGAATGTCAACTGCAATTGAACAATTTAAAAGTAGGAGGAAGGTTAAAAAACAGAAAAAAGAAAAATAATAAAAAAAGAAATAATCAATGATGGAGTATAAAATAGTATAGTTCTGGCAGTTCTCCCATCACCCAAATAATCAATAAGTAAAATATCGATGTTATGATAAATGTAGTGGCATACATTACAAAAGAAATAAGAAGATATGTAAGACTTGTCTCTGGTCAAAGGTGTTCATTGTCTGGTTGGAATGATAAAACAATTAGTTCATTAACTGCTTAATAGTTGTCAAAGGGTCAATTCTGGGACTGATTCTACAAGTAATTGAAGCATCAAGAAAAGAGATTTAAAGGTAGCTAGAGAAATCATGAGAGGCTTCATGAAGGAAGCACAATTAAAGATGGACTTTAAATGTTGAGGAGGGTCAGGAGGAGACAGAAGTTCAGGAGGAAGGAAGAGCCTGAATGAAAGCTTCAACACCAGGGACAGAGAGGTGGGTAGATGAATGAGACCTGTTTGGGAGGAACCTGAAGGCCAGATAATAAAATCTGGACTTGATATGAACATCAAAGGAATAGCCTAATGACAGGGGTGTTTTAGGAAAATAAAAAAAAACGTATTTTAGTGGGTAGCCAGTTAGGTCAGTTGGTTAGAGCGTGGTGTTGGTAGCACCAGGATTGCAGGTTTGATCCCCACATGGGGATCTGCACCCTCCATAAAAAAATAAAATAAAAATAAATAAATTGGACTTCATCAGATTAAAAAGGTTTATTTAAAAATGCCATATTTTATTGCTTTTATCTCTCAATATACCCATAAACATTTCTCTGCAGAGGAAGGCATTCAATTAATATTTGATGATGAATTGATGTGAAGCTTCAAAAGAATCTCAACAAATGGAAGAAAAATGGAAAGAACCCAAAAGAATGACATTCAAATATGAATGTGAGCACACTTAAAGGATAGATAAAACTGCCTAAAACATATAATGTGAGTTGATTTCCGCATATGAGTATTAGATAGGATTGTAGAACTTGACACAAACTTATAAATCAACTTAAAATAAATTACCTCATTTTGACGCTTACATTAGTCCCCTGAACTGAATATGATGTTCACTTTACATTTTAGGAAATTGAGCTCAAAGAATATTAGTGACTTGCCCAGGAAAACAGAGCTAACAATTGGCAGAGCCATGTCTTTTGAGGTCACATCCTGCGGTGATCATAAACCATCTAGCACCACTGTAAATATGTATGTATGTGTGTTTGACACAGGCAGTATATATGTATATGTGTGAATATGTATATACTGCACATATGGTATATACAGTTGACCCTTGAATAACGCAAGGGTTAGGAGGGGCAGATCCCCGTGTAGTCAAAAACTCCATGTATAACTTTTGTCTCCACAAAACTTAACTGCTAATAGCTTACTGTTGATCAAAAGCTTTATCGATAACAAAAGAGTCAATTAACACATGTATTCTATGTTATATGTATTATAGACTATATTCTTACAATAAAGTAAGTTAAGGAAAATGTTATTAAGAAAATGATGAGAAAGAGAAAACATGTTTACTGTATTTATTGAAAATATCCACATATAAGTGGACCCGGACAGTTCCAATCCATGTTGTTCAGGGTCGACTATAAATGTTCACAAGAAAAGAAATGTTCCCTTCTCTTCCCTAGTCTTTCCATGTTACCACCTCTCCCTTAAAATAACAAAATACGCGTACAATAATGCTATACCTAGGGAATAGCTTACACAATGAATATTCTACTCAAATATCAACAACAGTCTGCCTCAAATATATAAATTTGCTCTAGCCCTCACAAGTGGAAGAGCCTATTTAAAAAAAAATCTGGAAGAATTACATTGTTTTTAACGTACCTCCCCTTTGTATTCCCTCACTTTTAAAGCTCTTATCTCATAAGGTTGTGGCAGGGAGCTATTTCTGGAAAGGAGGAAAGGGTTGCTGGTACAGCTATGTCTCAGAAATGTGCCTCAGAAAATGAGAAAGGATGTTGTTTGCAATTGATTTTGTAGAGGTGGATGGGAAGATGAATATAATTAGTGGAACTGCAGGCTACTCAGGGCTTCAGGCTGATTTTCTCGAAACCCTGAAGTGTTCCACAGGTACCCCCACCCTTCCCCCACATCCCTCCTCCCCAACAAGTGGTCCGGCGTGAGCCTGCCTGTCTCCATGGAGAAAATGAAGGTCACCACTTAATAAAGCTCCACTTTGGTGGAAGGGCTGTCATCATGAAATTGTCTGTATTTATTTCAATAAAAGAAAGGTTTGGTTGCGATAGTGTCTGACACTAGGCACAGTCTTTTCTCTCTTTCAAGCTGTATAGTCTAATAAATATGTATCATTTGTACCAGAAAGTACTGGGTCAAACTCCCACCCCAAGAACATCGGATTAAGAAGACGCTGCACCAGCTGCCATTGCCAGCTCTGCCGCTGCATGTCAATAAAACTCTGAGATTCATCACATTTCATTCGCTGACAAGCGTGGCCTTCCAATTCATCTCTGAGCTACCGCTTCCTGCTCAGCATGAAATCGGGCCCACCAAAAAGCAATTTCAGCTCCTGCTTCTTGCAGGGCTTCCAGCTTTTTTGATGTGAAGCTCTGGCATGGGGCAGTCTAGTGGTCAGGGAATTGGGAGGGGGGTAACATGCAGTTTACAAAACAAGAAAAGTTATAAAATTGAATTTTAAATCCTACTAGCCCAAATTAGCTTAAAACACTTCTCTCTCTCTCTCTCTCTCTCTCTCTCTCTCTCTCTCTCTCTCTCTCTCTCTCTCTCTCTGTCTCTCTTCATTACTGGTGTGGGAGATGCTCATCTCTCTCTAAAAGTGTAGCACTTAAACAAAGTTCATCTCTGCTTCCTAAAGTTCATCTCTGCAATGTGCTTTTCACACCGAGCATGTTCTCATTTAGAAAGACATGCGCGTTTCCTCCTCTTTCCTATATTCCTGCTCCCTTTGTTTTTTTCTTTTCTATCTGAAAGCGTGAAAGAATTTGGGAGTTCCTTTAATATTTTGAGAGAGCAGTCATTATTTCATTCTGGAAATATAATGTCACCCAGAACAAGATGCTTTATCATAAAATTATAATGACACCATGCGTTGTAATTCATCATGTGCTTTATTTGCCGATTCATTAATGAATCCATCCAAGATTCCGGGATAATGGCCTCTAATTCTACAGGTGCAATACTTTGCGGTAATTACTGTAAATTACAATTAACTTATCCAGTTTCCAGGAAAGGTTTGGTAAGAAATCATCTCGTTTATCAATAAAGCAAATATCTTTACACTCCTTTAACCAATATGCAATAAGAAACTCTAAGAACTTTACAAAATAAGCATGTTTTATCATTATAAACAGAAATCTCCTTCCTGGAATCTAAAGTACAGCATTTTCTTTATAAAGCATTTGAATTTATAAAAATGATCTTACATCATTATAGAAAACTTAAAACAAAGAAGGGAAACAATTGTTCCAAATTTCCTATCCTAAAGCAAAGTGATGTTCTTTGATGTATTCAAAACTCAGACCTCAGACCCAAGATAGGCTAAGTCAGAAATCTGGAATTGGCCAGAAAACTGGTTTCCACCTCATTTCTTGTAGCATTCAGGATCAACAGCTGAGTCCACAGATTACCAACATGAACATCAGGCAGGAAAAGAGGGTTGTCCAGGTGCCATTTTGTTTATGTGTTCCACCTGTGGAGAGCTGTTTGTTAACAGCGATCAAAACATTCCTCTTTGTTGACCCAGTAATTCTACAGCAGAGGAGAACTCTTGTGCAAATGACCCCCTCTCCTATCTTCCCAGCACAGGTTCTTATAGAAAAAAAATATCATTTGAAGTGTTATTTACTGCAATAGAGACAACTGAAGTAAACAGTAATAGGAGACTGATTAGATTAATTTAGGTAATGTCCTTAGGACAGACTATTACATAGAAATTTAAAAATATTTACAAAAACTATGAATTATATGTGACTATTTAAGTGATAGCATAAAAAGCATAAATATAGTACAACTCAGACCCTATAAAATGCAATATGAGACTGAAAGAATATCCAACAGAATGTTATCTACCTCTCTCTAGCTGGTATGGTTATGATGATCTCTCTTTTTCATTCCTATTTGCTTTTTCCGTTCTCTCTGGAAGATATTAGAGCATGTCTAATGAAGACATTCCTAATTTTTAAAAAATCTCTGTAAAATGTATTGCAAAGTTGTCCACAACATTGGACATAGTGCAATATCAATGAATAACACATCTGTCTGAAAGGTTATCCACCTGTAAATAAGTTTACAAGTTAACAATGTACCAGCCACCTAGCATTTTTCACAAAAGACCTGGAAAGATATTTCAAAACCCCATCTTCTTCTACATTAGCTTTAAGGACAGGGATAAGAAAACTGCAAAAAGCCAGAGAGCTGTGGCCCAGCTTGCAATGCAATGACATAATGCAAGCATAAAAGTTAGTCAAAATATCAATTGATAAATCTTGACTTTGGGCTCTGAAGCTTGACAGAAAACCTATAGATGGTGATGTTGGGACTGGAGTGGCAACAGGCCGGGGGCCCTGGCTTATCGAAGACTGTTTTAATGTTTTATTTGAGTAATAGGCCTTGCAAATTAGCACCCCTGCGGCCTGAAATACATATCTTTTCAAGGACACACCAGTTTTCAATTCGACAGGTGATATAGGAAAAAATCCCCAAGGGGAGCTTTGATTTCTGTACTTTTCAGACACAGTTATATTTTATTCCAGCTAGGATGACGTGGTAGATAGCAGAGAGCTCTAAGGGTGATCTGAAGGATTGGAGAGGAAATGGAGCAGAAAACAGCTCAGAGAGCAAAAGAAAGGAAGGCTCTAGGGAGGGAAAGTCTGCTCCAATCTGAGTGACACCTAATAGAGTCTATGCCACCTCCCTGCTCATGGGAAGGAACGGGCAGGTGGCCAACAGTTACCCCACCCCAGACCTCAGATGGAATTTTACTCCCACTATTCCCTGCTCTTATTGACCCCAGCCCTCCCTCTCCCTAGTTCTCTTGATCACAAAACAGTAAGACAGAGTGTAGCTCAACACTGGCTTTTTCTAGAGGTTAGTTTAATCTACGCTCCCACTCGCTAATATATTCAACACATTATTACTGTGCATCTGCTATGGCCCAAGCACCGTACCAAATGCTACAGAGAAGCAGTGGAATGACACACAATTTCTGCCCATGGTCTGATCACAAAGCGACTGTGTGCTAGGGTGTCAAGAACACAGACTTTGGAATGGGGAGACTTGGATTTCTTTCCCATCTCGTCCCCTGCTAGCTCAGTGAGCTTGAACAATTAAGCCCCATTTTCTAATCCATAAAACTGAGATAATGAAACCTGTCTTACAAATTACTGGAAGGAATAGAGGTAAATATATGTCAGGTGGATGATGAGACATGGTTGCTCCTCGACGGAAGGCATACTTTTTTTTTTTTTTTTTAACAGAAAGCCCATCTGACTTCTCAAATTTAGATTTCTTAAAAGACAAGTTGGTGCCAATTAATTTGTAATCTATCTGCTAGGGGATTCAGCACAGATGTGACTTATAACACCACATCTATCTATAGATGGAAAGAAAGGGGGGCTGTGGTGGTGTGTCAGGTAAGAAAGCTGTTCCTAGAACTAGCTGCACGTCTACACTGTATCCCACAGCCCTCCCCATATGCAGGCAGGTAATGATAAAGCAGTAGGACCTTACACTCACTGCAACCACATCCCTGACCTCTAATGTCAATGACCTGCAAATCCCAGAGGCTCCCAAGGCCTGTCAGGAAGTTGACTATAGGCTTAAAAGCCCCGCACTGCAGTGAGGGCACTCCATGATAGAAGACAGAGGAAACAAAAACTATCTATCTATCTATCTATCTATCTATCTATCTATCTATCTATCTATCTATCATCTTTCTATAATGGCCTTAATACCAACTCTGAAAGTCCCTGGAAAAGTGGGCCCTATAAAAGGTTGTATATGGATAAGAACTTTATCACAAAACTTTAATTTAAATCACTTCTCTAGGAAACCCAATTTAATAGAATTTCCCTATAAAATGTGTACTTTTTCTGTTTATAGTTTAATACCTAGGTTTTACAACACAAAAGTAGATGAAATTTCTATTTTTTTAAAAAAGTCAGCACTCTGAAATTTAATTCCATAATTTTAAATTAAATTTTCAGGTAGATATAAAATTGAATGATCATTTATTAAGTATCTAGTGCAGGCTTGGCTTTGGGAATTACCAAAACAACATTTAAAATGCCCCAAAGTTATGAGATAAAAATTACTTTCTCTTATAAATATTTTTAAACTACCCCAATAGAAAATGGATAAATAACATTAAAAGACTTTACAGAAAGAAGGACTTATAGTCAGTAAACCGAACTAAAAATGTTCAGACTTACTCATTAGCAAATAACTGAAATTAAAATATTAAGATATTTTGGGCAGCTATCATAAGAATCTATAATAAAGACCAAATAATATAATAAAAAATGAAATCAAATAATAATATTGCACAATAGTGAGAAGGGCTCTATGGAATTGATGAGCATTCCTGGTTTACACAAATGTAAACTATTATGACCGCTGTGAGTCACTGGATGCTTTCGATCCAGTGGTCTTATATTTGGAATTTATTACAAGCAAATAATCAGAGGTGAAAATATAGATTTATATTCCATGATATCAGAATATAATTTTTAATGGTAAAAAAATGAAAGAATCTACTATTTAACTATAGCACTGACTAAAGAAATTATGTCACTGTTATAGAATATTATGCCGCTGTTAAAATGTAGGGTTTTAAGAATATAATATGACCTGAGACATATTCACACAATTAACAATGAAAAAGACAGATACAAACTACTATACAAATATTACTGACACTATGCAAAAGAAATAAACATGCACAAAACAAGACTGGAAGGATAAGTATATCAAATTTTTAATAGTGGTTTATCTCTGGGTGATAGAATTATTAGAAAGTTTTGTTTCTTTCCTCATACTTTCTATATTTTCCCAATTATCTAAAATTAGCATGTGTTATAATAAACAAGTTAAAATTATATCAATCTGCCCTTATCTAAAACAAATTAACAAATTCAGAAAATAAATGGAAATGAAGAGCTCTTAGAGCATGTAACTATTTAAAAGATAACTCCATAAATCAGATTATTTCCTACCTAATGTTTGCCTCCTTGTGTGTGAGAGAAATAAAGTTTGAATTGTGGAAGTTTGGAAGTTTCAAGTGATAATAAAAACCAAAGTCCAGAGCTGTGCGTGGTGTGAGGAGCAAGGGAGGGGTGTTGGCTGAGAATCTTTAATGGTCGAGCTTACAAAGAACAGGTGGCTGGGCTGCAGTCCTCAAAGATGCCTCATCACACAGCCCTCTCACATTCATAACTATGTGGAGAAAAATCTCCCTTTTCATACCTTCCACAAGGTGGAGAAGAGCAAATCTCACCTGCCAGCCTAACTGGTGAGACAAAAATGAGACACTAAGTCCACAGACTGCTCAGTCTTTGAGGCCTTAAGTACGCCAGTCTCATTTGGTGACACATAGTCTTTTACCTGCTTTCTCTATGGTGCCTAAATGTGACTTGGAACTGAATCTACCTCAAAATCAGCTTTGCCTTTACCTCATAGAGCAGAGCAGACAAGGCTTTGTTAATTGCAATCTCTAGTGCTAAAGGTGGGTTCAGGTTTTATGATATCTGAAGTTTATAAAATTGGGGGGGGGGGGTTTTAAAAAAAGGAAGTGGTAAACTTGGAGTCCTAAATTAAGTACAAAATGACTATTGAGAAAAATGAAATAAATCACAATACGTTATCAAGTTTAGAACATGGTAGGGTATGTTTTGACTGTTTATGTTGTATTATCTTGTATATTCCCAGCAGGAGAGAAATTCCATTCTGACTAGGCATGATGAGAACTGAATCTTTCACTTGTAAATTTACACTCATGAAGACTGGTTGAATTTTCCACAGACTGGCTTGTTCCTCCTGAAGCTTCAGGAGCAGGCACGGGGCAACATATTCACATCTGGATGTGTGAGCTGTGGTGCTCAAAACGCTCTTAGGGGTCATCCCTTCCCAGGATGGTGATGACATCACTGCGTGCAGAAAAGCATGGGGACCAGGCAAGCACATGCTTATTAAACTAAGCTCTGTCTTCCTCATTCAGCTTTCTCCAACCTGACCCCCTCGCACACCCTCTTACCAGAAGGAGGGAGCAGCATGAGGAGCCCTGCATGAAAACACAGGGAGGTGCTGCCATGGAGAGCTTCGAGAGTCTTCTCAACTCGGAGAGTGCAGGAGCATGCACTGTGAGAGAGAAGGGCCTCCCGATAGACAGAGAACCCTAAATTAGCGGAGCAAAGGGCCAGTGGCTGACAGTGACTGGCTGGCTCACTGGCATGGGCATATTGTCCTGAAGACCTTTGCCAGACACTCCATCATGCATACTTTCTGGGTAGAGGGAATGGGATTCTTCTCCCCACCTTCCGGAGACGAGAAATAGGTCATACTGTGTGTGTAGTGAGAGTATAACTTGTGTAGTAAAGGTTTTGTTTTTTATTAGTGTCGGGGGAGGTTACAAGTAACGTCTTCTTCTCCTGAGTTTGGATTTAATTGTAAGATTGAAAGAGGGGCCAGAGATAAATGTGTCAACTGTATTTCTGATATAAGAAGATGTAGTTTGGCTATGGCTATCAGGAAACTTCTTCTACTTTATCCCAGGTTTGAAATAACAATGGCATTATATACATGTAAGGACCGGAATGTCATTATACTGTGGCCAGGTTGTTACAAATGAGAACCCAGAAGTGGTTGATTTTCACACATAATGAGTCCTTCTCATAAATTCACCTATGAGATAAATAGCTCATTCTTCCACAGGGAGAAATAAGACAGGGAGAGGAAGGGAAGCCAAGAGTAGCGCTCTTTCAGAAATTCTTTTATATTGAAATAAAAAGCCATGAAAATGGGTGTCTTCTAACAAAAGCTACAAGGAGATACTCATCAAATTTCACCGCATGAGACAGAATAGGCAAGGCTAGGGTTCTACCAGCCCCGATAAGAAGGAGCCCTATCTCCCAGTGCACTGTGGGCCTAAAATCATCTGTTCTTCTACGGGCAGTTCTAGGAAGACTTGGGTAAGCGCACAGGGATGTCTGACGTGGTAAACTGGTGGGAAGCGGTTGAAATTATGAGTATCCACCAACGACCAGGCACAGCACAGAGAGAGGATTTCATCAGGTAATAAAACTTACTACTCTGTGCTAAATGCGACTGCAGAACGGAGTCCTTGCACTGGAAAGGGAAATATCCCATTATAAATAAATGAATTCACCCTTTTTGAATTCAGCCCATGTAAGAGAGATTGTTCCTCTCTGGGTGTATTGTTAAAATCAATTTTTGTCCTGATAGAGCTAAAGCCCACACTCTGAACCAAAGTCCCTGGTCAAAATACATGAACCATTCTGTATGCTGGGAGCCAAACTGTTATTCAAGCCTGGGCCACACCCCTGTCTCCAAAGGACGTTGTGAACTGCCATCCTGAGAGCTTGAACAAGCAAGCCTTTTTCTGGCCTGCCTCTGTTTTACTATTTCACATATTGCCAAGAAAAGATAAATGATTACCCACTTTAAATTCTGAACTGATTTCTCCAAACTTTCTTTTTAACATCTCCAGAAGCTACTTGCAGTTAAAAACTAAAACTAAATTTTCAAAAAAGAGCTGTCAATTCACAAAGCAGAATGAGCATGTAAAAGACAAAAAATAAGCATATTTTATAGAGAATGTTCCATTTTATATATATATATATATATATATATATATATATATATATATGGTAATGTTCTTCTCTATTGTTTCATAATAAATTTATGGCTTGTTCCCTTTCTATATAATTGCTGACTTCTTACAAATAATGAACATATTTTCCATCAATTAATAAATGTTACATACTGTTTTAGATTTTTCATTCAACTCAGCTAATTAGTTGACTAAAATATACAACTAAATGGAGCATTGTTAAGAAAGTTAGAGCCCATTCCATTGTCTCAAAAAAATGTAATACTGTTCTTTTATGAAATTTGCACAATAGGATATAATGCAAATGTCCCAGCTACAAAGTGAGGAATTAAAAATGCCAACCCTGATATGTATTTTGTATTAATATCATGCCTTCTTTGAGTATTACAACTTTTTTGTTAAATGCTATCTTCTGGAATAAAATAATCACTTATACTAAATGTGAAAAAGCTTAGAAAAACAAACAACAAAAACAAAAAAGTTAGTGATGGATCCAGGCATTTAAATGTCTCTACTAGTTGGCTGGTGTGGCTTTCGAAACCTCATCAGCACACATATACTTCTCTAATTGGCTCATATTTACCTGGAAGTTTATTCTGGGTGGAATTATGGAGATTTCTAAATGTCCATTTTATTGTCAACTTTTCTTATACAGATAAAGACTGACCTAGGATCCAATTATTGAGATAACTGGCAAGAAAATTAGCTGGAGATAACAGCATAGTCCAAGGTAACCTATTTACAAAATTCTTCATAAAATGTCACCAAATGATATCATTATGTTGTGTATGTGCATTATTTTATAACCACAATTCAACATATGTTTAATATTTTTCCTAATAGCTTTATGTACAGTTTTTAAACATAAGGGAAATTTATAACATCATTCTGGATAAATCAATTAAAATTATCATCATAGATAATTTAATCAGCAATCATTTAAAATTAAACTTGAATTCTAAATCCCTCCTCTATAATCCTTATTGCTTCTTTTTGACATTATCCCACACAGATTAACACCTTAAGATCTAAATTATGGTTACATGCTGATTAATTAATTAATTAATTCATTCATTCATTCATTCAACATTATATGCCATAGATTTGTTTAGTCCTGGAAACACGTAACTGAGAAATAAACAGTGTCCCAACGCTCAAGGATGCCACAGCTGATTGGAGTGTGTGTGTTTGGCAGCACAGTTAATGGCATGTGATGTACATTATAGTAGATGCATGTTTTAGAGATGTATGACCTGAGTTGGGAAACTTCATAAAAGAACTGATGGTTCAAATGGCTTGAGTTCACCAGGAAACAAGGAGAAGAGTGAGTGGCATGCAGAATCAGTAGACAGGGCAAAGCTTTGAAGAGGAGCAGAAAAACAGCCTCCTATGGTAGGTACTGCAGCTAAGGGACTGGCATGCATGGTGGAGTGTGCAAGACAGGGGCTGCTTGCGGAAAAGGCACAAGGACCTCAAACGCCACGTGAAGGGCTGCAAATCCGTTTCTGGGTGCCAGGTACCCCAGGCAGAATTTTCAGCAGAGAAGTATTATGATCCAGTATGCATTTTGGAAAGTTTTCTCTGGTGGTAGAAAGGAGGCTAGCTACACAAAGGAATGTGGGGAATGGAACAACAGTTGAGATGCCAATGATGAGTTTCCCTGCATTAGTGGGGTGGAGTCAGGACTGCAGTAAATGGAGACTTACGGGAAAAAGGAAGTGGAGGCAACAACAACAGAAGTGTGGATTCTCAAGACATTTGGAGGTGAAGGCAAGGAGAGAGAGAGAGAGAGAGAGAGAGAGAGAGAGAGAGAGAGAGAGAGAGAGAGAGAGAGAGAGAGAGATCTGTAACTACAAAGGGTACCTGTTTGAAACTATTTGGGATTTTTTTTTTTTTTTTTTTTTAAGAGGGGAGACATTTATGTGAGGAAGCAAAGAGAATATATTTTCTTTCATCTTTCTAACAAGTACCTAAACTCATATCACCTCCATTTTATGTTTTTCAGAGGAGTATATACTGGTGAAGAAACATCCTGCATTTTTAAAAAGCAGGCTAATCTAAAATGGTTGTTTTTTCTTCTTGTTTTAAAAAATATATCAACAGAGAAAATCATAAACACCTCAAGACACTACTGCAATCACCTGGCGTGCTCTTGTGTCTGAAAGGTAGGGAGAGCCACAGAAATGACAGCAGAGCTGGGGAAGGACAAAGATGGCCTTTGTCCATCTTTGACACCAGGGGAAATGCATGGTTCCCAGTGAAGATCTCACTAGGAACATCGTGTGCCATACACTTGCCTTTGATGACAGCTGTCTATAACGCTGACTGCCTGTCTACCAGGAGCCAGGAAGTCCTCCAGGAGGCTGGGGGAAGAGCAGCAGAGGAGCCCAATCCTGTGCAGACCTCTAAGCCTTTGCCCTCGCATCCAAAAACAGAGAGTTCCGATACTATCACTTTGGTGCGACTAGAACGTCACATCACGATATTTTGTTATCTTTGTCTTCATGTGAATTTCACAGCCTACTCTTGATATCCTAGTATTAAATACATCAAGAGACCCATGAGGAATGGAGGCTGATTGGATCACACCAAGTTTCCCCCAGGGATGACGTTCTGAAGCTGCCTTTACTAAATGATAAAAAGTGGAACATTCTAGACCAAAGAGGGAGCCCCAAAATGTGCCTTGTCTAAGGAAAACCTGGTATACAAAGTCTACTGAACCAACAACAAAGCAAAGAGCCAGGTAATTAGAAAATGGTTATTTTCACTTCAAAGGAATACACCACAGGATGTTTTTATATAAAGAATGACCATAGCACATTTAAAATATGCATTTATTTACCAAAAATATATATCAATGCTAAAATTCCCTACAATATTTTGACAACTTTCATTTGGTTTCTTCTTGCATAATGTCACACTTTAGGTGGGGTGAGGCATTATAGCAGAGTGGTTAAAAACATGGGCTTTTAGCCAAACAGATTTGGGATGGAATCTACTTATTACTGTATAATGTAGGACAAAGGAATCACTCCTTTGGCAAGATACTGCTTTAAACATTTCCCATATTTAATTCCCTATTCAATCCAGCTGCTTTATTTCTCCTTATCCCTCCTCTTTCTTCCTCACCACTCCTTTCCCAAGGCAGAAAGGCACTCCAGGGTATGATGGTTAGCAGCAGAGCTAGAAAGACAAATCACCTAAGTTAAACTATAGCCTTGGAGTTCTAAAGTGGACATACTGCGTAAAATACTTTTTAAAATACTTATGGAATTAGGACTGCTTCCCAATTCTTTCCTCCAGCTCCAAATGAAATAAAAATCCCGTTGGCTGGAGAGTGGTGGGTGGGGCAGTTGCTAAGAATGGAGTAGTTACTTCCAGGGCTATGGGATGCATGCTGGAGCCACGGTGTAGGGTGCTTAGGCAGGCAGGGCCTGAGACTGTCACACAGAGATTCTCAGAACTACCTTATTATTCTGACCTGTTTGTAGCTCAGTGAGGTCCAAAGTGTCTTAGGGACATTGTGGGCCAGTGACTGAGGACCACACAGGCATAAGGACATTGCTGGGGGTAATTCCAAGGCAGAGGATGCCCAGGAATAGAAGCCTCCTCCACCTCCACCCTCCCCAACTGATGCGCTGAGTGAGCCCTTCAGACTTTTAAGGTCACCACCTTGAAGAGTGGGAGAAAATCCTGGCCTGACAGAGTTGATTCTGAATTGACTGCTCTTGTCCCCAGGAAAAATGGAGACATTAAGTTTGGTTATTTAAAAAAATAATAAAAAGTAACAATGAAGTTACAGTTTTGCAAACTTATCCTAAGTTTGTGGCTTGTGAGATTCTTCCCGTTTACAAAAGAAATAGTGGATTGCTTCCTTGTAGAAGTAAGAAGGAGGTTCGGTAGCTGTGTTTGTGTTGGCTAGCAGTCAACACAAAGTTGGTCTGGGCGAATCAACTGCCATAGTCCCAAAGCAGGACTGTCAGACGAAGCAGGGACTCGAGCACCAACATTCTTTGTGATAGGAAATAACCAGGCTGCTTTTGCCTGCTTCTATTCCTTTAAAGTTACAGTTCATTCAACAAATGTCTAGGTCACGGTTCCAAATCTCCACAATGCCTTCTACTCCATCACAACTCCTTGCCCAATCCCCTTCTCCTGCCAAGTTTTTTGGTATAAAAGACTCCTAAATTCAAACTCAATTTTCACGTGCCTTACATACCGCCTTTCCTGAGCCCTTGCAGAATTAGTCCAGTGGTTCCCTGTACTCCTGAAGTACCTCCAATACTGCATATTTGTCAACACTTATCACTACACCGATCGTAACATTTAGTGGGGACTTACTTTATACCAGTTACTATCATGAACACTATGTATACACATCAGCCAACTAATTTCCTCATCTTTTTTGAGGTAGGTGCTATGAAGAGCTCCTTTTACAGAGAAGGGAAGCAACACGGAGAAGTGGATAGGACAGCTGTCATAATAAGGTAGAAGTGGCTCTCCCAAGGCCACAGCTAGGTTAGAGAGTTGGAAACCTGGCAGCATGGGTCCAGAACCCACTATTCACCAACATGCCACCCACGCTCCCACCTGTGATTAGAGCTTTGTTAACACAGAGGTTTGCATCACTCTTTCTCTCAGTCACTTGCAAGTCCATTCACTCAACAAATAGGTACTGAGTCTCCTAAGTGTCAGACACTGTTCTCTTCAGGAGAAAAGACCTCTCCTGCCATCCCTGTGATACCATGGCCCCTAGTACTTGCTGCATAAATGGGAGCCCCTGTTGCTCTCCTGACCAACCCAAGGTCCTAGAGCTGCAGCAGTTGTCCTCAACCTCAACTGCACACATGGATCACCTGGGCGTCTTTTAAAAATACTGACACTGTCACAGCCAGAAATGATGATTTATTTGGCCTGGGGTGTGTCTTTGGCATTGGGGTATTTAAAGTCTCCCAGGAGTTGGAACCTCTGCTTTAGAACATCCAATCTGGAAAATAATTCACAGAATAAAATGTCCTTCTAGAGCCATATAAAATTGTTCCCTGAGGAAGATTAGTTACCTATCTTTTAAATCTTTTTCCTTAAAAAAGAAAGATAGGCATCATGTTAAAACCCAGGAGTGCTGAGGCTGAGAGCATGAGTAGAATCTGCCAAGCAAAGGAGAACTCAGAGGGAGCCCTCATGGGCATGCAGCCCTGTTCACAGCCCTTTGTGACAGGGCAGACAGGACAGGACATTGAGCTAAAGGGAAGGGATGGTTTGTTCTTCAGAGGCTTCCTATTAGGGCAGAGGAGGAAGGAACATGTTTGCCACACGGCTCACCTAGAATCTTCAAAAACAATATCCAAGTTTGATTTACAGGGAAAACTGGTGAAAGACTAAAGCATTTGATCTGCCCTTATCCACCACGGCTCCTTCAGAACGCCCAAGCGATAGCAGCCAACCTGCCTGGGCCCCCCTGCCTCTCTGGCTTTCCAGCCGAGCTCCTTTAGCCTTAGGCAGAAAAGGAGTTGTGAATTATTTGAGAATATGCTGAGAGTGTCCTGCCTGGGAGACAGAAGTCTCATAAATCATTCCTTTCCTGTACTTGATCTCTCTTTCAAGAGAAGTAATGTCAACTCACTGGAGACCCTAATGCCCTGGAATCAATGTGAAGGCATGGTTTGGGGGTGCAGAACTGCAAGAGGAAACAAAGGCTGAAGTAGGAAAATGGGAAAGGGCTGGCAAGAAGATAACTTAAAACAACAACAACAACAACAATAATAATGATAACTACCAATTACTCTTCTTGCTAGCACTTTTCATAAATTGACAATATGGGTTTAATTTTTCATTTGTTTGTTTTTGAAGTTCTCTTCCTGCTGGAGCATAGCCTCCATGGTGACAGGGGCCTCACTTATTCCTGTTGTAATCGTGTGCCTAGAATAGTACCTGGCATAGGGTAGTGCTAATAAATATTTGCTGAAGACATCATCAAAATGGCAGCGTGAGGTGAGCCTCTGGAAATCTCCCCTGGAATTTACAACTAATCTAACAACTATAACTCCACAAAGGACTCCCTGCACAGCAGACAGGCAAGACGAAGAGGCCCACTACTGAATTCACCTAAAGGTGGGCGAATCGCGCGAGCGGGGGAGGAGGGAAGGGAGAAGTGCGGAGGCGGAGCCCTGCGGGCGCAGGACGCAGACCTAGCTCAGTGCTCCGAGCTCGCTGCTTCCCAGAACTACCGCAGCTGTGGGAGAGGGAAGAACTCGGACTGCTAGGGCTCCGCCAGGGCTCCACAGGGCTGAGGGGGCAGCATATAACACGGCTGAACCCAACGCTCACGGCAGAGACCTTGGAGTAAAGACTGAGGGAAGAAGGCTGAAAACGGTGGTTTAAGCCTGCACTGCCGAGCAGAGAACGGAGCCTTAGGCACTGAGACTAGCCGCCCCCTCCCCACCCTCAACTAGGTGAATCAGGATTATTAAATACTGGTGGAAGTGGTGCGATAGCAGAGGGGGTGGAAGGTAAGAACAAAAAAACAGGCAGTAATCAGACTGTGAAACATACATACTAAGAAAATGGATTTTAATTTGCTGACAGCAGGAGATACTATACATGGTTTTAATACATATTATTTTAAATGGATCCCTGTGTACAAAGAGAATAAGAGGATCAATATTTGTGGGGAAATGCGAATGCATGGCGAGGTGTGGCAGGGCTTGGTGAGAGAACGTTTATAGGCAGATACAGTAGTTACGAGTGTATAAGGAACTAAACGAAAACGAGCCAGTCAGGGAACTTGGAGATGAGGTGAGTGAATCAAAAATACATTAATGACAAATGTCTAAAGAAGGTCCAAGATGGCAGATTAGGTAAATGCTGTGCCTGCTGCCGCCCAGGATCACCCCAAATCACAAACAAGTTATAGAACAATCAAACCCAAGAATCATCTGAAGTCTCGCGGAGCAGAACCCCTATGACTAAAGATCTTTAAAGAGGCCACATCGAGACTGGTAGGAGGGGTGTGGACGTCACACAGACTGACCCCAAGCCCACAAACACCAGGAGGGACACCTCCTTGGTGGAGGTTCCCCCACAGGAGGGAGGGTCCCCAGCCCCAAACCAAGCTCCCCAGCCCAGGCACCCTGTACCAGGAAGAAGAATTCCCATAACATGTGGCATTGAAAATCAGTGAGGACCCTGTCTGTTTGTCCAAGTGACACTAAAGGCAGCTGAAAACCCAGATCTCTCTTGCAGGGAAGGCACACAGATTCACTTGCTTGCAAATAGTCACCTGGTCTCCCATGGAGGGATAGCAACTTGAAAGGCACCAGAGACATACAGGAAAAGACTGAGTTGTGTGTCTTCAGGACAAAGGCTGGAGGAACCAACTATTGTCCCTCTGTGGAGTCTGTGTCACATGTAGCATACCTAAGGGCACCATCTTTTCTGTGTTGAACCCTCTTCCTAAGGGCCAAATCGAGACTGCATTGCTCTGCTAAAATCCACACACGCGCACCATCTTGGTGATGCCCTGGGTCACTGCCCCACACAACTAGTGCTGCATCACTGGGAGCACTCAGCTGTGGAGTGACCAGCCTCACTCCATGAGCTGCAAAAGCTGTTTACATGGCACATTGCAGCCTAGGCAACTTTTGGTTCTGGGCAGTGACCCCAAACCCGCACCACAGCTAATCTTGGGCAGTTCTCAAGGGTTTGTGAGCCTGAGGCAAGTGGTGCGTTGCTGCAGTTTTTTTCAGGGTGTTTTTGCAAAGTGGTCAAAGGCCCAGCACCAGTGCAAGAACTGAAATTGCATTAACTTTGTAAAAAACAATGTCCACACCTCGTAACTCCATGGAATTCCGCCCAGTGAACCTAGCTACACTGCTGGGACAGTCTCAACACGTCAACCAGCCTGGCCTCAACCTAATGAGGCTCTTTTAATGGCTGAGCCTTACGGGCAGCCAGCAGCTGGCACAGGGGCCCTGGGGCTTATGCTAAGCTGCCCTAGTCCCAATACTGGTGAGAGCCAGCCTTCCCAGTGGTTCACAGTGAGGCCACACTCACATGCCTTCAGGTCCAGCACAGACAGCAACCAACCATACATATTAATAGCTGCGTAGCTCTTACTCGGTGGACCCAGGCCAGTGACAGCCAAGGCTGAAATAGGCCTGCATGGGAGCCCTTCCAAGAGACACCAGAGGCAACACACCTGGAGAAAGTCTTCAGAACACACCAGAGAACTACCTGGTTAGCCCCATAAGTAGCAAACCAAAAGGGTGGACTTAACAGGCATAAGAGGCTATGGGGGCAGACTGAACTCAGAAGAGTCAGCCCTCACACGGCAGCTCAAACACTGTGAAGGAAACCCTCACAGTCAGTCAGTCTGGGAGTCATTCCCACACACTGACACACCAAAGGAATCTAGGCTCAACTGTAACAGGAAAATACACACAACACACACAAGGGACATTCCTGGAAGACCTCACAGGAAATCAGGGAGATTACACCATTGGACCACATAAGACACACACTACTCTGTTCACCCAGCAATGACTGAGAGACACAGGAGATCTATAACAATTAAGTTCACGAACTCATCTTAGAAAAAGTGCTACATACCTCATTGCTAAATATCACTACAATCATCTTCAAAATACTCCCCTTGGGAAGCTATGCACCAAGGAAGCACCTAGTCCACCCTTCAAATAAATTTTGGAACTCTTCTTTTGGAACGGCCATCAGAGCTGTTGTCGTATTATCCTTGATGTCCTGAATGTCATCAAAATGTCTTCCTTTCAATATTTCCTTTATCTTCAAGTAAATAAAGAAGTCATTGGGAGCCAGATCTGGTGAATAGGGAGGGTGTTCCAATACAGTTATTTGTTTACTGGCTAAAAACTCCCTCACAGACAGTGCTGTGTGAGCTGGTGCATTGTCGTGATGCAAGAGCCATGAATTGTTGGCGAAAAGTTCAGGTCATCTAACTTTTTCACACAGCCTTTTCAACACCTCCAAATAGTAAAATTGGTTAATTATTTGTCCATTTTGTACACATTAATAATGAATAATCCCTCAGATATGAAAAAAAATGCTAGCAACATCGTTGCAACAAGTTCACAAACTTAATTGATAGATCTTGTACCTAATAAATAGAAGCAAACAAAAGAGGCAGTTTGAATGAGAAAACAAAGAACATGTCCCCTCCAAAAGAACAGGAGAAACCTTCAGAAATAGTACTAAATGAAACGGAGTGTTGTCACGCAGCAGCTTAACCGTTTGTTTCCTTGAACCTGTCCCCATAGAAAGGAGAATCTGTAAGACGGATCTTTTCAGGGACTTTGCTAAACCTTTGTGTTTGCACCTTATGCCTCCCTGTTTGGTCCCATAAAGATGACTGGACAGTCAATGACGAGTAAGATTCCTCACGGAAGGAACAACTCAAGCCAGGCGCAGTCAGCTGGGGACCAACAGGAGAACCCACGGGGTTCACAGAGATGGGCACAGCCCCCCACCTTCCTCAGGCTAAGGAAAGCCTCAGCCTCTGTAGCTGCATTCCTTCCCAAAACCTGCAAGGGAAGTGATTCAATGAGGTGCTCTCCATCTATTCATATGCATATAGGTTTTGTCCCTTGGGGAAGTTGAGACTCACAGTCCAGCTGCCTGCAGGCAAGGGTGATTGACTTAAATCCAGTTTCCTATTATGATGTATAGGATTCACAGATCTGGAGACTGACAAGCTTTATCTCCTTTACTTCCCCACCAAACTAATAAAGCTGATGCAAGGCCCGATTTGGGGCTTCCAGTCCTTGAGACTGGGGGTCCCTTGGCCTCCGCACTTAAACTCTATTCATGACCGCTGTCTTTTCTTAATCCTGCGCCGCCCTCCTCGCTCCCCACAACTCTTGTCGCACAGGATGTGACAATGGAGGGCACCAACCTACCAGAGAGAGAGTTTAAAACACTGGTTATAAGAACGCTTAAGGAACTTAATGAGAATTTCAACAAAGAGATAGTAAGAATAAAGAAGGACATAGAAACCATGGGGGGAAAAAAACAGTCAGAAATAAAGAATACAATAATTGAAATGAATAATACACTAGAAGGAATCAACAGCAAATTAAATGAAGCAGAGGATCATATCAGTGATTTAGAAGACAAGGCAGCAGAAAACACCCAATCAGAATAGCAAACAGAAAAAAAAAAAAAAGAAGATAGTTTAAGGGATCTTTGGGACAACATCACTGATAGGAGTTCAACAACATTCACATGACAGGAGTACCAGAAGAAGAGAGGGAACAAGGGATCGAAAAATTATTTGAAGAAATAATGACTGAAAACTCCCCTAACCTGGAGAAGGAAACAGACGTACAAGCCTAAGAAGTGCAGAGTCTTAAACAATATGAACCCAAACAGGTCCACAACAAGACACATTATAATTAGAATGGCAAAAGTTAAAGGCAAAGAGAATCCTAAAAGCAGCAAGAGACAATAGTAACTTATAATGGGGCCCCCATAAGATTGTCAGCTGATTTCTCAACAGAGATTTTGCATGCCAGAAGATTGGCAACAAATATTCAATGATATGAAAAGTAAGGACCTAAAACCAAGTGTGCTCTACCCAGCAAGGCTATCATTTAAGATCGAAGGGCAGAGTTTTCCAGAAAAGAAAAAGCTAAAGGAATTTATTACCACCAAACCAGCACTACAGGAAATGTTAAAAAGATTTCTTTAAGCAGAAGGAGAAAAACAAACAAACGAATTAACATAAAAAATGTGAATAATAAAATGGGAATGAATATGTATCTATTCATAATCACTTTAAACGGAAATGGATTAAATGCTCCAATCAAAAGACATAGGGTAGCTGAATGAATAAGCAAACAAGACACACGCATATGCAGTCTACAAAAGACCCACCTCACATTGAAAGACACACAAAGACTGAAAGTAAAGGGATAGAAAAAAATATTTCCTGCAAATGGAAATGAGAAAAAAGCTGGGGTAGCAATACTTACACTGGACAAAATGGACTTTAAAATGAAGACTATAATAACAGACATAATAATAAAGGGATCAATTCAACAAGAGGACATAACCCAAGTAAACATTTATACTACCAACATAGGAGCACCTAAATATATTGACTCACATAAAGGCAGAGATCAACAGTAACGCAAATAACGTATGGAACTTTAACATCCCATTGACAACAATGAATAGATCTTCCAGAAAGAAAATGAAAAAGGAAACAACAGCCTTAAAGGACACACTAGACAAGATGGATTTAATTGATATTTTCAGAGCATTTCACCCCAAAGCAGCAGAATATATGTTATTTTCAAGTGTGCATGAAACATTTTCTTTTTTTTTTTTTTTTAATTAAATTTATTGGGGTGACAATTGTTAGTAAAGATAGCATGAAACATTTTCCAAGAGAGACCACATGTTAGGCCAAATAACAAGTCTCAATAAATTTAAGAAGATGGAAATCACATCAAGTGCCTTCTCCTATCACAATGGTATGAAGCTAGAAATCAATACAAGAAACAAAACTGAAAAACACATAAACACATGGAGGTTAAATAACATGCTATTTAATAATAAATGAGTCAACAATCAGATCAAAGAAGAAATCAAAAGATAACTTGAGACAAATGAAAATGAAAACACAGTGACCCAAAATTTATGGGACACAGCGAAAGCAGTCCTAGCAATGCAGGCCTAACTAAAGAAATAAGAAAAATCTCAAATAAACAGTCTGACTTTACATTTAAGGGGGAAAAACCTAAACAAGACCCAAAGTGAGTACAAGGAAGGAAATAATAAAGATCAGAGGAGAAATAAATAAAATAGAGAGAAAAAAACCATTTAACCAAGGAAGTAAATGACCTGTACTCAGAAAATTATAAGATATTAAAGAGAGAAATTAAAGAAGATACAAATAAATGGAAACATATACCATGCTTATAAATATGAAGAATCACTATAGTTAAAATATCCATACTACACAAAGCAATCTCTAGGTTCAATACAATACCCATCAAAATACCAATGACGTTTTTCACAGAACTAGACCAAATAATGCTAAAATTTATATAGAACCAGAAAAGACCCTGAATAGCCAGAGCAATCCTGAGAGAGAAAAACAAAGTTGGAGGTATCATGCTACCTGATATCAAATTATATTACAAGGCCATAGTAATCAAAACAGTATGGTACTGGCATAAAAACAAACACATAGACCAATGGAACAGAATAAAGAGCCCAGAAATAAATCCATCCCTATATGGTCATTTAATCTATGACAAAGGAAGCAAGAATTTACACTGGGGTAAAGATAGTCTATTCATCTTTATATATATGTGTGTGTGTATATATATATATATATATATATATATATATATATATATATATATATGTTTACAGGACATAAAGTGCAGCATAGGGAGTGCAGTCAATGGAATTATAATAGCCATGTACGGTATCAGATGGGTAGTAGACTTGCTGGGGTTATCACTTCGTGAAGTGTGTAATTGATCATCATCTTGTTTTGTACACCTGAAACTAATAAGAAACATTTTTAAATACTGAAAATAAATAAATAAATAGATAAGTAATAAATAAATAAATATAAAAATCTACTGTCTGTAATGACTACCTTTGTATGGGGAGGCAAATGAAAGGAGGAATCATGGACAAATCCTAGATTTCTCACTAAAGTAACTAAGTGGGATTATAGTGTCATTAAGAGAAATATGAGTTATAGATGGAGTAGCAAATGGGGAAAGAGGCTTCATGCATTTATGTTTAATGTATTGAGTTTAGGTTCCTGTTTGAGACATTTTCATATATACATCTCAGGTTTGAGGTCTAGGTTGGAGATATAGATATGGACGTCAATAGCATAAAATGGTAGTTAAAACTGTGAATGTATATGTGAGTCCTGAGACAGACTGAATGAGAACAAGGAGGAGGTGGAGGTGGAAGCCTTGAAAGCCCCAGGGTGTAAGGGGCAGGTCTAAGGGGATGAGTCGATGGTGAAGAAATAAATGTCCAAAGTTGAAAGAAAACTACGAGAGATTATTGAGTTGTAAGAAAGGAACATAGGGAACAAAAAAACTGCATGAAATAAAGCAAAAAATCTTGAATGATAAAGATTGAAATGTGTCCTTTGGATTCCATATTTAAAGGGCAATGATGACCTTTGCAGGAACAGCTTCAGAGGGATTTATATGAGGAACAGGAAATAAATAGTAGGGGGCTTATGGGACAAAGCCAGCAGAAGTAGAATTACTGAATGTAGAACGGCTGAAGGAAGAAACACTAAAATATGAAAGGTAGTTTCTCTGAAAGTTAAAATGGGGCAATAGGAAGGTGAATAGAAACCTTTCAATTCTTATAAACTTCTCAATTTCTTTACATTATATCAACCATGTGTTTTACCTTATAATTAATAACACAAATAAAGATAAGCATGAATAAGACAAAAAACAAAACAAAGATAAAGTGGCTCAGGAAGCACACACTTAACATGGATGGAAGACTAAGAAAGAAAGTAGCTCCAGGTAGAACCTCTTTTAGAGAGAGATTTAAAATCATAGGTGGTACATGACTCAGGTAAAGAAGGTAACAGAGTAAAATGTGAAGAGAGAGATAGATAAAAGAGGAGAGAATTAATGGAACAGTGACCCATAGTAGTTGAGCAGGAGGATTAAAATATTAAGTGGAAGAGTTCATCCTGAATGGTAAGGTGCACACCATTTTTAGAGCCTGAAGGAAAGAAGGTGGATGTAGAAAAATTTTTCTGTTATGTGTTTGTGGCTGAATTAGATCATTCCACTTGCTGAGATTGGAGGTTCAAGGATAGAAGTGAAGGTTTGAAATAGCAATCTGAAGAATGAGAAAGAGACTTGGTCAAAGGTAAGAGAAAGAATTGTGCCGGCCTAAAGACCCAGCTGAGGCTGGAGGCCACAAATTTATAGTGGCACAAATCCAGTGTTACGAGATTTTTCTTCAGCTATAATAGGCAACCTGAAGATAGAAGCACGAATTTCACTGTCATATTGAACGAACCATATGGTAAGTGTGGTAGAAAGACAAGGTTACAAAGGGAGGGAGCTATGTTGAGACATAGTCGACATGATCAACCATCGGACCAGAACTGAGCAGGAAATGAAACGAGTCCAGGAGAGGCTGATAGATTGAGAGAGAAAGAGGGGCTTAGAATCTCTAAAATTGAAGACAGTACTGGGAAGAAGCCAAAAGCAAAGGAGGTTACGGCTAGAGGAAAAGCAGTATCAAATCAGAGTTAAAATCTCAGGAATTGAACTAGATATAATTGGGGCTGAATTTTAGTTTTGTCATCACTAGATGTATCACCTTAAGAAAATTATTTAAATTCTCTTTGCCTCAGGTTTCTTGTTTGTAAGATTACATTTATCTCAGTAATTTTTTATGAAAACTATATATAATGATCCACCTAAAGCACTTACCACAATTCTTGATACGTGGTAAATATTCAGGAAATGGTAGGAAACAAACACACACAATAGAGTTTCAGATTTTGAGGCAAAGAACCTTTGTGATAGTCAGCCTCCAAAATGCCCCTAACAATCCTCACTCCCTTAGGCAGTACCCAGCCACACTGAATCATGACTGGCCTCCATGGCCAATAGACTGTATTCAAAATGATAGTATCTGATTGGCAAGGCTAGACCATAAAAGACATTGCAGTTTCCACCTTACTCTTTCTTGAATCACTAACTCTGGAAGAAGCCAACTGCCATATCATGAAATCATTCAAGCAGCACAAGAGGTGTACAGGGTGAGGAACTGGGGCATCCCATAAACAGCCAAAACCTGCTTGCCAGCCATATAAGTGAACCATCTTGGAAGTGGATCCTCCAGTTCCGGTCATGCCTTCACAGGCAGACATCATGACTGCAACTTAATTAGCAGCCCAAGTCTGAAGCTCCCAGCTAAGTCACTCAAATTTCTGATCCACAGAAACTGTGAGAGAAAAATCTTTACTGCTGCTTTAATCCACTGAGTGTGGGAAATAACTTACTTTGTAGCAATAAATAATACATAATTTGGTACTTAGAAAAGGGGTGTTGTCAATAATAAAAACATAAAATGTGTGCAATGCAAATGCTGAAAGGATATTAAAGAGAGAGGGTTAAGAATGAGCCTAAAGAGGCTAGGAGGAGTTGCTAGAACAAGCTTATGGCTCCTGAGAAGGCCAGCATGAGAATTTAAAGAAAAGTGAGGAAATGTTACTAGAAATGGGAAGAGGTGTAATTGTTTTTATGTGGGACAGAAAGTTTAGTAACATTGGTGCCTGGAAAAACAAGGAAAATAGAAAACGTACCTAATGAACTAGGTGATCTAGGTAAGACTTCAAGGCAGGCTACTGAAGGTGCCACCCTGTTTTTCATGTTGTTTATAGTAAATCAAGTGAGAACAGAACTACCCTAAAGGAAGGACTATAGAAATATGAAGGAGCTAAGTAAAGGTTATTGGTTCTGAATGTTCCCAGAATCTCTAGATGGCAAATTATGTTAAAATTAAAAAACAAAAACTAAAACTAAAACTAAAAATAGGTTCTCGGAATAACACTAGGAAACTGTCAAAAAATTGATATTAAAGATAAAACTGAAGACATAGCTACAAAATCCTTTCTAAGATCTCAGAAATACCTAGGTTAGTGCCTCAGAGAGCCATTCAGTAAAACAAGAGAGCCTCTAAGAAGTTTAAAGGTGTTGCTCCTCAGCAAGAGCCCAAGGTGAAAAAAGACTTATCTAGAAGAGATTTGTGAGCATTGCTTTTGTCTGCTAGAATGAACCCAATAAATGTACAGGGACCCCTCCATTTTAAAAATAATTGTATGGACAGGAATCCTACCAGTTAGGACAGAGACAGTACAAAATGAGAGGTTTGGATGCCCAAACATCTACTTACAAGATATGGACAGAAAAAAATATATATACCCAACTGCTAATATCAGCTACTTTTAATGGAACAGAAAGGATGACTCAGAAGGTAAAACCAAGAGCCTAGAGTACAGAGCCAAGAGCCATGAAGAATTATTCCCAGGATGTGAGTCCCAATCAAGGAACTGTCAACATAACTTTGCTGGATTTCAGAATGGTTATAAATCAGTAAGTCCTATGTATATCCTATTTCTCCCTTTTTAGAATGGGGCAGTCTATACCAATTAAATTATGCCTATCCCACAATTATATGCTAAAGGTATATGAGAGAGTGTGTGTGTGGTGATGGTAGGCAGGGGGCAGATAACTGTGTCTTCAGTTCACAAGTCTTCTGATTGAAAGTAACTGTATTCAAGGAGACATATGCAAGGAAATAAAGGGAATACACCAGAGGAGCTTCCTTCTCACCTAAACCTTGCCTGATGTCGGTGATGAGATTTTTGGATTTCAAGCTGATGCTATAATTGAGTGACAGTTTTCAATGCTTTGTGAAGGGGCTGAGCGTATTTTACATCTTAAGGGATGTGAACCATTAAGGGCCAGCCTAAACTGAATTACGGTTGGCCTTTATGCCCAAGGGAATGCAGCTGAAGTGACAGTGTGGGACTCCTGAGGGTAGATCATAAGTCTTTGCAGTTTCCCCCATGATCTCTCTCTTGGTTTACTGCTCTGACGTAAGGACGTTCAAACAACCTTGTGAAGAGGTCCACATGGTAAAGCAATGATTCCTCCTGCCAATAGTCAACACCAACTTGCCAGGGTACCAGTGAATAGATCCTCTAGCCCTGGTTGAGCTTTTATGACTCCTGATCCAGCCAATATCTTGACTACAACCTTTTGAGAGACTTTGAGCCAAAACTACCCAAGGAAGCCACTGCTGAGTGGCTGACTCATAGAAATTGAGATTATTGATGTTTACTTTTATTTTAAGATGCTAATTTTCATAGTGATTGTTATATAGCAATACATAATTGTAATAATTCTAAAATTATGAAATACTCAATTTGTGGCTGTGGGATATGATTGATAAAGGTGAAATGGATTTTGTTCCCGGGAGTTGATGGTCATATCTCAAAGTTAGAGCATTGAATTATTTTCATGGGGACAGTGATATCTCTTGGATAGTGGTATGCCCTGGAGTACCATTGCTTATTTTCCAAATTCTGCAATAAGTGTGGGTTGCAAGAATGTTAAGGGTTATAAAAATGAGGACATAAAGCATAGTAAAATAAGGTTCCAAAGAGACGGACTCCCTCTCCCTTTTATTTTACCAAGGCAAATGATTAATTCCTAGAATGTAATTTTGTGTCCTATAATACTTATTCCTGAAATTTTTGTTGTCTTACAAATATAATAGCAATTATAAAGACAATCAGAATGAAAAATCACATAATCCCAACTTTTTTACACATCATGTATTTTTTCAGATCTCACATATGTTAATATTTGTGGGTATGTGAACGTGAATAATCACATGGTTAATAGCAAAAGTAAAATTTATATTTTCCTTTTTTACTGATTAATTTGCCACAATCATTTACATGTGTTCTTCATAATTTTTATTTAAAATAATTCTTTGAATTAAATATAGAACAATTTTCATATTGCTGACTTTAACTTTTTTCCCAATTAAAAATCATGCTGTATAGAGATCTTCCTCTTACTTTTGAGTAATTTCTTCATGAAAATTATTCTTGGGTGAAATTAGTGGGTCAAAGGCCCTTGGCTATTTTAAGCAGTAACACAGTAAGTTTATTTCTCCTAGTCTAGACTTAGAATGCACTATGAGATGCTATGGGGATTAACTAAAATGAGAAAGGAGAAAAAGAGATTTGAGCATTGAAAAGTTACTACCAGCTAAACTCCTATCTCACAGATCAAAGTTAAAAACTTTCTGACAATTGTTGAACAGAAGCCATTAGTATCTCTATGCTCAGAATATAGTTGGGAAGATTCCTTTATTTCATTTCTGTAAAATGCCTTCACTATTCCACTGGCTCCTCCTGTCATCTGATTGGCCAATATTAATCAGACACTTAGCATAAAATCTGGAGGATACTTGGATAACTATACCGGACAAAAACAATTAGGGAGCATGCATTTAACACTAGTCAGGCATTGTGCTACAATAACAATATATTATTTTTCCCACGTTAGAGAAGAGGGCAGGCTAGGAGGTGGAGCAGATTGCCTATTTTTAAATAATAAAGAATGAGGGAACCTCAAAACCGTAACATTATATCCATTCTTTTACAGCACATCAAGTCAGTGGGGGCATAATACCTTATAATGAAAATTAATCCACACCATTTGTTAACTCCTTTACAAACTGAAAAGGGAAAATAAAAGTGGTATGTCAAGGTTCTTTCTAGAGTTCGATTTTTAAAACATGTTGGGTTAATTTTCCCATCTCTCTAGTGAACATTATTTTAAGTATATGGAGGCACCTTTTACCTCAATTACCTTAGGACCAGAAAATTCCCAAGGATCAGAGTTACACACTTATCTGCTGAAGTATAGATCTGAGTCTTTGTTCTAAGAAGTTTAAGCACTCTCTTTCCCACACATACAGAAGTACATATACCTCTCCCCCACTACTGTAAACTTTCTATTTTGTTCTTCAGATTTGAGGAGCCAAAAGAGTATTTTGAATGGCTAATTCTGTAAAGGATGACACTCAACTTAAGAAGAATATTGTAACTTGAAGTGTCATACACAGAGAGACACATGCAGCCTATCTTCCAGCCTACAGGACTCCTTAGTTTGTGTTTTGCTTCCCACCATAAAACAATGTAAAAAAGCAGCTCTCAAAGGGGGCCAAGATGGTGGAGTAGATAAATGCTGTGCTTGCCTCCTCCCGTGACCACATTTAAATTACAACTAAATTATAGAATAATTAACTGGGAGAACCATCTGAAGTCTAACTCATCGAAAGTCTGATAACCAAAGATATAAAAAAGAAGTCAAGTCAAGTCTGGTAGGAGGGTCAGAGATGGAGAATGCACTGGCCCCACACCTGCATGTGACAATTGAGACTCAGGTGGGATATCTTTGCCATGGAGGTGCCCCCCAGAAGAGTGATAGATCCCAGCCCCATATGGGGCTTCCCAGCCTGGAGTATCGGTGCTAGGAAGAGGATCTCCCACAACATTTGGCAGTGAAATACAGGGGATACCCACTGTCCATGTGAGATGGATGACTGAGGGAAATCCAAACATCCTCTTAAAGGGCCCGCACACAGACTCACTCGCTTGCAGGCACTCATCTCACCCTGAGCTCCAGAAGAGGGACAGTGACTCAAGGAGTGTCAGAGATATTCAGGGAGACACTGAGTTGTGTGTCTTCAGGTGGGAACTGGAGGGACAGTCACCATTTTCTCAGTGTAGAATCTTCCTCCTGTGCAGCAGGTAAGCAGACACTCCCCTTACAAGGCCAAATGTGAAACTACATTGGCTTAGTGGACTCCACTTGCTCCATCCTAGTAACTCTTTGAGACCCTGCCCCATCCAACTTGCAGAAAACTGGAGGCACTTTCTTGGCCAGCAGCCAGCCCCACCCACACTGCACTGGTTTTTGGATAGCTCCCTGGTGTCTGGGGGCCCAATCAGGCAGCGTCTGGCCTCAGTGTGCTCTGAGACTTTTGCTGAGTAGCTCCAGGTTCAGCACTGGCAATAAACCAGAATCAACATTAACCTGGTGAAGACCATTTGTCCCAACTTGGTGACTCCCTAAGATCCTGCCTCACTTAACTTGTGTACCACACAAGGCTCTATTAATGACTCAGCCTTATAAGAGCCAGCAGATGGCAGTAGGTCTCAGGGTGATCTGTGCTTTTTGTGGAGCTACCCCAGGCCAGTAATGGTGGCAGCTGTCCTTGGTTTGCAGCATGGCATCTCCTACTTGCTTCCAGGTTCAACAAAGGCAGCAACCAACTACAGATTGCTTGTAGCTACCACCAGGTATTCCCCAGCTGGCCACAGGCAGTGGCTGACCTGGGCCTGCACCAGAGCCCCTCCCAAGAGGCCCCAGATCCAACATAACCAAAGGTCATCTTTAAACCACAGCAAAGAATCTCCCAATTAGAGCCATAAGTGATATACCCAAAGGGCAGTATTAGCAGGCATCAAAGCCTGCTGGGGCAACTCCCATTGCACAGTGTAAACACCCTGCATAGCAGCCCATAAACTATAGACATGGCCAAATTTGACAGCCAGTCAGCTTGAGGGTCAATCCCACCCACTCACATTCCAATAGCGATTAAGGCTCAATTATAACAGGAGAGGACATGCAAACCACACAAAGAACAATTATGGAGTGCCCAAGGCAGGTGACCAGAAAGACTGTGCCACTGGGACCTATAGGGCACCTGCTACATAAGGCCACTCAGCTAAGACTGGGAGAGATAGCAGATGTACCTAATACATAGAAACAAACACAGAGAGGCTGCCAAAATGAGGAAACGGAGGCATATGTCCCAAATGAAAGAACAGGAGAAAACTCCAGAAAAAGAAGTAAATGAAATGGAGGCAAGCAACCTACTAGATATAGAGTTCAAAATAATTGTTATAAGGATGTTCAAGGAACTTAGTGAAAACTTTAACAAAGCGATAGCAAGCATTAAGAAAGGACATAGAAAACATAATAAAGAACCAGTCAGAAATGAAGAATATAATGACTGAAATGAAGAATGCACTCAAAGGAATCACCAGCAGACTAGACGAAGCAGAAGATGGAATCAGTGATTTAAAAAACAAGGTAGCAGAAAACACCCAATTGTAAGAGCAAAAAAAAAAAAAAAAAGAAAGAACGCAAAAAATGAGGATAGTTTAAGACACCTCTGGGAAAATATCAAGCACAACAATATTCTCATTATAGGGGTACCAGAAGGAGAAGAGAGAAAGCAAGGGATTGAGAAGCTATTTGAAGAAACAATGATTGAAAACGTTCCTAATCTGATGAAGCAGATTAGGAAATACTCATATGAGTCCAGGAAGCACAAAGAGTCCTAAACAACATGAACCCAAACAGGACCACACCAAGACACATCATAATTAAAATGACAAAATTTAAAGACAAAGAAAGAAACTTAAAAGAAGCAAGAGAAAAGAAATTACGGAAATCCCATAAGATTGTTAGCTGATTTTTCAACAGAAACTATGCAGGCCACAAGGGATTGTCATGAAATATTCAAAGTGATGAAAAGCCAGGACCTACAACCAAGATTACTCTACCCAGCAAGACTATCATTTAAAATTGAAAGAGAGCGTGATGTCAGAAATATGGCAGTGTGAGGGGTTTCTCTAGATTTTTTTCCCATTGAAGTTATAAATTGAACAGCTATAATTCAACAAAGGATTACCTATGCAACACACAAATATGTCTGAGAGACCTGCACATTGAAGCATCTGAAGGTGGATGAATTGGGACAAACAAGAGGAGGAAAGGGAGAAGTGCAGAGAAGGGAGTGCTCAGATGCAGCCCAGAGTTCACTGAGGTCCCAGGAGAGGGAAGGACTGTGACTGTGGATGCACTCTCTGTGTCCCCAGTAATCCTGCCTAAACAATCAGCATACAATACGGCTGAACTCAGCAATCAAGGCAGAGAACTCAGGGCAAAGACCAAATAGAAAAGTGCTACAACTGTGGTCTAACAGCTCTGACTGCCAGGCAGAAAACAAAGCCATTGAGCCTGGTTACCTCCCTCCACCCTTTCAGAACTTGGCCCTCCCCACACCCTCTCAGTATTAGCAGCTGGCCCCTGGGTGGGGGGAGGGGACTGTAGCAGTGCTGGATTAAAGAGCATGATATCTACAGCACTGAGACCTGGTGAACAGATTCTGAGTGTCAGATGCATTCTGCAGCCAATTCCAGTGATAATGGAGGAGATATAGGGGCAAGGCAACTGTGGTCTGGCAGTTGCCATGACTCAGAAGAGAACAAAGCTACAAACATACCAATTGCCTCTCCCAGCCCACCCCACCACCACCTTTCATGGCTGATCCCTGCAGGGGCAGCAAAAGCTGCTGAGATGCACAGCTCTACATCTGGCTGCAGGAGTAGGAATGGGATTTCAGGTGATAATTTGTGACAATGAAAACATAAAAGGGGAGGGTGTAAAGGTCTGAATTTGCAAAGGGAAATGGAGATAATTTGTATGCTGAAGAAAAGGGATTACTGTACATATGAAACTTTCTTTTACATAAACTTAATGGTAACCACATCAAAAAAGAATCCAGAGTTAAAACACATAACATAAAAAAAAGAGGAAACAGAAGAAAAAGTCTTGAACATCACCAAACTAAAATAACAGACAGAAATACAAAGGAAAAGAAAAAATGGAGACACTGAGTTACCAGAAAACAAAAAGAAAATTGGAAAGCCAAGTGCAAAAGAATGAAACTACACTGCTATCTGTTACAATATACCAAAATTAACTCAAAATGGATCAAAGACCTAAACATAAGACCTGAAACAGTAAATTGCATAGACGAAAGAATAGGTATTAAACTTATGAACCTTGGTTTCAGAGAGGATTTTATGAATTTGAACTCAAAGGCAAGGGAAGTAAAAACAAAAATAAATGAATGGGCCTGTATCAAACTTAAAAGCTTCTGCACAGCAAAAGAAACCATCAACAAAACAAAGAGGCAATCAACGGAATGGGGAAGATGTTTGCAAAAAACACCTCTGATCAGGGGCTAATATCTGAAATACATAAAGAACATGTACAACTCAACATAAAAAAAAAAAAAATAATAAAGAATGGGCAGAGGACCTGACCAGATCAAAGAAGACATACAAACGGCCAACAGATATATGAAAAAATAGTCAACTTAACTAGCTACAAGGGAAATGCAAATAAAAACCACAATGAGATACCACCTCACACCTGTTAGAATGGCTACTATCAACAAGACAAGTAATGACAAATGTTGGAAAACTTGTGGAGAAGAAGGAACACTGATATACTGCTAGTGAGAATGTAAATTGGTACAGCCACTATGGAAAACAATATGGAGATTCCTCAAAAAATTAATAGAATTATTATATGACCCAGCAATTATTTTCTGGTTATCTACCCAAAAATCTGAAAACATTTATCAATAAACATATATGTCCCCCTATGTTCATTGCAGCATCATTCGTGGTGGCCTAGACATGGAAACAACTGAAGTGTCCTTTAATAGATGATTGCAAAAAGAAGATGTGGTACATGTATACAATGGAATCTTACTCAGCCATAATTAAAGATGAAATATGGCCATTTGCGGCAATATAGATGGATCTTGAGATTATAAGCTATGCAAAATAAGTCAGACAGAAAAAGTCGCGAATAATGACTTTACTCATATGTGGCATGTAAGACTGAAAGCAACAAATAAACAAGACAAACACACAAACAAAAAATCATAGACACAGACAGCAGTTTAGTAGTTACCAGACAGTAAGGGGGAAGGGGAATGATAGAAGAAGGTAAAGGGGATCAAATATATGGTTATGAAAGGAGAATTGACTCTGGGTAGTGAACACAGAATACAATATACAGATGATGTATCATGGAAATGTACACTTGAAAACTATATAATTTTCTATCCAGTTTCACCCCAATAAATTTAATAAAGATTAAAATTTCTTTAAAAAAAGAATAAAATTGAAGGAGATAAATGCATTCTCAGACAAGAAAAAGCTACAGGAGTTCACCAAGGCAGTTGTACAAGAAACACTAAAGGGCCTTCTTTGAAAAGAAGCAGGAGGTGTAAGAATATAATATGAATAAAATGGTAATAACCATGTATCTATCAATAATCTCTTTAAATGTAAATGGATAAAATGATCCAATCAAAGGACATAGGGTAGCTGAATTAATAAGAAAAAAAGACCCATATATATGCTGTCTATAAGAGGCCCACTTCAGATCGAAGACACCACAGACTGAAAGTAAAGGGATGGAAAAAGATATTTCATGGGAGTGGAAATGAGCAAAAATCTGAAGTAGCAATACTTATATCAGAGAAAATAGATTTCACAGCAAAGGCTATAAAGAGACAAAAAGGGATATGACATAATGATAAATTTATCAATCGAACAAGAGAATATAACTCTTATAAACATTTATGCACCCAGCATAGGAGCACCTAAATATAGAGAGCAAATATTGACTGACATAAAAGAAGAAATTGACAATAATACATAGTATGGAAATTTAACACCCCATTGACACCAACAAACAGATCTTCCAGGCAGAATAGCAACAAGAAAACAGTAATCTTAAATGACACATTAGATCAGATGGATTTAATCGGTATTTTTTGGAGCATTTCACACCAAAGCATCAGAATACACATTCTTTTCAAGAGCACATGGGACATTTTCCAGGGCAGACAATATGTTAGGCCACAAAACAAATCTCAAAAAATTTAAGAAGATTGAAATGATATCAAACATCTCTGACCGCAGTGGTATGAAACTAGAAATCAATTACAAGAAAAAAACTGAAAAACACATGGAGGCTAAATAACATGTGACTAAATAATGAATAGGTCAATAATTAAATCAAGCAAGAAATCAAAAGTTATTGGAGACAAATGAAAATGAAAACACAATGAACCGAAATCTATAGGACACAGCAAAAACAGTCCTAAGAGGGAAATTTATAGCACAACAGGACTCGCTCAAGAAACAAGAAGAACCTCAAATAAACAATCTAACCTTACACTTAAAGGCACTAGAAAAAGAAGGGCAATCAAAGCCCAAAGTGAGTAAATGGGAAAAAATAATAAATATCGGAGGAGAAATAAACAACATAGACTCTTTAAAAAAATACAAAAGATCAAAGAAACCAAGAGCTGATTCCTTGAAAATATAAACAAAATTAATGAACCTTTAACCACACTCATCATGAAAAAAAGAGAGAAGGCCCAAATAAGTAAAATCACATATGAAAGAGAAGTGTCAACTGATACCACAGAAATACAAAGGATTATAAGAAAATATTACAAACAATTATATGCCAACAAATTGGACAATCTGGAAGAAACGGATAAATTCCTAGAAACATACAATTTTAACTAAAATAATAATGAAGAAATAACAGGTCTCTAAAGTTTCTACAGATGATGAGCTAGTTTGTCATAGTGTAGTTGTTTTCTATTGCTTCCAGTGTTTTCAAAACACCAGATGTGTCATTAATTGAAAATGGTCTGTTTTTAAGCCCCTTAATTATTTTGCTGTTGGATCAGTTATTTTACATTAATTAAAAAAAAACTATAATGGCATGTGGTGCATTCAACTTTGTACTGTAAACTCTCACAAAGGTGAAAATGCTGAGAAGAATTACTGGTATTTTGAATCAACTTCACAAACAGCTGTGACAGTCTGGAAAAGACCTTTCCACAGGCACCGATCCACCAGCCACAGCCAAGAAAAGTGCTACCACAGATGCAGAAAATGCCGTGGATGGGACATAGTACCTATCTAACAACTGTCTCCCGGAAAATCCCACCAGCTTATAGCCAGATGATTAAGACGTGTGTTGTGTATGTTGGCAGGGGCTAACTGTTGTGTGATAAGAAGATTGGAAAGGAAAGATGAGGATAAAAATCTGTGTTCACTATATTATTTTCTGAATGCTTGAATGATGTTACCTGTCAGGTGTATCAGAGCCCAAAGCTCGCTTATCATCATCATCAGTGTCTACTGAGTCTCCATAGTCTGTTTGGAGACAGTACAGTGCAGTCAACAACAAGGTGCCTCTCTAGCCCATCAACTTTGCTTCTGAGTTATGGTATCACCCAGTCTCTTGGGCTCTTTATTACTTTTGCAACTTATGTCAATAAATACTGATTCAGCTTCTACTATCTACTACAATCATGAAAAGCCAGGTATTTTTTTCTTGATTTTTATTTGTTCTCTCTTAACAAAAACTTGATCTCGATAAGTATTTAGATATATCCTTTCACTCAAATGTTTTAATAGTGGTTAAGAGTCAGATGCTGTAAAAAGAAAAGGGGAAAGCATGTGTCAGAGGATAGTCAGGGAAAGATGCTAAGAGTAGAACAGTCTTATTTGTAATATTTGCTTTTTAACTGAAGAAGTAAAAAGAGTAAAAACATATTTATTATGTATCTATGTATGCTTTTACTTAATTAAGGTCTGTTACTCTCCTGCCCCTTCACTGTAGGTTCCATAAGAGAAGGAAGACCAGACAAGCTTGATTCACTGTTACTTTCCCATAGCCTTACCCTGTGTCTGGCACATCATAAATATATACATTCAACTTACATATATATTTGCTGAATAAATGGATTTGGTATTAAATAAAATAACTTGAATATGAGTGGAAAAAGCAGCCTGAAGTGTTAATTGTTCTGCCCTGAGACATTCTTCAATGTTTCTTTCAGACTATTTCTGTGCCATCTGCACTAGTAGGAAAGAAAGGCCTAGGGAACCCTCTCAGTATAATTTATTATATTTATGTAGTACCTATCACCTTGGTACTGTATCTAGGTCAGTGATTTCCTAAAGTTTGCTTCATAATATCCCAGAGTATCTCTGTGGGGCCATAATGTCTTAGAATAGGCTCAGAATAAAATTAATTACATCTCACTTAATTTTTAAAAATAAACATGGCCCATGCAGGGAAAGCCTTATATCACCAAAAACACAATTCAAAAGTACAATATTTTCAGGAAAGTTGGCAACCAGAACTCTGTGTTCATTCCAAAGTAATTATTTACTCATTTGTTTGGTTACTTTTTTCAACAAATACTTATGAAATGTTTACTTTGTCAGACATTATACCAGATACTTGAGATAGAATGATGTAGATTTCTAGTCTTTGCTCTAAAGGAACTTGTTTAAAGGGCAATGTGATGAGGATATAATATTATGTAAAATCCAAAGTTCAAATCCAACATTTGCTGGATGTTCACATAAGTTATATGGAATGAATCATGCTATATTTCTTATGTTTTTCTGATGCTATTTTGCTCATAATTAAAACTACCTAAGGAAGCCTCTGATCTAAGCAAACTAGTGTATCCTGAGTCTTACAGAACTTTCCATGTCTCCTGGATTCACTTCTGTTGCAAGATTCTGAAACTCACGTGGCCAGACCCAGTCAACCTTCAGTTTGAGATCTCTGGCTTCTGACACTTTGCATGCCATTTAGTCAGGCACTTAAGAGCCAAACTAAATGTCCTCATCATTTATCAGCACACCAACTTCTTCACCCAAATGCTTTTATTTCTTCCAAGCACACCTAGCTCAAAAATTTGGAAACATTTTTGATGCTTTAGGATATTAGAAAGCACATGATCTGTGGAATCATAAAGATATGGGTTCAAATCCCAGCTCTGCTTCTAGCACACACAGACTAGATTTCTTGTCCCATAAAAGACAGTAGTTCTAACCTCTTATAACTGTCATAAGAATTAAATGAGAACACATAAATGGTTTTTTAAGCAGTGCCAAAGATAGTTGTTAAACAAATGTTCTTTTCTCTACACATATAATAATGTAAGTCATTATTATAAGATTATGATTTTGACACTACTCACTAAAAGTATGCAAACAATGGCATTGTTCTCAATATATTTTAAAATGATTATCCATTTTAAAAATCATGTCATTACAATGATATAAAAATGACTCACTTTATTGAAAGGTGCAAGATACTGGTGTGGTTCTCTAGGCTGTGGCTGTCTGGTCAGTGGTATTACCAGAGTGCTGCCCAGAGGTGAATATTCTAACAGATCACTGCAGAGATAAGATGGTGATCTTACCAGTAGTGTAAGCACTATCATGATTCTCAGTCACATATTTTATATAAACACTGCATATACATATGTATGCATATACACATATCTATATACACACATGTAACCACTCTTCCAAAATGTTGAAGTAAAGTATAATACAGCAATAATATTATATATTAAGACACCTACTTTTATCACTAATCCAAAACAAGTTAGGTCAGTATTACACATACATTTTGAAATGATATGTCACAGTAAGAATAGTCTCTAAAATTGCCCTGTGCGCATTTATTCTTCTGCTTCTTTCTGAACTCCTTATGAACCCCCAAGACAAATGGAGTCATCTGTGTGATTGATCAGATTACAAAACACTGATGAGGCCATGTTCCTAATAGGCAGGGTTCTAGTACATTAAAATGTCATGCACTTGGATGGGGTTTTCTTCCACTTTATGTTCATGAACTGGTAAGCTGAACCAAGGCCTTTTTCTTGGGCTCTCTTTCTCTCTGCTTGATAATGCTGGTGATTACTTCCAGTTGCTGAACCATATGGCATATGGCAAATGGCAAATACTTAAGATTTAGGATCAAAAAGAGGTAGGAGGTCCCATTAAGGACATGTTCACCCTAGCTTAACTCTACCAGATTTCTGCTTGGGATTTGTTGGGAATTGGAACTGCCAATAATAACGTGATACTTCCCACCCCATTCCCCACTATTGATCCTTTGACATCTCCCTTAGAGCCCCTCCGAGGAGAGATTATGGAAAGGGCAAAATTGGGCATTTCTGGGTTCATCCCATCTTACCCCTCTTTTACTTATGATGTCACTGTGCACCTCATGTATTATTCTGATGTTTCAAATAGCAAACCTGGAGCCACACTGGGCTTCTTACAGGAAGCCAAATTCCATGAACAGAGCACTTATTGTACTACCAATGAAGGAGCAGCGTTATCATTCAGGTTGCAATTTAAGATCACAGCCAGGTCTTTCTGTCTGAAATAGATTCAGAAATAGTGCAAATATAATTAGTGAGGTCATGGAATTCTTTTTCCTGAAAGTGTTTTTTCAAAAAGAAATTGTCCTTCTTATCTCCTTGATCAGGTTGGAAGGATATAAGTACTTCTCTTTCTGGAATCAAAAGGAAAACTCAAACTTCTGAATTAGAAGACAAGATATGACATGAATTGGCCAAGCATGTTGGACTATCATTTTGCTCCATATTTTTCGGAATAGAAGGATGCATTCTTCAGGTTAAACCATAATTACTTTCCAATGGGGTATCCCTCTATGTTTATGTTAAAACCAGTCTTAAAAATGTCCCAGGAGGCCACAGCAGCATCTACACAACTTATAGGGACAAAGAAGATTTATCCGCTGTTTCTATCTTGCTGAAAACTCAGATCATGTTCTAGAGGACACGAGATGAGAAGGCTCTTCTCCTAGGCAGGAGGTCTTTGCAACACAGTGTCCCCTGTATATAATGCTTTGTGTCATGTGTACCCATTCCAGTCACCTCAAACTAAGTGGCCCTTGTAATTTAACGTATTCTCCAGTCTGGGTATTGAAGCCTCGTTTGCTTATTCTGTGCATTTTTAATTCCACTACACTTTAAAATATAGTACGGCTTTTGCAGAGGTAGTAAGCAGAGCATAAGTGAAAAAAAATGTAATGACAGACAAGGTATGCCTGTGTGGCATCTCCTCCCCTGATTTGGGCACGCCAGCTTAACTTCTACAGTCTGAAGTGCTCCTGGCCTGTCTCTTTTGCACTTTCTTGTCCATAAGGACAATCCATGAATTATAGCTGCAATTCTCCAGCAGGCACTAGGATGCCCCTCGTTACTTCTGTTTAGATGATTTTGCCTCCCTGTTTTGAACTCATAGAACATCATTCCAGTGTCCACCTCCAGTCTCTTACGCTCATTCTTTTTAGAATGTGGCTCAGCCCTCCCCTTAGAATTCAGTCTTTGTCTCCCGTGTAGCCATGGCTGATGCAATCCAGGCCACAATGAGCATTGATGCAGTGGGGTTGTGTGCAAGTTTCCAATGCTGATTGGTTCAGTAGACCCTCTTTTGCCTATTACCGAGAAATCAATGAGCAGGTGTGTAGCTGGCATATAGTAAGCGTCGAGTGTCTGTTGTGCATTGACTAAAAGTTAAGATGCATTAGGCAGTGCTGTGGAGAGCCACACATGACTCCACTGGGAAATATACAGAGGTTTAAGAACCCAAGACAATAAATAAACATGTGCAAATTAATACAGTACAAATTGAGCAAATAAATGCTGAGGGGACACCAAAAATATAAAGTGGAACAATACTCCAGAGATCGGGAGTTATAAATACTCACTAGAGGACACAATGGAGAAACTTAAGTTTTAACTGAAATTCACGAGCATGCTCACTGAATTGAACAGGCCTTTATAAATATTCAGTCCATGGAAGAGCAGGCAGTTCCCTGAGGAATCGCACCCCGTTTTCCCCCCAACCCCCCACCAATGATAAATGTTCTCAAGCAGACCGGCTGATGTACACACCTACTGTTTCTTCCCACCAATTGTTCTGACACTCTCACACTTACATGGCACCTTCTGAGGCTGACCAATAAACACAGGCTTTATGGCATTTTGCCATATTTTAGTTATGGCCCACTTGGTACAGGGAGAAGGGGTTAGAAATTTGGAGTCTGATTCCTTTAAGCCAAGGTCTCTGGACCCGTTGGTCCAGCATGCCAGACACTTCATTCCAAGTACCCGATAAGAGTTGACGCATAAGGCCATGTTCCAGAAAACCCATCAACACATGTCTTTGATGGAGATGAATTATAGTTTACAGATGATTAAAATGTTGTTAATGATGATATCGAAGTACTGGAGTCTCTGTAGGGAACTTTGAAAATGAGATGTTACCAGAACATCCAGAGTCTTAACCACTTGTCAGTTCGTGTTTTTAAAAATTGCTTCAGCTTTATCCAGTATCCATATAACCTTTCTAGTCTCCCTTGCTCTGTTTCCCTGGCAACCATTTAAAAGCGTTGCAAAAGGCACTGCTGTCTTGAAAAGAAAAGGACAATGGTCTTAAACTTTCTCTTTCGCTTTAGCATTTTTCTCCATCTTCCCAGACACTTTCCTGGCTCTTGGAGGGTTTGCAGTCTCCAGAGCAAGATCACCTTCAATGCGTACCTGTGGGGTAATTAAGGAGGTGTGTGCCAGGCCAGGTGGAAGCGACTTCTTTGAGATGATGGTTAGGCATTCAGGGTCAGCTAAGAGGCCCTGTGGCTGGGAGAGAACAGTACTTAAAGCAGAAATATAGTAACGGAAGCTTTCAGTAAGTCTTCTATCCTGCCTTCAAACCTCTCATCTTAGGAAGAGACTTGTGTAAAAGGCAACGATACTGGCTGCCAGGCTCCAAGGGAGCCTGCGCTGAGAATGAAGGATGAGAAAGTTCTGGTCCAGGAGACAGCTGGATGGACTGAGCAACAGGGGGTGTTTTGGGGGACTATGGAGCCCAGCACCTTCATACCTTCATGTTTGCCTTGCTTCCTCAAACTGTCTGTGAAGTTGTTTTTGTTTGTTTGTTTGTTCATTTGGTTTGGGTTTTTACTAACAGAAAATCTCTTTGTCTCGTAACCCCAAGATTCCTGGCTCTAGGAAGAATACAAAGAGAGATGTGATGTATTATAGGACTCCGTGTCACACTCAGAACAAAGACACAGCTAACAAAGGTCAGCTTGAGACTTTCATTTACTATTTTTGAACAGTTTGTTAAAGACCCCTTTTATAAAAGGGAGGGCAAATATGGAGCAGCGATGATTTGTCAGGAACCATGTCAAAGGATTTACACAAATGATCTCATTTAATCTCATGAACAACTCTGTGAGAGTACGTCATTCTTATTTATTTGCATTTACTCCTCCCCACGCACCCTAACTCTCAGAGGTGACGTTGTTTGCCCAAGATCCAACAATGTTTCAGAACTGTGTTTCAAACCCAGGCCTGTCTAACTCCAAAAATGTAATGTTGTTTCCATCAGGCTTGCTGCCTCCCTGGTACTGCTTATCAAAGAGCTGAAAGGACAGAGACAGCCAGTGGTTAGGACTAGGTCTTTTATACAAATTATAACTGGATAAGCCTTTTGTACTCACCCATCCTGATGCTTAAATTATATTGTGGACAAGAAACCACTGTCAAGACATAAGAAGGAGAGATAGAACGGTATCTTATAGCTGAAGGTGTCAGGCAAGCATGCATTTTATGTCTCTATTTGTTTAATCTGCACTCAGAACATATCATAAGAAAAACTGGACTAGACTCAGAGAAGGAGAAGTGAAAACACATGGAAGAAATATCAATAACTTAAGGTATCTTACTGGAAGAAAGTAGCAATGATTTGAAAATACTTCTGATGAAAGCAAAAGAAGAAAATGCCAAAGAAGGACTGCATCAGAGCCTCAAGGAGACAAAAATCATGACTACAGAAGAAATATACAACTTTAACCCATGCAGATATCAAAAATGCAAATGAATTTGCTTACTCTGGTTCAGTCATCAATTCAAATGGAGACTGCAGCCAAGAAATCAAGAAAAGGTTGAGACTCAGAAGGGCAGCAATGGAGTAAAATAGAAAAGATAACTAAAAGCAAAGATGCATCATTAGAGACCAAAGCTAAGATTACCTACACACTTGTATTGTCAATTACTACATACAGATATGAAAGTTGGACAGTAAAGAAGGCCAATGGGAAACAATGATTCATTTGAAATATGATGTTGAAAGATAGCTCTACTGATACACTAGACCACAAGATGAACAAGTAAGTTCTAGAGCAAATTAAGCCTAAAACATCACTGGAGGCAAACATGACAAAACTGAAACTGTCCTACTTCAGGCACATCATGAGAAGGCAGGATTTTTTTGAAAAGACAATAATGTTGGGAGAGACAGAAGGCAGCAGGAAAAGAGAAGATCCAATATGAGATGGATTGACTCCATCAAAGAAGCTATAGACATGAGTGTATAGGAGCTGAGCAGGGCTGTTGAGACTGGGACATTGTGGATGTCACTCATCCATAGGATTTCTGGAAATCAGACTGACTCAGTGATAAGTGACACACATTCAACCCACCCAACTCAGTAACACTGATCTGAAAATGGGAACCCTAAGGAACCTCCTTCTGACTGATATTATTTAATATAGCATTACAGAAGAAGGTTTTTCAATTTTTTGATTCATGACTGTTTATTAAGGATTTCCCATATGCTTGGCATTTTACAAAATAAAAAGGAAGCATGACAAAGTACTGCACTTCAAGGGCAGGTGTGGTGCAAGCCCTGCGGTAAGAACAAGGGACTTGGGAATCTACAGAGTTTACAATTAGTACCTGCTCGGGCACTCACTGGCTGTGTGACCTTGGACAGGTTTTCTGAGCTTTAGTTCTCTAATTTATAAACTGGAAATAACTTTAAATCTTTCCTCCTATTGCTATGAGGATTAAATCAAATAATGTAAGCAAAGTATATATTAGATAATAATGATAGCTGTTATTATTAGGTTATGTATACTGTGCTTGTGGTGATAACAATTAAGTAGAAAGGCAAGACATAATATGATGAAGTTCCAAAATAATAGGCTTATTTTAAAGAACTATCAGGGAAAGAGAGATGAATGTGAGCTGGTGTCCAGGACAAATTCATAAAGGAATTGAATTTTGATATGGGAGTTTTAGATGCACAAAAGAAACTAAGGTATTTCAAGCAGCTATGAAACTCATGAACCAAAAATGTGAAGTTGGCAATAAGTAGGTTTAGAAAGGCCAGTTTAGTCAAAGAACAGTGACAGGTACTTGTGACACAGTGAAAGGAGAAAAAGTTTCAATGAGATGATGGGCCTGGTTATGGAAGGTCTTAAAGTTGATACTTGTTCCCATAGACAAGACCAATAATCGTAGGTTTTTGTCAAACAGGATCCTAATAGGGAGTATCCTTGGTAACTCTAGTGATCTTAGGAAATCACTTCCATTCACAGTAAACCTTGGGTCCAAAAGGAGCCTCCTGGGAGACGACATGAGCATGGGAAATCAACCCAGAGCATCTTCCCTAGTTTTCAAACCTGCTACGTTTGATGACATATTTCACTCGGTGACACAGGTAAAAGACCAACAGAACATCAGAAGACAAGTCTAGAAGGGAGGAGAAATTATAAAGAGATAGAAGACAACTAGATCAACCTAGATAATAAAGAGGTATTAGCTCTGTCAAGAAGAATTTGTTCTCTGAAGTAGATACCAGACAGGTTAATCAAGGGACAAGATGCTGTCTTGATGACTTAGTGATATTTTAATGGGATTAGCAAGCAAATGTTCCTAAGAGTTTGTGTCATCCTCCACCAAACTCTTACCTTACCCCAATAGGTTTCTATTTTAGCCATCCTATTATATTCTTTTTTTCCTACAACTGCCTGCCTTTTGTGGGGGGCAGGGGGGACAGGGAATGAAAGAGGTTAAAAGCAAAGTGAGCCTGAGATTGATTAACACAGATACCTCCAAGTATGTTATCATAACAGAATGAAGTTAGGATGAATATAAGATGTTAGGGAATTGCTGTAACACTAACACAGCATTTTGGAATTATGTTCAATTCATTAGCCACATCAATCCTGCTTCCAGCTGGCTTTATGGAATCCTATTTTGTTTATTGTATCTTCCTCTCTTTCTATACCCTCAATCATTCACAAATATTTTTATTTATTTATTTTTTATTTTTTTTATTTTTATTTTTTATTTTTTTAATTAAATTTATTGGGGTGACAATTGTTAGTAAAATTACATAGATTTCAGGTGTACAATTCTGTATTACATCATCTATAAATCCCATTTTTATTTATTTATTTATTTATATTTTATTTTTATTTTTTCACAAATATTTTTAAATGCCTACTATCTCCAAGGTGCTGCTCTAGGTGCTAGAAATACAATGACTACAACAAAGCTTTATGGAGCTTTTTCTTCTAGTGGGTACTTAGGTTTAAAAAAATAAATGAAATAAAAATGTTTGTATCGCTATGAAGAAAAGCAAAGCAGGGAAACAGAACAGAGGGTGATAACTTTGGACTGTGCTTTGGTGAAAGCAGAGGCCAGAGTGACTGAAGGAGAGTGAACATCAGAAAGAACAAAAGGAAACGCATCAGAAAGTTAAAAAGGGAGGATTCTCTGGGGCTCAGCAGCCCATTGTTAAGACTTTGGGTTTTAACATGAAGGAAATGGAAAGCCATTGGAGAGATATGAACAAAGAAGAAACATGAGCTTCTCTATAGTTTGACAGGATTGTTCTCCACTCTGTTGAGAGGATATATGCTGAAGGGGATTATGAGTGGAAACAAGGAGACCAGAAACGAATGGCTCACACTGCAGGGGAGACTTGTGGGGACCTGTACCTGGGTAGTTGGGATGAAGGCGCTAAGATGTGTAAAGATTCTGGATATATTTTGGAAGTAGAACTGGTTGATGAAAAAGATACTGGATGTAAGATTTAAAGGAGGAGTCAAAGACAGAACAAGGCTTGGGGCCTGAGCGATAAGAAGAATGGGATTACTGTTCAAGGAGATAGGGCAGACTGGAGGAGAAACAGGTTGACAAGGTGTGTGAGTGGTGGTAGAGGTATGACAATCTAGACACCCAAGAGGTTAATTTTTGATAAGTTAGATTTGGAAAACCATTTAGACAGAGAAGACACGTAGGCAGCTGAATATACACATTTGGATTTTAGGAAATAGTTCAGGACTAACTACACAAATGAGGACATCCCCCTCAGCATACAGATGGTATTTAAAATCATGAAACTGGATGAAGTCACCTAGGCAGTTAGCAGAGACAGAGAATTGAAGATAATCAGAACTGAGCTCTGAGAACTCAAAAGTTTAGAGACTATGTAATAATAATCTGGTAAAGAAAAGCCAGTAGTAGGGACTCCAGGGGATTGTGGTTGATGTCCCAAAGACCAAGTAAAGAAATAGTTTTGAATAATGGGTAGTGAAACCTGTGTAAAACCGGACCATTGGATTTGGTAAGGTGGACGTCATTAGTGTCATTGTCAAGTGCAATTTTTTGATAAAATGATAGGTATGCGTTAAGGGCTACATATTTGTGTCCCCTCGCCAAATTCATACCCTGAAACCTTAACGCCCAATGTGATAGTATTTGAAGATGGGGTCTTTGGAAGGTAATGAGGGTTAGAGGAGATCACGAGGGTTGGGGCCTCCTGAGAGGACTGGGGCCCTTATAAGAGAAAACAACAGGGAACATATTCTCTCTCTCTCTTTTCTCTCTCTCCCCCAACCACTCCCCCTCCCCTTTGTATCATTTTGGACACAACTAGAATGTGGCGACCTGCAAGCCAGAAATAGATCTCTCATCAGGAACCTAGTCAGCCAGCACCTTCATTGGGGACTTCCAGCCTCTAAAACTGTGAGGAGAAAATATCTGCATTTACACCAGCCACTCCCTGGTATTTTGTTATAGCAGCCTAAGCAAACTAATACAGTCTGGAAGCCAGATCTGAGTACATTAAGAGAAAACTGGACGGAAGACATTGAAAATAATGAATATAGTAAATTCTCCTTAGGGAGTTTTTCTGTAACTTGCAGCTGAAATATGGAGTGGTAGCTGGCAGACAATCATAAGGTCAGGAAAGGTTTTTAAAGATGGACAATATTAGCACATATGTGTCTGCTGAAAAGAAGAATCCAAAATAGAATGGATATTGATGATGTAGGAAGGGCCAGCTACAGGAGACAGAATCCAGAACACAGATGGAGGCTCAGCCTATGATTAAAAAAACAAAACAAAACAAATAATCTATGGCCATTCATTCCAAAAGAAGGCAAAGTACTTGGTTGGTATTAACAGATTTGGTATCGAGGGTGTGTGCACAATCTCTTGTGACTGCAGCCATGTCTCAGTGAAGTAGCAAAAAGCCAAGAATGAGGAGGGAAAGGAAAGATTAGAGATTTGAGGATCATTTGATTGAATTGCACTCATGCATACAGATCTATTTGTCCCAAAATTGATTTGAATATTCTGTAAAAGTCTGTGTACAATGTTTTAGTGACAAAAGCAAAATAGGAGATGTTAACCTGCTGAAATAATCCTGATGAATACCTATGAAGACTGACATTTAAGTTCGCGAACTCATCCTAGAAAAAGTGCTGTACACCTCATTACTGAATATCACTATGGTCTCCTTTGAAGTACTTCCCTTGGGAAGCTATGCAGTGATGCCAGCGCCTAGTCACCCTTCAAAGAAATTTTGGAACTCTTTTTCTGGAATGGCCATCAGAGCTGTCGTCATATTACCCTTGATGTACTGAATGTCATCAAAATGTCTTCCTTTCAATATTTCCTTCATCTTCAGGTAAAGAAAGAAGTCATTGGGGGTCAGATCAGATTAGTGAGAAGGTGTTCCAATACAGTTATTTGTTTACTGGTTAAAAACTCCCTCACAGACAGTGACGTGTGAGCTGGTGCATCGTCGTGATGCAAGAGCCATGAATCATTGGTGAAAAGTTCAGGACATTTTTGTCTTTTTCACGCAGACTTTTCAGCACTTCCAAGTAGTAAACTTGGTTAACTGTCCAATTGGTACAAATTCATAATGAATAATCCCTCAGATATCAAAAATGTTTACCAACATCATTTTGACTCTTGACTTGGACTGATGGAACATTTTTGGTTGTAGAGAATTGGCTGACTTTCATTGTGCTCTTTGTTACTTTGTTTCAGTGTCATATTGGTACATCTATGCTTCATCGTCAGTGAGATCGTCTTGCCTGTCTAAAAAGTTTTGGCAAACTTCGACTCTCCTTTCCTGTTGTTCATTGGAGAGCTCCATTTTTTGACACACCTGTCTCATTCCAAGATTTTCAATTAAGATTTTCCTAACTGCTTCTCTATTGATGTTTACTTGGTCTGCAGTGCTTCTCACAGTCCGCCGATGATTTTGACTCACAATTTGATGAATTTTTGCAATGTTTTCATCAGTTCTGCTCATTACTGGCCACTCTGACCTCCCTTCATCAGTGACACATTCTCTCCCCTCAGAAAAACGTTTAATCCATTTGTATACTGCTGTTTTCTTCATGTCATTATCCCCATAAAGTTGGACTAACATGTCCCTGATTTCACTTCCACTCTTGCCAAATTTAACAAGAAATTTAATGCTGGTTCATGTTCTAATTCAAGCTCAGACATTCTCGCGATGGCACAGAAAAACACACAACAACAATAATGAATGCCACTCAGCAAGATGCCATCACACGTCGACATGAACACAGCTGTGAAACACTGATATACCAAGGTTATGAAACCTTACTGAGCTGTTTGTACAGTGCTGCCAGTGTAAGCGCATGGTGGTAAGCTCTTGAACTTAATTGTCAGAGCTCGTACTTTGGCAATACAGAATGTTCTTTGCAAGGGAAGATCTTATCCTACCTCCCACCAAAGTTATTCCAGGTCTGCCTTATGGGTGTTAACACAGTGTATTTCCTACACTTCTTATGGATAATTCACATTTGTTTTGTGGCAACATAAATTGCCAAGAGGCTTTAATGACTCACCATTTGCTCAGACAATAGTTCTCAAATTCCATCTCTTCACTGGGAATCACAAGGCAAGAACCAATTTGAGCATGCCTATGTGTCTTGTTTAGGCCAAATTTCAACCTTAGTTGTGCCATCCTTTACCAAACACAGCAACTCTACCTTACCTCATTCTGCATATCTTTATTTTATTTCTTATGGTTTCTGGCTCTATTTTGAGTTTCCTTTCTGTGTGCCTGAATATCCATTCATAGAGGTAACAGACACTCTGTTCCTGTGAGATTCCGTATGCTCCTTAAAGCACTCTGACAACAAAACCTCAGATAGCCATCTGGAAGAGGGGCACATTGCAGGTGAAAGTCAAAATTTTGGGTTGTGACAAGTTAGAGATGATTGGAAGTAATAAAATACATAAATCTTGAGAAGAGTTTAGTCAAATACTAAATTCGTTGTCTTGGTATTGTTGGACTAGAGGCTGAGGATCTGCTTGTAACACGAGCCTTCTTTTACAGAACAGTTTTTGATTTTTTTTTTTTTTTTTTTTTTTTTTTTGGCCAGGAAAGTGCTTCAACTCCATGATCTCATTTAATTTTCACTACAAGTTCAAGAAATAGGAATTATTAACACTATTTTCCAAATGAGGAAACTGAAACTTGGAGAGGTGATATCACTTGGCCAAGGTCAGGCAGCTGGTAAGTGGCAGAGCTGGAATTCAACCAAGTTTCCTCTCTCTTCTCAGCCCTGTGCTCTTAATCACAGCTTATTTTCTGAGTCTGTGCTCCTTCCATTGAATTGTTGTTTATTCAAGCTATGTGTGTGAAAGAAAAGTGCCAGTCAATACTTGAATCATTGGAGGTGGAGAATCTACCATTTCTGTTTCTCAGCATTTGTGCTTGCAACTATTAATGAGGAGAAACCAGTCTTCACAAAAGCCCAATAACTCTATCTTTGCATTTCAGTGGGCACATTGGGAATTGACACATGGTCTAATCAACCTACATGCACACACCATATTTAAAAGGTGCAGGATGTTGCAGAACAATACATCTCCAGAGGCAGGATGTTGGCAATGAGCAAGAGGCTAAATAGCCCAACCAAAGGGCCCACATACTCAAAGGCAGCCTTGGTGTGATGAGGCATCATGTGTGCATGGGGGATGAGAGTTCTGTGCAGTCAGGGCAATAGATGGGTTGTGTTAATTAATTGTGTATTTTGAAATTTGTTACCACTTCACGCCAAGCATCTTCTTAAGAGACAGAGAGAGACAGAGAGAGAGAGAGGCAAAACAAAAAAACCTAATCTAATATTCAACAAACATTCTGCACCCAAACAGCACATCTTTGTCTGAAACCTTAGTTCCAAGAACCACTTACAGGCTTTCATCAACACATTATAATATTAATCAAGACTCATAATGCAGAGTGATTTGCATGCCAACAAATATGTTTACACGTTAAATTGTTTGTTGAGGAGCCTTGGAGAGAAATGCAATTCACTGCCATAGACATGAATAGGAAGAAATCCTCCACTAAAATCCAGAGAAAATAAAGAATCTGTAGAATTTGACCCTCTAGAGCCCTGAGCAAGAGGTCTATTAGCATTCTAAATCCTTACAAAGAATTTAGTTCCCAAACTACAGAGTGCATTTTTTAAAAAATCAGTTTCAGTATAAGTTTAGAAGTGCCTTTCTTCTCTTATTGGCATGTATTAAAGAATTTGTGCCACAATTGCAGCTTCCACAGGGAAATAGAGATGATAGATAGATGATTGATAGTTAGATAGATAGATAGATAGATAGATAGATGATAATCTCCTTCCTGAGAAGTTCCTGAAATTTTTGTTTAAGTCTCTCAATTGTGCCTTGTTGAATCTACCTTTTCACATATATCAAATGTTTCTATTTCTCTCTATTTCCTTCACTACCTCTTTAGTCATGACTACGATTCATCTCCTTCTAGGACTATTGTAATAGTTGCCTTACTGGTTCCCTGCATCCACTTTTGACTTGTGGTTCCACTGTAATAATTTATAGCACCCAAATTCCATTTATATGACATCAGACAAATTTTATGACAAACTGCATGGTCACTGTCCTTATAAGGCTATACATTGTGTGGCCCATCTCGCCTTCCACCCACCACTCTCCCCCTCACTCTTGGATCTCCTTACAGCCCTATATGGAGGCCATGCTCTTTCCGTGGCTTATAGTCTATGTCAGGGACTCTATTGCTAAATTCTCCCACTCTGAATTTCTACTACGGAGCACTTATCACAGTGAGCAATTAAATAATTATTTTTAATTAATTTAATTTAAAGTCTATCTTCCTCATTCCCATTCATTTCCATAATGTATTTCTGAATATACTGAGAGATGTGGAAAAATATACTGGGAGAGCGCTGATGAAAATAGAATTGTCTCCATTCATTTTCTTATTTGGCCAAAGTAAATTTAGTGTTCATTGTATACTGTTCAGCAATATATAAACATATATATTTAATAAACCTGCCTGTTTTTCAATCCCACCTCTACCTCTTTCTAACTGAATAATAATTTGGGACAAGTTACTAAACTTTGTTATTCCTCTTAATATTCTCATCCATAAAATGTAGTTGATACTAGTGGCTGCTCAATAGGTAATATTGTTGGATGATGTCATCAAGAGGCCATAATCACTGGTTGACCAGCCAGCTAGACCCAGGAAATCAGAGGCTCCTCACCCTCTCCGTTGTCCTTGAAATGGGAATTCCACTTGCCTTCCCCACACTAGAAGGTGCCCCGACAACACAGCCTTGCAGGAGCAATGTGTTATTGAGACCATCTGGATGGTCTACATTATTAATTCTCCTTAAGGTCTCTATCTAAACTTCAAAATTCTGGCAGGTGGATGTGATCTACTTGCCTTGCAGACACCCAAGACAAGCCTCATAGGTAAATTCCCTTGCCTATTAAAATTGCCACCTGCCAATCTGGAGTGGTCTGCCTCTTTCTTTGGTCTCTCCTTTGGCTCCATGTACAGGGGCCAATTTATGAACCAACAAATATGAAGGTAAAATTAACTGATAATATATATATATATATAATATTAACAAGGATATACCTGGTACATAGAAGTGCCATGTAAGTATTGGCTGCTACTGTTATCTTTCTTATTATTACTACTCAAGACAAAACTCTATGCTAGGCACTTTAAGGAATAAAATTTAGTAAATTATAAATCATGCTTTCAAGGAGTTTGCAGTCTGATAAATAACATAAAATGTAGATACCAATGCTTAGCATATTTGTAAGTTTAATACTTGACCCACAAGCACTAACTCTCAGGAAGCAAATCCGTTTTAAGTGGTGTGATTAGTGAAAACTCCTATAGAGGAAGTGGAACTTGATGAACTCAAAGAACCTATTGCTTAACCATCAACCCCCAGGGTTATCTCCAGTGAGTCACAGTGCATCACAGACACGATGGGGAGAGATAATCCCTAATCCCCGAGTGTCTTTGATTGCACGTTTACTTCTCTGTCCTCCTGGGCTTTGTCCCCATTGTGACCACTGGTTGTAATTTTATTTCCTATCAGGAAAAATAGAGTCATGTTAAGTGGCAAGTGGGAAGAAGACCTAACTGGAGTCAGAAACCAACCTTTGCATCTATTCAACAAGCAGGCATTATTAGGGTCTGAGCCTGTGGCCGGCACTGAGCACTTCAGCTGCACTGAGAGCAGGCCAATCAACTGTGGTCCAAATACAGGGCACAGAGCATGTAGAATGCCAGCACTTTAGCTTTAGCCTCCTGAATGTGAACAGTACTAATAAGGGGTTGTTCTTGCCTTTGAGGGACTTTAATGTATTGGGATAAACCCTTGAAAGACATTCAAGTAATGTTGCATAATGAGCACTGGGGAATTCTACTGGAGTGGAAACTGAGGGATGAAAGAGAGCAAAAGAGGAAGAAACTGAGGAAGAGATCCACTCAGAAATGGTTTCAGAATTAATGTGACCCATGAGCTGAGTTTGGGATGTGACTAGCTGTCAGAGTGGCAAGTGGAAGTGTGATGTTCTGGGCAGAGGAGATACTTTGAGCAGAGACACAGGAAAAAACTTGGCTTACTAAGGAAAATCAAGCAGTTCAAAATAAAGAGGATAAACCAAAGTTTCACCCACAGTGTGCTGGAGGTAGGGCAGGTGAGAGGGAAAGAGGTATGTTGGAGAAGTGAGGATGGAGACGAGGCCAGTGTCTGTTTTTTGTACTACACTAAAGTATCTGGAATTTTTCCTATAGACACATAGAAACATTTTGTTGTTGTTTTAATAAAAAATTCAAATACACATAAAATTAGAGACCAGTAAAATGTTGAATCATATGAAATTGCTGTTTTTAGTTCAAAAATTAGAAGTTCCATATGGTCCATCCTAAATATAATGAACAGTCCTCTACCTATCATGTAGATTTAGAAATGCTTATATTTTACCATATTTGCTTCCTCATTTTTTCCTGAAATATTTTAAAGTAAATTCCAGCCATATGGCATTTCTTCCATAAATATTTAGTATGCATCTCTAAAAAATAGATATGTTTCTATGTAAACACAATATAGTTAATGCATCTTAATAGAATAATGAATGTCCATATCACCTAATGAGCAGTCCATAGTCAAGTTTCTCCAACTGCCTCAAACATATATTTTACACTTGATTTGCTCAAACTTTGCAAAGTCCTTTGCACAAAGTAAAACCACAATCACCACCACCAAAACAACAACATAGATATAAGGTACTATCCAATTACAGTTATTCATATATCTCCAGAGCATAAGTGTCGCATCCAGTGCAACATGGGCAGTGAGAGAATGAGAAGGGGAGGTGAAGGGTTAAGAAAGAAACAGAAGTCAAGAAAGTTTTGAAACAGGGGCCAAGGGCCTCACAGCCTCAAAGGACTGAGAGCCCCGAATCGGGCCACCTTGTGGCTTTTATTGATGTGCATACAAGGAAGTAGCATTGTGTTTCCTACGGTCTGTGAGTCTCATACACGATACCAGAAAACTGGTTCAAACCAATCACCCTTGCCTGCCGAGAGTCCCATGATGTATTGGTAATTGTTGTTTGTACCTCCCCAGGGGACAAAACCTTTATGTCGAAAACTTACTAAGATGGAGAACTGATGTTATCACATCTAGAATCACTTCCCAAGCAGGTTGTGGGAAGGAATATAGCCACAGAGGCAGAAGCTCTCCTTAGACGGGGGAAAGTGGGGTCTATGCCCACCTCTATCAACCCCGTGAGTTCTCCTGGTGGTCCCCACGTGACTGTGCCTGTCTTAGGTTGTTCCTCTCTTGAGGAATCTCACCCATCATTGACCAGCCAGCCATCTTTTGGGGGCCAAAGAGGGAGACATAAGCACAAAGGTGAAGTAAAGTCCCTGAAAGGATTAGTCTCACAGACTCTTCTTTCTTTTTAGGAGTAGGCACGAGGGGACAAACGGGCAGGCAGCTGCATGACAACACATAAGTACTTCTGATGAGGACTGTACCACTCTTCAACCAGAGCGAGGTGGCTGTAGCAGGACTGCCACAGTGGGTGGCAGACAGCACACAGAAGAAGTCTGTTCAGCTGCTATGCAAATGCAGGAAACACCTTGTCCCCAGTCTAACTAGTCAGTTGAGAAGCCAACCCTCATCTTCAGGATCCTATAACTGGGCTGTTAGAAGCCTGGTTGGGGGCATTTCTTAGGTTGGTCCAAAAGTAATTGCGGTTTTCACAATTATTTTCAACCTTTTAAACTGCAATTACTTTTGCACCACCCTAATCCTTTCAGTCGGATGCTGTGGTCCAGATGTAAGTCATTGCCTATCCCCCATTATCACCATGAAGAGGGTTGTATGGCTCAAGAAGCAACTGCACATAGAGTGGTATTTTTGGAAATGCAAGATCTCAGACAATTGTTCATCGGAGAATTTTTTCTGTAAAATGACACAGAGAGATAAAATTCAGAACCACAAACCTGAATGATATATAAACTACGCAATTAGATTATGGAACAAGGGAAAACTAACACCTCTGGTGAGGATCATTGAAACCATGTTCTTGTCGTGGAAAAAATCACTGAAGTACTTATTGCTTAATAACAGTAAAATAAGGGTGCGACGAGGAGAAGAGGTGCTGCTGCTGAGTCTAAATAACTAGAGTAAATTTTAGAATAACATTTTAAAATGATAAAACAAAAGTTTGTTTAAAGATAAAAATAATTGGTGTTTCAGATTCTGGAATTTAATTAACGAGCTATGGGAAGACATGCAGCTCTGAGGTTACACCTTACCTTCCCCAGAAAATAATTAAAAATAATAAAAAGAAAAATACAAATACATAATTGTAGCATTAGAATAAACAAAGGGAGATTGAGGTTTTTAAAAAAGAATCAATTGCATGAATTAATTAAACAAGTAGATTATCCTAATAATAACTGTGTGTATCTATGTGTGTGGGTGGGGGCTATGGATATGGGTACAACTTCCCATCTAGTTCTTGAAATAATTTGATACTAGCGATGCCCCGATATTAAAACACTCTCAGCAGGATCATAGTAATAAAGACAAAGAAGTGATTAGAAGGTAAGAAATAATGGAGGAAATTGGAACGAAAGAGCTAGTGTTTTTCAATGTTAATTAATCCAAGTTTCTTGACAGCCAAGACAAAAAGAGATGCACAACAAACACATACATTCTGAGGCTTCCATTTCCTTCCATAATAAATTGTTGACGTATCATCATCATCACTGTCATTACCACCGGATGCAAACTTGTTTAACACTTTATGCTAAGGAAAATACCTACAAGATCATCTAATTCACTTTAAACACCTGTGTTCATTGTATATAATGCTTGTGGCATTGTGCTTGGTAGCATGAGAAATAAAATGATGAACATATCTATAGATCTTGTGAAGATCAAACATGTACCCATAAAAAGGGATAAGTGAGATACTAGCAATTGCATAAATAATTTCTATGTTAATTAAAATGACTATAATTTGTATGGTACTCTGCTAAGAACCAGAACCTAGTCAAGGTCTTCACATCTATTACCTCATTTAATCTACCCAACAGCATGGAAAGGAAAGTATTATTCTCATTCTATGGAGGAAGACTTTGAGATCCAGAGCAGTTAGGATAATTTCCTGAGGCCTCACAGCTAATAAATGATGGAGCTAGCATTATATCCACATCTGCCCAACTTGAAAAAGTGGTGCTCTTTCCACTATGCTCTGTGACTTTTTTATGATGAAAATGATTTTCTAAGTTATAAGGTCTGGAACGGTTAAATGGAGAAGGGGACACCTCTAGGAAGACAGTACTAGTGCCACATATAGTGATAACACCCAATGTCGTGAGTTGTAAATGTTTGATTAATACAGAAAAAAGAGAGAGAGGAAAGGAAGAAAAGTAGACAGAAACCATGCTGCTCGAATGTTCCAGGTGGCTGTGTGGTGGAGTCTTGGAGAGTGTCATTGGGGCACCTGACAAAGCACTGCTAAGCTAAGTCAATGGGCTGTGGTTCCTGGGGTCACGGCCACCTCCAGCTGGTCTTTCCACTACAAAGAAAATTCATTTTGGTCACAAAGACAAAAATCCAACGTTAAACAAACCAACCTGTGAAAACCAAGCCAACACTCTTCCAGTGTCAGACGGTTTGCTTTGTCTGGAGACTATCAGGGCTCCAGATTGCTGGGACTCAAAGGGAAGATAAGAGTCACTACTATAAAACAAAATTAAAATGAGTGTTTTAAGATGTTCTTTAAACTGATGGATAGCTGATTAGCAGAAGGCATTGATCTTCCAGCACAGAGATGTTCTAAAGAGGGAGGGGGAAATCATAAGGAAATGAAAGAAACCAGCTTGTCAGCTTCTCTTTGGTAGCAAGCGCTGAGTGAGGAATTGCTACTAACATGCTGGTGTCTCAGGGCCAGCCAGTGAAAGCGTAGAGAGTGGGGGAGATTCTGTGTTTGATCTTCCTAACTTCAGACACTCCTACCTCCATTACTGCTTCCCTCCTCCAACCTTCATGGACACGCTCAGCCTGTGACACTTTCCTCACTGGTTTACCTCATCCTACCTACTGGAGAACTAATCTTCCCCGAAATTGGTGATACCAGGACTAAACACATGACTGCAAACAGACGACCTGCATTTAGGCATCAGTTTCCATGCATGACCCAGAGGATATGGCTTAGCCTGCAGGGATCAGTTTCTCTGTTTATAACGTGGGGATATTAATTTATAAGATTATACTTTATAAGAAAAATCATGATAATTAAACCAAATAATGCATGTAAATCTATTATTACAGAACTGAGCACATAGTAAGTATGTAAGAGAAATACTTTTGCTCTGATCCTTGTGTTTCCGTCGTGGACTTCTGCTCTGTTTAGCAGAAGAAAGCAGGCTTGCATAAACACATCTGTTAGCTCTTCCCAGCCTCTCACTCACTCCTCGCTAATGAAAGAGGACTGGCTTCACTGAATGGTAAGAGCCTGTCATTCCTTGGGCCGCATGGAAGGGCAATTAAGCTCAAATGTAGCCGGGCATTTTCCCCTCGCTCTGCCAAGTCCACATTCTAACAAGGCAGCATTTCCCTTTCTTGACCAGGGCTTCTGCACAGCCAGCACCACTTGACAACCACCTTCTAGCACTGGTCCTGAAGCCTCTTTTGCTTTCATTCTCATTCTTCCCCTTTTGTACTTGATGGGGTGTGAAGCAGGACACAAGCCTCCAGCAGAAGGCAGGAGAGAGGGCACCTAATGATTGCTTTACCGGCTCAGCTTCTCTCCAAGGAAGTCACAGGATCTAGATACAATGAAGGTGGCATGAGGCTTAAGATACATCTTTCAAGACTGTATGCCAAGAGCCCTGGGTTCAGAGTAATAAAGCAGTGACTGTACTTTGATCCTCCTCCACAGTATTGTTGCTGTTCTCAGTTGTCACAGGACTTTCAGAGGAGGGCTGATGTGAGTAATAAATAAAACAGAAAGTAATTCATGAGTATACCCTGCAATATAATTATAATTAGTAATAGCTAATAATAATGTTCTTGTTATCCAAAACATTCCCTCGGGGAGGAGCCCTCCAGGGACTTTTGAACATGAACGTGGTATCTCTAAACTTAGGATATAGGATAAACCACAAGGCATGAAAATTGACAATGATTATAAGTAGTTCATCGTAGTGCCCTGTTTAGTTCATCTTGTAATTCCAGACATGGGCACCCCTTACCCTGTTTGCTCCTGAGTTTAGTCCTCTGGACAATCTTTAGTTCTTCATTATCAGAAGAACCAAAACAGTGGAGTTGATATCGTCCTACATATAGATAGAAGCAGAGTCCAAATTTATAACACTTTTTTTCTCATCAAGTTGAAATATGGGTGCAAAGGCAGGAGTGTAAAAGAATAAAAAATATTTCAGAGAGAGATTTTAAAAGATACCTTGTATTCCTTCTATTTGCTTTCTAGAAACAATGATGTCCCAGTAGCATCAAGCACATTAAGTACTCTGATCTTGGTTTCTAAATACCCAGCCCCACTGAACAGAACTGGGGTTCCTCGGAGACATAGCTGACTGACTGGGGAAGGGAAAGCAGAAGATGTGCCTAAAATATCTTGCTACACCAGAAAGAAAAAGTATTCAAAGAATGATGAGGACACATCAAAGGCACATGGGACACAGCTTGATGGGACATGAACTGGCGAAACTAGGATGATTTAAATATCAAAATAAATAAGTACTCAAAACAAATTTCAAAAATATTATAATCCATTGAATAAAATAAAATTTCATAGTCCCATACTTACAATTAACAAGCAAACAACTAAAGAAACAGAGAAGGAAAAGTCTTTCTTTACAGTAGAATACCAACTAATAAATGTATAAGACATGACATAGTTTTTTAAAAAATCACACTTTGTAACCATAATAGTAATAACTGACTTAGGTCGAGCTCATCAATGATTGCAAAAACGAGTGGGTAAACAGTTGATGAAGGCAAATTATTCACATAGTCTCAAAACATCTTGCCAGAAATTACTTACTAATTTCAAAGAGAAAAATAATAACATTGCAGTGGAAAATCCTTGCAGATACAACCTTAACCAAGTGATTACTGTTGTCACCAAAGAGACACGACAACATTGCATGCTTCCTGACATGAGAAGAACACATCATATCATGCCTGTGGTATTCCTGCCAAAAACTGCGTAACCTGAATCTAGGCATGAGGACATATCAGACAATCTCTAATTGAGGAACATGCTGTCTACAAAAACAAAAAACCAAAACAAGACAACATACAATGCCTCCTCGAAAGAGAAAGATAAGCTAAGGAGACTGAAGAGATTTGACAACTAAATGTATTGTGTGATTTTCTACAGGATCCCGGCAGAGAAAAAAAATTTATAAGGGACATTACTAGGACAATTTGAAATAATAGTTGTGTATTAAATAATATATTTATTTAAGTTAAATACCCTAATTTTTATAATTATATGAGAATATTTTTTTTCTTAGGAAATGAAGTGTTGGGATATAGGGGAGTGATGTCTGTAGCTTACTCTGAAATGGTCTGAAAAATGTTAAGACGCACACATATCTATCTATCTATCTATCTATCTATCTATCTATCTATCTATCTATCTATCTATCTATCTATCTGTCATCTATCATCTATCTATTATCTATCTAACATTTAACTACCTGACTATGAATCCATGTATCTAAAGAGAAGATATAAAACAATGTGACAAAATCTTAACAGTGGACAAATCTTTTGAGAGGTTAGTGTTTTTGTACTATTGTATTTTTCTGTAAGTTTGAAATTATTTCAAAGTAAAAAGTTAAAAAGAAGTATATATTTGAAGAGTATTTACAGTTGCCAGAGCAACCATACATATTTGTTTAGTTTTCTCAAAAAAGCCCTTGGTGATGGTGTGTATGTGTGTGTACATGGTCACACAGTTTAATTCACAATACTCTCCTTTCACACATGAATAAGCTGAATCTCAGAGAGGTTATGTGATTGGTCTGAGGTCAATAATTAAGATTAGCACATGAATTTAGAAATCTTGAGGCCAAGTTAGGCATGCGCTAAAGGCTCTCTTAACTTACTTTGGCTTAACTTTCACTTAAGTGGCCTGCTGGGTTAACTGGCATTCTCCATCCTTCCTGTCACTCATACTGTCTGAAGGCCACAGCATGCTGAATTCCCGCTCTGTGCACTAATGCATTTCCCTCTGGCACTAATGCAGTCGCTAGTTGAGTCAACTGTGTCTTTGCCCAAATCTGCTCTTACAAGAAGTATTTTTTCATATAATTACATAATTTACCTAAATTCCTCAGAAACTGATACAATATGAAAAGAGAACTGTTGTTTCTATGAAAACTAAGTTGAATATTTTAGAAAGATTCAATAACAGTAAGCGAAAAAAAAACAAAACAAAACAGCAGTTGCATTAGATATGAGAATAAACTGTAATAGATTAGGGGGAAAATCATAAAAGTTCAGAAGTATTTTCTATTCACATTGCTTCACAGCAAGAACCTTTACCCTCACGCCTGACTTTAAAGAAATCCAAACTAGAAATCATGAGTGATGACTTATGAATATTGTTGTGCAAGAAGATACCGATTTTCAGTCAGCCCATTTATTCTCAAAGAGAAGGCTTTGACTCTGTCAAAAGTAAAATGAAGGTACATTTACATGCTTTGGCATATTTACAGTGCTCCTGTATTACAGTTTATAAATCACCACTGTACATAGCTTTGCTGATAACAAACTACCTGCTGTTCCTATTTGAGCTTATAATAGGATAGGACAATCCAGTTCTCTACAGCTCTACTCTCCCAGCGTTACAGTATATAATAGACCATCTATGACTCCGAATTGGGGAAAGTCTTACCCCCAATTCTCTGTCTCTGTATGATGCTATTGACTGATATGTAGTAGGATTTATTGTGATCCATTCAACTCCTCTGCCTACAGACCACTAACCTTTCCATTCCCCATAATGAGTTCAATTAAATCAAGATGGGAAGCATTGAGATCACTACAATTTAGGATCTGTTAATTAAAGTAATATAGCTGCATAGATCTTTATTGAGTTCTCTTGTTCTTCATCCTAAGAAACAACTTATGTGTGTTGCTACCATTTGTTAACTATTTGGGGGCTCAGAACGCTTATAATAGATTTATTCTAAGTGTTGGTCAAACCTGGCAACCTAGAAAGTAGCAGATAAGAACTGATGCATTCCAAAGTGCAAAAAGCATCATTATTTATCATTTCTCTCACTAATTGCTGCCTAAATAAAAGGAGAGACGAAGAGGGCACATCCTCTGCTCTGGAAGACAGCCTGGCCCTCACAGGCTTTTCCTTGGGTTTCACTCTGATGCCCACAGGTCGGTGGGAGCAGTAAGAGGTGGGAGGAAGCCCAGAGGAGAAAGCGGGGCTCTGATGAAAGGAGCACTTTATTTGATATCATTGTAAACAGCAGCTTGCACTGTAGAGAAAGAATCTCCCAGTAATAAATGTCAGGTTTATGAACAATTGAGCCTCTCTATTCCTGTCTGAAATTGCTCTTTAAGGTCAGCGCCATAAGTGCTCCCTGGGGTGACGAGGCTGTTCTGCTGAGTGGGTTTGTGGCGGCGGCTGGGCTACTGGGATCCAGAAAAGGGTGCGGGGCATATTGGGTCTGCCAATTGTATTGTTGGGGTCTGCAGTGAAAGAAATGATAAATATGCTGAGTTGTTTTCATAAGGGAAGACATCCAGGTGTCTCCATAAACCAGAGCATGTGAATGGAGTGACAGGAAGTCGTTATTTAATGCTAGACCCCCACTCCCTCAACAAGAGAAAATACCCTCCTGAGCATCAGCCTGATGTGCCCTCCCAAAGTGCAGCCCCACCACCTGTCACCAAGATGGAATTCTCAGTTCAGCATCTGCTCCCGACCCAAAGTAGACGTTACTTTTGGATGTTAAATTAAATAATATGACCGAGCAGTATAGGTCCTCAGCAAAAGGGGGTGGGGGGGACAGAAAGAAAGCATGTGTACACGCACATGCAGAATTAAACGTGCACACACAGAACTGACTCGAATAGTTCAACGTCAAAATGCTGGACCCTCTCTTATCTTGTCCCTATGCCAGGGAAAAACACAACTTTAGTCCCAAGGTTTACTTGCTTGTCAAGTACGCAGAAATGGTAAGCTTTTCATTGGTGACCTATCCCCCACCAGCTTTCCAGCCAGGGTGGCTAAGAGCCCAGTGTCCAAATCACTTACTTTAATGTTAGGCTAAATAAAATATCTCACCCTTGAATCTGTAACCAAGGAGCCCTCTCAGGTTCATTATACCGTTCAACCATGTGGCCTTTCTGAAACAAGTTTCTGAGGAGCTTGCTAGAAACTGGGCAGCTGGAATCAAACCAGCTACCGCAGAATGCAAACTGTGGTATAAATTAATGGAAGCAAGCGTTGGGGAAGGGGGCACTCAGAGAGTACCATGAGTGACTTGATAGGAGACAGAGATGATGAGCAGTTCTGTGGGTTGATTTGTATTTCCTGGGGTTATTGCAGCAGGGCCTTGATAGACCATATGGTCTGGCCTTGACCCTTGCATCTCCGCATGCCCTCAGAGCAGCAGCCCTCGCTGTGGCTGGCTTCCACTCCTTGTTATTCTTGGCACTAGGAGTTCTGATCACAGGGCGGTGCAATATCATAATCCAAAGCATTAGATAGAAACCATCTGGAAGAGCAACCAACTTTAACCTTGCAGGCTAGTTGAAAATAACCTTCATCCACTGAGCCCTGTGCTCACATGGAAAAATAGGTTATTTAAAACATATTTCAAAAAGCATCAGGGTCTTGGGAGCCATCCACCTCAGAAGAGACCAACATTTAACCACTAAGCTTTGATATCTATAGAACGCATTTTTTCCCCATCTGCTTGGTGCCAAGTTTCCAGTTACTTGCACAATGGGGATGCAATAAACAGGGCTGAGAAGGTAACAGAATTCACTGCAGGATGCTAAGGAACCAAGAGTAGAAAGGCCACGCCTGTAATAAATCAATTAGCTGATTATTCAGCAGAAGAAATACAGTTAACATACCAGTGGTTGTTACTATGGAGTCTGAAGGCAGTAAAAGAAATAGTTGAGAAGTGCAAGATAAGCAATTAACCCCATTATTGTTTCTTTTTTATGTGTAGTCTCTGTAGATCCCCGACTCAAATTCCCAATGAAGACATTAATATCTATATGTGTATATACGCATCTTTCATGCACACAGCAATTTCTGTGTATATCTTATTTCCCAGTAAGTTTGTGAGACTTTATCAATGAACAATAATGAGGAAATTAATTAATTCTCCAAAAGCCACAGAATAAGTAAGTCAATGAAAATACACAGACTGTAAATTCAGAGTTCCTTTTTATGGTTCTCTGACAATTATGCAGACAGCGATTCTTCACACGAAACCATAGCTCCTCAAGGTGACTCTTCAGGAAGGAGTTTTCTGCTGTTAGAAAAGAAGAGTTACATCTCGTGTCTATTTAGCACCACATGAGATAGGAGCTCACTGCCTCTTGTAAATGAAGCATAGCTGTGCTCATTTAGGCAGGATGTTGAAGCAGCTCACGCGTGAGCCAGGAATAGTTCCCCCTCTGTTCTCTGGATTTGAGCCACCCAACCCAAAGCCCAAAATTCTACCTGGGGCACAGCCACTGTAGGGTAAATGCCATTTTCCAAAATACTGATTCGTAGATCAAAAAATCCATCCATTGTTTGCACTGCTGGGACGTGAAATACTGGGGAAGATAGAATACTGGGATAAACCCACCATTTAATATAGCAAGAAGAGGAATAGTTAATAACTAGCAACTACTATTTTTGCCAAAATCTTTATCTGGCAGACTAAAAACCTAGCTATCAAAGCTCTTAGATTTAAAATTGTACATAGTTACGACCTGCCTGGAAAATGCATGTAAAATTCACTCAACAAAATGGTGCCTGGCACATCATGATGGCGAACAGATATACATCAGAAGAGAGAGCAACCTCTTTGTGAAAATCTAGTAAGATCCTACCTTGGAACATGGGGTTGCAAAGGTACTAATGGGACCATGATGCCTTTCAGAGACCAGGCAGGGCCTCTGCTAGCTCATAGGGTATCTTTGTGTGAATGTGAGAAAGGCACCCCGTCCTCTAGGATGTCACAGCCCTGGGAGCAGGGCTTGCTGACACACCACCTGCACAAGTGTACGTGGTGGCCCTGGGGGTCTCCCCGGGTAGAGTGGCTCATTGGACAGACTCTAGGTCTCCCCTTGTATCCCTTCTATGCCTTTACAATCAGAGTACATCTCCTTCTATCTGTTTTACATGTCAACTTTATAAATAATATTTTATTTTTGGGAAAAAAATGACTCCCATGCTTAAATAAATATTGAAGGCCACTGTGAGAGGTCTCATTGCTTTGCATTTCAAAATGATCCCCAAGGGATATTTCCCACAGCACTAGCTAATTTGCAAAAGACACATGCATGACATGGGCTGAGTCTCCAGGCTCAAAGGCAGATCAAAGACTAGCTTAGTTTCCCTTTAGTCACTCAATTCCTGCCTTGAAAGTCTGACCTGACTTGCACTGGAGAAAGGAAGAGAAACACCTCTGGGGACTCTGTTACCAGAGACTGTGGTTGTCTTGCTTGGATAGGAGATAAGAATCCAGGGCACAGAAACAAATAACAGAGAAGCAAAAGGAAGGTAGAACTGATTGGCAGGGAGGGACAGAGACCTAGCAAGCGGCAGAACGACAGACAGACACTGACAGAGGCACACTGAGAAGTGACATATGATGACACATCCTCTTTCTCAGCCTGCAGCTCCCTTCTAGGAAGGGGGCCAACATAAATTCTTCCACTCAGCAGTACCTAGATAGACCCGAAAGAAAACAAAAAGGGGATTAATCTCGGCATTGCAGGTGCCTCTCAGCCACTCTGTTAATACCCACCTTCCACCGAGGGTTTGATTTGAGGAGAGCTTTGCCAGTAGCTGGAATACCAACCACAGGGTCTCTCCCTCCTCTCCAGCACATTTCATTTTATTTCTATCAAGCAGTGCTTCTGATTGCCTCAGTCTGGAGGCTTGGCAGTGCTACATTAACCTGCTGGATCTCAGTGAGCAACGTGGGCTGCCAACGTGGCTATCAAAGGACCTCTTCTGGATTTGCAGGTTCCTGGAGATGCTGACAAAAAGCAGCCAAAGAAAAGCCTCCGCCTCATGGTGGCATTTTCTTGCCTCCCAATTAACCTTCACGTTGGTAAACATGTGATGAGCTTCGCATCAAAAACAGTCCCTCACCCTGATACTACAAGTTTCTTCACTTTTGAAAATGGGCGCAGTGTACCATTCAAAGGACCCATTTGTATCCTCTCTCACTCTCATTGGTCATGTGCACAATTTCCTCTGCATCCCTTTCTTCTGGATGTAGTCTGCCTCCTCTGGCTTTGTGATTACTATTGCCACTTTTCTTCTCGCCTGTGCATGTCCCACAATGGGTTAAACGATTCCACTGAACCTAAACATACTTGGAAATAACTCTATCAATCACCACGGGAGCTCTGAACAGGGAGATTATTGCACATGCACATTTTAATTGAGCTTCGTAAAGAGGAAGAGAGAAGAGACTCTATTCTTAGCACCCACTAGTCTGTAGTCACAGTAGAATAATAAGGGTTTGACTTTCAAAGATTTCTGGTCCAAAATCATGTCCTACAACACAGGCTGTCCGGATAAATCTTGTGTCATGCTGTCAAATGTACCTATTGTGTGGGTCATTTGGAACAGACTGTACTCTCCATGTTAAGCTTCATGAGGGTCCATTTAAAATGAGGTGCCTTCTAGAAGGTTATCTAACACATATAAATTCAGTGCTGGTAGGTTCCAGATATGTAGCCTCATCTATCCTTCCCTGCCGTTCTGATTCATAGGCTGAAATAATTCCCCACTCTGGCTAACTCTATTAATTTATTGTTAATACACGAAATGCCATTCTAATGGCTTAAAAGCACTAAACACCCCTCCCCCCCAACTACTTTACCTTAACATACAGGGTGACTTATTCATTGCGCAGGCTCTGACCAATATCAGTGGCTAATGTGACCAATAGGTGATGATGTGGAATCTTTGTGCTAGAAATTGAAAAGCCTAGTTTCCTCTGTAACTCTTCTTTTACCCCGGATATCCATACGCAAGCCTTTGGTGATTCTCATTCTCCGTTTGCAAAATGGAGTTAAAATTTGTCTCTTACAACTCCAAAGGGCAGGGAGATTATCAAAGCAAATTTTTCAGGCAAGCGCATTGCACAAAATTTCAGCTGTCTGGAGATTTGTGTCCAGGATTCAGAATTAATTGGCTTCCCCTTTCCCGGACTTTACTTTCTGTTCCCTTCCTTGTAGCCGCCCCATGTTCTCCACTGTCCTATTTCTCACTGTGCGAGGGTTGTTGTTTTCTGCGCCTTTGGACTACGCACACCATCAGGGATGAACACACAGTAGGTGGTTCACAAATCCCTATTGATCAATACATACAGCATCACATTTACCACACTATTTTTATTTGCTGTTTGCATGCTATTTATCCTAATTCATTTTGGAGAGTAGGAGCCATATCACACATTTCTTGTATTTCCCCCAATCCAGCCCCACTAAGATGGTTTTTTGGCAGAGGTAAACACCCAGAAAGAATTGTCAGCATTAATGAGAACCATTCCCTTTATACATACAGCTGGTTTTCCTTCTAATTCTCAGATGATCTTAGAATATTACTAAATGGTTAAGCAACCAACTTGCTAGTAAGTAAAGATATATTGTTATCTGGGGCAGCGTCCTTCTGGATGCTAAATTACCCAGGTTGGCTTGGAATGACTATCGTAGCTGGAGCATAAGAGTTAAAGAGCTAATTTAAAGTTATCAAAGCTACTTGTAGTTGGAGTTTTGCTTGATGACATTGAAGGTTTGCTTGCTTACTGGGTTTGATTATTTGCATTGCGTGATTATAAGGTATACCACTCCCAGAATTGATTTGATGCGTTGTGATTGCAACAGTTTTTTGTTATGTGACCTGATAACTGATTGGGTGAGGTGAACTTCTCTGCAGAATTATTTGTTCATCGTCCTTCAATAACCACCAACCACACACATAGAAACTCACTGAGAAGGACAATGACAAACTTTACACATGTCACATCCATCACCCAAGCATCTCTGGCACTCTGAGAGAGCATTACCATTCTCCAGAGCAGGCCACCAGTCAAGGGTTACTGCAGAAGCTCCTCAGGTGTGTGTAGAGACATCCTGCCACTGAGATTTCTATCACTGTTAATGTTGCTGCTTCCCAGTCAGCACTGACTAAGATGCCTCCTGGCGCTGAACCCTGTGGATCCTACAGATTCTCAGGAGTACAGTGCAGGTACTTGTCCTTTTTCAAAGACTGCTGGTACCTGGTCCCATGCAGAGATACAATATGGGACACTGGCTGTGCCACATGGCAGAAACATTACTGGTCACATATTTAACCGCAGAATGCTGTTCTTTAAGCATCCAAATTAATTCATGCCAGAGAGAAGTATGAAACAGCAAAATCTAAGACTGTAGAGGCTGTCATGTGACCTCGATGCATCCTGTTTCTCTCAGGAACATCTCTTAGAGTGTGATTTAACATTTTATGGCACAGCTATTAACATAATTCTTAACATTTTATGTATACATATACCACCTATATAAAAATCTCTGCTGGGGTTATCAGTTCGTTTCACAAAAACCATGGCTGAGAAAGGTTATATAATTTGCCCAAGACCAAACAGCTATTTGCCACCCCTGGGCCCCAGGTCTGTGACAAGGAAAGTTGTTGTTCCTTACCACACTCGACTGGGTCCTGCAAAAGTGAACTCTAGAAAGCCCCATCATCCCTAAAGGGACCTAACGTCCAGAGAGGCAAATAAACTTATCAAGATAGAACAATAATTAGTCGCAAAGTTGGGAAGAAAATCTCACATTAATGTTGAGCATTATCCTTTGCTGAATTAAAACCTTGCTTCCCCAACTAAATCAAAAGTTCCCTAAGGATTAGAACCCACTTTATTCACTTTGGTGTGCTCTAAGCACCCAGCGGAGCATTACAGGGAAATATACTCACCAATCAATCACACAGTATTTATATTCTAAGAAAAGAAGCCCTATTAGTTGAGAACGCAGTCCAGAAACTGACCACTATAGAACCTCAGTTGGTTCTGCTGAATCGTACGTGTACCCTTTATTATGGTCTGTATCAGGGTTGTCTGGCTCAGGTGGCCAACTCCCAGAGAGATTAGCTAGAATGCTTACAAAGAAGGCTTAATGAACATTACTTTTTGATGTCCAAAAACATGGCACCCTTAACTGTAAGGAAGGTGAAATCAAACCAATGGGTTGTTTACCTGAGATGGATTGGGGACTGCAGCTTCAGCAGCATACAAGGTGTGATCAAACAATATGGTGAATGTTTAAATAAATTTTTTAAAAAGTACAGTAAAAGACACATTGCCATTAACCCCCCCCCCCCCAATTACTCGCCCTCACTTCAAACACACTTATCCACTTTCTGAAGCAGCTCTGGAAGTCCTCTTTCATGAGTATTTTAAGTTGCACTGTTGTGGCTGCCTCAATGTCTGAATTGATACAAAACGTTTCCCTTCCGTGGCCATTTTGATTTGGGGGAAGAGCCAGAAGTTGTACGGTGACATATCTGGTGAATAAAGTGGATGAGGAAACACAGTAATGTTTTAATTTGACAGAAATTGCCACATACCAGAAGCGATGTGTGACATGGAGCATTGTCATGATGGAGGATGATTTACCACACACTTTAAAACACACCTTCTCTTAACCACAGCTCACAACTGACTGACTGCACTGAACAAGTTGAAACTTGTCACACAGTTACTAAGGTTCCACACGCCGCTTCCCATATTGAAAATGCCTGCCTTTCCGTTGGATGGCACTCAGCAGGAGCAGTCACCATATTTTGTGATCAAAACGGAAAGGCTCCATGTATAATACCATACCATACATCGCTTCTGGTATTGCAATAAAAACACTAAAACAATAAAAACATTACGGTGTGTCCTCATCCACCTTATTCACCAGGTATGGCACCTTGCAACTTTGGCTCTTCCCCAAAGTCAAAATGACCATGAAAGGTAAAGGTTTTTAATCGATTCAAGACAGTGAGGCAGCCAGGACAGCGGAACTAAAGACGCTCACAAATGAGGACTTCCAGAACTGCTTCAGAAAGTGGGAAGAACGATGGGATTAAGTGTGTTCAAAGTGAGGGGGAGTATTTTGAGCGGGATTAGATGGCAATGTGTCTTTTACTGTAATATTTTTTTGTATTTAAACATTCACCGTATTTTGTGATCACACCTCGCACAGTCATCCTGGAGCACGTGCCAGCCACCCAGTTGAGTTATTAATATATGAACCTTGCCACTGCTCGCCCACACTGCCTGCTGATTTTTATACTATGTTGCATAATTAATCTGTCAACATTCAGTGACAGGGTATAAATATTAATAATACGATCACACAGTTAGCTCTTCCCTTTAAAATTCAGCGCTGAGGAGATAAATCGGCCACTTAATCTTGCTAGATTCAGGGAAGGGGAGGAAAGAATGGGAGAGGAGGTGGAGACAGGAAGGAGAGGGAGCAGAAGAGGTTGCAAGCTAATTGGGGAAAGGGGCTTCCTTATTTGAATCTGGTCTCACACTTGTCGTTTCAGATGGGTGTTTAAAGGCAGAACACTTCGAAGATAGCTTAGCTCTTTTATCCCAACTAATGAGATAAAGCTTTTCTATCATTTTTTTTTCTTTTTACTCAAGGGACAGAAAGCTCTCGTCTTTCTGTCTGTCATTCCTCTTCTCTGGATCAGGATGAGCAGTAGTAACTTCCAGGAGAGACGTTAGCCAACCATCCTCTTTGTTTCCTGAAAGAAGAGAGAGGTTGTGTGTTCTCCTGGAAGGCTGACCGACAATAATTTATGAGATTCACAGGACAGCAGTGGCATTGAAATGCAGACGTGATTAGATAAACCAGGGAGAGAATGCATGTTGTGTTATTATAGCTTTACATAAAATGTCCTTTTCCATTCCACTTGCCAAATGTTCCCTGTTTGTATTAATCAAGCAGCTCCTAAAAACTTACAATTTCCAAGAACTCCCCTGAATTGGTCTTTCAGCACTTACTGTGCTGGCTCCTGGCTACTCAAACTGCCACAGGGGCTCACGCAACCCTTCTCCCACCTTTCATTCTACAATGCACATCCATTTATTTATCCAACAAATATTTCTTGAGCATCTACTTGGCTGTAGGTAACATACAAAGAAACATAGGAGATTAAAATTAAAAAAATAATCAAATGCAAATCATGACCTTAAGGAACTAAATAGCAGCAGCTATTATGTAGATAGGAAAATTATTTGTACGACAAAAAAAAAAAAAAAATAGATGCAATTTACATCTGTGTTTGTCTATGGAATTTTACAGTCTCATTCTAGTAATTATATTTTTATTGTGCCTTTTATGTATTTGTCCACTTTATTATCACTGTAATTCTCTCTCTATGGCATCACCAGCACATAAGAACATTGAAATGAAAACTGAAATGGACCTTTGAGGTCACCCTGTTCCACCAAGATGTTTCACAAATGAGAAAATTAAGGCCCAGAGAAATTACATGAGTTTTCCAGAGTTACAGTCTCTGTTACTGGAAGAAGTAGGATTGGATCTAGGCTTTCCAACCCCAAGACTTAGTGCTTTTATTGTCAATGTACCCTTTGATAAAAAATAGAAATGAATTTTAATTCAACATATTTTCATCAAATTCTGATACACAATTAGTAACACTAAAAGTTGCACTTAAGTTATAGATCTCTTTAAGTTGACATTTGCCATGATATATGTCCCACTGAAAGGATCTGAAGATAGTTTGCCTATAGTATTAATATGGATATTGGGATAACAATGGCTTTCCCTTTTTCCTTTACCTGAAAGTCCATGGATGGGCTTCTCGGAATCCCTGCATTCCCTGAAACAGTGTTCAAAATTTGAATGTAAAGGTACATTCTGCAAAGGTGGGAAAGCACTTAGGTACTTTTGCAGGGGTGGGAAGCTCTTCAGTGATTTTATTATCATCTCCAAGTTATGGGTGACAATGTTTAAACAGGTAGATTAGAGGAAGAAACCTCTTAGTGGTTTATATCAAACTGAGAGAGACCTCAAGGTCCCCCAGACTTTTCTACTGCAGCTTTCAGCCTGAATGTGTGGTCTTTGACTACAGCAGAATGTGAATGAGGCCAGAACTCCAGTCTGTGTAATACAAATTAAGGAGCAATGGCAGATTCCACCATCAACTCTCCATCACTTTGTTTTACAGGATTCAGAAATGAAAGGGATACTTCAGATTAAAAGATTTGTGTAATGGTCTGATTAATTCATTCCAAACAGACCGAAACTGTTCCATGATTCTCCTTCTGCTCTTAACCTTTTCAGCTTGTTTTCATGCATGCCGACTTGCCTTGCTTCTTCTTCATTTTTTTTATAGTTTAATTTAATATTCAGTAACTGCAGTGCTGATTTTCATATAGATCACATGGTGTGTAAAAAAAAAATTGCTGTGTGTGTCCCAAGAGAAAGGTGCAAGTGCTTCTTCAAAATTCAAACCTGTCATCACAACACTCATCAAAAAGCATTATCAGACATTAACACTGTAGGGTTCAGTCAACAATAGAGGAACATGAAATTCTCCTGACCTTCTGTACTGTGGACATGAGCCCATTTGCTTGCTGTAATTTGCCACATTAATTAGTGGTGAAGATCTCTGCCCCATATTATATGGAAGATACTGATAGCATTTGGTGGTTCTAATGAATGCAGAGGGTTTTAAGAAGGACCAGCAGGTGACAGAAGTAGGGAGACCAATGGGACATTCAAGGGCTTTCACTCTAGTATATTAATAATGGATTGTCTTCCTCCCTTTCAGATTTATTTTATTTTATTTTTTATTTTTTTGCTAAACACCCCTTTCATGCCTCTTCCCAAGCTTGGTATCTGGGAAAAAATGTCTGTGACCTGTGCTTGATGCCGTGGGGTTTTTAAAAAGTGAATGACAAAAAAATATATGGATTAAAAATCATTAGTCTCATTCCACAAATGCATTAGTCCCCAGACTCAAATGGACTCAGGATGGGCCTGGGAGGTACCAGATTGTAAGCAAGTAAGGATTTTTATGAAAACCGATAAGCAGTTCAGGTCAACGTATAAGAGAGAGATTGGGAGGGTGAATACGTACACGTTTAGCCTCATTTTGGTTTTTAACACATACTGGCAAGTGTGAGAGGAGGTGGACAATCTTAATTATTTAATTTTGGAAACTCTTAATAACTAGAGAATTGCAAATGACACTCTTAGTAAGAAAAGATGTACAAAGTTTGTGCTTTAAATTCCTGACTATAGGAACTTGTAAACATAGAGTCAATGGGAAAAATTTTATGCATATAAGAGTATACATGTTTTAAAACATTGTGAAGGATGAAAACTGTCCCTATTTACATATATGTTATAGTTTTCCACTTATTTATTTATGTTTTGTCCCTTCCTATAGATGATCTAAGTCAGTTTATCAGGTACTGTCTAGTTAGGACTATTTTAGAATTTAACATCCAAACAGTGCCCCAAGAGAACAGTGAAAGTAATGGTGGGATCTTTACACCCAGATGGGGGTCTGGGCAAGAGCAATAGTTAGCTATTTCTTCAGAACATACTATAGGCAGGCTCTACAGAGGAGAAAATATTTGGGAAACTGTTCTGAAACAGGCAGGAAAATAATCTTTAGGTTAACTTTTAAGCCAGACCTCAGTACAAATTTAACATACCCCAGAGACCACAGACACACAACTAAAGTGTCCTACGGTTTTTTTCTATCAGTGACAAGTGCAGCAGTAGTCAAGATAGATACATATATGTATATATATGATATTTTTTTTTCCAGAGAAAGAATAGCTAGAATAATTAAGTCATTCAATTCAGAGAGGACTGCCACATCTTAGTTTCATCTGCAGCAGCTCTGTATTACTCTGAGTCTCTGCACACTTCTGAAATGGAAGTTTTATTTTTCCCTTAGATCAGAAACTTGGGCTGCTGTCTGAGAGAGGTAGTAATGGCAAATTGACTAATTTAATAAAAGGATGTGAATGAAGGGAGGGGGAGGAAGTAAATGCAGTGAGACTTAGAGCTGCAGGTATGTCTCCTTGCAAAATCATGGTTCACTCTTGCCAACTGGGTTTCCATGAAGAGAGCGCTGCACGCTGGCACCCAGGCCAGCTCATTAGCCCTCTCCTGGAATCTCTGTACTCACCAATGGAGACGGATTATGCTGATGAGGGCTGACTTTTTGGCTGTTCTCACAGGTCAGTCTTTCTTCTCTTTGATGCAGGGTATATGCTTCTCGGTAAAGTGCATGCTCATCAATGAGAATAGCCTTGGCCAGAGAAATGCTAAATCTGGAAAGGCATTTAATTTTACTGATATGTGACATCATTTATACATGACCTCATGCTTTTCCACTCTTTTTATGTCTTTTGTTTTTTCTTTTGGCTACTGGTGAGATTCAGGAGATATAAAGATCAAATGGCTTGCCAAGGTCCACCCTAACTTCTCAAAAGAATAAAAGCACTTTCTCCTGAAAACTATTTTCTTTAAAGATGGGGAAAATGCTTCTCTCCTCTCCTTTATAATAATAGACAGGCTGAAGCAAAGAGGCAGGGAATAATTTTATTGTTTAATGTGTGTATGTGTACACATATGTAATACATCACACACACACACACACACACACACACACAGACTCACACAGAGAGAGAAAAAGAAAGAGAAAGAGGGACTATCTAGTTGTATTTTCATTACTTTCGGGAAGCATAACAGCTTAGAGCAGAAACCTTAGTACCACTTTTGGATCTGCTTTTAGCTTACTATGTGAACTTGAAAAGGTCAATACGCATCTTGGAGTCCCAGTTCATTCATGTTGAACTTCAGAGTTTTGGAAGAGTTTGTCCCTACAATCACATTCATTTCTAAATGTCTCAAAGTCTTTATCTTCTTATGTGAGACAAGTTAGAGCAAAAGAGTCAGATTGGGGTATCCAAAAATAAGTGGATACAATATGAACACAGATTACTAAACTTGGCCTTGTTTGGTGCCATAATGACCAGTGTCATAAATTTCCCATGTGGTATATTTCACTTCTTCAGTATCCTAAACCTTCTGCTTCAGTGGAGTTAAGGCGTATGCATAATAGACTAATGCCCCAAAGGCAATACATTGTAATACAAGAGGCTAAATTTAAATATCACATTACGATAATTCCAAAATAGATAATCATATTAAAATAATTAACTATTGATTTTCCTAGGTGGTTTACTTCTTGCCATGTTTTACTCCAGAACAAGTGAATCTCTATCAACTAATACATTTTGGAGTTCTCTTTCTACGTAAGTTCTCCAGGAACACAATTCAACAATAAAATTATCCTAAGTAAAAATGTAAATACATCCTAAGCAAAAAAATCCAGGTGAAAAAAATAAATAAAGATGCAGTACTACCCAAAGGCATTAGTAAATTATTTCCTAATAACATATCCTTTAGAATGATCTAATTTAACACTCCTCCCCTACTGTAAGAGCATAGAATTGTAAGCTAAAATTATTAAAAATCTAAGTGAATCTAAGTAAAACTTTACTCTAAATCCAGTGGGAAATAGACCACCACGCATGAAAATAAGCTCTGAAATCAATTTGATCCAAAATACTTATTCATTTAGCAACTGCTATGGGAATATTTTTTTAAAAAATCAATTCAACTTTATTACTGTTAAGTGGATATTTTTATCTTCCAGGATTTCTAAATAGAAATTTTAGCCACTCTGATTTAGTTATCAGACAGGCCAGAGATACAAAAATCATTTGCATACTAACAATGAATATGATGGGAGACTGAAAGTTCAGACCGTATATAACAATACAAATCTGACCGACAATGTGCAGCAACCTACCTGGGAGACCAACCCTTTATGTATAGCCCAGGGATCGATCCAGGGTGCTACAAGTCAGACCTGTAGGAAGTCAAACTGCTACCTCCTACCAGCAACACAGGATGCCAAGTAATAGCCCCTGTAATAGCCCCATGTGGCTAGAACTAAATGAATAACTGACAACGTCCTTAATTTTTGTCCCTGCTTCCTACTTTAGACCAACCAGAGAAAGCCATTTATGCACCCCTAGCCAATTGCTTAGGATGCCCTCTTCTAGTTAGTTCACCTGCAGGTTCCGCAGGCCATCAGCCTCCCCTCAGGGCACACCTGAAGCTTTCCTGTTTTTCCATTATAAAGTTTTCCCACTTTTCTGCCTGCTTTGTGTCTTTGCCCAATGCAGTGATAGTGGCTGACTACTTGCTATGGCAAGCTCTGAATAAACAGCCTTTGTTGGTTCTTCCTTGATTGGTCTTTGTTTATTTCCACAGTGATAATTTCTTTTAAAAAAATTATTTTAAGTGGGCTACACACTATCCTTAACATCATGTACACATACTTTATTTGCTTAGAAAATAATTATTTCTTATATTGTGCCAAAAGAAACAGAGTCCAGTTTGCATTTTTACAAATAATGACAATGCTGATGCCATAATGGTGACCAGCACACAGCAGCAAATGACCCATTTCTGTCTCACTGCGCCAAGAATCCATCAGAGCACTTTACACCTATCAATTCATTTACTTCTCAGAGCAGCTCAGTACAGGGGCTTATATCAGCTCCTTGTATTAGTGCAAGAAGGGCCTGAGACGTCAAGCATATGCTCAGTCTCCCCAGCTAGTATGTGGCAGAGCCGGGCTTCTAGCAGCAGACTCTGCATCCATGCTCTTCCATCCATGGATGTCTCTAGCATCCATGCTTTTCACCTCTATAGACATGGTCCAAATCCATGAGGCTTATCCTGGCTTGAAATAAAAGGAGAAGCCTAGAGAAAAAGAAATTTTGCTGAAATGATTCCATAAAATAGCAAATGCATCTTTTTCTCATGTAAAGGATACAGATAAACAAAAACCAGCCGCAGCATAAATTTCACATTAAATAGATAACATGCAACCAAAAGTTTCTACAGAATACAAAATAAATTTTAAAAGGATAAAAATAAAGGGTTCGTCAGCATTCTAGTATGACCAATTCTGCGACAGAATCACACTGCTGCCTAGGATTTGTCCCCAATCTCCAAGATTTAGGCTTCTCCTGTGGAGTATGACACAGGCAGGTACTTCTTGTGGAAAATTTCCATAGATGATTCTGATGTGTGCCTAGTGATGGGGACCTCAGATCTCAATTTTCTAAATAGCCGCTAGTCTCTGATCATATAAACAAGGCATACAGTGAAATGATGGGAAATTTAAAAACTTATGTAGGGAATTTGGAGTTGTACAAACACAGGGTTCCATGCTTGAATTTCCGTGTCTGATAGAACTCTGGTTTGAGGGTGGCGATCACTGCTCAGAGGAACAATGCAACAGGATGTAAACACTGGAAACAATATTAAACAAAATTAAAGATCTCATCCTCCACAATGTCACAATTTGTCCCATTCCATCTCCATCTGCTCTCCTCAGAGACCAGCAAGGCCTGTAGAATTTTTCCTTTATTGGATTTTTCCTCTAGCTTTTGAAAGCTTGCACTATGTGGTTATCGTAATGAAAACTGTCATTAATGAAAGTAAATACTGTTCATTAAGTTTAGCTGTAACTCATCTAAAAGCTAAAATAACTCCATAATTAAAGTGCTAACCAAAATTAGGCTTTGGAGTATAATAATTAACTTAAAATTGCATACAATAGTACAAATCTAAGGTAATAGCTAAAATGAAAAGAAGTGGGGAATGATATTAAAGTCGTAGATACCTTTTGGATAACAAATAAAATAAGTGATTTCACTGTCACTTCTAAAGAACGTGAATAGCTTTGCTTCTGACATCTAGCATGTCCCAGTGTGGTTCCCTTTACGTTTTCTTACCTACCTGGAAGGTAAAGATAATAACATTTAACTTTTGTGCCTCTCAGGAATATTAATATTTTAGAAGGACTTTGAGATCACTGTGAGAAAGCTGCATTAGGGCACAGATTATTATTACAACACAGATTTCGGTGTTATAATTTGTGGGCTTAAGTGGGAACCTGCAGGTGTTTCTTTATCCAGTCACCAGGCATTGTAGTACATACTCAGCAATAGCTACCGAAATGAATACATCTCACTTCTTATGCATAATTACTGCTTGTTTGTCAGTCATTAAAAGTGGCTCTCAACTTTTTCTGTCTGACTTATTTCATTTAGCATAATAATCTCACGGTCCATCCATTGCAGTATTTCATCTGTTCTTATGGCAGCGTAGTATTCTAAGACAAAAAATAAAGAAACAGAAACTCATAGACACAGACAACAGTTTAGTGGTTACCAGAGGGTAAGCGGGGAGGTGGGATGATAGAAGAGGGTAAAGGGGCTCAAATATATGGTGATGGAAGGTGAACTGACTGAGTGGTGAACACATAATGCAGTAGATAGATGATACATTATAGAATTGTACACTTGAAACCTATGTAATTTTGTTGACTATCGTCACCCTAAAAATTAAAAAAAAAAAAAAAACAGTGTCTCTCCCCACCACTTAGAGTTGAACTGTAAAGCATTTAAATCCTGAGCTCCTTAGTGTGTCTATGGGGTTGTCAGGTATGCGAAGTCTGTGAAGGGAGAAGACAGCATGGAGCACGCAGAATGAATGTTCATCTCGTTTAGACTAGTCCAGTCTCTATTATCAGCTAGCATCAGAATCACCTGGAAGGCTTGCTATACACGGCTGGCTGGGCCTCACCCCAGAATTTTGGACTCAGTGGGTCTGGGCCTGGCAATTTGCATTTCCTACAAGTTCCCACATGATGCTGTTGCTGCCATTCTAAGGACCAGACTTTGAGAACCAGTGATCTAGACTAAAACTGCCAATATTCTTGGGTAACTATGGCTATTTAGCACACATTATGTAATCAACAAATTATATTCAAATTCAACATGACCATTTGCCATAACCATTCTAATTGTTTGACTGGCTATATGAGTGTGAGCAATGTTTCTCAGTCTATATTTCTTTATCAGAAACAAAAACGTGCCTCTAGTTAATGCATGGACATACTACAGAATGTGTTTGTTTTATGAATAAGAAACAAAGGGTGAGAAACCCTTTGGTTGTAAACAAAGAACACTTTCTGAAGACTTTTCTATCACTAACTCAAAGTCTTTGCTGAGGGCAAATTACACAGCCAGATTCAGCTTTCACATCTGTAAAATGAGGGACGTAATCTTGACTGGAATAACCAATTGGGCCATTGTAAGCATCAGGTCAGCTGATGGTAAGAAAGAGTAATTTGAACACTGCAAGCCCCGGGCAAGCTTTCTGGAGTCCCTGGTAATATTTTACTAGCCCCTCTTTACAGCTGACCAGAGAAGGTCCCTATCCACTGCAGACTCTTGTGCTGAACCCCCAAAAGTTAGAGTTGTTTAGAACTTAGTCCGTGGCCCCTCTCATTTTCTGATTATAGAACTCTTAGCCTAAGTGAACTTCTTCAATCCAATCTCCTTGCTAAAAACCCAAATGTGTTTCTCCCGGTTAGAATGCATTTTGTGCTCCTGACCTATATATCCAATAAGCTCCTTCACATTTCCACTAAAAGACTTCAAAGGCACCTCAAACTTAATATGTCCCAAACTGAGCTCTTGTTCTTTTCTCTGAAATCTACTGTTTCTCCAGGAAATGGTGCTTCCATCCATCCAGTAAATCTTGCCAGAAACTTGAGAATCAACCTTGATGCCTCCCTCATTCTCACCCTCACATCTAATCCCTCATCAAGTCTATTGATTTTGTCTCCCAAATATATTTCTAATTTACGTATTTCTCTCTCCATTCCCATGTATGCCACCCTGATGTCAGATAACATCACCTGTCTCCAGAACTAGGGAAAGAACTTCCCTTAGTCTTCTCACTGCCCCTCTTTCCCTGATACAATCCTCTCTGCAATCTCACCTCCACCCAGCAGTTACTGAGATCTCTTTGTAACTTCATTGCCATCACCATCATCACTGCCATCATCATCATTATCATCTAACATTTATACACTTTCTACAGGACAGGCACTTTAGAAAGAACATCATATTTAATTAACTTACAAAACCGCAACCTTTGAAGGATTATCATCTCGCTTTTTAAAGATGAAGAAATGAACGCACAGAGAGGTTGAGCCTAACTCCTGTAAGGCTGCACAGCTTGTAAGTGGCAGAGCTGTGATTCAAACCCGGGCAGTCTGACAGAATCCCTGTCGCATAATATTTCCTCTCTTATGTTCCTAATATGCCACTCGTTGGCTGTTGTAATGGCTCCCATTGCTTTTGAGATCAAATCTGCTGTCCTTACCCAGAATTTCAGGGCTTTATCCAAACTGGCCTTGGCATTCTTCACTAGTTTCACCGTCACACACTCTCCCCCCATGTGCTATGAACAAACCATGCTGGATTTCTACATCCATGTTCACGTGCCCAGTGCCCTGCTTCAGGGTCTTTGAACATGTCACTCCCTTTTTAAAGATCCCCTTGGATCTCATTGCTTTGGGGAGGCTTCCTCTGACCCAATAAGTCTAAATGAGGCTTTCCTCTTGTTTTGTTTATTATGTTCTCTGTTTTCTTTGATGCACTCAACATAATGTCTAAGTGTTTACATATGCAATGATTTATTGCCTGTCTGGCTTCAGGGGGGCAGGAGCAAGACTACCCCATTCACCACTGTCTAGGCAAAGTCTAACGAACCCGGTGAAATGAATGAACATGAATGTCCAAACAGAAAACAGTAAATAGGGAAACAGAAAGCAGAAAAACAGACAGCCAATATATTGGGAAGTAAGGAGACAGAAAAAGCAACAGATGATTAGAAAAAGGGCTGAAAATGAGAAGAGGTTGAACTGACAAGAGAATTCATCCAGTTGGTTTGGACAAAAGATGATAAGGACAGAATTTTATATTAACTTCAGCTGGAGGCTTAGAAAAAGGGACTAATGTGAGCAATTTTGGGACAAATGAACCACAAGAAATTGAGTGGTCCCACCAAGGAGTCTAGACCTGAACCTGGAGATTGTACTTAGATAACCAAACAGAAAGAACAATATTTCTCACTGGAAGGGAAGACTCAGAAAAAGAGCTCCCAGCAGAGGGATGGAGAGACAACACACACAGAAGAAACCCTAAAGGCACGATCTGTGCTGTTCAAAGCAAGGCTGTCTTCTGCAGCTAGCATGCCGTTAGTCAGCATCAGCAACAGTTCTGACCTGGTTGGGGGCTTGCGGGGCTGTAGGCATGTCATTCTCAAAGGGTCCATCTGAACACTGCCTTCAGCACTACCTTAGATCACAGCAGCCTTATCCCTGGGCATTATCTCTGATACCCTGGCAGGACACCTCAGAGGACTTGCAAGGAATCAAGATCACGAGGTTCAATTCCTTCATAAATGTGGAAAATAGGAAACCCAAACACCATGGAACAACAGGGGATGTGTTCATTTTGTTGGTGCCCTTACTGGTTCCTTTAGAAATTCTGGGATCCTCTCAATGGAGCAGTGTCGTGGCAGTTGTGAGAGTTGGTCTCTGCCATGCAAGATGCCACACGTGGCTGTCACTGACATAAATTGGGCATGAATTTTCATGAACCTCAGTGAAAAAGGCCTGTTGTAGGCAAGAGGTGTGATGAAAGTTGTTTCTACCTTTTCCTCCCAAGGCTGATACACACCTACCTGCCACTAAGACAAAGACCAACGTAGGCTGCAGACGGGAACAATGCCCCTGCTCCAGTATTGGTTACACCAGAAGAGTGAGAACAGTGTCATCCACCACAGAAATCACACCAACAACAGCACCAGGGAAGAAAGAGATTTTGATTCCTGCTCTGCTGTGAGGACACCATGAAAAACCCTGTAGCTGGAACCCAGCACAGTAATAAGTACGTAAATAGCAGCAGAGCAATAGTAATATTGCTAATATCGCCTGTGTTTACTTGGGGTATTTCAATATTCAAACCCCATCATTTCCTGGAATTGGCTGTGAGGAGTTGTAAAAGCTCCAGCCCATGGTGAGGGACTGTGGTTCTCATGAGACTTTGTGCCACTGGGAGCGGGTGACAACAATGACATTTTATAGATAAGAGGAGTGGGGCTTGGCTAGACTGACTTGTCCAAGATCACACAATTACAACTGGAAGAGACCAGTGCTCCATTTTCAGGACAATTCACCTGAGCCCAGCACTTCTTACTTTACACACCACCGTAGTTGCCATCTGTACTGACATGCTGCCTTCCCTCTTAGGGTCTGAGTTCCCAAGGGCAGACGATGGATGTACTTCATGTTCCGTGCCTGTGCTCAGCCTGACTATCACATAATGTCACCATTTTTGCAAAATAAAGGGATGAATGCACAAATGAGACATGAATAAAAGCCAGACCTTTTGATTCTGAACCCAAATGCCTCTCCAAGAGAGAACCCCACTTCTCCCGGAACCATTCACTTGGTCACAAAACCTCCAGACAGTGGGAAGCCCCTTCATTTTGTTTGGTTTCCTTTTTTCGTTTTCTTTGCAACAGGGTTTGAGACTTGCTTCCACCTTTACAATTCTACCTTTACAATATAAAAATGAAGGGCATTGTTTTGGTAAAATGAGAGGCAATATTGCTCCTGTAGTTATTGCTGTTTTCTGTGCTAAAACAACTTATGCCCCCACCTCGGTCTGCACTGCCACCACTGCCCTAAAATAAAAGGAAGGAGTGAGGGAGAGGAGGAACTAAAATAAACTTTGATCTCGTTATTGTAAACACGTCTTTATACTGAGAACTTTAACCACCTCTTTCAAAGCCTACTCAATTCTGAGAGAGAAAAAAAAGACGAATTTAAACTTTTAAGTAATTAAGACTCTTAGTAATTAAGGCCCTTAGTAATCCCCACCCTGGCTATCCTGAGGGGGGAGAGATGGTTGATCCCCCACCCCCCATCCACCCATTTCCATGAAAAACAGGACTCCTACAAGTTTTTCTTTCCGCTGTTATAGTTCCACAGGTTCTTTTAAAATGCCACCTTTGCTGAGCATAAGACGTTTAAAAGAAAATAGACCAGGATAGAAGGGTGGAGAAGCTGTGGAGAAGGGGGTTATAGCCCTCCCCACCCCACCCCTGGCTGGCCCCCAGACACTGGCCCTGCTGAGTGAAGTGGAAAGCCTTCCAGGATCTCTTTGTGTCACATTAAACTGAGTGAAAGGGTGGCTCCAGCAACCCCCTGCCTGTCAATTGTGTTTGTCTCCAGTCCATGGAATTTTCGTTATTCATTATTCTCCTGGCATGGACAGCACAGTAGCACCAGCCTCTGTCTAATCCCCACCTGATAATGTATTTCTGATAAGCATGACGGAGCCCAGTGCTCCTGACAGGATTCACATTTCCAGCCGGATAAAGTGCCATTTACATGAAGCAGGCACTGTGAATTTAGATCACGGAGATAAGGGCGGGCAGTGAGCTTAGTGCTGAGCTGCACCGAGGATTATCGATTGGAGTCTAGAGGCGTCTCCAGCTCCATTACTCCATGGCCCCAGACTGAAGGGCCACAACCCATTCTGAGTGTTGGCACAAGGATGATTGATCAGAATCAGCCTCCCCGGACCCTGTGCCTTTCACTGAAACCCCCAATAGGTGAAGCAGCGACACAGGTACCAGAGACTACAATAGTCCTGAATCAGAGAAACAGACCTGCCACAGTGCCTTTCCGAAGACCAGGATCCATCCGAAGGAATCACGAGTCCTTTACTCCCGATTCATAGTCTTCTATATGCATATGTTTTATTGCACAAAAAAATATTTACTCAGCTTCTCATCAAATATCAAAAGATGTCCCAGGGCAGGAACCTCTCTCATTCTGTCCCTGTGTCCTTAAAGCCAAAGGGAATGTATTTGACACGTCTGTGAATTGTTCAACGTCATTTATGAAAGGGCAGCATTGCAACAATCAAGGGGATAAAATCAATTCTGATTAGTTAAAAGTGTTTATTGCTCTTTGGGGCTGATGTCAATTCTGTTTTTCGAATTTAGACGTATCCTGAAATTGACTGCCTTGTAAGGCAGTTATCACCCCAACAGAAGCACATTCTCATGACGCCAATGTCATCTCGTTAGTGTTTCTCAACTCTGCCCCACCTCTCAATCCTACCACTGCCGAGGTCAGGACCCTTCATCTCCTGCCTAGTTCTCACTAACAACTTCCTATCAAATCTTCCTGGCCTTAGATCTTGCTGGTCAACCTCTGACCCCTGCAACCCATAGAGCATCCAGGTGACTCAGGGGCCTAGCTGTGTCTCCACCTGCTTCCAGCTCTGCAGTGGCTCCCTATGACCAAGGAAAAAGTTCGTTTCTGGACCAAGACCTCCAAAGCCCCTCAGGTAGAACAAATTGCTACTCCAGGATCCTAGCTGGCTAATTACAAATATTTAGTTAGTTAGTTATTCATTTATTCATTCACCAATCCAATCATCCATCCACTGTTAACAATGCAACTCCTCTTAAAATCTCCTATTCCCAAACACATGCTGTTGTTTGTACCATCTCAAATATCTGCAGTCTCAATTTCCTTATGTCTGCAAGCAAACTCCTTCACATGGAAGCTACAGCTGAATTCGTGTTCTACTCCTATCAGGTTGGTGCAAAAGTAATTGCAGTTTTTGCCATTATTTTTAACCTTTTAAACTGCAATTATTTCTACACCAACCTAATAAATTCCTATAATACTCTAAGCATGTTTCTGCATGTCACTTACCACATTTTACTCTAATGCTGTCTTTAAGAATCTGTTTATATTAGTTTCAGGTGTACAACATTATATGTCAACTGTAATTGAAAAATAAAAATTTACTTTTAAAAAAAAGAATGAATCTGTTTATGATACTAGAAATGAATTCTGTGTGCTCCTAATGTTTGCAGAGCAAGAGTTAAAATGGAGGCCCACGTACCAGGCCTAAATATTTCAATGTTATAAATCAAGTCATCTAGAAAGATCCAGGATGGAGGAGCAGATGGGTTCCTTCTGTGAATCCATCAAAATTACAACTAAATTCTAGAATAATCAACCTGAAGAACCACCTGAAGTCTAGCTGAGCAGAAGTCCAATAATTAAAAATATAAAGAAGAAGCCACATCAAGACTGGTAGGAGAGACAGAGACACGGAATTGGCCTGAAACTACCGTGTAGATGTTGAGAATCAGAAGGGATCTCTCAGCTGCAGAGGTTCGTCCCAAAGAAGCAAGGGACTCCAGCCCCATGCCAGGCTCCCTAGCCCAGAGTACCGAGGCAAGCAAGAGGAGCCACCACAACATCTGGCTGTGAAAAACAATGGGTATTTTGACAATTCAGGTGGGATGGAAGGCTGCAGAAAACCCAAATGTCCTCTTAAAGGGCTTGCACACACTCACTCGCAGGCACTCACCGCTGGGCTCTGGTGGAGGGACAGTGACTTGGGGGATGTCAGAGGCATAAAAAGGCCAGACTGAGGAGTGTGGCTTTGGGGCAAGAGCAGTAGGACAGTCACAATTTTTCCAGTGAGGGGTCCTTTTCCCATCCAGCCAGCCGGCAGGTAACATCTTCCCTGTGCTGAGCCCTCCCCCACAGGCAAAATCTGAATCTGAATTGGTTTGGTGAGCTCCACTGGGACCCTTCCCCACCCAACTCCCCAAAGCTGGGGGTACTTTCTCCCTGAACAGCCAGCCCCACTCACATTGCACTCTTTCTTGGAAAACTATTGGAGTCTGGTAAGCCCCAGAAGGGTGGCTACAGGCTTTGGTGTTTTCTCAAACTTTTGCTGAGCTGCTCCAGGCTCAGCACTGACATGAAACTAGAATTTACATTAACCTGGTGACCACAAGTTGTCCCACTCTAGTGACTCCCTGAGACCCCGCCTCATACAACTTGTGTACCACAGATGCTTTATCAGCAGCTTAAGGGAGCAGGCATCAGGATGCACTGGTTTTTTGCAGAGCTACCCCAGGCCCAGTACTGGTGAAAGATATCCATGGTTCTCAGATGCCTCTAGGTTTACCATAGGCAGTGAACAACTGTGGATCACTTTTCAGCTCCTATCAGATAGCCCCCAACCAATCACAGGCAGTGAGTGACCTGGGCCTACACTGGAACCCCTCCCATTGGGCCCCAGAACTAACATACATAAGCTTGGCTTCAGATCACAGCAGAGCACTGCCCAATTAGCCCAACAAGCGGCAGATACAAATAGTGGTCTCAAAAGGCACCAGAGCCTAGTCAGTGGGCAAAGTCCCCTGCACAGCAGCCCATAAGCTGTGGACATGGCCAAAGCCCACAACAAATCAGCCTGAGTGTCAATCCCACCGACTGACATGTCAATAGCAATCAAAGCTCAACTATAAAAGGAGGGCACACGCAAACCACACAAGGCACACTCCTGGAGCAGGTGGCCAGACCCCACAGGGCACCTACAACATAAGCAGGTGTACCAAGACCCCACAGGGCACCTACAACATAAGGCCACTAGGCCAAGACTGGGAGACATAGCAGATCTACCTAATACAAAGAAACAAACACAGAGGGGGCAGCCAAAATGAAGAAACAAAGAAATGCATCCCAAGTAAAAGAACAGGAGAAAACTCCAAGAAAAGAGCTAAATGAAAAAGATGCAAGCATTCTACCAGATAATACTGTCCAGAACAATGGCTATAAGGATGCTCAAGTAACCTAGTGAGAACTTCAACAAAAAGATAGGAAGCATAAAAAAGGACATGGAAACCATAAAAAAGAACCAGTCAGAAGTAAACAATACAGTAACTGAAATGAAGAATACACTAGAAGGGCTCACCAGCAGACTGGATGAAATAGAGGATCAAATCAATGATTTGGAAGAGAAGATAGCAGGAAACATCCAATCAGAACAGAAAAAAAAAAAAAAAAACAAGAAAGAAAGAAAGAAAGAAAGAAAGAAAGAAAGAAAGAAAGAAAGAAAGAAGAGGAATCCAAAAAAATGGGTATAATTTAAGAGACCTCTGGACAACATCAAACATAGTAACATTCACATCATGGATCTACCAGAATTAGAGAGAATGCAAGGGACTGAAAACATATTTGCCATATTTGAAGAAATAATGACTGAAAACTTTCCTAACCTGGCAAAGACATATTAGTCCAAGAAGCACAGAGTCCCAAACAGGATGAATCCAAACAAGGCCACACCAAGACACATTATAATTAAAATAGCAAACATTAAAGACAAAGAGAGAATCCTAAAAGAAGCAATGGAAATGCAACTAGTAACTTATAAGGGAGCTTTCATCAGACTGTCAACTGATTTCTCAACAGAAACTTTGCAGGCCAGAAGGAATTGCCATGAAATACTAAAGTGATGAAAAGGGAGAACCTACAACCAAGACTGTTCTACCCAGCATGGCTATTATTTAAAATTGAAGGACAGATAAAGAGTTTTCCAGAAAAGAAAAAGCCAAAGGGGTTTATCACCACCAAACTAGTATTACAACGAATCTTAGAGGGACTTCTTTAAGATGGAAAAATATATAAAAATTTTGAATAATAAAATGGCAATTGCTATATATCTATCAACAATTACTTTCAATGTAAATGGATTAGATGATCCAATCAGAAGACATAGGAGGGCTGAATGGATAAGAAAATGAAACCCTCATGTATGCTGCCTACAAGAGACCCCCTTTAGATTGAAAGATACACACAGGCAGAAAGTCAAGAGATTACAAAAGATATTTCGTGAAAATGGAAACAACAAAAAAGCTGGGTAGCAATACTTATACCAGATAAAATAGACATGAAAGCAACAGCTATAACAAGAGACAGTGAAGGACCAAGTAATCATGTTTCAGAGTATTTAGCCGAAGAAACTCAAAACGCTACTTCAAGTGGACATGTGCATCCATATGTTCATTGCAGCATTGTTTACAATGGCCAAGATATGGATGCAGCCTGGGTGTCCATCGATGGAAGAATGGGTAAAGAGGAGGTGGTGCATAGATACAACGGAATATTGCTCGACCATGGAAGGGAGTGGGTTCTCGCCATCTGTAGTTGCATCTCTGGACCTGAGGGTATTGTGCTGAGTGGAGTGTCAGATAGAGAAAGACAGATGCAGTGTGATTTCACTTATATGTAGAATCTAAAGAACAAAATTAACAAACAAAACAGAAACAAACTCATAGATACAGAAAACATTTTGATGGTTGCCAGATAGGAGTGGTATTGGGTGGGGGTGAAGAAGGGGAAGGGATTAAAAAGTATAAAATGTGTGTTACAAAGTAGTAATGGGGATGTAGGGTACAGCATAAGAAATATAGTAAATAATATTGTAATAACTATCTATGGTGTCAGATGGGTACTAGATTTGTAGAAGTGATAGATGGGAGTGGTTTGAAAGAAAGGGTGAAAAAGGCAAAGGGACTAGGAAATACAAATTGGTAGTTACAAAACAGTCATGAGAATGTAAAGAATAAGAAATATAGTTAATGATATAGTAATAACTATGTATAGTGCTAGGTGGGTACTAGACTAGTCAGAGAGATCACTTCCTAAATTGTATAAATGTCTAACCACTATGCTGTATGCCTTAAATTACTATAAAATAATATTGAATGTCAACTCTCATTGAAAATTTTTAAAAGGTGGGAAAATGTGAAGGGGAATAAGAGGTCCAAATATCCAGGTATAAAACAAATAAGTCATGGGGGTTGTAATGTACAGCATAGGGAATATAGTCAATAATATTGTGACAGCATTGTATGGTGTCAGATGGTTGCTGGACTTATCGTGGTGATCACGTCTTTAGGTATATAAGTGTTGAATAACTATGGTGTGCCCCTAAAACTAATATATTATACGTTAGCTATATTTTTAACAAAAATCTTTAAAAAACAAAAAAGATTTACAAATAAAATATTAAGTTAAAAAGTATTTAGCATAATAAAAACATTTTAAATTTAAAAAAATTAAGCCATCCAGTTATTTCTATTTATTTATTAGTTTCAGATGTACAAAACAACATAGTGATTAGACATTTATGTCTAATCACAAATTGATAATCCCAATGTCAGTCACCCATCTGACACTGTACATATTTATTACAATATGATTGACACTATTCTCAATGCTGTACTTTATATCCCTGTGATGATTATTTTAGTTATAGTTAACATTCAATATTACTTTATATTAGTTCCAGGTGTACAGCATAGTGGTCATATATTTACATAATTTGTGAAGTGATACCCCTGATAAGTCTAGTACCTATCTGACATTATACATACCATGTTTCCCCGAAAATAAGACCTAGCCAGACCATTAGCTCGAATGTGTCTTTTGGAGCAAAAATTAATGTAAGACCCAGTATTATATTATTATATTATATTATATTATATTATATTATATTATATTATATTATATTATATTATATTATATTATATTATTTATATTATACCCGGTCTTATATTAATTTTTGCTCCAAAAGATGCATTAGAGCTGATGGTCCAGCTAGGTCTTATTTTCGGGGAAACATGGTAGTTTTTACAATACTATTGACTGTATCAAGCCATTCAATTATTAATTAAAATATATTCTATGTTCCAACCTTGATAAATATTCCTTCATAGTAGCCTGAAAGCTCAGGTCCAGATTTAGAATTTTGCATTCCCCAGGGCTCTTCACTGAAATGTGGTTGTAACAAGAGAAATGTCTTGGTTCCTGGCCCTCTCGTAATCTCCCCTTTCCCCTGGATCCACCTCGTTCTGAGAAGAACCCATGTACACACGTGGGGACACTCTCAACCACTCCTCCAGGCACTGCTTACACAATCCTTTCAAATGTCCACAACTTGAGCCTAGAGACACCCATGAGTGATGCCATATATCTAGAAAGGACAACCTTGGTGAAAGGTTTTTAGCATGGAATTTATTTTCTCAGTACCCAGAGCATTTTATAAAGGGAGACCCCAAGATTGAGGTGGCCATGTGCTCTGGATCTATATATTCCTCCCTCCAAGGGAAGAGAGGCAACCAGATGGGCAGAGTAAAGGGACAAGTAGAGGCATCCCTCTTACCTAGGCAAGGGTGACATTGTCCTAAATTTTAGCCCACTGCTAGCATCCAAGAGGGTCTCAATAAATAAACAAATGAAACATGAAGACACCATTATTTACAAACACACATGAAGCTTGCTAGATACCAACCCATAATGCAAAGCCTATTTGCACCATTTAAGGACAAAGAGAATGGGGCTCTGAGTTTGAAAAAGAATGTGTATTTCAACATTGTCACAAACTTTACCTGCTAAATTGTCAGAGTTAAATACTTTATTTAATTAGTGAGTTCATTTTTGCATTAAGGTAATACAGAATGACAGGTAGGCAGACATGGACTCCAAAGTCAGATGTAATTTTCATGGGCTTTAGTTTCTCTATCTGTTTGATGAGACTATTAATATTATACATTGAAAAATGTAAGTAGAGCATGTAGCACTGGGCCTGGCAAGTAAATATTGTTTTGTTTTGTTTTTCCCATTCTCCTGAGTCTTAGAAAAAATTTCATTAATTGTAGGTTATAGGACTAGCTGAGTAGGCACTCCTATGTTTGTTTGAACTGCAATAAAGTGAAGCATTAAAAAAAAGAAAAAGAAAAAATCTCTGGGAGACATGGTTCAGTGGCATGGTAAACTCAGGTAATACAGACTTACATCCACCTTTTGCAAACACATAGAAATGTCAAATACAATATAATAGAGTATGACAAAAATAATTAAATATAGACCTAATTTCAAAGGAGAAGATAATTCCCTATTGCCAGGAAAACCAAAAATGAAGGAACTCTAAACCAGAACACTCCAGCAAACTGATACAGAGGGAGGTTATTACACATAGATATGGACTCTGGGGCTATAAGATGAGGTTTTAATATCCATACAAATACAGATGTGGACAATGGTTCATACAAAATTGAAAGGTAGAATTCAGAGCCTTCCATGAAGATACTGCTCTCAAAGGGCTGTCAATGTCATAGAAATCAATCAATCAATCAATCAATCAAGCTCTACCTATCAAACCCAGAGAAACAAAGAATCTGCCCTGGACTTTGAGTAATCAAAGTAACTGGGAAATACGATCCTTAAAAACTTATGTCACATGTGTTATACATAGAGTGTCTAAAATCACATGGTTCTAAAATCTCACATATCCTCTGGTCTAGGAACTTTGAAAGTCCTGAGCCTTCCATAAAAGAAGCACCAAAATATGTCCTTTGGGAACAGCCACACCCCAGGTGCATGAGTGAGACTCCAACAGGAAACAGAGAAACAATAAACAATTACTGTTGAAATAAGCATGCCACAGAAAATTGAGAAAAGCATTGAGGAAATAGACTATCCTGCCATGAGTTAGTGGAAGAAACAAAAGGGAGTACCAGCACATCAAAATCAGAGGTGAAAGCCAACACAGTTATTATGTTTAAAGTAATTAAAACAACAAAAGAAGAAACATACATAATGGGTGGCTCTTTTTAAAAGAATATAGATAGTTTTGTTTAAAAAAAAAAAGAAATCTTGGTATTTAATAAATGCTACACATTGTAGTGAGCATTTTATATGTATTAGCTCATATATTTACAACAATCCTTTGAAATAGATACTACTATTATTGCATTTTTAAAGATGAGAAAACTGTTACACAGAGAGATTAAATATTTGGTCAAGATCATACAGTATTTAAGTTACGAAGTCAGAATTTCAACCCCGGCTATCTTGCTCCAAAGAGTGTTCCTTTAATTGTTATTGGAAACAATGAAATTTCAGGAAATGAAAAGGATAGTCATTAAAATTTAAATTCAGTGACTAAGCAGAAGATTAAATACAGCTGTAGAGAATAATAAGCAAATGGAAAATACATCTGAAGAATTAATACAGAGTGTATCATGGAGAGATGAAGTTGGAGAAAATATAAAGGTGGAATATATGAAAGACATAAAGAATAAAATGAAAAGGTCCAACATACTACCAATAGGAACTTCAGAAATAATGCATGAGACATTAGACTCATGAAGAGTAATACCCAATTCTAGGCAGAAAAAAAAATTAAAAAGAAATATAAACAGATATATCATAATAAACTACATTATAACAATAATACAGTTTATCTTAGAAGTAATGAGATAAAATATATAGATCACTTTAAAAAGAACTAAAATTAGACCTGTAACAGCTAATTTTTTATCAACAAAAAGAGAGGAAAAAACATCAAATAATATACCCAAATTACTAAGATAATTTAAAAATAAAGAAAAATTGTTAATCTATAATTTTATACCAAAATAAACTATACACATGAGAGAAGCCTGAATAAAGTCCCCATCACCCAGACAAATAATAAATTTGTGAAATTGACAAGCTTATTCTAAAAGTCATATGGAATTTCAAGAAATACAGACAATATTGAAAAAGAAGAACAAGGTAGAATGACTCACACTTCCTGATTACAAAATTTACTAAAAAGCAATAGCAATCAAGAGAGTATAGTACTGCCACAAGGATAGACATATAAACAAAAGAAATAAAATTCAGAGCACAAAAATAACCCCGTACATCTATGATCAAGTGATCTTTGACAAGGAATCCAAGACCGTCACATGGGGAAAGAACAGTCTTTTCAATAAATTATGGTGAGAAAACTAGATATCTACATGCAAAAGAATTAAGTTGGACACCTACCTCGTATGATATACAAAATTAACTCAAAATGAATCATAGACTTAATAGAAAGAGCTAAAAATATAAAAATCTTAGAAGAAAACATAAGGGTAAATTTTCATGACCTTGAATTTGGCAAAGAGTTTTGAGACATAGCACCAAAAGCATAAGCAACAAAAGAAAAACAAAGACTAAATTGGAATTCATCAAATTTAAAATGTTTTGTGCTTTAAAAGACAATCAAAAAAATAAAAAAGAAAACCCAAAGAAGGGGATAAAATATTTACATCTGATAATAGGCTTATATATGAAATATATATTTTTAAAAAAACAATAAAAACTTAATAATAAAAAGACAACAATTAACACACGGGCACAGGATTTTAATAGACATTTCTCCAAAGAAGATACACAAGTTGCCAATATCATAGCAAAAAGTGCTAAACATCATTAATCATCAGGGGAATGCAAGTCAAACCAATGATGACATCACTTCACCTAGGATGGCTGTAAACAAAAAGGTAAAAACAAGTATTGGTGAGTACTTGGAGAAATTGAAGCACACATACTGCCAGTGGGACTGTAAACTGGTTCAACTGCTTTGCTAAGCATTTTGTCAGTTTCTTAAAAACTTAAACATATGAGGTCAGACAATTAAGTTCACAAACTCGTCCTAGAAAAAGTGCTACATACCACATTGCTGACTATCACTATGGGCATCTTGAAGTGTACCCCTTGGGAAGCTATGCACTGATGCCAGAGCCAGTCCACCCTGTAAAGCAATTCTGGAACTCTTTTTCTGGAGTGGCCATCAAAGTTGTCATCGTATTACTCTTGATGTCCTGAATGTCATCAAAATGTCTTCCTTTCCATATTTATTTTATCTCCAGGTAAAGAAAGAAGTCATTGGGGGCTAGATTAGGTGAGAAGGAAGGGTGTTCCAGTATATTTATTTGTTTCCTGACTAAAAACTCCCTCACAGACAGTGCTGTGTGAGCTGGTGCATTGTCGTGATGTTAAGCCATGAATTGTTGGCAAAAATTTCAGGTCGTTTTGTCTTTTTCACACAGAGTTTTCAGCACTTCCAAATAGTAAACCTGTTTAACTGTTTGTCCAGTTGGTATAAATTCATAATGAATAATCCCTCTGATACCAAGAAAAGGTTAGCGAAATAGTTGCAACAAGTTCATGAACTTAATTGTCACACCTTATATAGTTATATGACCCAGAAATTCCACTTCCAGTTATTTAAAAACAAGCAAAAACCATACATTCCCACAAAAACTTGTGCATAGCTGTTCACAGCATCATTATTTGTAATAGCCCAAAGGTGGAAACAACTCAAATATCCATATACTGATGAATGAAGAAACAAAATTATAAACTCACACAATGGAATATTATTAAGCTATAAAATGGAATAAAGTAGCGATATATGCTCTAAGAAGCCAGTCAGAACACCACATATTATAAAATATACAATATAGAACAATATTTTATGATTCCATATAATATAGTAGCAGATGGGTAGTAGACTTGTTGGGGCTATCACTTTGTGAGATAGGAAAATGTCTATCACTATGTTGTTTTGTACACCTGAAACTAAAAATAAAAAAAAATAAGTTAAGGATTCACATTATTATTTAATATAATTATATTAATATTAATATTAGATATTCATTTTAATGTTAATATGCATAATACAATATATTATATATTAATATAAATTATATACAAACACATAACTATGGCTGAGAATGTGGTTAGCTTTTTTTAATATACAGCATGCCAAAAAAATGTATGCTAGCAAAAAAATGTATGTCAATGAATGATACTAGCACTCATTTGATTAACGCCATCTTTTGCGTGAACATATTACACATTGCTACTATAATTCAATTCAACTTTGAAAAGTAATACATAGATAACGTCTCTTAAAATATGTATTTTTTGGTACCTCCAGTGTTTTATATATACTTGAAGAGAATATGATTCTCTAAATGTAGGGTAAAAGATCTTAAATATATTCATTAGAAAAAAATTTCACACACATACACACACACACACACACACACACACACACACACACACATACACTTATCCAGCAATATGCTTTTTATTTAAAAGGTAATCTGGCACAGCAATATTAATATAATTAAAATAATTAAAATAGCTCATTTCTTTGTGTTGACTACAGGTGTGATTTTAAAAATATGGTGAATGTTTAGATTTTATATATATATATATAAAAATATATATATATATATTTATATTTATATTTATATAAAACATTAAAAGACACAATTGCCATTAATCCCCCTCAAAATACCACCCTTTGCTTCGAAAACACTTATCCCATTGTTATTCCCATTTTCTGAAGCCTTGTTTGTTGGTGTTTTTTGTTGTGCCATCATGGCTGCCTAGATGTCCTGCATAATTTTGACTTTGGGGGAGAGCCAGAAGTTGAATGGTGCAAGATCTGGTGAATAAGGTGGATGAGGACAGATGGTAATGTTTTTGTTTGTTTGTTTGTTTGTTTGAAATCACTGTATTTCTTTTTTTTTTTTCTTTAAATTAAATTTATTGGGGTGACAATTGTTAGTAAAATTACATAGATTTCAGGTGTACAATTCTGTATTACATCATCTATAAATCCCATTGTGTGTTCATCACCCAGAGTCAGTTCTCCTTCCATCACCATATATTCGATCCCCCTTACCCTCATCTCCCACCCCCCACCCCCCGGGGTAATGCTTTTATTTGAAAGAAATTGCCATAAACCAGAAGCGCTGTGTGACACAGAGCATTGTCACGATGGAGGATGATTTAAGGCACACTTTCAAACACACCTCTGTCAACCGTAGCTCACACCAGACTGACTGCACTAAACAAGTTGGAACTTGTCACACACTGTTACTAAGGTTGGATATGCCGCTTTCCGTATTGAAGATCCCTGCATTTCCATTGGACGGCACTCAGCAGCAGCATTCACTGTATATTTTGATCATAACAGAAAGGCTCTGTGTCACACATCACTTCTTATACTGCAATTTCTGTCAAACAAAAACATTATGCTGTGTCTTCATCCATCTTATTCACCTGGATCTGTCACCGAGCGACTTCTGGCTCTTCTCCAAAGTCAAAATGATCACGAAAGTAACATTTCAAATCAATTCAGGACATGGACGCAGCCATGCCAGGACAGTGCAACCAAAGACACTCAAGAAATCTATGAAGCTGATGTAGATTAATATTGAATGTCAACTATAATTAAATATATATATATATATATATATATATATATATAATATATGTAAATATATATACATAATATATATGTGGTCATGGAATGTGAAGTATAGCATAGGGAATATAGTCAATGGTATAGCAACAGCTATACCATATATATGATGTCAGAGGGGTAGTAGACTGGGAAGGGTGTTATCACTTTGTGAGGGGTATAAATGTTTAATCACTATGTTGTTTTGTACACCTGAAACTAATAAAAAAAAACCTGAATAAATAATTGTTAACAATATAAAAAGACACTCACGAAAGAGGACTTTCAGAACTACTTCAGAAAGTGGCAAGAATGATGGGATAAGTGTATTGGAAGTGAGAAAGAATATTTTGAGGGGGATTAATGGCTACATGTCTTTTACTATACTAATTTTTCTTTTCAACTTAAACATTCATCGTATTGTTTGATCACACCTCGTATGTGTCAGACTTCACACTAAGTCCAGTAGCTAACGCATTAACTCAAGACAACCTTATGAGGCACATCCTAGAAGGACTGCGGGATGAAACTGAAAAAGTTCAAAATTGCAGTGTACATTTTCAGTACATCTCTCCCAGAAACCATTACAATAGGTACACAAAATATAAGAACCATGTCTGACTACATAAACATTTCTAAAACTTGCGCCCAAAATTTATAAACTGCATGCTTCCTTCAAGCATATCAGACACAATTAAAAAGACTTTGTAGACACAGACAATAGTATAGTGGTTACCAGAGGGTAAGGGGGGAGGAGGGTGGTAGATGAGGGTAAGGGGGATCAAATATATGGTGATGGAAGGAGAACTGACTCTGGGTGGTGAACACACAATGTAATATAAAGATGATGTATTACAGAATTGTACACCTTAAATCTATGTAACTTTGCTAATAATTGTCACCCCCAATAAACTCTAATTTAAAAAAAAGACCACATTAATCTCAAAAAATCTACCACAGAATCACTATTATACAGGCCATGTAGTGTAAACAAAATAAAATGAAATGCTTATCAATAAGTGAAAATTGGTTAGAAAAATCAACTACAACCTTTTGTTTGAATGATACGAAAATTATCTCTAAATAATCCATGGGTCAAAGTAATTATGCAAAAATTATAAAATATATAGATCCAAATGGCAGTAGAAATTGTTTATATAAAAGTACTTGAGCACTATATAAAAGAAAATACATAACCTTAAATGTATATATTTAAAAAAAGAAAACTGATGATGTAAATATTCAATTCAAGAAATTAGGAAAAAAGACTATAGTGAACCTAAAGAAAGCAGAAGAAAGGAAATAAAGATAAGAATATTGCTTATTTATATTATAAATATATTATAAATTTTATTTACATTTATATAATTTAATGTAATTTATTCACAAAAGTATATAGTTATTATTCATATAGTATATTATTCATAGTCACAAGTAATAGAGGATCAATAAAAACTATTTCTTTGAATAGAATCATTAAAAAGGTATGCCTTTTAAAGATTGATCAAGACTAAAGATAACGTGTGAAAGCAAGCAAATTAATAATGATTGATTATAGTGAAAATTCAATATCAATATTTTAAATCATACGAAAATACCGTGATTGACTTAATGCTTATGATGCAAAACATATATGAAAGGAGCACATTTTACTTAAATATTGAATGATTAATATTGATTCAAGGGAAAAAAACTGATTAGGCTTATTATCAGTAAGAAGACAAATTATTTTTACAACGAAACACCAGGTAGTTTGTCTGGTAGGTTTTAGGAACTCACCAAACATCAACAACTTCTAAGTAATGCAAGTTCTTCCAGATGATGAAAAAAGGGCACAGGCATTACGTGTAGGTAATTTGGTAGCTAACCTCCACAGTAGCCCAGTGTTCCTAATGTTCTGGTGTTTAGGTCTCTCCCATGCTGAATCATGGCTGGTCTATGACCAACCCACAAGTGTGGAAGTGTCACTACATGGCTTCCAAGGTAGCTCATAAAACACACTGCAGTTTCTGCCTTGGATTACTTCTTTTGGTGTGAGCCAAAAGCTGTTATGAGAATACTCAAGCAACCCTGAGAGAGGTCCTCATAGAGAGGTGCTGAAGCTTCCTGCCAACAGCGAGCACTACTTGCCAGACATGAGAGTTGACCCTCCAGCCCCATTCAAGACTTCAAATGACTGCAGCCCCAACTAATATCTTGATAGCAACCTTGTGAGAGACCTCAAGCCCAACTCTCCAGCCAATCTCTGATTTATAAACATTTTGAGAGATAAAAAGTTTCTTACCTTTCTAAACCACTTGGTTTTACTGAGTAACATACTCAGCAATGGACAACTAATTAATTAGTATATACTTGATACATAAGTTCATAAAGAACAAGGCATATAGGTCAATCTTACAAAAAAATGGGAAAGAATACTAAGTAGAATATCAGCACATCAAATCCAGAAATACATATTTATATGCATGTATATATATCAGTCATAAATAAAGTAAAAGCAGTCATAAATAAAGAGAATTTATTTTAGGAATGCAATTATAACTAACAATAGAAAAATCTTTCAGTATATTTCACTATATTCAGATAGATATGGAACAAAAACTTCAAATGCTACAAAAATGAATTATATAAAAACAAAATTATTAAAAAGCAAAAATATTTTAGCAATTTAGAAATACAAGCAGTCATCCTTAAATAACCCTCCACCACTCAGAAAAGCATCTCTCAAGACTCTAAAGTAAATGTATTTTCTGGTGGTGAAACATTAAAAGCATTTTTTCAAAGTAAGGTACAAGACAGTCACAGGGATGTAAAGTACAGCATAGGGAATATAGTCAATAACATTGTAATAACAATGTATGATGTCAGGTGGGTACCAGGTTATCGAGTGGATCACTTAATAAATTATATAAATGTCTAACCACTATGCTATACACGTGAAACTAATATATCGTATGTCAACTGTGACTGAAAAAAATCTTTTAAGTATTAAAAAAAACACACACAAAATAAGATACAAGAAAGCTAGATTTTCTATCACTTCTATTTTTGAACATTTTGTTTAAGAATAAAGCCTGTACAATAAAACCATAAAAATAAATAGAGGTATATGAAAATTTTTAAATAACATTGTCATTATTTATAGACACATGGAAAATGACATAAACATTCTCAGAGAACATATGACATGATTAAATTTAAGTATCAATTTGACCAAATAATATTCTAGATGTTTCCATAAAGCTAATTTTTGGAAGGGATTAACATTTAAATCAGTAGATTTTAGCAGGATATAGCAGATTACCCTCTATATTGTGAGTGGGCCTCATCCAATCAGTTGAAAACCTGAAGATAAAGACTGATTTCTCCTAACGAAGAGGGAATTCTGCCAGAAGACTGCCCCACCTTTGGAGTGGACATGCAACTGTTTCCTAAGTTTGCAAACTGTTGGCCTATCCTGCAGATTTTGGATTTTCTCTCTCACTGTCTCTGCCTCTGTCTGTTTCTATCTCTCTGTCTCTCGCTCTACACACACACACACACACACACACACACACACACACACACACACGTATACCAGGGTCCCAAAAAACTGTATACACATGACTTGCATTCAACTTTTGTTACTGGTATATATCGAGTATTATAATTTTTTTTTATTAAAGAATATTGGGGTGACAATTGTTAGTAAAGTTACATAGATTTCAGGTGTACAATTCTGTATTACATCATCTATAAATCCCATTGTGTGTTCACCACCCAGAGTCAGTTCTCCTTCCATCACCATATATTTGGTCCCCTTGATCATACCTCATAGAAAGTAGAGGTGCAAAGGAATACATGGCCCAGTTCAACTGCCAACTACCACCCTATGTTGTGGAAGCCTTCTTTCAATTGTCTGGGTCCTCCTGTATATTTTCATGTAATTTATATAATTATACAGTCCGGACCTTATAGCTGATAATTTAATTTTTTAAAGCAAGGTGTACAATATTTCTTTGCCCAACTACCCCATCAGCTAAACTCTAAGTACACTGTTGGGCACATAGTAGGTATTCAATATATATTGATAACATGTTTATTGAGAGAAGGAAACCTCAGCAGAGGCACATGTGGCCTCTCCAGTGATAATATCTATAAGGCTTTACTTTTAAATTTATTTAACTGAGTTGTATTTTTTTTTCTTTTTAGTCTCATAACCAGGTGATGAGATTTTTTCTTTAATTAAAGGTTATTGGGGGTGACAATTGTTAGTAAAGTCACATAGATTTCAGGTGTACAATTCTGTATTACATCATCTATAAATCCCATTGTGTGTTCACCACCCAGAGTCAGTTCTCCTTCTATCACCATATATTCGATCCCCTTTACCCTCATCTCCCACCCCCCACCCCCCTTTACCCTCTGGTAACCACTAAACTATTGTCTGTATCTATGAGTTTCTGTTTCTCATGTATATATTTCACTAGACACACACACACACACTCACACACACACACATCTTACTGGTTCTTTCTCTGGAGAATCCTAATACAACATACTATTAGACCTAAAAATTTTAAAATATTAAAGAACACAAGATCAAGTACACAAAATGATACTACTTTTATGTACCAGCAAAAATCCATTAGAAAATATAATTTCATTTATATGTGACACATATATGATTTCATTTCAACGGTGGTGAAAACTAAAAGGTATTTAGGAATAATTCTACAAAAGATATGGACAATCTTTATGCGAAAATGATTTTTTGAATGAATGGATCAAAATAAGTTATACCATGTTCATCATGTAATTGGAAGACTTAAGTTTCTAATCTATTATTTCTCCCCAAATTGGTTTATAATATCATGGATTCTGGTACACTAGGGAATTTAATAGACAGATTCTAAAAGTCATATGGAAATACAATGGGCCAAAACAAGTCAAGACATATGTAAAGAAGAAAAAAGGAAGACTTGTCAATGCTAGAATCAAGAATTATGTCAATACTACAATTATAAAAACAGCGAGCTATGTATGTGGTAATAAAGAAATAGGGCAATGGAATCAACCTACACATATGTAGAAAATTGATATAGGGTAGATGTGGCATTAAACTCAGTGCAGGAAAGAAAAAATATTCATAAAACGGTAATAGGAAAAATTATTTTTCATGTTAGCTTAAACCATTCCCAAAACATTCATTTCTTGATGAACTGAAGAGTTGTAAGAGTTGAGAGGAAAATATAAAGGAATGCATAGGGAAAGGTAAATCAAAAGATCAGCTATAAACTGGGAGAAGATATTAGCATAAAGAATTATAGTCTATTTAGTAATAGAATTATATTTTATATATTAATATATTCTACAGAATTATAGAACATACAAGTTCTGACAATTAAGTTCATAAACTTGTTACAATGATGTTGCTAACCTTTTTTGCTATCAGAGGGATTATTCATTATGAATTTGTAAGAATTGGATAAACAGTTAACCAAGTTTACTATTTGGAAGTGCTGAAAAGGCTGCATGAAAAAGTTAGACGACCTAAACTTTATGTCAACAATTCATGGCTCTTGTATCATAACAATGCACCAGCTCACACAGCACTGTCTGCAAGGGAGTTTTTAGCCAGTAAACAAATAACCCAATTGGAACACCCTCCCTACTCACCTGATCTGGCCCCCAATGACTTTTTTCTTTTGTTCGTTTTTGTTTGTTTGTTTGTTTTTTAAATTTATTGGGGTGATAATTGTGAGTAAAATTACATAGATTTCAGGTGTACAATTCTGTATTACAGCATCTATAAATCCCATTGTGTATTCACCACCCAGAGTGAGTTCTCCTTCCATCACCATATATTTGATCCCCCTTACCCTCATCTCCCACCCCCCGCCCCCCTTACCGTCTGGTAACCACTAAACTATTGTCTGTGCAATGACTTCTTTCTTTACCTGAAGAGAAAAGAAATATGGAAAGGAAGACATTTTGATGACATTGAAGACATCAAGGGTAATACAATGACAGCTCCGATGGCCATTCCAGAAAAATAATTCCAGAATTGCTTTGAAGAGTGGACTAGGCACTGGCTTCCATGCATAGCTTCCCAAGGGGAGTACTTTGAAGGTGACCCTAGTGATATTCAGCGATGAGGTATGTAGCACTTTTTCTAAGATGAGTTTGTGAACTTAATTGTCCGACCTTGTGTGTGTGTGTATGTGTGTGTATTTGTGTGCGTGTGTACATATGCATTAACATACATACATACATATATATATTCTAAAATATATATTCCAAAACATATTTATATTTTGTGTGTATATATATATATATATTTTTTTTTTCAAATATGTAAGACACAGTGGAACAACACAACTAGAAAAAAAATTAGATAAAGGACACAGACAGGTAATGAGCAAAAGCATAAGCTGGGACAGACAAGAAAAAAAAATTTCATCTTCACAAAGAAACATAGGAATGTAAGTTAAACCGAAACCAAGACTCAGTCCTCACTCTTCAGGTTGAAAAAAAGAAAGAATAAAATGAAGGAAGGGAAGAAGCGGGAGAAGGCGCAATGGTGGAGGGACAGAGGAGTGGGGAGCAAGGAAAAAAGGAAAAGGAAGAGGAGGAGGCAGGTGGAGGAAAGGAAACTACAAAGGAGGGCAGAAGGCTGGGAGGGCACGGGAGGAGGGACAGACAGGTTTCCCCCATCACTAACTCAAAGATCTTTTCATGAGCTTACTGGCCACACATACCTTCTTCGGAGAAATAGCTGTTTTAGTTGTTTGTCCATTTTTTCAGTGGTTATTTGTCCGATTAATACTGAGAAGTAAGAGTTTTTAATATATTCTAGATAAAAGTTTATTATCAGTATAGGATTTGCAAATATTTTCTCCCATCTTGTGTATTTTCTTTTTACTTTTTTGATGGTGTCCTTGCAAGCCAAAAGTTCACGAGTTTGATAAAATCCAGTTTATCATTTTATTTTGTCACTTGTGCTTTTGGTGTCAAATATATTGTGACCTATGATATTGTGACATAAGAAATACATATTTTTGCCTTGATACTTGGCTCCTCTTGGCACACACCTTTGCAAACCCTTATAATTTCCTAATTAGTAAGAGTTGTAGGAGTATCTTTTATTTTAAATTAGTTTTTCCCAGTTACTGGAATAACTAGAGTGATAAAGATGAAAGGAGTGTATTTGTTATTTGTAATAAGCCCCTTTCAACCACTCCTAAGTTTATATGAATGAGGTGACTTTTGGAAAGCCCCTAGATAACCACTGGGTGGGATGCTGTTCACCAGGGGAACAAAATTTGTGATTTGAGGGTTAGATATTTCAGCTTTCACCCCCCACCTTGAGGAATGGAAGAGGGGCCAGAGATTGAATTAATCCCCAATGGCTAATCATTCAATCAGTCATGCCTATGTAAGGAAGCCTCCAGAAGAATGCCAGAAGTATAGGTTCAGAGAATTTCCAGGTTGGTGAACAAGAACACATCCACGTGCTGGGAGGGTGACACAAGCCTAAAATTCTATGAGTACAGAAACTTCTCTTCTTGGGACCCTCCCAGACTCTACCCTTTGTATCACTTCATCTGGCTGTTCTCTTGTATCCCTTAATAAATATATCCTTTGTAATAAACTGGTAATCTAGTAAATAAACTCTTTCCCTGAGTTCTGTGAGCAATTCTAGCAAATGACCAAACCTGCAGCACGGGGCCTGGGAGCCTCCGACTGGCAGCCAAATTGGACAGAAGTTGTGATTAACAGGTGGACCCACCACTTGACTCTGAAGTGGGGGGCAATCTTGTGCGACTGAACCCTTAACCAATGGGGTCTACAGTGACTCCAGGCAGTTTAGTGTCCAAATTGAGTTAAATTGTAGAACATCCAGCTGGTAAGAGAGAATTTGTTGGTGTAGGAAATGTCCTGGGAAGTGTTGGGTGTGGGGAATGTGGTAAGTAGAGGGAGAAACTGAGTTTTTCTTTTACTTACTACCCAACGTCATGAAGATTTACTACTTTGTTTTCTTCTAGGAGTTTTATAATTTTAGCCACTACATAGAGGTTTATGATCCATTTTGACTTAATTTTTGTGTATGGTGTTAAAAGTGGTTCTAACATCATTATTTGCATGTGTATATCCAGTTGTCCCAGCCCCCTTTATTGTAAAAATTATTCTTCCCTTCAGTCTTGGCAATCCAAGTCAAAAATCAATTGACTATAAATGTGAGGATTCATTTCTAGACTCAATTCTCTCCCGTTGATCTATTATCTATCCTTAAGCCATAACTGCATTTTCTTTATTATTGTAGCTTTGTAGTAAGTTTTGAAATTGGGAAGTGGTCTCCAACTTTGTTAATTTTAAAGATTGTTTTAGCTCTTCTGGGCCCCCTATATTTCTGTATAAACTTTATCACCATCTTATCCAATTCAGAAAAGAAATCTGCTGGGATTTTGATAAGAATTATGTTGAATCTGTTGATCAATTTAGGACATATTGCCTTCTTCGTAATATTAAGTCTCCAAATACATGAACACTAAATATCTTTATTATTTTTTTAGGTTTTATTTTATTTGTTTCAACAATGTTTTGTAGTTGTCACAGAAAAGTTTTGGATTCCTTTTAAATTTTTGTTCCTAAGTGTTTAATTATTTTTATGCTATTTTGTATGGAATAGTTTTCTTAACCTCATTTTTGAATTGTTCATAAATAGCATATATTGATTTATCCCACTAAGTCTTGCTTAGTTCTTTTAGTAGTTTTTAGTCAGTCTCTTAGGATTTTCTTTATACAAGAACATATTATCTTTAGATAGCACTCATTCTACTTATTCCTTTCTAATCTGAATGTTTGTATTTGTTTTTCTTGACAACATTCCTTAGATATAACCCACAGTACAATGTTGAACAGAAGTGGTGAGAATGGACAGTCTGACCTTGTTCTTGATTTAGAGGAAAAAAACCTTTAACCTTTCACCAATAAGTATGATATAAATTGTAGGTTTTGGTAGATGTCATATCAAATTGAGGAAAGTCCTTTCTATTCTAATTTGAGTTTGTTTTTGTTTTTGTTTTTTAAATCAAAAAGCGGTGTTGGATTTTGTCAAATATTTTCTGTGTCAATGAGACAATCATTCAGTTTTTGCTTATTATTCTATGAATGTCATGGATTGCATTAATTGATTTGCAGATGTTAAACAAACTTTACATTCTTGGTTATTGAGTATTATTTTTATATATCCCTGCATTTGATTTGTTTGTATTTTGGTGAGGATTTTTGAATCTACATTCTAAGAGATATTGTTCTGTAGTTCCTTTTCACATGATGTCTTTGTCCGATTTTGGTATCAGAGTAATAATGGCATCACAGAGTGAGTTGGAAAGTATTCCCTGATTTTCTATTTTTTGGGAAAAGTTCATGAAAAATTGATGTTCCTTTTTAAAAAATGTTTCATAGGATTCACCAGTGAAGCCCTCTGGGCCTGCCTGGACTTTTCTGTGTAGATTGCTTTTTTATTACTATTACATTTATTTACTTATTATAGGTTTATTCAGATTTTCAATTTCTTCTGAAGTGAATGTTAGCAGTGTGTGTCTTTCTAAGAATTTCCCCATTTAATCTAATTTATCTAATTTGTAGGCATACAGTTGTTCGTTATATTCCCTTATTCTCCTTTTTATGACTGTAAGGTCAGTAATGATCTCCCTCTTCATTTCTGATTTTAATACTCTTTAAGAGCCCTGTCTCTTTTTCTCTTGATCAGTCTAGCTAAAGATTTGTCAATCTTACTGATATTTTTAAAGAACTAACTGCTAATTCCTGCTTTAGAAATATTTTTGACACAGACATCCATTTGATATTTTTTTAATACTAGAACTGAGAAAAGTCCTAAAGACATGCTTGTAGAAAATATTAAGTCTTCCAGAATGATAATATGAATTTTCTTCCACTCTGTCTATACACCCGAAAGAGATAGAGCCAGTTCCTAGTATAATCAAATAAGAGGAACGCTAATTCTGTTTCTTTCCATAATTCTAAGAAAATTTCCAACTCAGACAAATAAATTGCATTCAATATGAGCATTTAGGAAAGCAATGAGTTTATAATTTGAAACCCCTTTTTAAAGAGAAGGAACTGGGGCAAATAGTAACTTTCTTTTATCTCTAGCTTTCTCTTTCCTGTGTTTAAAATAGATGCTGATATCTCTCTCACTTAAGACCCAGTCTGTCCTCTGAGATCTGGACTCAGTAATTCAAAGAATATTTATTGTGTGGTATTAGTACCATACAGTATTGAACATGCTTGTTATACAGGACAGATAATATCCCTGCCCTCAAAGCAATTACGTTGTATACTGAATCAAACTTCCAACTTTGGAAAGTCCACTTAGATGCTTCTAAGGCATTTCAAAATTAACATGTCCCAAACGTTACTTTTGATTTCTCTCTCCAAACCTATTATCTCCCCCAACTCCACCCCTGTTGCCCTGAACCAAGTCAACAAATAGCCGCACCACCAGTCACCAAATTCAAGCCCCAAACCTTAGAAGCTGTTCTTGGTTACTCCCTTTACTTCACGACCATCAGAAAATCTTTTTGCGTTTTACTCACATTTATATCCAGAATATGTCTATTTTTCTGCACCTTCATTAGTCCGAATCATCACCATCTCTGACCTCTTAGCTCTTGGCCCTCCTTCCTTTTTTCCCCCACCGACCATTCTCTACCCAGAATCCAGAATGATCTCTGGTAAATATAAATAAGAATATGTCACTCCTTAGCCCCTCATAAAGCCTTTTTATGTCTTTTGACTGTATGTTAAATTAAATATAAAGTCTTTTATATGGACTTGGTTGCTCAGGCCTTGTTTGCCCCTCCAGCTTCCTCACGAGGCACACTCTGCCTTACTCAACATGAGCTTTGCTTACTACCCTCCTAGTATGCAGTGAGCATTTGTTCAGGGGATGAATGAAGAACTGAACCTTAACAATTCTCAGTAATGGTTTTGGAAAACTTCTCTGTGATCCAGTTACAACATTGGAATCATCTCCTTATTAGATTTTCTGAACTGTATACCCTGAACATAACAAAACTAACAGCAGAAAATAAATATGAATTCAGAATAATTCCAGAACTGAACTATTCTCAACATCAGAAGATGTGGTTTCAATGAAGGTTCTACTTTCCTACCCTAAAGTACTAGAACAGTACATCAAGGCAAAAGCACTTCATAGATTAAACTTTCTCTTGGTTCCAGAAACATGTTAGAGCAAAAATTCCCCAATTCCCTCTAGAAATAAAGTCTGATTTCCACAGGTGGAAGGGGAAAAAGAGGAGAGTCGTCTTTGAAGCAATTTATTGTCCATCTCCCACTATCATTTAATAGTTAAATGCTTTTTCTTCCTAGCATTTAGATTTGACTTAGCATTAAAGGTGGAAAAATAAGAACCATAACTTCTTTCTTCAAATGGTCATAACTGCTTGATAGAAGGTCTTTAACAACCACCCACTCTAACAAGCTACTGTTGTTTTCATGTTTTGGAATGGCTTAATCCTGTACATGATGACATCTTCAAACAGCAAGTGCATTAAGCTGTGACAGCTTTCCACTCACCTAAGCAATTGCATTAGGAAAACACCATTAGCGGCTCCCTCTCCTCATCTGTTCTCCCCTCCTCCTCCCCACCAGTAAAAGCTGTGTTCAATACTACTATTAAATTACACTTAGAAATGCACTCCTCGAAAAGAAATCAGTGCACATGTGTTTTAATACTTGTCACAGATAGATCAAATGACCAATCTAAGATATGTTATTCCACCAAAGCTTTACATTTTAAACTAGCTTCTTTTGGTGGCACATTTATGAGCTCACATCCAAACTAAGAAAAGGAAAGCAATTCTTTGGGGGGGGGCGGTTTGTGGAAGAGAATAAGAATGACTCTTACTATGATTCTAAGCACTTTTTCTGCATTTAAATAGTACTTAATGATGAATACAGAACAATCTGGTGCGATGGGATAAAAATGGTGATAAACGGTAGCAGGGAGCCAATGCCCTAAAGCCCAAACTTGCTATCGATTCAACGTGTAACACTCATTCCTTTACTAATAAATTTGAATATGCTTCCTATTCTGATCATTCCCCCTTGTTTAGTTATGAGCCCCTTTTTACCAGAAGACAACACAGTACAGTTCTTAGGGCACTAGAGCAACTGGCAGTGAATGACTCGATAACCTGTAAATGTATCATTTTAGGCAGGTTACTTAATCTCTCCATGCTGCAATGTCTTTACTAAGAAGTAGCAGCAATAAAAGTACCTAACTTAGAGAGTTGTTGTAAGGATTAAAAGATTGTAATAAGTAAAGCATTCAAAGTAATGTAAGCCGTGCTAACTAGTACTATTTAGTATTTTTATTAAGAAGAAAAATTACTCTTCCTGGTAGGAATACATGATACAGATTACTACATAGTTGATATCCACCGGTAGCCATAATGGGGTAACTGTATTAGACTAGCCTTATGGCCGTGAACAGCTATGAAATACATGACACAGCTGCTTTCAGACAATGAACAACAGACAGCATAAGACTGTAATTGCTGAAAAAAGGTTAAGTCCCATAGTTGCCCAGGTTTCTATCTCAAGACAATTTCCCAACCACATTGTAGGAAGTTGATGTCACAGCAGAGCATTGTGTTCCTGGTGAGCTGAGGTAGCGGAGATCACAGTTCAGGGCAGCTGGGGATGCTGGGGTCCACATGTGGAAAATTGGAGAGGAAGAAATTATACAAAACAGGAGGCTCAGAAGTCTCTCAAGGAGTCCCCTACAAGTCTGTGACTGAGGGAATCCAACACTGGGCAGAACAGCCAGAGGTTTGTCAGATGGCAGCTACGATGAAATTAAGAACAGAACATAGGTACCACAGGCACTGTGGCAGGTGGGGGGAGGAAGTTTGCCCAGAGATTTTGAAGTTTGGACCCTGCCAGAATGATTAGCACTACTCCTTACCCAGCTGAGATACCAAAAAGGTGGCCCTTAGGAGTAAGTAACAAATGTAGAGCAAGAACTACCATAGGTCATTTCAGCAAAACCTAAAAAGAAGGCCTAACAAGATCCAAACTGGATACAGAGTTTGGAGGCTGAGTCTCCGAGTAAGTTAGAGCATAGTAATCTGCCAATGATTGAACTGCCTGCTAAAACAAAAATCAATAGACCTCAGATTAAGTAACAGAATCTAGATAACCAATAATTTATTGTTCATAATTCCAATATTCAATCAAAAATCAAGAGTCATAAAAAGAAGGAGAAAAATGTGATCTATACTTAAGAATATAAGCAACCAATAGAAACTGAACCCAAGATACCTAAATGTTGGGCTTAATGGATATACTTAAAGGAGCTATAAATAAATTCAACAAATTCAGCAAAAATGTATTCACAAAATTATAGAAAATGTAGTAAGTGAGTAAGCAGATAGGGAATCTTAACATAGAAATGGAAACTATTATTTTTAAAAAAGAAGAATCAAATGGAAACCATAGAACTAAAAAAATATACCACTGAAATGAAAAATTCATTGGATGGACTCAGCAGATTCAAGATGACATTTTAAAAAGTCAGTGAGTTAACAAATAAATACATTTATCTAATTTATTTTATAAAAGTCATCTAATAAATAAATGTGATAAATAGAAGTTATAGAATTTTTGTAGCGGAAGGAAAAAAAGATTTAGTAAAGGTGAATAGAGCCTCTGGGACACACAGAACACTTTCAAATAGGCTAATTTATGTGTAATTGGTGCTCCAATTAAAAAGAGAGAGAGAGAGAGAAAGAGAGAGAGAGAGAGAAAGAGACAGAGAGAGAGAGAGAGAGAGAGAGAGAGAGAGAGAGAGAGAGACTGATTATAAGCAGACAAATATTTGACAAATATTTGAAGATATATTTCACAATTCTCTGACTTCTCAACAAAACAATGGAGTATGGAAGTCAATGGAGCAACCTCTTTAAATTGCTAAAATGAAAGGAAAACGTCAACAGAGAATTCCATGACTAGTGAAAATTTCCCAAACAAGAGTGAAATAAAGACCTTTTCCTATAAAACAAAGCTTTGAAAAATAGTTTTCAGCAGATTTGCACCAAAAGAAAAAAGATATTTTTTAATTCAAAGAAAAATGATACCAGATAAAAACTGACATCTATAGCTAGGAATGAAGAGCATCAGAAAAAGTAAACACAAATTACTAAGTTTATTTCTCATAATTTATTTAATAACTTCAGGTTGTTTAACACAAAATAATAACAGTATAATGTCAAATCCAAAATATGTAGAAGTAAAAGATCTAACAATCACACAGAAAACAGGACAGGTAAATGAATTGGACAGTGAGAAGTTAGAATCAGGAAGTGTTAGGTGTGAAGTGTAAAAAAACTAAGGATGCATATTATTAATCATAGAGAAACCACCAAAAATAATAATAATGCAAAGAGTTATGGCTAAAAAATTAATAGAAAAAACTAATCTGGAACTCTGAAAATACTGGATTAATGTAAAAGAAAGCTAGTAAAGGAAAATCAGAGAAAAATATACAAATGAAAACCAAGTAGAATTATAGTAGACTTAAATCAAACCAAAACAATAATTACAGGAAATGTAAATGGATTTAAAATTCTAATTTGAAAGCAGATGTTATCAAAGTGAATAAAGAAGCAAATCCCAACTATAAGCTATCTACAAATGATGTATTTTAAATATAACGATATAGACAAGTTGAAAGTAAAAAGGAAGAAGACATACCATGGAATAACAGTAAGTATAAGAAAGCTGATGTTTCTGTATTAATTTCAGACAAATAGATATCAGGAAAAAGTATATTACAAGAGGTAATGAGAAATATTACAAAATAAAAAGAGCAGTTTACGTAGAGGGCACACCTATTGTAAAACTGTGTTCATCCAATTTTGAGTATCAAAATCCATGAAACAAAAACTGACAAAATTGAAGGAAGAAATAGATAAATTTACAAGTAAAATTAGATTTTTAAAATTTCATTCACTCAGTAATTGCTAGGAAAAAATAGGCAAAAAATGAAGAAGGAAATGGAATATCTAAACAATGTTACCAAGAAACTTGATCAAACTGACATTTCAAAACATTACAAGTGACAATGACAGAATACACATACACATTCTTTTCAAATATATGTGGAATGTTTACCAAAATAAACCATATCCTTGCACATGAAATAAGCCTGAATAAATTTCAAAGCCTGATTTGGGAATTACATTATTTTATTATTTATTTATTTTTTTAAATAACCCATGGGTCAAAGAAAAAATCCTGGAAAAATTACAAAATACTTTCAACTGAATAATAAATATGATATGTAAAAATTGGAGGGATGAAGCTAAAAATTCTCACAGGGAAATTTATAGCTTTGAAATGCCTGTATTAGAAGATAAGACAAAGTCAATAATCTATGTTCCCCCCTCAAGAAGGTAGAAGAAGAACAATCTTAAACCTAATTATAAAGACATAAGAAATAATAAATGTAAGAGCAAAAGTCAATGAACTAGGACAGAAACAATACAGAAAATTAAACCAAAATGTGGTTATATAAAAAGATTATAAAAGGTTTCCAGTCAAGATGGTGTAGGTAAACATTATACTTGCCTCCTCTCGTGACCACGAAAAAATTACAACTAAACTACACAATAAGCATCATTGAGAATTGCCAGAAGTCTAGCTGAACCAAAGTCCTACAACTAAGGACATACAGAAGAAGCCACATCGAGACTGGTAGGAGGGGCAGAGATGTAGAACAGGCTGGTCCCACATCTGCCTGTGACCATTAAAAATAAGGGGGGATATCTCACCTGTGGAGGTCCCCTTGGAGGAGCAGGGGGTGGGAGATCCTAGCCCCACACCAGACTCCCCAGGTCAGGGTTTCATTGCTGGGGAGAGAAGTCCCCACAACTTCTGGTTGTGGAAACCAGTGGAGATTGTGGCTGAGTGAGACAAAGGGCAGCTGTACTCCTAGGCGATCCTCTTAAAGGGCTACCACAAGCACTTATTCACTGCTGGACTCACTTGCTCTGACATGCAGTGCTGGGGCAGCAGCTTAAAAGGTGCCAGGGACATATGGGGAGTAACTGAGTTTTCTAGCTTCAGGGCAAGTACTGGAGGGGCAACCTTCTCTCAGACAGAAATGCTGGCTGAATTCATTGTTTCTTTGTTGAGTCCTACCTCCTCCCAGCACAGACTCAGGTGGCCACTATATCTGCCTCTCCATCAAACTAGCTCCCACAGTTGATCTGCCCCACTCTGTGGTGATTCCCTAAGACCCACCCCACCAAATATTTGGGCACTCCCAAGCTGCTTCCAGTGGCTTTTCCATACAAAAGTCCTGTTTTGACTCATGCTATGGACTTTCCTGAAATCTCTTATAGGTTCACAATACCCAAACAAGCATCATCTGGCTTCGGCATGTCCCATACCTCTGGCTGATCAGCTCCAAGCCCAGCATTGACACCAGCTGGTCTCAGTTCACAGTTTGGCGTCTTGAGGCACATCCAAGCCCAGCACAGAGGGAAGCCATCTGTGGACTGCTCTGTGGCTCATGCCAGGTGGACCCAGGTATGGCACAGGCAACAGCTGAATTTGGCCCATGACGTGACCCCTCGCAAGAGGCCCCAGGGGTGGCATGCCCAGTGGCCAGTTTTGGACAGAGTCAGAGCGTTACCTGGCCACCCAAGTATGACACACTCAAAGGGCAGATTTGGCAGGCACCAGAACTTGCTAAAGCAAATCCTGCTCTGTGGGGTCAGTTCCTATATAACAGCTCCTCTACTGTAGTCATATCCAGTCCTCACAACCAATCAACCCACAGGCCAATCCCTCCCACTGATGTGCAAACAGCAACCAAGACTCAATTACAACAGGAGGTCAAACACATCTCACACAAGGGACACACCTGGAGCACCCAGCACATGTGACCAGGGAGGCTGTGCCACTGGGCCCCAGAGAACACCTACTACATAAGGTCACCCTACTAAGACCGGGAGACATAGCAGCCCTACCTTACACTAGAAACAAACACCGGAGGCAGCTAAAATGGGGAGACAAGGAAACATGTCCCAAATAAAAGAACAGAAAAAATCTCCAGAAAAAGAAAAAAAAAAAAGAGGGAAAAAAAAAAAAAAAAAAAAAAGGAGACAAGCAACCTACCAGATGCAGAATTCAAGCAACTGTTTATAAGTCTGCTCAATGATCTCAGGAAGAGCTTCAACAAAGAGATAGAAAACATAAAAACGGAGATAGAAAACATAAAACAGAACCAGTCAGAAATAAAGAATACAATAACTGAAATGAGGACTACATTAGAAAAAAATCAAAGTAAATTAGATGAAGCAAAGGATTGAATCAGCAATTTAGAAGATAAGGTAGCAGAAAACACCTAATCAGAACAAGCAAAAAGAAAAAAAAATCCAAAAAAATGAAGATAGCTTAAGGGACCTCTGGGACGTCAATCTTATCAACATTCACATCATAGGGGTACCAGAAGGAGAAGAGAGAGAGCAAGGAATTGAAAACCTATTTGAAGAAATAACAACAGAAAACTTTCCTGGTCTGCCAAAGGAAATAAACATACAAGCTCAGGAAGTGCAGAAATTCTCAAACAAGATGAACCCAAACAGTTCCACACCAAGACACATCATAATTACAATGCCAAAGGTTAAAGACGAAAAAGGAATCAAAAGCAGCCAGAGAAAAACAGTTAGTTACCTACAAGGGAGCTCACATAAAACTATCAGCTGATTTCTCAACAGAAACCCTGCAGGCCATAAGGGATTGGTAGGAAATATTCAAAGTGATGAAAAGCAAGGACATACAACCAAGATTACTCTACTCAACAAAGCTATCATTTAGAATTTAAAGACAGATAAAGAGTTTCACAGACAAGAAAATGCTAAAGGAGTTCATCACCACCAAACGAGTCTTACAAGGAATGTTAGAGGGACTTCTTTAAGATGAAAAAAAAATAAAAATATGAATAAAATGGCAATAAATCAATCAACAATTATTTTAAATATAAATGAATTAAATACTCCAATCAAATGATAGGGTAGCTGTATATATATTAAATTACAGTTGGCATTCAATATTATGTAGCCTCGGGTGTACACTGCAGTGCTCAGGCATCTACACCATCCATGAAGTGGTTTCCCTAATAAGACAACTGTCCATCGAATCTTTGCAACATTATTGATTAGATTTCCCAAACTGTCTTTTGTATCCCTGTGGCAACCATGTGGTTACCAATTTGTGCTTTCTATATAGTCAGTCACAGGATGTGGAGTACAGCATAGGGAATAGAGTCGATGGAATTGTAACAGCTATACGATGTCAGAGGGGTAGTAGATTGGGAAACAGGGTTTATCACTTTGTGAGGGGTGTAAATATCTAACTATTACATTGTTTCATAGACCTGGAACTAATTAAAAAAAAAAAAAAAAGATAGGGTGGCTGAATGGTAAAGAAAACAAGACCCTATAAGAGACTCACTTCAGATCGAAAGACACACAGACTGAGGGTAAATGACAGAAAAAGATAGTTCATGAAAATTGAAAGAACAACAACAAAAAAGCTGGAGTAGGTATACTTATACCAGACAAAATAGACTTGAAAACAAAGTCTATCACAAGAGACAAAGAAGGATCCTGTTCTTCCCACTTCTGGGTATTTATCCAAAGAAACCCAAAATGCTATTTTGAGGGGACATATGCACCACGTGTTCATTGAAGCATTGTTTACAATGGCCAAAATTTGGAGGCAACCTGTGTGCCTTGAAAAAAACACATTTTATAAAAAATCTGAAAACCCTATGTCAATTAAAGGGTTAGAATTCACAAATTTTTTAAAAATTATCTTCCCACAAAGAAAACTCCGGGCTTATTTTCACTGGTAAATTCTACCATTGATTCAAGAAAGAGCTAACACTAGTCGTGCACAAACTCTTTCAGAAAATAGAGAAAAAGGGAATGCTTCCCAACTCATTTGTGAAATCAGCAAAATTTCTGATTCTTAAACTTTATGAAGCGATTACAAAAAATTACCTATTACATGAATAGATGTGGATTGTTCATTCATTCATTTCAGATATTTTTAATGATTTTTATGCCAGCAATATATCAGATTGTACCATATTAATTACTGTATCATACAGCTGTAGGTTCAAAATATTGCCAAATAGCAGTCATTTCATTTGATTCAATTTTATATTAGGTGCTGAGAATTCAGTAATGAACCAAATATAGTTCTCTACCTATGGAGGTTCACAATTTAGAGAAGGTAGACAGACATCTACACAGATGATTATAAGAAATGCGATAAATGCCACCACTATAAGAGGACGAGGCACTGTAGTGTCACCATGAGAGCATGGATGAGACATCTCTACCTGCTCTGTCTTGATGCGAAAGCTGAGTAGGAGTTCAGCAGGCAAACCAAGGGGAAATGCGTTCCTGGCAGGGGAAACAGAATGTGCAAAGGCACAGAACTACAGGAAAGCACAGCAGGCCAAGGCAATCTGAAAAGATTGACACATCTGAAAATAGAAATGTACAGTGGAGATGACCAAGAACAGTGACAGGGTCATGGCACATGCGGTGAAGGCTGGAGGATGGATCCTCAAGGTTGCTACATGTTTTCCCAAAGATATTCGATGATAAGTTTGTGATCCTGTCTTCTGACTGGGGTCTAACCCAAGCAATAATGTATCCACTTCATTAGTTAGTGAGAACCAAACAGGACCGTGCATGAGCATATTTGTCTTATTTCCTTACCTTATTTTCTTCTTCAAATACTGGCTGTTGACTAATGACTGAAACAAATATGAAGCAATTTGGGATTGCACAGAATTTCTCTTGGCAAAGTACATGGAAACACAGAGCTGAGAAAAATTCTCCTAACACACCACTGATTATCCTATGAATAGGCTTTCCAGCCTGTTTTGAGAAGGTCTCTTAGTGATAACCAGGGCCTCTGCCTAAGCCACAATCCTGATCTGCACAAAGCACAAACTTTCAGTTATGAATATAACTCAGATGTCAAAACCTTGTTATTTTAAAAGGCAAGGAGAAAAGTTCTGCTTGCGTCATGTGCCGCCCCCCCGCCCCCAAACCGGTAGCCTCTGGAAAGCCGCACTAAAAGAAGCTGTCTAGGGAGCTTAAAGAAGTGCCTCTCACCCGTGTGTTTTTTTTTTTTTTTTTTTTTAGGCTTTCCAATACAATTATTTTTATTTTATTTTTTAAAGGTTAGAATTCAAACATGAATTGCATTTGAATATCCTTTTCCATAATATAAAATTATCAGTGCTTTGAATCTCTAAGAAGGAAGCAGTTTAATTGTATGATGAATTATTTTATATGTGATCTGAACTAATCAGAAACAGTTTTGGAAACATGGAGGAAAAACAGAGGGTCACCCGTGTGTTTTAAAAGGAAAAACAGAAGCAGCAAAAAAATGAATCTGAAAATAACTTTAGTCAATAACACTAACCATCTTCCTTCTTAAACCATTCACTGAAGTTAAGCAGCAGCAAAAATGACTAATTTTCCTTGTTCACTGGGATTGTGGTGTTGACAGTAAAACAGCCAAATGAGGTGGGAAGACAAAGGGAAGCAGTGAGCAGAAATGTGAGGGGACCGATGTTCACAATGCTCCCCTCCCCAATCTCATGATCAAGGACTGACTTAGGAACCTCAGATGGACAAAGCAGCAACCTTCACTAATTAACATTTGTAGTATATTCACTACGTGCCAGGCACTGAGCTGCATGCTTTACCAGGATTGTTTCTTTTCAGTTCACATGGCCTTATGGAACTTTCTTTTTATGCTCCTTGTTACAGATTGTAAATCTTAACAACGTTTTTAATATTATGTTTCTAAATGTTCCCTCGGGTTAATAAGAGACTAGAGTATCCAATAAGCATAATACACTGGTAGCCCATTTATTTAAAATGTCATCTTAAAAAATAAAAACTTTAGTTGAAAAAATACCACCTCTGAGTATCTATTTATGATTTATAGTTAAATTCTATGAGAATGGGTGTCATGCGGGGCGGCCTGCGGGGTCTCTGCTCCCACTCCCCACATAAGAACGCAGGATGTGGCTAGGCCAAAAAGAAACACCCACGGAGCCATAGGTAGGGGTGTCATACCACTATAGTCTCACTGGAGGCTGCGACCTGCTGTCCCCTTTGCTGCCAACCGACCGACTCCCCAACTCCCCAGTGCAGCCGCAGCAGTTATATCAGTGGCCAATTGGCTAGCTGGCCAGAGCTGACAGCCAACTAGCCACAGCCGACGGCCATCTACTACCCAAGCCAGCACCTTTCCACGTGAGGCCGAGAGCCTGGAAACTGCTCTCCGGGGCTTTGTCCCCACAATGGATCTCTGAATAGTGCTTATTCATCCCAACTTAATGCACACTGGTTCTGAATTGGACTAGCCAATAAGCCAGGTCTAAAATGCTGAGGTTTTTCACCTGTGGGAACAGGGTACAGAGACTTCTCTCTCCATTTTCTCAAATGGGCTTCCAAAGGCCACCTTTTGTGAAGTCTGCCAGACCTGGGTAAAGTGAAATCAAGAAATCATGAATGTATAACCACAGATCAGACCTCAGGTAAAGTTTTGCCTTTGGAATCCTTCTGTTACCGTGTTTCCCTGAAAATAAGACTGGGTCTTATATTAACTTTTACTCCAAAAGACGCATTAGGGCTTATATTCGGGGGATGCCATCCTGAAAAACCATGCTAGGGCTTATTTTCCGGTTAGGTCTTATTTTCGGGGAAACAAGGTAAGAATTCAGCATTCCTACTCCCAGGTAAACATTGCCTACCTGGATACAAGTGTGGAAGGGAAGGGCTCTAGTGATGGAGCTGTCCAAGCACCAGCATGTCTAGAGCCCGATCTGAATAAAACACCAAAGAGCATGTTGAACATGGAATGTGGTGGCTATACCGTCAGAATGTCTGCTCTTGATTCCTCAAATGCATAGCATCTGATGGTGGAGGTGGGAGAGGGTCACTTGTTACCCATCGTATAGGCTGACTCTTTATAGAGCTAATTTTCCATCTCAAGTCAGGCCAACTCCTTAACCTCAGTTGGATGAATTTCCTTTTTGTATGTATAGATCTTCAGGGGGAGAAAAGGCCGCACACCTGGAAATTCATTCCAGCATTTAACAGTATTCAGAGTACCTCCTGGAAACTCAACTTCACTGTCAGTATGAGGGGATTCTAAAGGGCACAGTCTTAGGTACCCACCAGAGTTGTGCACTAACTACCTCCAAATCTTTGAACAAGGTCTATAATCTCATAAGAACCCTGGAAACATTAATTAGCCAATCAAACTGCTCCCAGATGCAATCTAAACTCACTTCCTATCTTGTTTGGGAAATGGAGAATGTAGTCATTATTCTCACTAATAAAATCTTGCCCAGACATAAAGATTATTATTAATTTTTTTATTTCTTCTGTTTTCAACACCAGCTTTTTTTCTTTTTTTCTTTTTTCACCTTTCCTTAGACATGCTGCTCATAGTTCATAGAATTGCAGGTTCAGGAGGGACTTGACAATATAATCCAATCAATAATTATTTCCAGGACTGATGGAGACCTCCTCAGATTCTCTCCATCGGGTGCCATCCCATCCACATGCAATTTTGTAGAAGAGCCTGATTAGTCCCCAGAAAAGTGAGAGGGAGGAAAACAGGGTGGTTGTTTTGGTTTAAAGATCTACCCTGGACATGTCAACATCCCTTTCTTTCTCTTACGGTTTTCTGTTTTTTCTTACATGTCTATATTTACAGCTTTGTTAGGTATCAGGATGAGGACAGAAACAGATCCTTTGCAGTCTAATTAGAGCTCCACATGTTAATGAACTCCCACCACTTGACTGCCTTAGGGTGCCAGCATCCCTACAGGAAATTAATAAGAGCTTTAATCACTCAGAGACTGGAAAGGTCAGTGCCCACTAAAGGTTCAAATGCAGAGACTGCAGCACAATCACACTATTTTATGAGCATAACAATAATAACACATGTTTTTAAAAGTTTAACACTCCATTAACAGGGATCAACCTGATCATAGGACTAAAGGAACATAAGCACAGAACCGTTAATTGCTTATGCTCATACATAAGCATAGATGCAGCAATTCTGCCACCTCTTCTACATCTTCATTCATTTTTCCAACTTAGATGCAGTGGCTTGCAGCAAAAAGCACCTGTACCAGAATGGATGCCCTGAATTTTAGCCTAAGATTTATCGTTGTTATCTGTGCATCAGCTTCACCAATGGCCCTTTTAATCCAACCTTAGGGATTCAAAATCTTAAGCAGTGAAGAGGGGTGGGAAGAAGCATATTTGGATTTAGGCTATTCCCTTGAGCAGCCAGGATTGAAGAGCACTGATCTAGCCCCTCCTCCAGCAGCCTAGCAGGACAATCCTTACACCGGGCATTGCAAATTGCAGATCAGTTTCCTCAGTTCTACTACCTGTGTGTGAAGGGTTAACCTGAAAAACAGGAGGCAATAAATGGTAGGAATAGGCATAATATAATCTGTAGCCCTAAATGTTCCTGATCCATACTATAGCAGAAAGAAAATCCAATCAAAGAAATAGCATTTTGTTGGCACTCAGAAAATTAACATTATAGAAACCAAGAAAGAAGGAAGTTTTAAAGTCAAATTCTGCAAAGAGAATATGAACTGAAAGCTAAGGAAAGACTATTAGCGATAGCAATTAGAAGGTTATTGGAAATGTTTTACAGTATAGTTTGAATAGTGTGATAAGTAGAAAACCAGATGGTCTTCTCCCTTTTCTCTGCTTATTAAAAATGGATCCAAGATTTAGGACTCAACTGATATTCCACTTCCAGCTAAATTTAATTGCTCACTCCTCAGAACCACAATGGTCTTGACTCTTATCACTAATTCATTTCCTACTCTGTTATTACAAATATGGTGTTATTAGCTACATTCTGGTGTGTATCTCTCTCATTAACTTAAATTTTCCTTGTGGGCAGTAGTCTATTTTCACTAGTACTTTTCCATATTTCCCTAGCACTTACATAGTATCTGTATATAGTATGCGCTCCAAAACTGTTTTTTGAAAACTAGATAGATTAGATCTTTATGGAAATCCTATAATTAGAGTTTTGCCCATCTATGATTTAGTAAATGAGACCTCCCTGAAAATACTAAGTTGTTCTATGTAAGACGTAAACTCTCAAGTTAATTTAAAATAAAGCTTTTTGACTATGAATACAATATTCCCTTTTAACTTGTATTCGTTATCTTTTCTACAATTTGAATGTTTCAAATTTAATTTCTGTGAATTTGGTACAAGTTTCTCATTAGATAACTTTACATTTTGATGATGCCTTAAGGAAATATTGTTTCTGACTTTATGTAGCTCAAAGACCATGTCTACTCCATATTACTTTAACTTTGTTAAACCTATAGCTTACCTAGAAATACTATTTGAATTACAATTCAGTAGCATTTCTGAAATCCACTTTTAAAGTGGTAATTAGAACTCTGAACATATTTTCCCATAGAAAGAATATTAAGAGATTTGATTAACTTACCAGGTGAACTTACAAAAGCCCATTTAACTCCACAGAATTATCAGTACAATGATAGACACTAACCACCTATCATAACCATTTTATTGTACAATATACACCAAAACTTCAGCCCACATCACCAGTACCACAGTACCACAGCCCACAGTAAGAGCTCTCTCTTCTCTTCTGCATTCTTATTTTAATCTCACCCTTATCTGAAACCCATCTTGCTTGGGATTCACAACTTAAAGATTCGCTTCTCTCAGTCCTCAGTATCCAGTCCAAACTCCTCAATGCAGAAGCTCTTCCTCATCCCTTTCTGCTTCAGCTTCATCTCTCACCTTTGATCCTTTAAACTCTTCCTTCCAGCAACAATGAACCACTTCAATTTGCTAAACCCCCCATTTTCTCTCTCACCTCCGCTGCTTCCCGTTTTATTATTCTCCCCAATTCTACCTTCCCTTGGCTAATTACTATTTGCCTTCAGCCTTGGCTTAAACATAGTCTCATTTGGGAAGACAGAATTTCTCTCCCTTCTCTGAAGGTACTAATTTTATGTGCATCAATATTACCCTTTCAAAGGACACACCCACTGTACTGACATTATCTCTGGTAGTCTGCTCCACAGGCTAAACCTTAAATTCGCTAAAAATGGCAAGTTTGTCGTCACACTCAAACCCCATGTCTAGAACAGTTCTGAGTACAATGTATGTGCTTAGTAGATAATTAACAAATGTCGAATGAATGACAGCAGTCATTTCCAAGTTCACAGGTTCCTTCATGCATTCATTCACTCAAAATATTTTTGAATGTTTACTATGTGCAAATTCATACTAGGAACTGGAGTGATATGTACTAGGCACTGTAATAACATGTACTAGGTACTGGACAGTGGTAAGACGGATTCGTTGCCTGCCCTAATGGGGTTTATTGTCATGGAAATTTGATATGGAGCATTATGGTAAAATTAGGATTTTGGACATCAAACTTCACTAGAAGGATCCTTGTGGTAACAGCTCCACAAGAGGCAAGAATTCTTGCCGGAGTGATGAGGTAGGCCCTAAAGACACTACAGCACACAGTTACTCGTCAAGGCTCTGAACTAAATGGAATGTGATGGCTTTAGAAGTGAAAAGGTTATACTTAATCATTGTGAAGCCTTTATTGTGAACTTAAAAAACACCTTTCCCCAAAGTGCTGTTTCATTTCTCACCTGATTTTAGTGACCCTCATAAAACCTTCTGCTGTAAGTTGAAGCCTTTGGCCCAAGCTATCATTATTGCCTACCTGGACCATATTAAGTTTCCCAACTTACGTAATTGCTTCTAGGTTCATCAAATTAAATTCACCACTCATTCTTTTGTGAGTCACTTTTCTAAAACATCTATCAGATTATGTCTTTCCTTTTGATGACCCACCAGGATTTTCAAGTCACTCTAGAAGAATACAAGGTCCATCTTCTCTACCAATTGGTCCACTGAGTATTTGCAGGATCCTCTATTATAATTCATATATCAGGGACTTTGTATGGAGGATGTGAGGGAACTACACAAACATGTAACGCGTCAGAAAAAAAATAGATAAGAGATAAAGGTTGAAATGTTTCAATGGCTGCCTTCACTCTTAGGATCACGTTCAAAGTCCTTAGCAATGGAATTCAAGGTCCTTTTGGACCCGACTCCTCATTCCCACCTAGGATTATTTCCCCAAAAATATTTTATGCTTTTTTCATGCCTCTCTAAGATTTCTGTGGATAAGTAAAGGGTATGTTTACAAAGAGTTAATAAACACTACTCTTTCAAGTAGGTTAGTAGTTGTGAGGAGAAAAGGGGAAATAATGATAGTTAAAGGAGCTTATGGGGTTGAGATAATTTTTTTAAATTCTCATTCTTTTATTTTTCTAAAAAAAGTGTGTTTATATGTTGTGACATAGAAAACCATTTGAGAGTGGATATGTAGAGGAGGAAAAGGAGTTTTGATGGAATAAAATCCTGGGGGAGAAAAAGTAAATGAAAGTAGAGGAATGCAAGGTATGATCAAACAATAGGTGAATGTTGAAATAAAAATATTTATTACAGTAAAAAGACACATTGCCGTTAATCCCCCTCAAAACACCCCCCCTCTCTTAAACACACTTATCCCATCATTCTTACTACTTTCTGAAGCAGTTCTGGAAGTCGTCTTTCATGAGTGTCTTTAGTTGCACTGTCGTGGCTGCCTTGATGTCCTGAATCGATTCAAAACATTTACGTTTCATGGTCATTTTCACTTTGGGGAAGAGCCAAAAGTCTCATGGTACCAGATTCGGTGAATAAGGTGCATGAGGACACACCATAATGTTTCTGACAGAAATTGCCGTATACCAGTAGTGATGTGTGACACAAAGCATCGTCATGTTGGAGAAGCATTGAAAACACACTTTAACACACACCTTCTCTTAACCATAGTTCACAACTGACTGACTGCACTGAACAAGTTGAAATTTGTCACACACTATTACTAAGGTTCCACACGCCTCTTCCCGTATTGAAGATCCCCGCCTTTCTGTTGGATGGTACTCAGCAGCAGCATTCACTGTATTTGTTGATCACAAAAGGCTGTGTCACACATGGCTTATGGTATGGCAATTTCCGTCAAATAAAAACATTACGGTGTGTCCTACTCCAACTTATTCACTGAATGTGGCACCGTGCAACTTCTGGCTCTTCCCCAAAGTCAAAATTACCATGAAACGTAAACGTTTTGAATTCTATTTAGAACACTGAGGCAGCCACAACAATGCAACTAAAAACACTCACGAAAGAGGACTTCCAGAACTGCTTCAGAAAGTGGCAAGAACAATGGGATAAGTATGTTTTAAGGGAGTATTTTGAGGGGTTAATGGCAATGTGTCTTTTACTGTAATACATGTTTTTAAACACTCACCATATTTTGTGATCATACCTCATATGTCTTTTTTTTTTTATTTTTTATTGGGGAATATTGGTGAATAGTGCATCTTTTCCAGGACCCACCAGCTCCAAGTCAAGTTGCTGTCCTTGAGTCACTGTCCTTCAATCCAGCTGTGGAGGGCACAGCTCAGCCCCAACTCTAGTCACTATTTTCAATCTAGTTGTAGGCGATACAGCCCACCATCCCATGTGGGAATTGAACCCGCAACCCTGTTGTTAAGAGCTCGCGCTCTAACCAACTCAGCTAACCGGCTGCCCACTGGCAGCTCAGCGGCAGCTCAGCAGCAGCTCATTGTCTTCAGTCTAGTTGTGGAGGGTGCAGCTCACTGGCCCATGTGGGAATTAAACCAGCAACCCTGTCGTTAAGAGCTCATACTCCAACCAACTGAGCCATCCGGCCACCCCTACCTCATATGTCTTAAACTCTAACCTGAGAAATATAGAAGGGAGACAAGATGGGCATTAGATGCAAATAAAAGATGAGGAAGAAGCAGCTTGAGGGCGTTCACACCTGATGGCCTAATTTTCTTCTATGAAAAGTAGAAAATGAGGTCTGCTGGTGAGAATGTGAAGGGTTGTAAGGGCTGGTGGGGTCTGGAGGATAATGAAAAGGTTTGGAGTAGCTGCAATGTCAAATGAGAGAGGAATTACATTAAGCACCGAGAGGGTTTCCAAGCATCATGAAAAACTATGCGGAATGGTATTGATTTCAATTTGCACAGTATTGTGATTTAACATGATCATAGAGAAGCAATCTCTCTTAGGTCAGCTATGCTTTAAAACAGGGCATGGCAAACTATTTACATAAAAGGCCATATAGTAAATTGTTAGGCTTTGCAGGCCATATGGTCTATTGCAAACACTCAATTTTGCCATTTGATGACATCCATAGACAATATGTAAATGAACGCGTATGTACCAATAAAACTTTATTTACAGACACTGAAATTTCATATGATATTCATGTATTATGCAATATTCTTCTTCCTTTGATTTGTTTCAAATCATTTAAAAATGTAAAAACTGTTTTTAACTCAATGGTGATACAAAAACAGAGAATGGACTGGATTTGTCCCACGGGCTATAGTTTTCTGACCTTCTCTAGAATATCCCAGATGCTTTACCTACTTGTTCATGGACTTCTACCTCCACCATCTGTTTAGTGACTATGCACTTCTCATTCAGTTCTTATAGGTGAACTTTCAAACAAAAGACATATGCATTTACCTCCAACTCCAGATAAGGCTCCTTGTTTATAGCAGAAAGAAACACCTGGTATCTGGTATTCAGAGAGCAAGGCTACTACTCATAGGAGATGAAGAAAACTTGGAATCACAAAGCAAGTTCAAGAGCCTCAAATGAGTTGTTGACCTATTGTAGACTTGCATTATAATATTTCCATGACCTAGACAAAACATAGATGTGCAGCCTGCATTTTACTTCAGCCTAGGCTATAGATAAAAATCTCAATCTATAGCTATCTCCTTTTTTTTCCCCAAAAAAATCAGTGGGTAAGAGGTGTAGGGAGTCAACATATAAACAAGGGCAACTTCAGTTCTTTATAGATATCATGACAAACAAAGGTGAATAGGGAACTGGCATCAAGAGACTCCAAAATTGGAAAGAAACAGTTTCCCCTCATAAAAGCGTTTCTGTGCTCTGGTCCTCTCCCCATAAAAGGAATAAGACCGAAGTTAACTTTCAGAAGCACTGAAGAAAAAGCAGCAACAACAAATGCTGGCTCAGGTGGTATTAGATGTGGGTAGCACCTTTAAAGATGATAAATGTTGCCAAACGGTAATTTTCTCTGTGTGGTGGCTATGATTGATCTGTGGCTTGATGTGATGGTTGAGGCTTTCATATTCAATCTAAAAGAAAAAATATCATGTCATCATACAATGGGAGTTTCAGATGACTGGGGTTGGGGACAGGGCTGGGATATTGCTTTGCTTTTGAAGAAGGTCCACTATGAGAAAAGAATATTTATTTAAAACAAATCCACCAAGCCAGTGGAAGACACTATATATATTTTTATTGATGCAGAGATCCAAAGAAATTTGCTTTGCATCTCTCTTGACCCTGCAGTCTTAGGTAGGCAACTAAAGGATTTGAGGCCACAGATGGTGGTATCTCTTCTTCTTTTTTTTTCTTTTTTTTTTGCCTTTGTAAATGAAAATAAAATTTGTGATGCAGACAACTAGCTAGGTAGATGATGCTAAAAAAATAAATAAATAAATAAACAAGGTTTGCTTTTCTGGAAAGATACTTATGCTATGACAGGGGTAATCCCATGACAAGGGCGGGAAACATCTTATAATTCCTAGAAACAGAATAATGAATTTGCCAGGATACAACTCAGCTGTACCAAGAGGACTTTAAATTTTAATTTGATGGGAAATTAGATATTTTAGAAGATAATAACGACAATATAACAACAATAAAAAAAGTGTAACAAAAGAAGTACCTAGTAATGATCAGAAGAAAATACTTAGGGCTACAGAAGTCTATATTAATCAATGCAAGGAATATTGATACACAAAATGAACTTTAAATTTTAGTGTAAATAAGTAAACTAAAATAATTTAAGTATCACCAAGACATGATAAAATTGTGACAGTAATGTGGCAGTGCAGGTGTGGAACACATTCTAAAGTAACGAGATAGAAAAGGGGTAGAAAGAGGCATTTTGTATTAAGCATAAACCTGAGGACAGATAGTTCATGATGGTTGGAGCCCCATTACCAGTGTTGCGTCTTGCTGAGAACTAGAAGAGGGTTCAGGGCCCAACCATTAACAGATGAAACAACTGTAGAAATGACGCGCCTGAAAAAGAGAACTCTAAAATGAATCTAAAGAATCGCACTCTCTGCAAAACTTTCTCTTGCTTCCTCATCCTCACCCACAGTTAGATTTATCATGCTCCCCAGCAGGCCCTGTTCCATCTAATACATCCAACTAATAGTTTTTAACTTTATTTTGTGATCACTTCTTAAACAGCAATCTACCTAGCTAGACTGAGTTACATGTCTTATTATTATTTTATTCCCTTAAACCTATTGTCAAGGACATTTGTAAAAAGTATTCAATAAGTGTTTGTTAGACAAATGGACGAGGGTAGGGAAGGGATCAAGAAACAGCCAAGCTAGAAATAAGAAAACATTGATTTGTTCATTAAAACTATGGGGAACATAAAGCATGGATGAAATCCAACAATAAATAAAATTTGGCTCCTTCATTTGTTGCTAAAACAGCCCACAGAATGTGAATATAGGGATGGGGGAGTAGGTAAGATAGGACACGGATTTATACATGAAATGGATGTATATATAGAAAATTTTTGTCTCTTAAAAGAAAAAAGAAAGTAACAAGAAAGTTTTATTTGGACAAAATGGAGATATTAAATGATTTAGACAACTGTAAGCTACAAGAGAACCGGGACTTTGTCACTCTACTTCTGCATCATATTCCCAGAACAATAGGGCAGTGGTTAATAGAAAATCACATCTGTAGAATAATTTAATCAATAAGAAAGACTTAAAATATGGATTTCCAAAAATAAAAATTCTAAACGGTTCATTACAAATGTGCATTTCAGCTATTTTCTTGTGTTGAAGTGGCTTCTGAACATGGGAAATGTGATATGATGTTACAAGGATACTTTTTGTCATTTATAATGGTAAATATATTACTCAAGAATTAATTAAATGCAATGTAGTATAGCCGTACGGTGAACTACTATGCAACCATTGCAAATTATGTGGTAGAATATTTAAATGACACAAAAATATCCATATTCTATGAAGAGAAAAAAACAGTTTACTAACAGTTGTATAATATTCTCTCATATTTAAGAAGGCAGAATATATGTATGTTATACTCAACTCAGTGTTTAGTTTGAGTTGTAGGATTAGTGAGTCTTATTTTTCTTCTCTTCTAATTATCTATGTTTTCCTCAAGAAATATAATAATGGATATCATCAATAAGGCATTTTAAGCATAATTTATTTCCAAATAATGAGCGGAACAACTTACATAGAAAAGCATGTTTGTAACGGGGGACTGCTATGCTGTTCATAGCGATCTGAAGGGCATAATATGATCAAACTGCCTTTAATGACAGGTGTTAACTCACAATCTTCAGAGTCTAGAGGGTGTTCTGAATGCTTGCATTTCTCTTATTCCAGTGCTTTTCATGTCTGCATCCCCCCTCTGGAAATGTTAAAGGGTCTTACACATAGCCTCCACACAGTAAAATTTGAATGAATGAATGAACAGGTGAATCAAACAAAGGAAAAAAATAAATTAAATGAAGTGTGAGGTACGACTATCCTTCCTGCCATCTTGAGTTCACAGGGGCCAATGACAGGCAGGGTAATGAGACTCTAGACAGCGAGACCCTACTTTCACATGCAAGACCTGATAACCCTGTTACTATAAGGTTTTACTACCTACCTTGGCATCATTCTAGAACCACACAAGTATTAAAAGAAACAAAGTAGTTCTTATTCCACATAGATATTTGAGGTTGAACCTAATGAGGTCATCCAGTGTCTTACAAAAATGTAGACAACCAAGCTCTCACTTCCAGAAAGCAAAAGACATTAAAAAAAGATAGACAGACAGATAGATAGTCTGCTTTTGAAAATATATGGTCCAGTGCCCTACAATAATCCACTGACAAGATGTGCGCCACAGGGTACCAGGGACTTGAATGGGAGATGAGGGGGCAAGGTTTCCAGAAACGGTGATGAATTCACTATACACATCTAAACAATTCAAGTTACATCTCAGACAGTTTGGTGACAGGAGGAAATGCTAGCGATAGGACAATTAAAGCTTTCCTAAACGTATAAAACAGATTTTTGGCCTGTCCTAGCATCATGAGGATGTTCATAATTGGCAGCTGGTACTTTCTTTCCTCTCACTGCCTACCATCACCTGTCCTTGTGAGGGGACCCTATTACCGATACCCGGCATACAAGTCCAGCCCAGCCATCGTAGGCTTCTGGATCAAACAGTAGGAAACATTGAACAAAAAGCCTACACTTGTCAAATAAATCTAATTGCACATCAATTAAGCTTATCATGAGCAATGAGTTTGTGAATGCTGGGACCCCCCCCCCCCCCCCGCCCCGCTGCCCAGGCTTAGAAGCAGGGTCAGAGCTACTAGCTGGCACTGCTCTTTTGCCCAGGCTGAAATGAAAATGGGTCAGGGTCACAGGTAAGTGCGTCTGATTCATTTTTCAGTCCAAGCCTCACGTTCAAATGATTTCCAGTCGTATAAGGACTGTTAGTGTAACCCAGGCAAGATGGGCTGAGCTTCTCCGCCTCTGGCTGAGACAGCCTGGGGCTGGTGGTGTCCCTGGAGTCTTTTGTCTCTCGTTGCTGGAGAGGAGATGCAGACGTCCCTGAGGCACCAGGCAAGACAGAGCAGAGGCCCCTGGGACCAGCCACAGATACCCCTGGATGTCCCACCTCTGGAAGGAGAGGTGGGAGAGCAGAGGCCCCTCTGGAGAACGATCAGCTCCCGCGTGCCAGACGGAGCCAGAACTTTGGACAGCGACAGGCAAGAGGAACAGCCCATTTAATGTGCTCTCATTCCCTCCTGTAAAGACAGGGAGATTATCTGCTTGCCTTGAATATCTTCATTAAAAATGCATTTAAGCTGTGAAGCTGTATGAAGGAGAGACCTGTAATACATGAAAGATTAGCCCCAGATTGCTGATTGGGCTATTTTACATCATTATGGTAATTAAGCTAGCAAGGCTGTTGTGCTGACTTCCACACTTTCCTCCACTTGCCTTTGTCTCCAATGCAAGGTATTTTCCCTCTCTTTCCAGCTTTCAGCCTTCTTACTTTCCTCCCGTTCCCTCTCCTCCCCACCAAACACCTCCTTAGAGCCTTGGCCAGTCCTGTCTCATGCATATGCATCTGACTTCAATCGGATTCAACCGTCCAGGGCTTCTCTGCCAACTTTGTCCTGACTGTGCAGAGAAAAGGGAAGAAATTAATGGTAATTACAAGGTGTCAGTGGATATTACAGGGCTCTATCTGATTGCCAGTGAAACCAAATAAAAATGGAACACAATCAGCCAATTATTACAATGCAGAGTAAACAAATGAAGACTTGTCTCTTAGTCACCTTTCCTTCCTCAAGCCAGCAAGCCTGGCTCAGGGCGTGGTTAGATACCCAGTGATAGTATTTTGTGTAAGTCCCTGGGACTTCACTTGAGCTAAGACTATGCAGATAGTATGTAGAGCCGCCTTCTCCAGGGTAGGAGATTGGGGGAGCCTGTTCAAAGCTGCACAGCAGCTGCAACCCCACAGCCCTCCACGATCTCAGGGATCACACCCACCCCTGCCCCTGCCACCACCTGCCAGTCAATGGTACTTCTAAATTACCCCACTCAAGAAAGAGGTTCCATATTTCTTCCTACATAGCAATAGATGCCAAACCGTGCTCTTCAGGGACACCCAGGATATTCCTGTGAGGAATAGGAGTCTTGAGGCAGTGAATGCATGATACGGAGAGGCATCATTTACCACAGATGATGAGAGAACCAGTTGTATACGCATGTGCTGTCATGTGCAAAAGCCGTTCCAATAGCTCAGTCGGCCTCTTCCTCTTTCCTAGTAACCTCACGTCCCAGATCACTGATAATGGAGGGCAACAGACAAAAACCAAATCCAAGTCCTTCTCTTTCCCTAATGGTGCTTGTGGTTTGTGGTTCAGATTTCTAACAATATAAAGGTATTACATGTACCTGTGCTCACCTCCATGCAGGCCTTGCCCAGGAGTGTCCCACCTGTGTTCTAAGGAGGCAGCTCAACGAGGAAGTGTGAGGATACAGTCTCTGTCATAAATTACTCTGGTTTCCATCCTGCCTAAGTTCCTAGCCATGGGACCTTCTATAGTTCATGTCACTCCTCCAAGTCTCAATTACCTCTTTCATAAATGAAGATTATAACAGTATCTATCCCATGAAGTTGTAAGGATTAAATGAGATAACACATGCCAAGTGCATTTAAAAAAATTCACTATTATTGTACAATAATGTATGGCAGTTGTCCATTTTTAATCTCTGAAAGCATTTCTTCATTATATGCCTTGCCAATTATCTCAAGAGAATACTGTACCTTGATTTTTAGGACTTTGATGGGCACACACCTCTGCCTGGTCATCCTGCTACGCTTCTCTAGTATGTTTGCTCATCATGCCTCCCACTGTTTTTTCTCCTAGGTTCCTCAAACCTTCACACCTCCACACACCCTGCCATCCCTCCGTCCCAATAGAACCTTACTTCATAAGCTACTGAGTACACAGAAGCACTGACATGGGGACTAACCTTTACTTCCCTCAGAATACTTACAAAACTATGAACACTTCTCCCTACACTCTTCCCCCTACTTGTAAAAGGAGATGATGTGTTTCAGCCACTATCAGTGTGCCCCAATCCTTGTACCCTAGATTCTACTCTCCTGCCTGCCTCCTCAAGGACTTCATGGCTGTGGTCATTGTCTCTCTCCTGAATCATCAATACTGCCTTCCTGCTGGATCAGTCCCATCAGTATCCAAATATTATCTAGGCTATCTCAACTTATAAAGAAACCAACAGAACAAACACAGCTTTACCTTGACCTCACAGCTCTCTCTGTTACCACCTCAGTTCTTTGTTCTGTTTCACAGCAAAACATCACAAAAGAATTTTATGCAATCTTTGTCTCCACTTACTCTTTTTTTAATCTACTTTCTAGTTTTGTTTTGTTTTTTAATTTATTGGGGTGACAATTGTTAGTAAAATTACATAGATTTCAGGTGTACAATTCTGTATTACATCATCTATAAATCCCATTGTGTGTTCACCACCCAGAGTCAGTTCTCCTTCCATCACCATACATTTGATCCTCCTTACCCTCATCTCCCACCCCCCACCCCCCGCCCCCGTTACCATCTGGTAACCACTAAACTATTGTCTGTCTCCAGTTACTCTTAATCCATTTTCTCTTGAACACACTCCATCAGGCTTTCATCTCTACCACTCCTCTGAAATCATTGTTCAAAATCACCAACTACCTCCACATTTTTTAAAGTATTTGCTCCATAACGGGGTAGGAGCATTCCACTCATGACCCCTCTCTTCTTCTTGAAATGCACTGTTTTCTGTGATACACACTCTTTTCTAGTCAGCCTGCTACTTCACTGAGTGCTCCTGCTCTGTGTCTTCTGTTGATCCTCTTCTTCTGTCCTGAAGCTCTTGTCTACTCTGTTCTTCCCTCATTGATCTCATGGGTACTATTAGAAAAAATTATTTGTGCTGAGGTCTCCCCAAATTAAGTCTCAACCCTGAATGCTTACTGCTTACTGGACCTCCCCATTTGGATATCTAACAGGAACTGCCAATTTCATCTAAAATCTCTTTCTGCACCACCCTCCAAAATTAACTAGTCCTTCTCGTGCTTTCATTCTCTCGCTGAATGCAACCACCATTCATGTTGCTGTCCCAATCATCACCCTTGGTTTCCTTCTTTCTTTTTTCCATATCTAATCCATCAACTGCCTCTATCCATTCCAGCTCCAACACATTCCACTCCAGAATCTGTCCACTTCTCTCCATCCCCTCTGCTGCACTTCCCAGGCCAAGTCAGTCTTAGGTCCCAATGGACACTGCAATGGGATAATCAGTCACCCTGCTTTCACTCACCTCTGTGCGTAATTCCCTACCCAGCAGCGACCTTTATAAGCTGAAAATCATAGAGCATTTCCCTTCAGAAAAATCTTCCAATGGCTTTAAACTTTAATTACGAAAAAGAAAATCAAGTACCCTCCAACGTTTGCAGAGACTCCCTCTCACACCACCCCCCCCCCTCGCTCACTGTGCTCCCATCACATGGGCCTCAGTTGATTCCACCTGCCTAAAGCCCATGCACTTTCTCTTCTGTGTGTCTGGAAGGCCCTACCTATAGATCTAGGTACAGCAAGATGCTCTCGCCTTTCGTATCTCAGATCAGAAAATCTCCTCTGAATCATAATCTAAAGACACAGTTCATCTCCCCATTGGTCTCCACTACAGTGCTATTTTTCCCATTCTTCAATGCCTTTATCATGGGTTGATATTACCTTTTTAAATTATTTATATAGTTGGTTATCACCTGTCTCCCCTTATTAGAGCATTAGCCCCATGACAGTAGTGATTGTACTTTTGTCCATCTTCATATCGACAATTTAAAAAGTACCTAGTGTGTAGCCTAATTTAAAACATATTGACTTAGTAAATACATGAATAAGTTACTTTTATTCTAAATACCCAGCAACCTGGGGATGCCCATAGCTCAGACCTCAACTCTGCCCACCTGAATATTTCAAAACTACACTCCTTGTCTCTCACTCTATCGAAGCTCCTACTGTGTTGCCCCGAAAATAAGACTTGCTCTGCCATGCGGAGGTCTCTGGTCCCGCTCCCCACATAAGAACGCAGGATATGGTGAGGCCAAAACGAAACACCAACGGAGCCATAGAGGGGAGTCATACCACTATATTCTCCCTGGCGGCTGGGTTGGAGACACAGGGAGCAGGCTCCACACGATGCGCAATCCACCGTCAGCTTCTCTGACAACAAACCAATCCCCTAGTGTAGCCATGGCAGTTATATTAGTGGTTAATGGCTAACCGGTAACAGCTGGTGGCCACCCAGCCACAGTGGATGGCCATCTAATAACCAAGCCAGCACCTTTCCACATGAGGCTGAGAGCCTGGAAACTGCTCTCTGGGACTCTGTCCCCACAGGGTCTTAATTTTTGCTCCAAAAGATGCATTAGGGCTTATGTTCAGGGGATATCATCCTGAAAAATCATGCTAGGGCTTATTTTCTGGTTAGGTCTTATTTTGGGGGAAACACAGTACTCATGACCAGGACAGACCTGGATTTAAATCCCATTTGACAGGTGTCATTGGACAAGACTTTACACAGAGCTATGCTTCTGTTTTTTCAACAGTAAAATGAGATAATAATCCATACTTTGAAAAATGATTGTGAAGTTTTAATGAGATAAAGTTTGCAATGCAGTCAGGCCTGGCACGTATTAGGCCCTCAATAAATAGCAGGATATTTCTTCTTTCCTCAGTGTAGATGATTTCAGCTCACCATTGGAAAAGGGGTTGGAAAAAAACAACTCTAATTAAACAAATTGACACCAGTGTGTGAATGACTCTCAGCCCTTTAGCCATCTCAGAGGAAGCTTATTAACCTAAATGCATTACCAATTAGTAGAATTTCTGTTAGTTTAACAAAGTGAAGAGAAAAGTTCAGGCAGAGAAAGGAATATACCTATGGGCTAGGACGGAGGGCCAAAGGGAAAACCGGTGCCTGTGGGTCAATGGAGTCAACTCCCAAAAATTGCACTTGCTCTTGTTGTTTGGTGTTTTGTTGGTTTTGTTGTTGTTTTCTCTTTTTGTCCATATCTGAACCCATTGAATCCTGAAGCACTCACATTTTTCGTTTTTGATTTTTAAGGTTGTTGTTTTTTTTCATCCTCTCTCAGGAGAGCAGTCTCCACAAATATGCAGGCCCAGCGCTATGATGACTGTCTGCAGCAGTTCCATTCAATTTCAGCTCGTCTGTCTCTGGCAATAGTATGTGCAGATATCGTTTACAAATAGATAATCAGATGCACAGGTGCACTTTCATGTGTGCTTGTACATCCTTAAATACGTTTGCTTGTCTGCCATGCAGTCAGCCAACCATCTGAAATGTAAATATGCAGCAAGCTCTTTGGGGCCTGGAAACTATGAAAAATGCATTTGAAAGAGCAAGGTTTTGATGACAATTGTTATTAACAACTTTATTTTCAAACACATTTCACAGTGCATTTCATGCGAGGAAGGGTTTCTTATCTTCTGAACTTTCAGTCTGCCAGGCTGACTGGAATGGTGACAGTTTCTTTTGAACACAGGTAGTAAAAGAAACCATAAGAATGGCAACAGTAAAGAAAAAATGCGGTGGGGTGACGATGCAAAAGGCATCTGTGTTTGCTTTCACTGACGTGCCCAACAGCCACATTCTGTCCTTCTCCCTTTCTCTTTGTCCCAAGATTATTCCATAGAGCAGAAGTGCCTAGATCATAAGCCATGGCCAGAGCGCTTCCAAAAATGGCCTCAGTTGTTTTGATTATCAATTGTCCATTTGTCTGATAAAAATATAATTTTCTTAACTTATTTCTTACTGCGTTATTCCACAGAATTTCTCTTATTCAGTCCTGATTTTTCTGATTCTTGGTAATAGATAAGAATGTATGTAATCATCGGACAGGTGGTATTTGTTGTTACTCTTTCTCTAATAAGAGGTAGGGTGGAACAAGCTTCCCTTGTAGAGACACACACAAAGAGGGCTTGTCTGAATACTTTCAGTGACTATAAGTAGTCTTTATCAGGAATTATCACTCTGGAAGCCAGAGCGCCTAGGAAGAAATGTAGGCAAAAAGATAAAAGAATCAAGAAAAGAAAAAGACAGAGGAATACACCAGTGAGTCTCCAAATATCGACCCATTCAGCATCAAGTTCTCCTTAATACTCTGTAACTTAATTTAAGATGAAAAGTTTTCTTTTTCCACTTTTGTTCCTTTTTTAAGGACAGGAAATTACTTTTTAAAGTTCCATGACTCAAGAGAATGAGAAGACAAACCAAGGACTGGGAGAAAACACTTGCGAAAGACATGTCTGTAAGGATTACGTTCCAATATATAGAAAGAACTCTTAAAACACAACAATAAAAAATGAACAGCACAATTTCAAAAACAGCAAAAGATCGGACAACTCACTAAATATGATATACAGATGGTAAGCAAAAATATGAAAAGATATTCAACAATATTTCTTATTAGGGATGCAATTGCAAATTAAGACAATGAAATGCTGCTACACACCTATTGCAATGGCTAAAATCTAGAACACTGACCACCAAATACTGACGAGATATGGAGCAACAGGACTTTTATTCTTTGCTGGTAAGAATGCAAAATGATACAGCCATTTTGAAAGACAGTTTGGCAGTCTCTTACAACACCAAGTTCACTCTTATTCTAAGAAGCAGTTATCACATTCCTTGGTATTTACCCAAATCAGTTGAAAAATTATGTCCACAGAAAAATCCTGCACACAAATGTTTATAACAACTTCATTCATAATTGCCAAAAACCTGGAAGCAATCAAATGTTTTTCAGTAGATGAATGGATAAATAAGCTGGTACATCCATAAAATGGAATATTATTCAGTGCTAAAAAGAAATGAGCTATCAAACCTCTGAAAAGGCTGCATGCTATATAATTCAAACTATAAGACATTCTGGAAAGGCAAAACTATGGAGACAGTAAAATGATCAGTGGTTGCCTGGGCTGAGGGAGGATAAATAGGTGGAACATGGGGAATTTTTAGGGCAATGAATCTATTCTATATGACACATAATAGTGGATGCATGTCATTATACATTTGTTAGAACCCATGGAATGTACTACTCATAGAGTGAACCCTAATGACTCTGGACTTTGGTTGGTAATGAGGTGTCAGTGTTGGTTCATGGATTGTAACAAATGTACTACACTAATACAGAATGTTAATGATAAGGAAGGCTGGGAAGGGGTAGGTGGGAACTCTCTGTACTTCCCCCATAATTTGTGTGTGTGTGTGTGTGTGTGTGAACCTACAACGGTGCTAAAATTAAATCTATTAATTAACAAAACAAAAAGTTCCAGGAATAAGAAAACAAACTTATTCTGTTATTTATCAATAGTAAATTTTAGAAAATGATAAAGTAAATTTTTTTTCTATCGTTTACCATTTTTTGTCCTCATGTTTTGTACAAATGGGCGTACAATTTTGACTGGAAAGAGTCTGTCTTGCTCCAAAGAAAGCTAGTAGTCACTTTGATGTTATCTAAAGTATCTGGCTATTATTATTTTTAAATGACAGAATGCTCAGTGAATTTTCTAACAAATGACTAAGAAGACAGGCAGCTCTGAGCAGGGAACTAGATTTCAGTGGCCAACCATATGTTGGACACTGGGCCAAATGCTGGACAAAGCAGGTGACCTCATTGTTTCTGTACGGTACCCCGTGTGAAGAGTGCCCTCCTTTGAAATAGCAGAAAACGTGGCATAGGAGTTTAAATAACATTGCCAATAGTACAGTGAGAAATTGGAATAACTGACATTAAAAATACAGACTACTCCACCTTCAAAACTCACTCACTTTCCTCAGAAGGTTTTAGGTAGGATATTATTTGTTCCGGTATTAAAGAACCAGGTCAAGCTTCATACCTGCTCCTGCTAGCCTAGGCATGAGCCCCCAGCGATGATTAGCCTGAGCCAATTCATATGAAAATTTGATCTAAAACTAATAGCACGGAGGATATACTGGGTGGTTATCATGTGCTAAATGCCTCCTATGGCTTAACTCATTTAATCCTCACTGCAACCCTCTGAGATAGATGCTATTATTATCTCTATTTGGCAGGTGAAGAAACTAAAGCAAAGAGAGGATTAAAGAAAGTTATCTAGTAAAGGTTAGAAATAATACACATAATGTCTAATGACACAAGGTGGACATGTAGTAAATAATAGCTATTATTATGAATAAATGAGTGAGTAACTATTACTCAATGAGTCAGTAAATGAATGAGGGAAAAGCAAGATACGCCCATAAAAAAAGTACAAGACTGGAAACTTAAATACACATAGCTACCCTGTGTAGACAATATTTGAGAAAGTCCTCTGGTTCCCCTCATGGACTTATCACCTAAGGAGCAAACAATCAGACATGGAAAGTCCTAAGACCGGGCCCCTAAACCTGCTGTCCAATGTTGGCCAACATCAACAGCCTCACCACACAGCCCTGGGGATATCCTTCATGTCTGCCTGGTAAACACCTCCCTGCTCTAGGATTAGAGTTTACAAATGTAGTTTTCTCTTCTTTCTTACAAGTGGTTTAATTGTCTGCATTTTGGGTCCCTGTTTATACCCATTAATATTAACTTTACACTAATAATAAACTTTCAATATTAACTCTAATAGTAACTGTGTATTCATAAGCCAGACTTCAGCCTAGGCAATATATGTAGAGAAATAAAATATCCTCCATTAACATTTACAACAGCTTGGTGAGTCTGGATATCATGGTGTATGAATATATAACCTCTGGTTCACAATAGCAGAATGGGATCCAAATTGAATTACATTCTCCCCCAATCTGTATTATTTTCATATGCACTTGTTGCATCTATACTGGTTCATGCACTGCTCCTCTTCTCTATTCATCAGTTTAGCTTGTATAAGGTTTTTCATCAGTTGCCCATAAGGTCACTGCACATCTGGTGTTCCTTCCAATTACTATAGAACTCAAACATGAACTATGCAAACTTCTCTGAGCTTTGGGACTTCCCCAAATGGTATGTGGTGTGTGATTTCATCTCAACATATCCATAACGCTGTGTTGGACTCTATCTTCTAGTTTAATGAAATCACTTCCACCTTGACATGCAAGATTGGCCCTGAAAGAGCCTGTGATATACCAAATAGTTGCCTTGATTTGACTGACCAGCTCATAGGTTCTGTCTTTCCTCGCACGCACACATTTTATCCTGGAGTATTGGTTCACCAGGACCCCTTCTACAGCTCCCACTTTATCACCAGCCCCTTTATGAGTGTTATTGCCTCAAAGAATATCAGAATCCAAAATCATCTTGCCTAATTATAGGTATCACCAGGAGGCGCTGAGTCGTGGATGGAACCCAGAGAGATTTCCAAGATTCATTTGGGGAGCATAACTCAATATGGAGAATGTAGGGAGTTGCCTTTCTCTAATGAATTCTGCCTCTCTACTTTTCTCTTTAAATTGTACATGTGTCTTACCTTTCTAAGGACAAGAAACATACAGGGGTGTTATCTTCTAAGTGAAAAATGGAAATATATTTTAATTTAAAACTACAAAGTAATGCACCCAGGAATCCTGATATTCAGCAATATTGGTGAAAAAAAGTGCAGAGGAAGCATAACTACATTCAATAATTTTGATGCAATAGGATATATTTAGAATATGTCTGTGTGAGGCAAGGTCTCTTTAAGTTCAGAATCAAATTTTTCCCACTTGCAATTTTTTTTCTTATAACTGAGCTACAGTCATAGACGCAGATAATGAGGGCTTAATTTTGCTCACTGACTCATATATCCCAGTATCATAAACCTGTCTCACTACATGTGCATGAAAGCAATTGGGCAAATCACAGCAATTACACTGGTATTAAAAAAAAAAAAAAATCCACACAAAATACAAGAGGATATTTCAAAAACATAAGGTTAATATACCTCACTATCACCCAATGAACAGAGGTCCAAAATCCAAACAACAAATTGGCATTTAAATGTTCATTTAGCATACAATGGAAGGCAGTGATTCAACATCCTTGGAAGACACCAGATAGAATTGATTTTCAGTCAAAGGAAAATAATCTACATTCACAAGCCCACAGGTGAGGAGGCACTCTCCACCACAGTTCCATCTCCAGCAGATGAGAACTGCTATTTTCAGCTACATTAATGCAGCTGTGTCAGTTTGTAGGTGAATCAGTCCTGCTTCATCACACACATCAACAGCCAGACTCAGAATTGCCATCTTCCCTCTACTTAGACATATTTTCTTAATTGCCATCTTTAAATAGATGCTATACCTCCTGCCTCTCCCAAACCATCCATCATAACTGGTAATAGGGCCAGAAATGACCACTGCAGTCATTTTCTCTTGACCCTTTCTCCTGAATCCCTCTCCTGACCAGGCAACATCTCCCACACAGCTGCTCCCTCTCGGCTTTCCTCCTTTCAAGTTTCAAATACTTCAGATATAGGCTGTGAAATCTGTGTATGCATGGAAGCCCTGTACAAACCTTGTAACAATGAAGACCTTTATTGCCATTTGAAGGGGTTTTTGTTGTTGTTGTTCTTTCCTACAAAATATGGTCATAAAATAGCAACTGTTTTGTCTTTCCAATTGCACCTAGTGTCTGCCCTTTTCATTTTCCATTCTCACTTCTGCCATCTCTTGGTCCCCAGTACCCTCTTCCCCTCCATTCTAAGAGAAGCAGGCATGCCTCAAGTCCTTTCCACAATTCTTACCTCTCCTGTGGAACCTTTAAAGCATGACAACACCAACTCAAAGAATGACCATGGATCTGGTAGTCTTGTTGAACCACAGACTTCTTCTTGTTGAACCACAGCCTTCTTCTGCAAGACTCTAAGTAGGCAAAGGATCTCGTCACATGCCCTAACTCTACAACCCTCAGCCTCATCAAAAGGCAATTAAGCCTTTAATTACATGTTCATTCCCATCCCTCTTTTTTTTCCTTGTGATTAAAAAAAAAAAAAATCATGCAACTTAAAATTCCAGAATGAACAGTCCAAAATAAAGGAAGGAAAAATCAAACTAACATTCTTTAAAGCTGGAAGCCCAAACTTCAAACCATAACTGAAAGAAACACAACCTACGTTAAAGTTTAATATATGATTTCTCACTGACTCCTTTATCCCAGCCAAAAGACAGATTCCCTTCATTTATGGAGTTTTAGCCCATATAGACCATGGACAGATTCAGGCAATGTTTGTTAGCCTCTTGAAATGGTAAATGGGATACAACTCACACTCACAGACATACACACACATACACACACAAAAACATATATATATATATATATATATATATATATATATATATATATATATATATATACTAACCCATTATATATATGGCAGGTGGTACTGTCGCACTGTAACCATGCGCCAGGGCTATGGCAACACTTGAGGAGGGTGGTGAGCATGCCCGCGTGTCACCGCTTTCACCACCCGGATCTGGAGACGGATCTCTCCTACCGATGTCTGTAAGCTGAGGCCATGTAGCACGTCCACCCCTAGAATATACTCCGGAACGGGGGAGAAATAAACCTTGTAGGTACGAGGAGGAAGCCTTCCTATACCCAGTGCTCAGGAAACAGCTTTCACAGTCACAGTCTTTCCCCCGTAGCCATCAATGCAGACTGCTGGTCTGGGGAAGAGTTCTGGGTTCCCATAAACGAGACTGCAGTCTGCGCCAGTGTCAACTAGGGCCAAAGCCCTCTGCACATTAGAAAGGGACCAATGTATGGACAGTTCCACGTGGGGCCTCCGGTCCCTGCTCATCCCCTCAGACCGGGTACCTTGGCCCCACCCCTAATCAAGCTGCAAGGGGTCAGCCTCAAGCGGCTGCATGAAGTCCTGGAGGGACACGGGTCGCGCTTTCCCAGACTCCTCCTTTATGTTTCTCCGGAATTGTTGTTCCGGACGCAACTGTTTCCAAACTTCCAACAACAGTGCATTGGGTTGTCTGTCTATTGTCTCCCGATCGACACTTGGTGCCACAAGATTATGCCACATCTGTGCACGTTACTCTCTGAGGCCCGCAACCTCGCCCCTTTACTTTTGATTTGGGCTTCCAGGTCACAACTGCGCGAACCTCCTGTCTTAACTTCCTTTGCCTCCAGCTTTCAACATCCCCTAGAGTGGCCATAGTAGTTGTAACTTCATGGATCCGTCGCCCCACATAGGGCGTAAGAATGGTAACCAAGGATCCAAAAGCACTCCCAGGTGCAGTATCGAAAACCAGATCTCTCATGCTAACTGTAAAAAGCTCGTCATCCGGCCCCTGCATATTAGGGTTGAAAATAGCATGTCTCATACCCATTTCACGGATGATTTGAGTAAGTTCCGTATATGACTGCCATTTACTCACAGTATCTGGCAGCTGGCCAACCTGTCCCCATACTGTGCGTACCACAGCAGTGAGCCACTCCATTAGAGAATGGTTGCCCTGGTCTTGGGCCAACCTACGACAGTTCTGTAACCTTTGTTGAAGGGATGGATGCACTGTCATAAAGGCTAGCTTTTCCATCTCTCCTGGGGAGCAGAGAATGTTTTCTGCTCCCTCATCCCATAAACATAATAGCCAAGCCGAGACTGGCTCTCCAGGGCGCTGTCGGTACCGCCTCCCCAGCTCCTGCAACTCAGTGGGAATGTAAGGGGTGTAGGTTGTGAACTCAGTCACAGCTGGGTTGCCGGCAGCAACGCCCCCGGGGCCCAAAGGTTGCTCACGTTTTACCCTTTGCTTCAAGATTGGCCGGGCTTGGGGGTTGGGAGCTACATTGTCTCCACTCACTTCCTCTGCCTCTGCCTCAGAGTCTCCACTGTGGGGCCCCTCTTCTAACAGGTGGAAGCGAGCTTCCAGCGCCTCCAACTGGGACACCTCGTCCAGCACCTAGGCTATTTCATTAGGCGCATTTTCTGTGTTGAGACTCAAGGCCATGAGGAACACCCAGCCCACATGGCCGGCTGTAGCCTTCTCCTCCTCTGGCAACCGCTCAGCCAGAGCCTGCAGGGCCCTCTCCATGCTGGCCGGAGAGCCATCCATGTCCTCCCACCCCTCCTTGGGGTTCCAACTCCGGAGAACAGTGGCCACTGGGCATCACACACTGTGTGGGGGCCACCTGTCCTCCTGCCCCGAGTCAGACTCCATTCCTACCTGTCCTGAATCCTGCTCGCCATGCCAGGTGTCTGAGTGGGTGGAGGCCTCCATGTAAGATGTCTGCAACCCTTGGAGCCTACAGCAGCAGCCCACCAAAAAGCCGGTAATGCCCGCTATGGCCAACAGGGCGGCATGCCATCCGGAGGCTCTAGAGAACCACCAATTCACCAAGGGGTCACATCTCTCCCAGGCAGACTGCGCTCCCCGTCTCTGGAGCTGCTCCTCATGGGCTTCCCGAGATTGAGTTTTCACACGCACAAACTGCTCTACCATCCCTCGGAAAGTTTTGGCTGGCGCCATACCCTGCTTGCTGCACCATTTGTCATGCGGGGGACCCTGCTCACTACGCCATTTGTCGTGAAGGGAGGCCTGCGGGGTCTCTTGTCCCGCTCCCCACATAAGAACTCAGGATATGGCTAGGCCAAAAAGGAACACCCACGGAGCCATAGGTAGGGGAGTCATACTACTATAGTCTTACTGGAGGCTGGAGTCACACGACCTACAACCTGCTGTCCGCTTCTCTGCCTGCCAACCAACTCGACTCGCGACTCGACTCGATTCCCAATTCGACTGGACTCACCAGCACAGCCGTGGAAGTTATATAAGTGGCTAATTGGCTACTTGGTTATAGCTGATGGCCAACTAGCCACAGCTGACGGCCATCTACTACCCAAGTCAGCACCTTTCCACGTGAGGCCGAGAGCCTGGAAACTGCTGTCTGGGGCTCTGTCCCCACACCATATCCTGTGTTCTTATGTGGGGAGCAGGAGCTGAGACCCCGCATGACACCTTGCATGACAGATACCTTGGCTATGGAGGTCCCACCCAGAGGACGGGGCGTCCCAGCGCTGCACCAGACTTCCCAGTCCAGGGTTCCAGTGCCAGGGACAGAAGTACCCATAACTTCTGGTTATTATAACTGGAGAAGGGGCAGCTGGATGGAGCAGTTGGTCAGAATGCGAGCTCTTAACAATGGGGTTGCCAGTTCGATTCCTACATGGACCAGTGAACTGCGCCCTCCACAGTTAAATTGAAAACAATGGCTTGAGCTTGGAGCTGAGCCACAAGTGGGTGGCTGATTGGCTCAGTGGTTGAGTTTGGTGCTGATAACACCAAGGTGCAGTTTGTTTCCCACATGGACCAGTGAGCTGCACCCTCCACAACTAGATTGAAAACAACAAGTTGACTTGGAACCGAGCTGCGGCACCTACAACTAGATTGAAAAACAACAACTTGACATGGAGTTTATGGGTCCTGGAAAAACACACTGTTCTCCAATATTCGCCCCCCGACCAAAAAAAAAAAAAAAAAAAAAAAAAAAAAAAAACCTGGAGGAGACTGTGATTGTGGTTAAGTGAGATGGAGGGCAGCTGCATTCCCAGGCACTCCTCTTAAAGGGACCCCACATGGACTTATTGCTGGTGGACTTACTTGCTGTGGGGCAGCAGCTCCAAAAGTGAAAGGGACATGTGGGGAGGAACTGAGTTTTCTGGCTTCAGGGTGAGGGCTGGAAGGGCAGCTTCCTCATGGACAAAGGAACTGGTGGAAGCCATCATTTCTTTGTTGAGCCCTCCCCCTTGCCAGCATACACATGCAACAGCCACCATATCTGAGTCTCCATCAACCCGGCTAACAACTTTTGCCAGTCCCTGGTGATTCTGAGACCACACCCCACTCAACTTTTGGATACACCCAACCTGCTTCCAGCGGTTCTTTTCATACAAACTGCCTGCCTTGGCTCATGCTGAAGAGTTTCCTAAATTCTCTCAAAGGTTCACAAAACCCAAACAAGCAGCATTTGGCTTCAGCATGTCTCATACCTCTGGCTGAGCAGCCCTACGCCCGGCACTAGTGGCAGCCAGCCTCTGTTCACAGCTTGGCCGCTGAAGGCACCTCCAAGCACAGCATGGGCAGCAGCCATCTCTGGATTGCTTTGTGGCTCATGCCTGGTGGCCCTGGGCAGGGCACAGGCTGTGGCTGATCTTGGCTTGCAGCAGGCTGGCATGCCTAATGGCCAGCTTTGAACCCAGCTAGAGCACCACCTGGACACCTCCAAAGATGACACAATGAAAGGGCACACTGTGCAGGCACCACAGCCCTGCTAAAGCAAATCCTGCTCCATAGGGTCAGCCCCTCCCCAACAGCTCCTCCACTGTAGTCATAGCCAGTCCTCATAACCAAACAGCCTGAGGGTCAATCCTTACCATGGATATGCAAACAGCAACAAAGTCTCAATTAAAACAGAAGGATACACACAACCCACACAAGGGACACACCTGGAGCTAGTGACCAGGGAGACTGTGTCACTGGGCACCACAGGACAGCTACTACATAAGTAGTAAGACTGGGAGACATACCAGCCCTACCTTATATATAGAAATAAACACAGAGAGGCAGCCAAAATGGTGAGACAAAGAAACATGTCCCAAATAAAAGAACAGAACAAAGCTCCAGAAAAAGAGCTAAACAAAAGGGAGACAAGCACTCTACCAGAAGCAGAGTTCCAAACACTTGTTATAAGGATGCTCAGTGATCTCAGGGTGAACGTCAACAGAGATTGGAAACATAAAAATGGAGATAGCAAACATAAAAAAGAACCAGTTAGAAATAAAGAAACAATAACTGAAATGACAAAACATTACAGAAAATCAACAGTAGATTAGATGAAGCAGAGGATCAAACCAATGATTTAGAAGATAATGTAGCAGAGAACATCCAAACAGGAGAGCAAAAAGAAAAAAAAAAAGAATTAAAAAAAAAAAGACAGTTTAAGTGGCCATATCAAGCATACCAAAATTTGCATCATAGGGGTACCAGAAGGAGAAGAGAGAGATCAAGGAATCAAAAACATATTTGAAGCAATAATGACTGAAAAGTTCCCTAACCTCGCAAAGGAAATGGATAGTCAATCCCAGAAAGCTCAAGATGAACTCAAACAGGCCCACACCAAGACACATCAAAATTAAAATGTCAAAAGTTAAAGACAAAGAGAGAATCTTAAAAGCAGCAAGAGAAAAGCAGTTAGTTACCTATCAGGGACCTCCCATAAGACTGTCAGCTTATTTCTCAACAGACACTTTGCAGGCCAGAAAGGAGTAGCACAAAATATTCAAAGTGATGAAAGGCAAGAACCTACAACCAAAATTACCCAGCAAAACAATCATCTAGAATCAAATGACAATAAAGAGCTTCCCAAACAAGAAAAAGCTATAGGAGTCCATCACCATCAAACCAGTATTACAACAAATCTTAGAAGGACTTCTTTAAGATGAAAAAATATGAAAAAATAAGAATAATAAAATGGCAACAACTACATACCTATGAACAATTACTTTAAATGTAATTAGATTAATGCTCCAATCAAAAGACACAGGGTGGCTGAATGGATAAGAAAACAAGACTCAAACATAAGCTGCCTACAAGAGATTCACTTCAGATCCAAAGACACACAGACAGAAAGTAAAGGGATGAAAAAAGATATTTCATGAAAATGAAAATGAAATAAATAAATAAATAAAAGCTGGACAGCGATACTTATACCAGACAAAATAGACTTTAAAACAAAGACTATAACAGGAGACAAAGAAGGATCCAGTAATCCATTTCTGGGTACTTATCCAAAAAAACTGAAAACACTACTTTGAGGGGATGTGTTCATCCACACATTCATTGCAGCATTATTTACAATTATGGGTGCAACCTGGGTGTCACTGAATGGATGAATGGATAAAGAAGAGGCAGTGCATATGTACAATGGAATGTTAGTCATTAGAAAGAATGAAATCTTGCCATCTGTGACAACATGGATGGACCTAGAGGATATTGTGCTAAGTGTAGTGAGTCAGACAGTGAAAGACAAATGTCATGGGATTTTACTTATAAATGGAATCTAAAGAATAAAATAAATAAACAAGTGAAACAGAAACAAATTCATAGATACAGAGAACATGTTGATGGTTGCCAGTGGGGAGGGGCATTGGGGGAAGGGATTAAGAAGGACAAATTGGTTGTTACAAGGTAGTCATGGGGATGTAAAGTGTCGCATAAGGAATATAGTTAATAATATTGTAATAACTATGTAGGGTGTCAGATGGGTAACTGGATCTATCAGGGTGATAGATGAGAGGGGAGTTCCAGAATAGGGAAGAAAAGGTGAAGGAATTAAGAAGTACAAATTGGAAGTTACAAAATAGTCAATGGGATGTAAAATAAAGCATATGGAAAATAATCAATAATATGGTAATAACTATGTATAGTGCCAGGTGGGTGCTAGACTAGTTAGGAGGATCACTTCTTAAATTATATAAATGTCTAACTACTCTGCTATATATTTACTGTAGCACAGGGAATATAGGCAATAATATTGCGATAGGGTGGTACAGTTTCAGATGGTTGCTGGACTTATCATGGTGATCACTTCTTTAAGTATGTAAATGTTGAATAACTAGTGTTCAACTGAAACTAATATAATATTGTAGGTTAGCTATATTTAATTTTTTTTAAAAATCCTTAAAAAAAGGAAAACAATCTCAAAGAAAAACCTGACAGTCAGTAATTCATACCTATTTCTATTATGTATGGTTTAACAATTTGCAGTGTGCAAGACTTTTCAAATATTTAAAGGTAACTGTATAAGAATATTTAGAATGCACTGTACTTTGGGGGAGAAGGGTCCAATTAGAAAAAGAAATGAAGGATTCAAAGGCAAACTGCCTGTTTATCCAAGCAAGTCAACAATTTAGAAAAAAAAAAAAAATGTTGGTAACTCTTGACCTATTGGTGCTCTGCTTCCAGATAATTTTTAAGTAAAGCTTATCAGATTTAATGAATTGTTATTTTACATTTCCAGGTCATTAAATCCCAGATGATAACCACCTTTTCTCAGAAGTTGTCTGATCTTGGACTACATTCCACTCAAGGAATAGGCCTTCTTCATAAATGAGTAAGGGAAGAAAAGAACATATTGAAAGCCACAGGAGATAGATCCAAAATGCCTTTAGGGACTTTGGGATTCAACTTGAAACTTTTCCTTCCTGAGAAGACAGATGGGGGTGGGGGTATGGGGGAATGGAAACAACCATCCTAAATCTAATTTGAACTCTAAATAAACTCTAAATCCAATTTAAAAGCTAAGCATAACCTTTTGGATTAATTTCCTCAGGCCGGGGTAACAAAGTACCATAAACCGGGGGGCTTAAAAGAACAGAAATTGGTTGTTTCACAGTTCTGAAGGCTAGAAGTCCAAAACTGAGGTTTTGGTAGGGCCCTGCTCCTTCCTAAGCACCTAGAAGAGGGTCCTTCCTTACCTCTTTCAACTTCTAGTAGCCACAGGCATTCTTTGGCTTATGGCAGCAAACCTCCAATTTCTTCTTCTTCACACAGCCGTTTTCCATCTGTGTTTGCATCTTCACATGGTGTTCCCTTACGGTGTAACTGTGTTCAAATCTGTCTCTTATAAGGGCACTAGTCATTTTGGACTAGGACACGCCCTAATGACCTCATCTTAACTTGATTACTTATGCAAAGACCCTATTTCCAAATGAAGTTCTATTCATAGGCAACAGGGCTTTGGCCTTCAATATATTTTGAGGGGGAGGGGCATAATTCAACCTGTAACACCTTATTAGCTTGAAATGTTACTAGTACAAAGACGTTAATATTAAAAAGACAAATTTGGAGTTGGAAATGTGCTGCACTGACGTTTGTAATTACAAGACGTCAATAGGTCAATTAGCCATTTCAGGCAGAGCGCCCTGGCTGGCAGCCCTTGGAAAGGGGGGATCTAGGGGACCACCACCTTTCCAGAGCCAGGGCCTCTACTCTGCAGGATCATGAAATCAATTTCATCAGCTCTACCAAAGATGCTCAGGCTGTGAAGATTGATTCATGCCCTCCTACCTGACAGAAGACTGATTTATAAATCTGCATGACAGTGTATTCATCACCAGGGTATTCGTCACCATACGTGGCATAAGGGATCATATGCACTGGCCATGCTCTTCTCCTGGGCAAATCCACTTGGGGGAACAAACTGCAGATGTGCAGACTACTAGTTAATTGTAGGGTTAGTACAAGAGTTGGTAGAAATATCCTTAAAGAACACAACTGGGAGACTTAGCCTCAAGAGTTGCCATTCTCTATGTCACGAATGTTATAACTAAGAAATTGAGTACTGTGTACACAAGAAGTGCTTAATAATGCCTACTGACTAGGTTAATGGACTGAGACCAGTGATCTGGACCCAGAGTCTATTTCTCCTGAGACAGTAGGAGGGACTTGGTGACAAGTCCCTATTATGAGTTTACTTTCTCTAGATTTCAAGCAGCACTTTCTGTTTGCATTTGTTTGCATTATAGCTGGATGTTTACATATCTCTGTCCCCTGACAGATTATAAATCCATCCCCTGTAAAAATCCCCATATGTTATACTCATCTGTCAATCCCCAGGCCCTAGAAAAGACCCAGACACACAGAAAACATCCTTTGCCATTTGCCTTTGATGGTACAACTCAAATGCAATATGTCAACGTTCAAGTGAATCATCACCTGCCTTACCGCTCTTCTTGCTCTGCATCTACTCACTTGATGGGGACACCACGTAAAGACTAAAACATCCATCGTAAAAAATACAAACATTATCGTTTATCTCTTTTTCTTCTTTCCTATCAAAATCAGGTAGGCTTTTACATGCACTGTCTACATACAAATGCCCGTCTTTTTGTTCCATAGTTCCTCTCTGGTAGGGAAGTAGAGGTCGAAAGAATCCATTCTCTAAACGTGAGTTCTAACATGCCCCCATACAAGTCTATAGCCAGGCTCCTCAAGCAGGGTAGGCGGGGAGGGGTGTATTTCAAAATGCAAAATCAAGCAGTGAGAGCACTAACCACCTACATTTTTTAATAGGGAACTTAGGCAGACATATCTAAAAGGCTTAACCCCCATATCCATGGTGTCTAATTCACAGATAAATATTATGTTGGCCTTTCCCGAAAAATTCACAAAAGTAAACACTGTATACAATTTCATCAGCGTTAGTGGGACTAATACTCTGCCTGCTCAGCATTATCTATTAGGTTAGACTGAGTGTTCTGCCAAGAATAATTTGTGCAGTGTGAGCAGGCTTTAGTAGCATCATGTCACTTCTGTTCCCTTAGGGTTCTCTGAGAAATAATGTATCTGTTTCAAGACTCTTAAGTTCAAGATATATATATATATATATATATATATATATATGATGTGTGCATATGAGATTTTAATGGCAGTAATTATGATATAACTTTTAGAGGAACCTCTGGTGTTATTTCATATGTTTCAGGATAAATTTAACCTCATTGGATTATGATAATGCAAATCAAGAGTTTTATGAATATTACACCAGCATGAGCCTTCTTTTCATCTTGTGGCCCCCAATATATTATCTGCTAATATTTGTTCTACATTAATACAGACATCAAAAGACAGATAGATTCAACCACAGAGAGCTGGAAGCAAGAATGTGCATGACATGACTAAATAAAACTTGAACTTTATTTAAGACCTAACAGGAAAATCAATGAGTAAGGAAAATCTAGACTATATTAAAGAACAGAGTGTTGCATGTGTGTGGGTTCTGGGGTGTGGGGAAGCCTTGGAAAAGTAGAAGGCAGAAGGAGATTCAAGGTAACGTTAGAGTTCATTTATTGGCAACAACTGTGGATCAGTCATCACACATACAAACAAAAAAGGAGCCACAAGAAAATAAAGTTAATAAATACTGAGGGAGCGTTTGTGAGGTGGAGAAACAGAAGTGGAAGTTTTTAATATAGGAATCATGAGATCCTGAGAATGGAAGAGGCTTTCAGTAGCTTCCTATTTCCTTCATTTACATATTTATCCATTACTACATGTACCAACTTAGCCATTAATCTAACAAATAATTATCAAGAACCTTAATAAGGTCTTAATAAAATCTGTGCTAAACTCTAGGTACAAGGGGGGAAATCATAGTACCTACCTTCACAGGACTTACTGTCCAATAGGAGATAAGAAAAATATATGAACAAATGAGAGAAAGAAGAAGGTTAAGTTATAAATACTAATGAAAATGTGTGCAGATGACAGTGTGTATTACAAAGGGACAGTGGACAGTTCTTGAGGAGAAGGAACAGGAAAAACTTCACAGACGAGATGAGACCTGAGAAAACAGACCGTATTCCCCCGAAAATAAGACCTAACCAGAAAATAAGCTCTAGCGTGATTTTTCAGGAGGCTCGTAGTATGAGCGCTACAACAAAAATAAGCCCCAGTTAAGATCGTCAGCCAGACGGACGTGGTTAATACGTCACTTGCAACACACGACGGACGTATTGAATCATAAAATAATAATATTAATGTATAATTAAATATAAATAAATAATAGTATTGACATTAATACTTAAAATGAATGATAATATAAATGTAATTAAGTATTTGTAAATACCCAAGTGGGCGCGTTTAGATGAGAGGTAAACGCCTATGTAAACAGATGAACTCAAGACTTATCGCCAGATGACCAATCGGAGCACAGACACAATGCACGAATAACATGTGCACTTGATAACGAACGGACGTGGTTGTGTCTAATATGAATCTTCATAATTCAATATGTTGTGTGTTGTGACAAATGTACTTAATGCACTCATGTGAAATAAAGAAACGATTTCTGAATTTTGGTGCCTGCAATTTTTCGTCGCTTTTGTGTGGACCATCATTCTTAACTGTCATCATTTTTATTGCCACTCCTATCTCTTAAGTTTTCAATTAACACTTGATTTAATGGTAGATTTAAAGGGCATAATATTTTGACCCCTAGACAAGATGAGTGCAAAAAGAAAGAGCTATTCTGTTGAGTACAGGAAGGTAATCATGGAGAACTCCCAGAGCAAGAATCTTACAGCTTTCTGCAAAGAGAAGAAGTTGGATTTCCGAATGGTCCAAAAATGGCGAGCAGAGTACAATAACCTCATTCAACAGGTGAACGAGGCAAATGCTAAGAAGTCCAAGTGTGGCTCAGGTCGGCAAACATTATTTACTGAGCTGGAAAACTTAATCTGTGAATGGATTGCTGACAGGAGAGCAAAGGCGTTGGTTGTGCACAGGGCTGATACTCAAGCATTTGCCCTTGCAATGGCACCACAGTTAGAAATATCCCCAGAAGATTTCAAAGCATCACAACACTGGCTGGATGGCTTCCTTCAGCGATATGAACTGTCTCTAAGATTGACAACACTGCTCAAGCTGGAAGATACTGAAGTTATTAAACGTGCACTTGCATTCAAGTCCTTTGTTGATGACATCGACTTTTCTAAATACCAACTCACTAACATGATTGCTATGGATGAAACTGCAGTATTTATGGGCCAAGGATCTCAAACGACAATTGATCAGAGGGGTGCCTCGTCAATCTACATTCCCTCCACTGGTTACAAAAGTGCATGTGTTACCTGTATTTTGGCAATTTGTCTGGATGGAAAAAAAGCCCCACCTCTAATCATCACTAAAGGCAAGAAAGATAAGGTTGAAAGTGCCTCAGGCATGAGACACTATGTTCTTGAAACCAAAAAAGCCTGGTGCACACAAGCAGTTATAAGGAAGTGGGTCGATTTAATGCTGCCACTTGTTTTGCAAGGTGGCCAAAGAGGTCTGCTAGTCTGGGATTCAGCCAGCACTCACTGCGCTACAGACTTGAAGAACTTCCTTGCAGGGAGAAGAATAGATCAAATAATGATTCCCGCAGGAATGACTGCCTATCTCTACACTCTTGATATTGCAATAAACAAGACATTCAAGGACCATTTATGCATGGAAATAAATGACTACATTGAAAATAGAATGGAGAGAAATCAGCGTGGAAACTTTGTGAAGCCTCGCCTTCAAGAGGTTGTGACTTAGGTGAAGAATTCATGGAATAAAATCACGACAGCTGTGTTGCCAATGCACTGTGAGCTACATGGACAAGAAGTGCTCATTTAAGGAGAGCTCTATTACTGGACATGAGAGATTGGGGCCAATTGTTCCACAGGAAATGGAGTCGCAAGAAATTCAAGCCAGAATTCGGGGTTTGGAGAGTTATGTCGATTTCCAGAAGAAGATGACATGGCTGTATTTGAATAAATGTAGATTTTTGTACATGAATAAATGAATAAATGTAGATTGTTGTGCATTAGTAAATGTAGCTTGTTGTACCTGAAAAAATAAGACATCCCCTGAAAATAAACCCTAATATGTCTTTTGGAACAAAAATTAATATAATACCCGGTCTTATTTTTGAGGAAATATGGTAGGTATCCACTCAGCATACTAGGTAGAAAGTGCATGCCGGGGAGAGGGGTGGTATCGATGAAGCGTCAGGGCTACTAGTGTCTTCGTGTTAGCACAGACTTCTTCTGTTCCCCCTACACTTTTGTCATCTGCAAAGGCTCAGCCTAGTCCACTTGCATTTGAAGCCGGAGCACCTCAAGTTCAGTATGAGACCACTATCACATCATTCTATATTATTCTTTCCTTAGGATTTACGTTGCTTCGCGATATGTTTCTGTATTGACCTGATTGCCAATTGCCTGCCTTGCCCTACTAACTTGTATACTTGATGAGAGAAAGGACCTTGTCTATCATGTTCACTCCCGTATTTTCATGCCTAAAATATTGTGACAACATGGGAGGTCTCTAGAAACTCTTAGTCAATGATTAAACAAACATTTACTAAATGCCGACTGTGAGCCAGACACTAGGGATATGTCCCTGCCCTCAGGGTGTTGACATTCAAGAGGAGCAGGCAGTCAATAAACAAACAAAATGCATGATTATTTTGAATAGTAATAAAATTCTATGGAGAAAACGAAACAAATGGGATAAAGGCGAGAGGGTAGTGGGGACTACTAAGTGACATAAGGTAGTTAAGACAAGTAGCTATGAAAGAATGTTTATCATGTTGACATTTGTCCTGAGTAAATGGCACAGATCCTGCTTACAATTACTTTACAGCATTATTAACGAACCTCCTGTCTCATGGCAATGCCAGAGATAGAGTAACCGTTGTGGTAATGGACTAATAACTGTGTTATATAAGACTCTTGAAATTATTATTAGCACAATTTTATTTCTGATTGCATAGAACACAATCACAATCTGCCGTATTAAATTTATTTTCAGGCAGCAGACTTTCTGAACCTTATTTTTGTATAATGCAAGTACTGCATTAATGCATTCCCCCTGCAATACATCCCAACAGCACAGAAGTACACAGAGCAAGAGAGAGGGAATTTAGAGATTAGAATCATTAGTGACCTCCCTGCTGTGGGCCTGAGGACGCTGCCTACCTGTCAAGAGTATCTGAAGAGCTGACTCAGCACCAGGATTGAGCAATCATTTTCTCAGCATCCTCTAAGAAGGGGGAAGAAGTATAGTCAAGTATATGGTTGTTAATTTGTGGCAGGAAGAGGATCCTTCAGAATTTATTCAAAGACATTACCAACCACATAACAACAGAGAAAAATGTTGCTGAAAGACTTTTCTGCAATACACTATTCCGTGAACAGGAAACTGGTCTCTGGGGGAAACAAAGGGCAAGAAATGCTTAGCCTCCCAAACACCACATTTTCCTCCAGAGAAAATCACGGAGACAACCACTTGTATTGTCCCATGGGGAAAGCGTTTTCAACTTCAAAGCCTTGCAACCCTGTTTGTCTTGTCAGAAAAAAACAGATCTTACAAAGTTATGATCAGAATCTTTGACTGGCCTTGGGAAATCTTGTGGGACACAGGTCTGAGCCCTACTCAGTGTCTGCATGACATTTTATCTCTGCAGTAGATGACAGGGGAGGGACCGCAGAGGAATGCTACTCACTGGAAACAGTGAAGCTGGAACCTGCAGACACTCAGTGACACAGCCCTGACTCCTCCCTAAGACACCTCTCTTGACCATCCCATGTAGTATGACCTTGGATGCAATGGCTGTGTTTCCTAATTTCCCAGCGTGCTTGAATTAGGATTCCTAGAGCTCTATAATACATTTGTGCAGGCTGCTAATTAAATGCTTCTTGCCACCCATCCTATATTAATTCCACATGAAATTAGGGCAAGGCTATAGAGGACTGCTCATAGAATCTCCTGGGCTGACCCACCACACTGCTTTTGTTGACACTGATTATTTAATCTGAAATCCTTCCCCCACAGAGCTTCCCTCCTCCCTCTTTCCCTCTGAATAAAATATGGATCAGATGCTGCGAAATTACTATTCTTAGGAGCAACAGATGCAAATATTGTTGCTTTTTCAATTATTCGGCAACCGACCCAATGGTTCCAAGACAGAAGCTAATTAAAATCTAATTGAAATAAAATCATTTCCAATTCTGTTTCCCTTCGTCAACTGCCTGAGTAGAGGGTTTCTTGCTTTGTGGACAAAACACTTGCCTTCCTATTACTTCCTTCTGCTTTGTAAATAGCCATCCCTGATTCTATCTCAGAGCATCTGGGCTACTAGTTGGAAGCGAAGGCAGGATGAGGAAGCCCCTGAGAAAAGCAGAGAGAGGATGTTTAAAATAAAATGGTTGCCTACGAAAGGAATTATGATGATAAAAGAAAGGAAAATGAGACCAGCGGTCAGGGAGGTGACTGGGCAATTTAGGACAAGAAGGGACAGAAAGAGGGGGAAGTCATAGGGTCAGGAGGAGAACATGTGAGAGCTAGTGGCATGGTCTTCAGCTTGCACATGTGTTATCTTGGCCTCCCCTGGGGCCTTGTGCAGATACATGGAACAGTAACCGACATTTAAAGTTTGGGACATTTTACTTAAACATCCAGACTTCTGGCATCTCTTGAAATATTGAAACATCCAGCAACTTTGTGTCCTCTTTCCCATGTGGCAACAGGAAACAGGTTTGAGAAACAGTTACTCTCTTATTGATGGGGAAAGTGTGAGTCCCCAAATTTTCTAGTTCCCACTGGGCCCCTTTTGCTCGTTCTTGTTAATGTTGGCACGAAGGGAATTTGAGTTTGAAATTTTACTAGTGAGTGGAAAGCCCTTCAGAGTCCAAAGATAGGACTGAATTTGGCCTCCCTCTACTCTTAGATGGCAGCATATGGGACAAATATTTTAATGTCCCTAAATGTCATTTCCCTAATCTATAAGAAAAAAAAAATGTTATAAAAACCATTATCATGCAGTTGCTCAGAAGTACTAATCTGTCTTTAAATGCTCAGGAAATTGTAAAATGTTATTCACCTTTGTTTTTATAATTTTATCTTTTTCTAATAAACTATTAGAATTCTTTTGAAGGAGGACAGTAGACTGCATAAAGAACAAGGTAGGGGTTTTAGAAGTCTGATTAGAGAAATACTGATAAGGGTGGTGAAGGAACATAATAAAAGGTAAGGAGGGGAACGAGAATCCAGGAGGGAAGGACGGATCCCCAGCATGAAAGAAGAGCCCAGAGCCCAGCGGTGCGAGGCCTTGTGACCCACCAGCGAGAGTGCACAGACAGGCGCCCTCACCAGCCCTGTGACCTTAGACAGGTTCTCCAACCTCTCCTACTCTCCTACCTTGGGCTCTTAATATTTAAAGAGGGGGAAATCATGCCTCGTCCTTAGGGCTATTTGAAAATGGAGAGGGAGAAATGCCTATAAATTACCTGGCACAAGTAAGGGCTTCATAAGCATTAGCCATTAAATTAGCCATTAACGAATGCTGCATGCAATTACCCAAGACTTCACACTGTGTTAGGGGAAGAGGTTTTTTTCTTTCTTTTTCTTTTCTTTTTTTTTTTTCCCCACAAGCCAAAATGCCACAGTCTTGTCCCTTTTTAAATATAATATAGAATTTTAGCATTCATTTACCTAGTACCTACTGACTCCAGGCCTTCCCCAAATGACACCATTGATTATTCCCTTCACTAAAGAGAATGGAAAGGGAAGGTCCTATTGGGGACCATGAGCATAAACAAATGTGTGAACTCAAAGGATTGGGGCTGGATAGACAGACCACCCTCAATGTGGCCTGCGTAGCTGCCTGGCTCAGAGGGATTTCAAATGAGGATAAAGGTTTCTTTGTAAATGTCAATTGAAAACATTCATAAATCCCCCAGGTTGGGAGGGGGTGTTGCGTACATCAGGAAAAGAGTGTCCTTCAAAAACACAATATGCCTTAAGATGAGGAGGAGCAATCTACATCAGTCATTTATAATAATGTCTATTTAATAAAGCAGGACTCAACAAAAAACAAGGTATTGTCTTAGCTTGACCCAGGTCAACCTCTCTGCATGGGGAGAGAACACCATTCAAAATGACATCAGAAGGGGGAAATTTTAGGAACCAGCCTCTCACTAATAAAGTAGGAATTCAAGAGCCACGGAAACGGGGTGGAACTACCAGAATGAAAGCAACTAGCAACTTCTGCTTTCCTACTCATGAAGTCTGCTTTATTCTCTCAACCAGGGTTCCTCAGATGGAATACGTTTTTCTGTAGCCCTGTTTGCTATTTTTCCCCTTCATTTTCCTTCTCCGGCATTTCAGTGAGGCCATGTAGAGCTCCCATAAGGAGCCCGCTGCTGAGTCTCCCTCTCACGCCATGCAGTCTTTCCCTCAAATGAATGATTCCCCGTGATTAATCTTGCAAGGCGTTGTGGAGGCTCACACCGATGAAATGATAGCGGTATTAGCAGGAACTCGGGGAAGCTGTCACTGTATTACTCAGCAGGTCTGACCACAGCTCTCCTTCTTTCCAGCAATATTCCCAGTAGCTTAAGGGCTAAACAAACTTGTTTTCAGGACCAGAGAACTGAAGCAATTTGCCTCTGCTCTGTTATGAACGGTAGGATTTATGAAGGCAGGACAGTCCTCTCAGCCCCATGAAGAAACCTTCGAATCCCAGAATCAATTTAATGTTTGCTTGTCAGAGTTTTTCCACCTCTAGGCACTGTCTCAAACACCTAGCCCTAGAAATAGAAAAGATTCCTCCCACCAATCCCATTGAAGGGTTTATGTCAATCCAGGCCACAGGCAGCCACCTGGATGCATTGCCAAAACCTCCTGTGAAAATGCAGATGTCCTTAACACTGAACCCCATTATCTCCTTCAACGCCCTCATTTGATTCATGAGACTTACATTCACCCTGAAATGTTCGGTGCTGGTAACACACTGAGGGTTACAAAGTTGCATGATCTGCTCATGTTCATCAGTTTAAGGTACGTGCTGGCCCCCAGGTTTATGGATCTGTCCAACTACTCACACTTGGGTGTTTCTCAGCTTTTAGAAATCTGTTAATCAGTTAATCTGAGGCCTTACATGTATTTGTAGAAATAAATTTCCAGGGACTGATGCTGTTATTTTATACTTCTCATGTTTTAAACTGTGGTTTTCAATCAGGGGTGGGCATCGAACTTACCTGGGAATATTTTTTTCCAAAATAAATAAGTTCCACCATCAAGATTCTGATGCAACAGAATAAATACAGGGTATTTTGATAAAGCTGATACACACCTCAAAAGGAGAACCTCTGTTTAAGACATAGCACTGACATTATCTTAAATGCATGTGTGTATTTGTGTGCATTTAGAACACGTTTCCTTGACACTCAAAACAGAGCCTGACACAAAATTGATATCTGTTAAAAACAGAATGAGTAATGACTTCAGAAAAATACTTTAGTCTATAAAGTGTTGAGCACAGTTATTTAGATTGTAGTGAAATGTCTATATGTATTAGAAAAATATATTATGTATGTGGAGGACAGAGGTGTTGCTATAGATTATATTGTACCTGACCACACCTGTTTAGCTTTTGCTGAATTTGGGTGACAGTTTTAGAAGAGAATACATATGGAAAGATCAAAGGAGAGCTGCTCAGGTATCTGAAGAATAAACCATTGTATGAAAATCTAAATACATGATTTAACTAGTTGGCAGAGGTCTCCCAAGTCCCCCTGGCATATTGGGAAGAACAGCCATTAACTGATTTATTTAATATATCTTTTCCAGCCTGTGTCAGGAACTCTGGGAGCTAAATATGCAGGGATCTATGCTTCAAGAGTTTAGCATCTACTGGTGAGAAAAACAAGTAAGTAGACAAATTATAAGAAGTGTCATAAATGATGAAAGCTATCATGAAGATACGCACAAGGGCTGTGGAAATCAGGAGAGTGAAAACGGTGACTAGAACATGTCCCTGGTGGAGCTGTACCTGGACTGGGTTTCACTAAGGGATGATCCAAGGAAAGGAAGAAGGAATCACTCTACACAAATGTATCAGCATTGGTGATAACACAGGTTTAAGCAGAGGGGACACAGCTCATTGGAGGAGAGTAGAGAGTTGGCCTGAGAGGAAGGGATGAGAAATGGCTTTGGAAAGATCACCCTGTGAGGGAGGTAGATTTTTTTTTTATGTAAATATTAGGAATGGGAGTGACATAATCACATTTAAATTTTAGGAAGATTCCTACAAAAAGTATATTTTAGGTCAAAAAGATGAAAGACAAGACCTATTTGGAGATTTTTGTAAATAATCCAGTTGAGAAATTATAACCTAGTGTCTAGAGTATTGACAAATGTTTTGTATAGAGAGCTAGATAGTAAATATTTTAGGCTTTGCAGGACTCTTGTCTCTAGTGCAACTATTCACCTCTGCTGTTGTAGCTGGAACACACCCATACGTAACATGTAAATTTAAAAAAAAAAAAAAGCAAGTCTTTGTTCCTACAAAGCAGTATTTACAAAAACGTGTGGGAAGCCAGGTTTGGGCTGTGGGCCTTTGTTCGCCAGTCACCATCTAGACCAGGGGAATCGTCTTTTCTGGGTCACTGTGTACTATGTTCCTCACAAGTGGGCCTGTATACTTGAGTAATTGCTACCCACATTGAGAGATGTAAGGAAGGTAAGAGGACTAAAAAGAAAATGTTTCAAAAAATCCACTGTAGTTTTGGAAAGAAACCAAAAAGACTTCTACCTGTATAGACAACAAATGTGCTCATTCCACTAACACCCTAATTCCTTTGCTCAGTGGCATAGGAACAGGGCGTGTGGGGAGCTCAACAAAGATCATTGCTGAGAAACCACAAAGTAAGTCTTTGTAACTTGCCTTGAAAATCATTACTTGGCATGATTCCTAGTGGTATTCTTTCAGTCATCAGTTCCTCACACTCACGCTACATTTATTTTTATTTTTATTTTTCTCCTAATAAAGTTAACACTTGAGTTTCAAGTACAATAGCCCTGCACTGCCACTTACCATGTGTTGGGCCACCTCAGTTTGTAACTGATAAAGGCAAACTCCTTTTGACAACTTTTAAAAAGCATCTTTAGAAAAGAAAATATGGAACAAAGCATCACATTTCAAACTCAAATACCCTTTACTAGTGTGTGGGATACTGCAAAGGACAGTATCACTGCAACTGACTGTTCTCTTATCAATAGACTTAGGTAAAGATTAGCTTTCACATCCCCAAATTTTCTCTACGTCCCCAGGATAGGGGTCTTCAGTAGGTGGATAATATTGATATTCCCTAGGGGTGTCCTATAGTCTCTCACTCGGTCCAGACTCCCAGATTTCTGTCTATTGACACTCAAAAGAACCTTCTTGAAACTTCTTATGTTCTATTCCAGATAGAGTCCTCTGTATGCCATTCATTAGTAGACACACTGAAAGCCCTCCTTCTCCCTCCTATCCTCTCTCTCTCTCTCTCTCTCTCTCTCTCTCTCTCTCTCTCTCTCTCTCCCCACACACACACACACTCTGCCTTACTATTATTTTTCTGGACCTAGTAATGAATTGAGGCTTATCTCTCCTATTACTTGCTCAGTCTTCCAGGTGATGAAGAGCTCATCCACGTGACTGGCTGGGATACAACATGGGGTGCTGAGCTGAGCCAAGCTACATGGCTTAATATGGACACTTAACTTTGACCTCTCCTACACCATGCTTTATAATGCTGAGAGCAATAGACCCATCACCATCACTCTTTTACGGTGCCAAAGAAATTAAAAGTTAATTAAAGAAAAGGGCAGAACACATTTTCATTAAGCATCATAACACTTAAGGGCAAATTCATTTTTAACCTCCTTTGAGAGTCTTGATCAGGCTTTTCTTTCCAGGATTTCAGTGAGCTTCCTGGAAATAGTGTCTACGAGTCCAAGATTTATAGCCCAGGGTTTCATTGTCTCAGTGTATTGAGATATGGTCACACAAAACTTAATCTACCGCCAAAAACAAACCCCTACATTTGGGGCTGTTCTGCTAAGCATTGCAGCTTGAAAACACACTGCAACTGAACTTGCAGTAAGGAAATAAAGTCAAAAGTGTTTAGAAAAAAATTCTTTTAGCTGGCTAGTGTGAAGTACTTTTCACTTCCCTCTCATAAATACCTGCGTATGCATAGACATTAGGAGGAAAAATAATTGTTAGAAATCCCTCAAAGAGTCACAAAATAGAGCAAGTCTAAGAAGGTAACTTTTTAATTTTACTACCACACCATTCACATTGGACAAAAACATGGTAAATTCAGAGTTAGGCTGATAGGAGCCTTAGCATCGCTGCCATTTAGTAACCTCACAACTTTCCCTAACTGCTCAGTGGTCATGTAGCTACTGCGCACTCATCGATTGTTGAGAAGTTACTATGATCCGGGCACTGTGAAACGCTAGGGGTATAGGAGCAAGGCTCCCAACAGTCTCACCCCCATTTTGACACCTTAGTAACAGGGAACTTGCCGTGTATAGACTCTTATTTGAGATAGCCCTGTGCGACTGGAGTTTTTGCTTTAGCTACTCATGTAGCTTCAACTCGTTGATCCTAATTATACCCCTTGAGATCCAAATGTTATATATATTTTTCTAGTTGTAATATAAGGCCCGAGAAAACAGTCTCATTCTGCTTCTTGACAAATTACTGGGCAGGAAAAGGTAGAATATGTGAACGTGGACCCTTGATGCCAGTAAAAGCATGAGAGGATTCCCTGCTTAATGGGTCACAGGTAACATGACCTGCCTTGAAGAGTTTGGTCGTGCATCAGCCTACACTGTCTCTCGGAACCTAACGGTTAACCCCACCTGTGACTCCATGAGGACTGAATGTATATATGCACATTCTGATGGTCAAGCACAGGATAGCAAGAATGAACACTAGTGGAGAAGACATCTTCAGAGCCAGAATCTCTAACTCCTCATTATTTTCTTAGATTTCTATTTTATTAAAGCATTTATTTTTCTAGTGAAATGTATATCCATTACATTAGAATAAGAGGTGTACCTGCTTGTCAAAATATATTAACAATGTTATTGGAATAAGACTCCAGAATTGTGCTAATTTGTATATTATTATTAAGATTAAAATCAGCAAAAATGATCCAGCTCACATTTATTAACTTGGACGAAATAGGATACATGGGCCCTATCTTCCTTAGATTATGATAAATGTTAGTGTTAGTCATTTGTAATACTTACTTTTTCTTCTTTATGCATCACTTGTTCTGGGTAAATATCTCTTCTAACTCCTAGAGGAAGATGGGAGAGTAAACTAGGGAATTCATAATTCGGTCCTTACAATTCTTTTTCACTCTTTTCAGGAGTCTCAGACACCACTAAAAATACTGACTTTGGGTCAGATAGTTGAGCCTGAAATGAAACTTTTGAAGTATAGTCTTTGGAGGATTCTCTGTTTCTTTCTTTTCCCCTTTTAGTATTGATTTTTCTCCTTTCATTTGTTGATGTTACTTCCTTTTCTTGTTGCTGGGGATTTGTTAGAGCCACATCTGTACATGATTTCTTATTTGTGTTTGTTTTGTACATAAGCGCCAGATGCTTCAACTTCCAGCTCCCTAATCAGTCAAAAAGAGTTCTGCAGCAGTCAGGGCTGTCACTCAGGCAGAACAAGGCATCCACCCACCTCCCCAAGTCCCAGTGCAAGCGCATCAGAGAAACAGGTCAGGCTGTCCTGCAGGGGTGTTGATCAAGCACTTTACTATATTGGGAAGTAAAATGGTAAAAGCAGACAGCACTAAGTGATCAATACTAGCATCTGTGGAAATCAGGAAGATTAATGAAATTCCATAAGTTGGCAGTAGAAAATTGAAAAAAAGTGTGTAAATATTCCCATGTGAGATTATGTCTTTCAATGGAAAACACCTACTCCAGATCTTCCACAAGAGCTTGGACTTATTTCTGTAACAAATTATGCTGCTATTTTACAGGTGTAATGCCACCTTCATGGAATAGCCTCCCTGTTGTGAACAAGTTTTATACAGTTCTACAAAGGTGATGGATGATGGTTTCCTCTGTGGCAAATTACATATTCACGTGTCTTTCCACTCACCTTGGAAAATAGCAAAGTCCCTTAAGACATTCCAAGCATGCTCATTGTCCGAGATTCTCTGCAATGTTCGTGCGTGCGTACATGCGTGTGTGTAATACTTGGCGTTTCCCTTAAGTCTTGAAATCACTATGTGTGCTTGTGCTCTGACAGAAGCATCTCTGAGGAAATGATGTAAGAGCAGCAAGCATTTCCCCAAGCTACCTGTGATTTTTGTGAAGACCTGAGGAGGAGGACATTGTGACTGGACCAGATTTAGATTGAAGCATTGAGTTTTGTGAGTGTGATACACTAATGACCCCAGTGCAATACCTTTCCTCATTCAAGGTAATAAGATATAGTAAATCAAATATTGGGATTTACTTAAAAGACCCAAATTATTGTCCTTATTCTGTCTCTAATCAGCTATGTGATCAGCAAATCACTTAATCTCTTTGTCTTCCATTTTCTATAAAATGGTAACAATGATACCTCTTTTTGTACAAAGTAATTGTGAAAACCAAATTAGAGCACACCAAGAACAACAAAAAAACTTTATAATGCCCTGTACAAATGTAAGGCAGGACTGTTGCTTGGCAAAGGTGAAGATAAATGATTAGCTCCCCTTCTCATATCCGTGTCTTGTCCTTACACACAATCACAGCATTGGGCAACTGATCCTGCTCAATGGGACCACAGCACAAAAACAAATAAGGATCAAAATTTCTTGGTCTTTGGTTCTTATCTGCTAAAATACATTTTGCATAGTGCTAAATAGTTTGCAATGCTTTTTTGCTTGCATAGTTTTGTCTTATCAATCTCAAGGCATAACTACTACTTTCTCCATTTTATAGACAAGGAAATTGATGTTGACAGAGTTTAAGTAACTTGCTCAATTACTCTATTGGTTATTAGAAGAACATAGGAATTCCAGGGCAAGATCTAGCACTGTTATATAAAGATTCCAACTGATCATTCATTTCACCTATTTGTTCAACATATATTTATTGAATACCCACTTCTAAGTCACTAAAGATATACCAATGACTAAAACAGGCAATGTTTTTGCCTTCATGAAGCTAGTCCTCTAGAGGAGGGTGGCTGACCATAAGTAAAGAAACACATCACTGTGCAATGCATCAAACATTGGTAAGTGCTATGGAGAAAAATCAACCAGGGTAAGGCGAACAGAGAGATAGAAAGGGCCAGGAGGGGCCCTTTAAAAAAATGTACAGTAAAAGACGCATTGCCACTAACCCCCTCAAAGTACTCCCCCTCACTTCGAACACACTTATCCCATCATTCTTGCCACTTTCTGAAGCAGATCTGGAAGTCCTCTTTTGTTGCACTGTCATGGCTGCCTCAAGGTCCTGAATCAAACTCAAAATATTTACCTTGCATGGTCATTTTGACTTTGGGGAAGGCGCCAGATCTGGTGAATAAGGTGGATGTGGGCACACTGTAATGTTTTGTTTGACAGAAATTGCCATAACAGAAGTGTGTGGAACGTTGTCATGTGGAGGATGAAGTAAAGACACTCAAGAAAGAGGACTTCCAGAACTGCTTCGGATAGTGGCAAGAATGATGGGATAAGTGTGTTTGAAGCAAGGAGGTATATTTTGAGGGGGATTAATGGCAATGTGTCTTTTACTGTAATATATATATATATTTTTTCATTTAAACATTCACTGCATTGTTTGATCATACCTCGTATGTGAGGAGATGACCTGTGTGCAGAAACCTGAATGAGGTCAGGGACTAAGCCATGCAAATATCTCAGGGAAGGGTGTTCTCAGCAGAGGGACCAGCAAAGCAAATGCACAACCCTTAAGTGGGACCAAGCAAGCCTGTTCCAGGACCAGCAAGGAGGGCAGGGTGGTCAAAGTAGTTCAGCTGACCAAACGAGAGCACTGTAGACACAAATGAGGCTGCATACAGCATGGAAAGACGGATTACTGTTGGGCTAAGATTTTATTCTGAATGAGTGAGAAACTGCTTCATGGATCTCTGGAGTTGTTTGCTGTTTTCACTTGACCTGGTGAGATGTCGGTTCTATTCCATGTTAACAATTTTAACCTCTGTATATTAAGAATTTCCCTAAATACTTTCATCTTTAATCTTAAAGTGAGGATGGAGAGAAAAATTTTTCTGCCCCAACTAGGAAGTTCAAAATTAATTATATGCATTTCATCTAAATCTTGTATTTGCTCCTCCATCTTAGTGAAATAATCTTCCAACGAGGCATCCTCATGAGTAAAGAATGTCTAAAGTCCCTATAGGAAAACATCCCTCTCTGTCAAGATTTGCTTATCATGGAATGAGAATAGCCCTTCTTACCCCCGGTGGTTATGGATGACTGTTCTTACCTCATCCCAATACACCAATCAGGTGCCACTTAACATATTCCCCAGCCATCTTGAGAAATTAGATCAATCCCCTCTTTGCCCATTAAAAGGCTCATAAACAGTTGCAGCATCGAATTAGTGCTGGTAGATTTCTCCAACTTGGAACATGTTAAAATGCTCAGTTGGGTAGGAAGAATCAATTAGGGCCAGACAGGGTGTTGGAAGTTAAACAATTTGTCTATCTTATGATTCTATACTGTGGAAAGAATGTGTGTGTGTGTGTGTGTGTGTGTGTGTGTGTGTGCGCGCGCGCGTGCACGCACGCACGCATATGCTTACATTTTCGTTCGGATTTAAAATCACTCATGTGTATTGCTTGTATAATTTAATCCATGACTGGAGTGGAAACTATCCACAGAGTGAGAGGTTATTGCTTGAAGAGTCAGAAAAGCCTTGTATGTACCTGTAAATTTGTAACTTGTAATTAAGCATATTGTAGCTTTCCTACCTCTTAAACCTGGGCCAACTGAGTTTAAATTTATATGGGAGATGAGCAATTATTCAGGTAATACACTCTGCATCCAAATAATCATAATCCAGGTAAAAACATCCGACCTGGCTAGATGCCCCTGCTCCAAATTCATCAGACAACCGACAATTCTTCAGCATATTTTTCTGCCTTTAACGTCCTTTCTAACTATAGCCCCACCCACCCACCCCCCAAAAATGCTGAAGGAGATGACAGAGAGTACAGGTTATTAACCTTGTGTCCATGGGCCCCTTCCAAGGAGTCTGTGAATAGAATTCAAGGAGGTCTATCAACTTCAATGGAGAGGAAATGTACATCTTTATTTCTACTGTTCTCTAATTGCAATGTAGCATGTCCTTTATAGAGAACCCATCACAGTAGTGTCAGCAGTACCTGGTGGCTTTATGACTGAGAGAAATCACAGTTATTTTTATATCATGTTATACTGTTGCCAGTATCTTGAAATATCCTTTTTCACTTAACACTGCTTCAAATTTATGTTAGCTGTTGGACTCACTGCTAGATTTTATTTAATGCAATAATCATAAAGCACATGCTACACTACATTTTTAAATACTTTAATAACTGCATCCTAATGCAATTGATTTCTTTTGTAATTCTATGTTTATGCCAAAGTTTGTCTAGAGCTTAAAAAATAACCCCATGTCTCAAGGGATGTGGGCTGCCATTTCTAATTGGCTCTGTGGGAGGGTCCAGTGCAGGTAGGCTCCACTCCAACAAACTTCCCCTGCCTTCCCCTCACTGTACCTAAAAGTCTACAAATTAGAGAGTTCACTTTGAGTGTGATATTTCTTCCATGTATATAATTAACAGCACACGGGAAATTAACTCATAGTATTAAAAAAAAAAAGAATATATTGGCAATAAAGTAGTATTCCCAGCACTCTGCTACATACTTTACTTAAAATCCCATTTAATCTTAAAAACCCACGAGTGAGTATTATTTTCCCCACTTGATGGATGAGGAGATTGAGATTCAGAAAGATTAAGTCTCTTGCACAAGAACGCTTAACCAGATTCTTCCAAAAATAAAGTCACCTAGATGCTGGGAGTGGGTTTTATGTGCTATTCTTTCACACGAGAGAAAATTAGGGAAGGATGAATGGGGAGACATCTACACCAGCAGTTTTCCAAGTCTGGTCTGCAGATCTTTGGAGGTCTCTGAGACTTTTTTAGAAGGTCTGTGAGGTGAAAACTGTTCTCCAAATAATTCTGTGACATTACTTTCCTGTTTCATTGTACACTGAAGGTGCAAAAGCAATGGTGGGCAAGACTTCTTGTGCATTACCAGGAATCAAAAGCAGTGGCATCAAAAGTGTATTGGTTGTCAAATCATGCTTCAACAACATATCTGCAATGCAAAAAAATAATAATAAAATGCCCTTTTCACTTAAGAATGTCTTTGATGAAGCCATGAAAGTTAATAATTTAATATATCATGATATATCTTGATACTCAAGTACACATACTTTTTAATATTCTGTATGACATTGTGGGAAGCATACATACATCACTTCTGCATAAAGCCTAAAATATTTACTCTCCGGCCCCTTACCAAAAAATTTTTAAAAGACCATGACCAGCAGGAAAAGCAATTGTGTGAGCACTTCAATTGTGAGCTGAACTGGATGTGTTTTTCAAGACACACTATTTTTTCCTTGAATGAACTACAAAGTACGGTTATTCAGAATTGGTATCTCAAAGACACTTTCTCAAAAGGGAATGAAGTGTCACTTCAAGGAAAACAATTGGTAGTATTTATTGCCAGTGATACCATTTGAGCTTTCTGCGGGAAAATAAGGATTTTGAAAAACTTGAATTTATCACTATGAACTTGACAGCTTCCAAATATTTAAAGACTTTTCAGATGAGATTGGTGGTGTTATTAATGTAATGAAATGTGTCAATACTTGGAAGATCTGAATAAATCTTTAAACCAATCACTTCCAAATGTCCACTGCGTGATTTTACAAAATTGGGAATGGTAAAATATCCAAGTTCAAGATCAACCAGTGGATGGATATTGCCATAAAGTTTACATGTCATAAAATACCCTTTTTAAATGTACAATTTAATGCATTTCAGTATATACTCAGTTATGCAATTATCACAAGAACCTAATTTTAGAACAGTTCTATTACCCCCAAATTAAACTTTCCCATTTACAGTGATTCCCCACTCCTAACCACAGTGCTAGCAGCCACAAATCTACTTCATGTCTCTACAGAGTTGTCTTCTCTATATATCTCATATAAATAGAATTGTAAAGTATGTGTTCTTTCATAACTGGTTACTTTCACTTATAATGATGTTTTCAAGATGCATACATGTTGCAGCATGTATTTGTATTTGAACCACACTTGCATTTCTTCAATTAATATGAGAAAAATTCTTAACACCTGTACCGTAGATGAGAAAAATGTGATTCTGAAAAGGTAAATGAAGCTGACAGAGTCAAGGACTTGGATTTTGGTTTCTGATGCCAAAGCCAACATTGTTCCTCTCTTGGGGAAGAAAAGCCTTACAGGAAACCCTCCTAGATTGAGCAGGGCCACACCAGCCCTGTGTGGAAGCTCACACCTTTCCATGTGGGTCCCTTGTACTGCCCTTCCATTTCTTTGTATTGTCAAATAATATTCCATTATATGGATATACCACATTTAAAAAAAAACTCCACTCACTACTTAATAAACCTCTAGGTTGATTCCACTTTGGGGCTATTTGCGTACAAGTATTTGCATGGATACACACTTTCATTTCTGCTGAATGAATACACAGAAGTAGAATTGCTGGGTCATATGGTGTATGTCTATGTTTACCATTTTGAGAAACAGCCAAGGAGACCACACCATTTTACATTCCCACCAGCAATAAGTGAAGGTGTGTTCTAATTTTTCCACATCCTCCCCAACACATGTTATTGTCCAATTTATAACTAGACTAGTGGGTGTGAAATATAATATCTCACAGTGATTTCGATTTACATTTTCCTAATGACGAATGATGTTGATTTTTCATGTGCTTATTTTCATATATCTTATAAGGAGAAAAGTCTATTCAAATTCTTTGTCTACTTTCTAAAACTATTTAAATTATTTTAAACATTTATTTGAAGTAGTTACTGATTCACAGGAAGTTGCAAAGATGGTACAGAAAAGACCAGTAGATTTTAATGTTAACAGAGACAATTTAGTTTACATAGTTTCAGATTTCGCATTACTACTACTCTTTCAGAAATTACCACTTGTTGAGTTTTGGTAGAGTATCACAGAAGAAAATCCACAACTATCTCAAAAGTCTATTAAAATATGCCTTCCTTTTCCAAATACAATCTGTGTGGAAGCATATTTTCTTTAAATACTTCAAACAAAATGGTACATTGCAATAGACTGAATATAGAAGCAGATATGATAATATAGCTGTTTACTAAGAGATTTTCAAAAGTGTAATGACACCATTCTCAATAACTTTTTTGGAAAAATATAGCTAGTTTTTATAAAAATGTGTTATGTTAGGGGCTTTTACTGTTCATTTAAAAATTAATACAAATGATTTTTTCCTCAGTTTTGATATTTAATATGGATGTACTGATAGATATAACCCACATGAACACAATGTCTGCAGGCTTCTCATCATTTTAAATATGTAAAGGGGTCCTGAGACCAAAACGTGTGCAGGTTGCTGATATAAACTTTGTAAGAACTGTAGATCTAAGCCCCTGAGAAGAAAAGGTGGGCACAGGAACCTGAGGCAATGAGGCCTTCCTCAGAGGGTGGGTTATCTGAAGGGAGAAAGAGTGGGCAGAGACGACTCACAGCTTCCTAATTTGTACATATGAGGTCATACATTAAGTTCGCGAACTCATCCTAGAAAAAGTGCTCCATACCTCACTGCTGAATATCACTATGGTCACCTTCAAAGTACTCCCCTTGGGAAGCTGTGCACCGACACCAGCACCTAGTCCACCCTTCAAAGTAATTTTGGAATTCTTTTTCTGGAATGGCCATCAGAGCTCCTGTCCTATTACCTTTGATGTCCTGAATGTCATCAAAATGTCTTCATTTCAATATTTCCTTTATCTTCGGGTAAAGAAAAAAGTCATTTGGGTCCAAATCAGGTGAGTAGGGAGGGTGTTCCAATACAGTTATTTATTTACTGGCTAAAAACTCCCTCACAGACGGTACTGTGTGAGCTGGTGCATTGTTGTGATGCAAGAGCCATGAATTTTTAGCAAAAAGTTCAGGTCATTTTTGTCTAACATTTTCATGCAACCTTTTCAGCACTTCCAAATAGCAAACTTGGTTAACTGCTTGTCCAGTTGGTACAAATTCATAATGAATAATCCCTACTATATCAAAAAAAGGTTAGCAACATCAACGCAACAAGTTTGCGAACTTCATTGTCAGACCTTGTGTGTATACATGCATGCAAACAGCCATTCACCGAGAGGAGCTAGGAAGGAAGAGGTCATCTAGCCTAGTGTTCTGTGTACTAAATGTGCAGGACTGTACAGATCATGAAAATTCACATCCACAACTTACCCCAAAGAATACTTGGGCTCTGGTCTCATCACTGAAATGCCACACTGGAGCCCTTCTCTAGCTTTTCTGATGAACCCTCCCAGCTCAGTCAGTGTTCCCACGTCACCTTCTCCTCTTGTGCAGCAGCCATAACCACTGGGCTTCCTCCTCTTCCCTTCACATAATTGCACAGCCTCTTCCCATCTGGCTGCAGGTGCATACAACCTCCTCAGCCACCCCTCCCTTGTTCTGCCTAAGAGGAACCACAGGTGCCCTTGAAAATGGTGGCTTATTATTAAAGACTGCTAAGGAATGTGGAAGGGCAGTGCAAGGGACCCACATGGAAAGGTTATGAGCTTCCACACAGGGCTGGTGTGGCCCTGCTCGATCTGGAAGGATTTCCTATAGGGCTTTTCTTCCCCACGAGAGGAATAATATTGGCTTTGGCATCAGAAACCAAAATCGAAGTCCTTGACTCTGCCAGCTTCTTTTACCCTTTCAGAATCTCATTTTTCTCATTTATAACTCAGGTATTATAAATTCCGCTCATAGTAATTGAAGAAACATATATGTGGTTTCAAATACAAAACTCTATCAATGTAAGTTATTGTTATTAAATCTAAAAGCATACCTAACTCAATGAGTCATTGTGAGTATTTCATAAACTAACATAAATGTACTTGGCTACAGGGTAATGCAGCATAGAAATGCCAAAGGTTCTAAGTAGTACTGTTAATATATATACTTGGAAACCAAAAAAGAGCCTTTGATATTCCCTTCATTTTAAGGCCAACAATGCTTAACTTTGATTAATTCAAATATTGATTTTTTTTTCTCTAATTGTTGGATTTCTCTCTGAAATAGGAATATTTACTTTCTTCATTTCAGTTCATAATTTGCTGAGAGCCACAATAGAAAAATAAATTAAATAAAGCAGCTGAAATTCTTGTGATTTAAAATGGTGATGATGATGATGATGATGAATGAAAGCTCACATCACTCTTGGGGAAAGGCACACTGAAGGAAGCAGAGGAAGGGAGAAACACCCAAATGCAGCCACAAAACAATTGGCATACCTTGTGTGCTATGCTGAGTTTCTCCATGCACCCCTGGAGCAAGCATTAAGGACTAAAGGTAATAGATTTTCAGAGACATGACTTCTCCAGGGAAAACTTTAGGTCACTATGCCTTAAATATGGGTGACTGTATTGAAAGAAAACATTCAAGTAATTTCAATTGCCTGAACTGTGCAGATAAAGAGAATCAATTTCTAAGTTAACTGGGTCCCAAACCATACATAGCTGTGTAGATTAGATTTTATATCCTGAAATGCATTCTTCAGTAATGAGGAAACTTGTTTAGACTTTGAAAATGAGAGAAATCTTCTCTGCCCAAGAAAGCTCCCAGAGTCACAACTGTGTCCTGTGGCAGAGCTGCACTACAGCCAGGACATGCAGGAGTTGAACAATTACAGACAGCACCCCACTTTGCCAGAGCTTTCTTGAATGCCCACATACAATTCTAATGTTAGGGTCAGAAACAGGCTTACTTTTTGTAAGAAGCGATTATGAGAAAGAGCCACAAAAAACATTATATTCCTAACTACACTTAACATTTCGGAGACAATTTTCAACATTATATTTCCAGTATCTCACATGTTCTTAATTTTGAAAAAGTTTGCTGTTCCCACCATGCCTACTCATTTCCCCCATTCTGTCAACTATCCTATGAGCTTAGCTTCCCAACATTGATACAATCCTTTCATTTTCTGCGTTCCATTTTTATAAAAAATAAGGAGAAAAGCAATAGAACACTCAAATAATTGTAGCAACAAACACTGCTGTCAAACGACGAAAAGACTGCTAAAACTAGACTGTTGGTCCCTAGAAAATACTTCAGAAGATCCCGTGAAAGTTCAGTTCATCAGTTGCATTAATTCAGAAAAGCCTGAATTTGGCAATATGTACAGCAATTTAGGTGAGTCAAGACAGGATTATATAAGTAAATATTTTTTTTTAAAGGTCGATGAATGGAAATTGGAAGTGCTTTGCTAATTGTTTAATTGATGTCATTCTATTTCCAAGACCTTAGTAACCTGTAGACAACCACAAGATTTCTCAAGTTCCTGAACATGATGTGGAACAAAGGCATGTAGGGCCAGTTTTCATCTTGAAACTTGAGCTATACTAAATGTCCATGGATTTGTGCCTTACTCAGTATCTGATTTTTAAGTGCAACACCATTTGACATGACTTTTTTGAAAAGGGTGTTCTTGAGTCAGTTTATAGAGGCAAAATATGATAACCTTATTAAATTACCTGCCCTTGTAGACTGGGTAATGTAACAGGCCTGTCCCCCGAAGGCCTGCATTGAGACAAGATGTATGGTGAAAGCAACTGCAATCCATTGTGTCTGGCTTCAAGGTGATTCTGACAAGAGGAAAACTTTCTCTTTCAAAGCCCCCAGAGGAGAATGGACTCTTAAACTGAGGCAGTATGAAAGGCAAAGTTTAGGGATATTTTTAGTATCCTGGAGTTAATTTTAACAAAAAAGCAGTTTGAATTATTGGGCACGTGGAAAGACCTGGCCTTCATATAACTGAACTTGGCAGTTAACTATCACTGTCCCACACAAAAGAGTTCATAATCATTACCTCAACCAACTTTGAAATTTGACACGTTAAAACGTTATAACGTCATAGAAGGCATCCAATAAATATTTTCTTACTTCTTTGAGGTAATAAGTGAATTTTTGATTTTCCTAACATGAAAAAAAAGATCCTAGTCCAGAGGGAGTTGGAGAAAGTGTAATTGATACACTGTACAAGACCATGATTGCACAAGCCCAAGGTAGAGCTGGTATCTACTGTTATCTCATTTAATTCTGACAACAGTCCCCTGAGGCGGACACTTTTTTACAGATAAAGAAATCAAAGCTCAAAATGTTAAATAACTTCCATAACTTATTTCAATTAAATGTAACCGTTTATAAACTGTAAACTCCATGATGTTTTACAACAAAGCCCTTACCTGAAAAAATTGGGTATAATGTGGAAAGAATTATCTTCAGGGCCAGGCACTGGCTTTCCACTCTGATTTCTTCATTTACTAGCTCAGGGGCACGAGATGAGACGCTTTTGAATCTCAGAAAATAGTTCCTGCATGCTAAGGTTGTGTTCAGCATTCAAGATTACTATGCATTCCTAAACACGTACAGATACATGTAAGCACCAACAGACACACTCACACACACACATACACGTATATGTTTGTATGTACGTATGTATGTGTATACAGAGTCTGGCACAGAATAGGAGCTCCACTAATCAAAACTGCTTTATTAATTTTACTCTCCGCCTAAGATAGCTAAATTAGTTTTTAAAATGAGTTTATTCCTACTGGATGCTGAAACATGTTTAGCCTTTCTTTTTCCTTTAATTCATTTCTTCAAGTTAAATTATATTAATCTGAATATACTCCTAATGGGGATTAGCAATCATTTCTAATTCATATGCTTACCGATTTTGCAACTTAGAATGAAAAGCAAAGGCAGCAAAGGAATTAGAATGATCCAGTTTTTAAGTAGCTGGCAAGGGGGCACTGTGATTTCATAAAAGAACACCAACCATGATTCTCAGAGATAACTTCCTATATACGAATTATTAACTTTAATGATTAGCATTTATAAAGCACCCTATTATTTTTAGCACTTATCCATTGAAGCTGTTTGTTTATATTTGCACCAAAGATGGATACTGAGGTTTGGATAATCCAGGCTCACCATTTGTTTCCAGGGTGGCTTTGTTTTGAAATAGCTCAGGGTATCTGGGTTTCCTATCAATGAAAACAGCGTAGTAAATGCCTCATAGGTTCACACACGGCAGACCTGATGAGGCTCTTACAGCCCACCACCTCCAATTCCTTCATTTACCCGTAAAGAAACCGAAAGCAAGAGAGCTACAGTGGCTTCTCAGAAGTCAAAATGCTAGTTGGAATAAATTCAGGACTAACCAAGTGCCAAGGTCGGGGCTCTTTCCATTGCTGTGGCCAAGCACCCTGGCTAGGGCAGAGGTGGCTAAATATTTTAGACATGGTGGTACTGTAACTTCAAAGCTTGTTAATAAGATTTTAATGGGCCCCATCTCCTGGACGATACAAACCTCCCCTTGCGTCATCTCTGCAGCTACATAAAAAATTCCCTACGTGGTAAACTCTTCCTGGAAGCTTTTCTCTTTGGATTAAATATTTCAAATTCTTAGATGCAAGTGTGACCTGAAGTTTCCAGGCTATTCTTTCATAAAAGAAGATTATAAATCATAATCTAACCTTTTATGCAAAGCCTTATCTTGCATGGTTACACTAAAATATTTCTTTGAGGTCAAGAACATCAGAGAAAGCATCCCTCTTACTACTTTTAAGACGACTCCCAGCATCCAATAGCTGCACTTACGCATGTGTCGGGGGCAGAATTAATATCTGCTTCACAGGATAGTCACTATAGGTCAGACGCTTACTACATGCAGTTAATCTGCAAGGGGCATTATTTGGCCTCTAATGTGTCGGCAGCAGGGAATCCTGAACCCACTGAGCTCACTCTGACATCCAATCCGGCTATTTGCAGTGACCAGAGATATAATTGCCTAAGTTAATATACATGGGAGCTTTCGACAGAGGAACAAATGAACATATTCAGTGGGAAACAGATACGGGTGGTGAGGATATGGCACAGTGTGTGTGTTTGCATCTTCCCTGAGGAAGTGAAGTGGCTTTGAGTCCCTACAGAGAAAAGGGCTGGGTTTGAAAGAGTCATTTTTATAAGAAACTTTATAGTATTCTGACACAAGCAGTGTGCTCTGGGACCCAGGTAATAAACCAGGATAAAAGGTCCTTCTTTCCCATCTCCTCAAATTTTGCCCCCACAGCTCAATGTGGGGTTTGGTTCTCTGACATCCCAAACAACCAGCAGCAGAAAATGGGTGTGGCCACGGGAGCAACATGGTAACAGAGGAAACTGACAACTGAAGAGTTAATAAGAGGGGCCAGCAGAAGAACAGGCACAGGTCTGGTCCAGAGCACATCTATTCCGCTCCCCTGGGATGGCCCTCAGGATCTGTGATGACTATATGTGGTCTCAGTGTATCCAGATGCTGAAGGGCCTGGAGACATTTGGTTTCACATCTGAACACAGAAAACAGCAAATGGAATTGAGGGCAACCCATAAACAACAATAAAAGCAACAAAAACAAGTTCAGTTAATGAATATGCTTGAGATGTTTCCACATACTGGTTAGTACCACATACTTTTTTAATTATTAGTTTCAGGTTTACCAAACAACGTAATAATTGGACATTTACAAACCTCACAAAGTGAGTACCCATCTGATGCCATTATATAGTTTTTACAACAGTATTGACTGTATTCCCCATACTGTATTTCATGCCCCTGTGACTATTTTGTGACTGCAAATTTGTACTTTCTAATGCCTTCACCTTTCTCACCCATCCCCCCAAATGCCTCCCATCTAGCACCCATCAGGTTGTTCTCTTTATCTATGAGTCTATTTCTGTTTTGTTTGTTCGTTTATTCTGTTCTTTACATTCCACATGTAAGTCAGATAATGTGGTATTTGTCTTTCTCAGTCTGACTTATTTCACTTAGCATAATATCCTCTATGTCCATCTGCGTTGTTGCAAATGGTAATAGTTCATTCTTTTGGAGCATTTAATCCACTTACATTTAAAGTGATTATTGACAGGTACATAGTTATTACCATTTTTTATTCATATTTTTGATGTTCATTCATTTGTTTGCTTTACTCCTGTCTTCTGCTTAAAGAAGTCCTTTTAACATTTCTTGTAGTGCTGTTTTGGTGGTAATGGATTCCCTTAGCTTTTTCTTATGTGGGAAGTTCTTTATTTCTACTTCAATTGTTCAATGATAGCCTTCTGTCTCACCAGGATGGACAGAGTCCTCACTGATTTTCCCTGCCAGATGTTGTGGGAACTTCTCTTCCTGGCACAGGACCCCTCGGTTGGGGAGCCTGGTCTGGTCTGGGTCATCCCGTCTCAGCCTCAGCATTAGCAGTGAAACACTTTCACGGCATGTCTGAATTCAGTTCACTGTTTGAAAAGCACATTAACTCAATGTTGTTCAATACGTGTAGTGCAAGTATAGACTCTAACGTAGCCCTTTGTAGATGCAGACCTAGCAGCATATAGACTGGAAGAGTGCCCAAGACCAAGACCAAATGCAGGGGAATTATCTCAGAACATGGGCAGACGTGATTGTGATGCAGCTAGAAACCTATATGTGAGTGATTATAGCACTGTAGCCAATTTTGGTAGTTTTATTATTATTAGGAAAAACTCATAGATAATGTAGAAGGAAATGGCAAGTCATCTGGCCCCTGAGAGTACTTTATCTAGTTGAGCAGTAAATGTTTCTACCACTTCCTGAGAAAGGCAATTCCACAATCTAATAATGGCTATTGCCAGGAATCTGTTTATTCCTGGTGGTCAGCTGACATTTTTCATATTTCACTTTATCCTGTTACTCTTAGAAATTTCAAGTCCTTGGAGCACTCTTTAGTTCAGTCCAGCCATCCTTTCTCTCTACCAGGCAGGAAGAAAAAGTGGCTTAAAAATGATAGCACATAAAAAGCAAGAAGCAACCTTAATGAAATCCTAAATTATAGGGAGCATTTCCGCATGCTTGCACATATAATTGATTCTATGACATTATGTGGTAAAGATACAAACGGATATAAATTGTTTTATTCATGAAGAAACTGAGGCAGAAAAAGGTTAAATCATTTGTCCAAGTGAAGTCATTGTGAAGCAGGAATACTGCAAAACCAAGGGGAAACTATAAAGTTCATCACTAAATTGTCTAGTGCTAATTAAGATGATATTAAGTGTGGGAGCACATTTACTGTTACTCAAGCAGTGCTTTCCAAGCACTGCAGGCATCTCTTCTAAAGCACTGTGCCCAGAAAAAACTCCCAATTGGTCGCCTAGAGATCCCATTACCTTTTTTTGCCAAATTTCGACTTTTTCACCTCAGATTGTACTAAGAGAAGGGCACCATCATAACCGACAACGGACAATTGTGGATTGTGAAATGTCTTTTCTGTTTGTGTTGTGGATGCATTGCTCATTTGTCATTGTAGATTTTCCTTTGTAATTAAGTTTAGCTTTGGCTAACAATGTTAATGACTATTTTCATCACATTTTAGAATATACAAAGGACTTTTAAATGTTCTCATACAAATTACCACTTCCACACTGTGCGGCAGAAAGAGTCAATTTCATTATCCTCAATTCAAAGATGAGTGAAACAAGGTTTGGGGACCTTAACGAACTTTCTTCAGATCACACAGCTTTTCACACAAATCTATGCATTTTGACTACAAACCCCTTGTTCTTACTGCCATATTATGCTACTGCTCATTTGTCTTCACTGATCAACTTCTAAAGATGAAGATAGCATCTAAAAGCGAGGTGCTAAGAGAACCAAGGCCAGGCTTAGATATTTTTTTAACAATGCCTCACACATCCCATTTACTTCTACTTGCTTAGGTCCTTTGAGGTTTAAAAGCTCTATTGTAATTGGTGATAATTTTGTTCCAATTAGAGGGAAATCTCAAAAGGTAGAGATGAGCAAAGTGATGTCTCAGTCTTTCCAGCCACACACTCGTAATCCAATAATAATCAGGACGGCCTTTTGCAGAGCGTTATGTTGCAACTGGTTTTATTATGCATCTGACATCCTGATGGTTGTAGAAATGCACTGTTGGGACTAGTGGCACTGAAAGAGAATTCCATTCATTAAAACGACAACATGCTTCCTCTGTCATGGACTCAGAGTCTCATGCACTGAAATACAATAGCCAAAAAGTGCTGAGAACAAAGGTAATCCAACTGGAGACTGTAGATTAGCTGGCATGGGAACCTCAGCAAGATAAATAGAAGTTACTTTCATTGAGGATGAAATAAAATGGTTGTTTTGTTTTGTTTGTGGAAGATGATATAAAGTTAAACCCTCTGCCAGCAAAGCTTCAGGAAAAGTAGACTGTCAAACAAATTTAATTGATTTCTTTGTGGAAGTAGCTGAAAACAGAGCATTCCAGTGAAGCCACCGCATTTTTTGTTTGTTTGTTTGTTTGTTTTTTAACATTTTAGACTGGTTTTCTGAGAAGGGCGGATGGGAAGACCCACAGAGCTGACAGGGGTGTTAGTTTCTGGGGCACGCATGGAAAACCCAGTTACTGAGGCTGGCTCAAGAAATCAGAACTACTTCCTGTCTGTACCTTTCCATTTCTCTGATTGCTCTACCCACCCACTTGCTAAGTTTAATGGTACTTGTAACACCTTACCTGTGGGTAATGATGTTTGATTTAATAGTGCTAGCAAGGCATTTGGAGTTCCCTGAATGAAAGGCAGTGGAAAAGTACAAAACAGTGTTATTATCTAGGTTAATGAGCAGATTGTTGGCAGGCAAAGTGGAGAGGGTCATAGAAAATGACACCCAATCTGCATGCCGAGAAGTGACAAAGGAGTTCTCTTGGGGCTCTGTGCTCAGGCCAACCCCATTTATTAATAATAGGCACAGGAATACTTTGATATTTTTTAGTAAAAGGTAGTCTGAGAGTGCAAAGTGCTTTGCCAGCATTAACTTATTAAGCCTCTCTACTGTGGAAAGCAGGGAGGTGTAAGGTGTTGCTTTCCCAGTTTCACAAATGGAGAAACTGAGGCACCAACAGCTGTCTTTTCTCAATTTCTCACAATTAGGCAATGAGGCCAAAGGTAGAAATAGTAGAAGGAAGGGTATTTTTAGCCAATAAGATCAAGCTTATATTTCTAAATTTTTTCACTGCGACTTTGATTTAAAAATAACAAAAATAAAAAGAACACATTATATATGCTTATGGTCATGGAATGCATCAAATTCAGTAAAAGGAAAACTATGTGAATAATCAGATGATTTGGATCATAAGCAATGTCAGTCTTGGAGGCACCATGTGGTTTTACGTAAGTTACTTAACTTTTCTCTATATCAATGTACATGTCTTTTAAATAATTGGAACAAACTTTGTTTTCTCCCTCCATTGTGTCTCAAAAGCTATAAATAAAAGAGCAGTTAGAGTGAAGTATGGAGCCCAGTGTAAGATTGGATTCTGGCCCACGAGAAAGAAAACTTTCAAGTGAAACTTCTGTTAGGGAAGATGCTCTTACAGGGCCTTTGTTTCTAACAGCGTCAGGGACTGTGAGCTCAAAACCAGAGAGACGAGAAAGGAGAAGCTGTGGCTTGCTGCATCAGGGCCCAGGAGTTGGGGCTAGATGACGCTGCTGGTAAGAACAGGTTTCTGTTACCTGGTATGGATTTAGGCTACACTGTCTTTGAGAGTCATTGCTTGATTTTGAAAGTGGGGCATTCAGGAGTGTTCGAACACAGCTGTGTGTGTGTGTGTGTGTGTGTGTGTGTGTGTGTGTGTGTGAACACGTGCAACTTGATCTCAATTTCCTCTCAATGCAGGCAGAGAGCTGTGGGAGCAACCTTCCCCTCACTGAACCCAGAGGGCAGCTATGTGAGGTATGCCATCGGGATCACATGGCTTAATGTGGCCTTTGTTGGGAAGGGCACACATGTCTGTGAGACCAAAGGGGAGTTTTCCTAATGGTGGTGTAGTGGTCACGCCAGGACCACATGAATTAAAGTCTTCTTCTGAGGAAGGGAAAGTTGGAGCACAGAATGGGGGGAAGGATTGGAAATAGGAACATGAGGGGACATGTCCCCTCCCACTCCTCCCCAGAGATCCTAATATTTCACATTATGTTGTTTTCCTGTGTCTTTTTCATGGAAGCATCCCAAGCTTCTTTGTTAAATTGCTCATGTCCATCTAGTCTTGTGTTGGAAATACCGTGGAAAGTTAGGGCCCTTTGAGGCTGGGAGGCAGCCATCACTTGGTGGGACAAAGGCTTACATGGGACTAGTTTCCACCTCCCAGGGCACAGCCAGCTGTTCTGCAAAGGGAGACCACGGGGCCTGGGCCACAGCTGACAGCAGACCCAGGCGAGGGTCCCAAGAGTAGACAGTTGAAGCTCCTGTTCTCCTTCCACCAAGTACGCAAGGCAATGGGCAGAACACTGGGGTTACATAGTAGGTGCCTGAGAGCAGGATACAAACAGTTGCATATATATATATGAAAAAATACCCACGACCTGGGAGGGATGACCCAGAATGACCCCCAAAATAGGGAATAGGGTAGTAGGACAACAGGGTCTTTTCTTTTTTCTTTAAACAAAATTTGGTAATTTGCTAGTAAGATTACCTTTATGATTATGTACACAAGAAATTCCATAGCATGGTCTGTACCCTTTTCTGGTACAATTCTCTGCCTTGTATTAGTGCTCTTACGTGGATTGCCATTTCCTCAGCTAAATTCTTAGTGTAGTACCGTTTCAGCAAATGTTGTGCAACTCTTAAAGTGTCCCAAGTATACTTTGCATGAAGTAAGCCACAATGCATATGGGCTACTTGACTGTCTCAAAGGTGCACAAAATCACCAGGCAGCATTGGCAAGTCTGAGCACAGATACAATTCTCCTGTCTCTCTCTTTTTCCTCTCAGGACACCTACCTCCTGCCCAGACACTCGGTCCTCGTTCTCTCTCTCTCTCTCACTCTCTCACTTGCCCACACATTTACACACTTTCACACGCACATATACGCACACAAATTCTCACACATGTACTCCCTTACAAACACATACTCCCACACACCCGTCTCTCTCACATTCACTCTGACACACATACATATTTGTGCACAGCTATATTCACACTCACAAGACATACACTCTCATACACTGTCACACTCTCATACACACTCACCAACACCTTCAAACACACTCTCTCACACTCTCCCCATTCTCTCTCTCACACAGACACACTCACACATGCCCAGGGCGGGTAGCTCCCAGAGGGGGGTGTTCCTGGCCCCATCCCAGTATCCTCACCCTCCCCAGGCCTCTCTGCCAGCAGCCAGGTCTGTCCTTTATGAGGTCTTTGAGGGGGGAAATGGGTGAAAGGCCCCCTTTAATTTCTCTTCTTTTGCTTTGGCGGAGTTTCCATGAAGGGAGGTATTTGGAAAGCAGACCAATCTTCCATGCAGAGTAGTGCTTTCTCTTCTTAGGGGAGAAGCCCTGGCAGGTCCCAGGGGCACTGAGGCGCAGAGATGGAGAGCTGGGCATATTTCTGAAGTGTGGTCATGGAACCGCTGCCCTGTGGCTTCCTCCTGTGCTTCTCCACAGGCCCGGCTCCCCTTTCCTTTTCTTCCCCCTCCCCTCACCCTGACCCCACCTTGACCTCTGAGCCTCATGACCCCAGCGTGTCACTAAGCAGGAGGCTTGGCCTGTTTGGCCATGGTCCTCACACTGAAGGGCAGGGCCCTGGCCCCCATAGCCAGAGGCCCAACCCTTTGTGGGCTCAGTGGGGAACTGAGAGAGCAGGAAGCTGGGAGCAGGAGTGGGTGGTAGGACATCGGCTGGGCCAGGGGAAGACTTCCTGTCTCCTCCCTCATTCCATTGGCTCTCCTAAGAAGCACTCAGGAGCATTTTGGGGACCCTGAGGCTTAGGGAAGGCAAGCCCCGGGGACCTCTGTGCTCCCCGTGGTCTGCTCTGCTGCTTCCCTGATACCTCCCTCCTCCAGGAAAACTACTTCTGCTGGCCAGAGACCTCTGCTCCCCAACACCCCTCCCCCCCTCCACCACCAGGCACTGCCAGCTGGTCCCTATGCTTGGCCGTGGTTTGGGGCCTGTGAGAGTCAGTTATGAGCTGCGCTAGGCCCTGGTGAAGCTCCCGGGTGGGCCACCCAGAACTTCAGGTGGGCCGCTAGAGGACCTCCCTTCCTCTGCCAACCCTGTGTGCCCACATCAGAGGCCCTGCCTGACCCCCAGCTTCTTCCAGGTGAGGTGAGACCTCGGAGCCCCTAGAAGCCCAGAAGACCAGGGTGAGAAGGTGCTGAGATCCTGTCTTATTCAGCTCAGACTACATAACAAATCATCACAGACTGGGCGGCTTAAACAACAGACATCTATTTCTCACAGTTCTGGAGGCTCAGAAGGTCAAGATCAACGTGCCACAAGGCAGGTTTCATTCTGAGTCCTCTTCTCTTGGCTTGTAGGCAGCTGCCATGTCTGCGTGTTCACATGACCTCTTCCTTGCACACACAATTTTCCTGTTTCTTATGTTCACTTACAAAGTGAAACAAGAAGCAATGACAAATGTTTGAACAAAAACAATCAAATATATATTTAAATTAGTGTAGAAGTTATCATTATTACTGCATTTTATGTTAGGTTAAATAACAACACCTATAGTCTCCTCTCTACTGTACTCTCTCCTCCCTATCCCGCACTGTACTCTTTAACTGCATGGCAATATTTTAGCACCTACATAGGAGAGATGTTATTAATGCCATTTTAAAAATAAGAACGCTGACATTGAGAAAACTTAAATTTACTTGCTGAAGGATGGAAGACTTGTAAGTAGCTACCATGTCAGCCTGATCTCAGAGTCCTTTTATGCTCTTTCGACCAAACGTGATGCTACTGCCTCAGTACTGCCACATTACTTGAAGGCCATGATGCTACACCACTAAATACTAAGTCACTTACTTACTGGTTATGTTCACTGTTCATTTTCTGTGTCTCTCCAGGGGCATAAGCATGATGAGTGAGGGGTGCTCGCTGTTTTGACATCTCCTCGGTAGTACCTGGCTCAGAGCACACACTCAACAGCCATGTTTTGAGTGACTGTACCAGCTGCTCTGCTAGAATCACTTGCCTTCAGCTTTGCAGAACACTCCGGAAGAGTAATGATTCTCCTTACTTGCTGGCTATGTCTCATTAATGCATGTGTGTTTTTGTTTTGTTTTGCTCTTTATTGTTAGGCTAAACCTGCCTCACCCAAGGTGATTATCAACTCTTTGCCAAACCTGGTTCTGGCTGTTTTTCTGTTGTTTCCAAATTCAGCCTCATCTGTACGAAAATGTCATCTCATGTTTCCAGAACTTCCTACCCTTCTTCAACACTTTATTTTTCCTCGTTATCATGGTTTACTTTCTAACATATTACATGGTTTTAAATTATGTGTCTGTTTCCTTTGAGTGCAGGGTTTTATTGGTGTGTTTGCTCTCTATTTCTGAGCTCCCAGAATAGTGTCTGGCATATAGCTTATGCTCAACAATTATTTGCTGAGAGGATGAACAAAATGAAAAATTCTTTTCATCTTTAGAAATATCCAAATGAATAGAGTCTGTACTCTAAAAGCATTTTAAGAGTTTGTGTGTGTGTGTGTGTGTGTGTGTGTGTGTGTGTGTTTAATATTCTGCTCTGCCATGAAATCAGCCTTCTGAACGTGACTGTTTTCTGGGAGACTAAACACAGCAGGCTGCTTCAGGTCTGTCATGTTGGTAAACTAATCACAGGTCTTAAAGGCTGCCAGTACATAATCATCTTATGAGCCCCCTCCCCACCTGGCAAGCTGTGCAGAGGCATGAAGTCACCTTACTTCACAGGTGAGGAACCTTTCACTGGGCAGGTACATCTGGCTCAGTTTGCATAGCTGGCAGGGCAGAGATTTTCATTCTAACCACTCAATCCCAAAAGGAACCCAGGAGGAGGCACCAGGCACCATGCTCATTCCAAGTTTATAGGAAGGAACGTGAGTCTCAGAACTATTAGGTCCCTGGTCGTTGGCAAGATGCAAAAGCTATGCGATCCCTGGTTTATCTGACTCCAGAAACTTATCTAAACTACTATTCTAACACACTAATTTATGTCTGTAAGGTGATAATGAGTGAATTAAGTAATGTAAAGGGAACTCTGCATTCCTGATTTTGCGACCACTTGTATTACTCAATTTCTCTGCTTGCTATGCCACCTGTTTCCTGGCTATCAGCTCAGTGCCATTAGTTACACCATAAGATGAGCTTCCTCCTTCCAGAAAGAGCTGCGATGTCTGGGAAGTCCTGTGGCCGGCAGTGCAGAGACAATTAAATACTCACACAAACATCTTCCTGCGAGGAAATGCAAGCTCTACTGGTCATCCTCAAAACCAAACCCCGCAGTGCAGAGGGATCCACTTTATAACCCTCTGCCTCATTGTTTTGTGAAACCTGAGACTACCCTTCAGGTTGCGGTTCCTCTTATCATGTCCAGAAAGAGACACACTTTTCCTTCCAGGAGTGGTCAAAAGTCCAATCATAGATCCCTGTGGTCATTTTGCAAGCTGCATCATGAAAATGCCATTTAAATCACTTCATAATTCTACTCATTAATTTCTGTTTCTTCTCATTTTGATCAACATTTCTGCACATTCAGATTAAAATTAAACATCCTATTAGATTTAAATAATACTTTTATGATGAGTCCAAACCAAATTAGAGGGCATGTTTTTGTTCCAGTAAATCAAAACTTTCTTAAGTAACAGGGGAAGGTGATAGAGAGATTAAAATGTAATCAAAGGAATAGTAACTCAGTTTTGTATTTTTGTTTAAAAACGTAAAATACTTCTTAGATAGAAAAAATTTACCTCTCTTCTTTGCCCCTGTAGCATTTTACAAATCAGTAGCTGAAGAAATAAGGAATTACCCTGTCACTCTCGGGACTGGGCCCTCACTTTCACAGTAGCCCAGGGTCAAGATCCCTGTTATTCTCCATTAAAAGAGGGATGCATCCTTTCGGGGTAGAGGTCCCCCTTCCTGAATCCCTATCTATAAAAATGACTACAATCAATCATATCCTTCTTTTTTCCCCATGACATTTTGTCAATCATAATCAGGGTGAACATTTTTGCTATTATTAATAGCATCATTATTATTTTCAGTGATAAACTATTAGAGCCTGGCTAGGTTGATAGAAAATCTATCTCTTTCCTAGATATCAGGATGGTATTGCTGATTACTTTGAAGAAATCTGCAGCAGTGTTGAGAGAGAATAAGAAAATAGTCATTGAAATAATCCAAAGGAGGAGTAACTAAGAAACAACCTTATTTTTTTTGTGTGTTTTTTTTTTTTTTTTTTTTTTTTTCCGTAAAGGACACACTACCCCCTTGGAAAGATGTATTTAAATCACAAGCTGTTTGGAAAAACTCCCGGGTGACTGTCAGAGTGTTATTAGGAAATAGCCTCTACATGTCCATGTATCTTGATCTTAGGAGGAAACCAAGTTGTCACCACTGATCAGAACAGAGAGGTAAAACCGCCAATAGATGGTCTTCAGTTAAGCAACATGGAACTGAAGGCTACCTTATGAATGAAGCCGTAGGTGGATTTGTGAAAAAAAAAAAAAAAAAAACTCCTTTGACAATCCATTTTCAAATGAAGTAACTGATGCTACGCAGGTCTGGAGATCAGCAGTAGGCGAGAAATTTAAGAATACTTACTTGAAAAGTGAGTCAAAGTGTAAATAAAAGTTGAGAAATATGGGTTCATTTCTTAGCACAACTAATAATGCCTTTCTTAGTCAACATAGACCCAACCTCCCCCCTCACCAACTACCAGAAAAGATTTAAGATAAATACAGCCCAAGTAAATATTTAAGGAGCAGTCTCAGATCCTAATGGAATGTTAGGATTGTCTGACATATAATTTACACAAGCTTTTAAGCGTGCTGAGTATTATAATTTGAATATTCCCAAAGAAGAGGGGATATGCACTTTGAAATCCAGAAAACTTCCCATTTTTGCAAAATGTATAATTATTTGCTTTATGTAAAATGAAAAATACAATGTATCAATGCTAAATACTGTTGATCCCATCTCTTCTCTGTTCCAGATTGAAAAGTGAAATAATCTTGCATTTAAACTCTGTTCTCTATCATTTGGTCAAGTCACTCTGAGTCTTGATTTTCTCTTCTACACAATGGGAATAATATCAAACTTGCATTAGATAGATAGATAGATAGATAGATAGATAGATAGATAGATAGATAGATAGATAGATGATAGATAGATAGATAGATAGATAGATAGATAGGTAGATAGATATTGATTTATACAACATTTCAGTTTCTCAAAAACTGTTAGCTCACATTCATTCATCATTAACCCATCCATCCATCTATCCACTCATTCACCATTTATCAAGACAGTTTGGGCTCCTCTGATTGCTTTGCTGGAGGGATTGGGTTAGATTATCAAGCATCAGAAAGCATATCAGTAGATGTATCACATTGTTGCAGCCCAGGTGTCAATAAATAGTTTTTGGACTTTGCACTCATGAACACAGATGGGATTAATTTTAACAAATAAAACATGAGAAATGATGAATGTTTTAAAGTGCTTTGTGTAAGATTCTGGAAAAAGAAAAAAGCAACTCTCAGTTCTTACAGGTCCTGGTAGGTCATTGTTCCCAGGATGTTTCCTACTGTCTCAGTCCAAATAAAGTCCAATGCAAGGAGGGAAAACACTCCCAATGGCTTCACAGAAGTTGGGTGACAAACACTTCTCTATAAGCTTAAGTCCAGCAGGTCTTCATGAAGAGGAGACTCAAGGCTCACAGAAGGAGTGACAAACACTTCACTATAAGCTTAAGTCCAGCAGGTCTTCATGAAGAGGAGACTAAAGGCTCACAGAAGGAGGGGCGTCGTGAGGGCAGCCGTGTCTTTTAAAGTACGACATCTGAAGTATCCTAGCAACTCCTGGGCAGAAACCCTTTAAGATCTGAGTTCAGAGCCATCCAGTTCTGTGTTTTTAACACTGTCTGTCAGTCAGGACTACCTGGGAAACATCATTACTCAGAATTCCACCTTGCAAATAAATAGCTCTGAACTGCAGCCAGAAGCAACGGAATCTCTCAAAGACATTATCTGGAAACAGTGGACGACGCACCTCAAGGCCCATTACTCATCCTCATGCTTACAGTACTTCTTAATGGCTTTTATGGTTTATCCTTTGAACGCCAACAAAGAGTGTGATTTTTCCTGGCTTATTCTATTAAGCAGAAATCAATATCAAATATAAATGTGCCGATGGTAGGATATTTGGAAATGCTAGGAATGAGCCAAGGCCCCAGTTTTATCTTGCCCTGACCAGAATGGAAGGTGGAGATTGAAGACTAAAAGAACAAACATGCTTTCTAAGGCACCGGGACACAACAGCTTCGGTGAGTGTGTGTGTGTCATCAATCTGGACGTTTGGGGATAAAGGATGTTGTTTTGGCTTTTTTTGTTTTTGTTTTTAACTTTTATCTATTTTAAGTGTGTTTTTCCAGGACCCATCAGCTCCAAGTCAAGTAATTGTTTCACTCTAGTTGGGGGGGAGGGGGCGCAGCTCACGGTGGCCCATGTGGGGGTCGAACCGACAACCTGTTGTTAAGAGCACCGCACTTTAACCAACTGAGCTAACCGGCCACCCCAGTTTTTGCTTTTCAAGACAGATATGGTTAAGGAGGGGCTGGCATCCATGGACTATTAAAAAAAAAAAAAGTGAAACAAGAAGATGCTTAATTTTCTCCAGGGAGTGATTTTAAATAAGAAAACATGACTGGTAGCGGTTGTTTTTGTGGGAGAAAGAAAAGCAGAGATTTACCTCAGATTTCTCTATCACACGCAGTGGAAAGCTGGTTAAGCTACCCCATCACTTCTCAGTATGCCAAAAGGCAGCAGTAGCCTTTTAAAAATGACAAATGTCCCACAAAGTGAGAGGCAGTAGCCACATTCTGCAGAGATGGATGTGCAAAATGTGAAATCTGTCTTTTCAACCTGCAGAGATGGTTTGAACCATTCCGTTGTGAAAGTCGTGGCCAGCATATTTGATGGGAACCATTGACAGGAACTAAACTGACCAGGAAAAAAAAAAAAAAAGGAAGAAGAAGAAACCTTTTTCTTATAATAGGAAGACTTTACTGAAAAGGTGGTTTTCTTAAATGGTGATGCAATCTTCACTTGAATAAGGGTGAAAAGAAGCGTGAGGACTTCAGATAATGAAGAATTCAAACATGGCATCAAATAATGAACTTAGCATAGAACAGCACCTCGCACCAGGCACATTGGAGTCTGGTCCCAGAATGGCAACCAATTTATTATATTAACCTCAGAAGCTCACTCGACTGCTCAGTTCTTCATCCTTATCTGTAGAAAGGGACAGCAATAGTTGTCCTACTGACTTCATACACTATGCACTTGTTGAAGAATCTTAATAACAAGGGTCTTTAACTTTCAAAGCTCCCAAGGGATTTCCTCACTAGAGATCTCAGGTCCTATGGGATGTTGCTGGAGTGAAGATGTAGCTCGCTTCCTTCATGATATATAGGGCAAATTTTCTCAGCACCATGGCTAATACTCTACCCTACTCTAGCCATCACTGTTTGCCCAATCTCAAATCTGGGCTCATGGTAAGTAGCTTTTCCTCAAAAAGACTAAGGACCTAAACACTAGTGGCTAATGTGAATTATTATCAAGTATAGACATATGGTCATAGAAACATCCCCTCGAAGCTTTTATTTATAATTGTTGCATTTTATTTTATTCTCTATGGTATATACATAATGACACTAACTTAGGCACCATTTTGGTAGAATTTTTTTTAATTGGTAGGTGTTCTCTGATCATGAATGGCACAAGAAATGTTGACCGTAACCTTCAGATCTGGAATGCTCAAGCATTCTCTACAGGTATTATGATGAATACAGCACAGAGCATGATTAAAATTCAAGGATCTGAGCATTAAGTGCTTCATATTCCATTTTGCATACTCTGGTTAAAAGGTCAACTCATCAAAGACTCAAAGGTGACTGAGTGGCTCATGCACTAGGCTGAAATCATTACTTAATATAGGTGATAAGAGCTATCAGAATAATATTTTTCAAAATACCTCACTTCATATGGCTCACTGCTGGGAACTTTCGATATATGAAATAAGAATAAGTGAGCTATTCTTATTAGAGCCGAAGTCTAAAACAAAGCAAGAGGGAAATTGCTGATTCTGTTTTTATTACTGCTCTACAGATATTTATGGAGCTTCTGCTGTATGTCAGACATTGTAGTGGGCACCTAGATAAGAAAGATACCAAATATTGGTAGTAAAAGTATCAAAAGTGCACAGCCAATGCTACAAAGTCCTAGGTGGACCTGAAGACACATTAAGACATGGGGTGAAGGCACTAAAGGCCACTTTGACCTTTTCTATCACATAGCTTTTCAGAAATCAACAAATTAAAGGTAGGCAAAAAATTACCAAACTTCTGTATGTTTCGAAAACAAAATGAGGTGTTATTGGAAATGATGATTTAAAATAGCTGTCTCACTTTGCAAGTTATTAGTAGCAGCCGAAGAACCAAATTACACTTTGTAAGAATTAAAGTAGGAAAGATACTGGGAAAGTGAGATTCTGCCTTCAGAGTGACATTTTTGTGATAAAAATAAGATGGGTGAGAATAACAAAATTCAGTGTGAAGTTACACTGAACATCTATTAAAACTCTCATACTGAGGAACTATAAAATGACTCCCAGGTAACAGCTATCCTCAGAAAAAGCATAATGAATTGACTATAAGCCTAGGTCAGTAAATAGATTTTCTTCTATTTGTATCTGTAATGACAGTGGGACATATTCTAAGAGCCTATTTCATACATGGATCATTTGGGGAAAACAAATAAAAGCACACGTTGTTCCATCATACCTTCTTTTTGGTAACTCTCGCATTTGGGGTATTCTAAATCTTATTTCATAGGAGAAAGTAAGATTTCAGAGATATGCCAATTACACATTTTCTTCTCTCCAGAATAAATCTGCATTTCTAGTCTGCAGAGTTGTAATCCAGTTTATTCCCAGATGGAATTAAATACTTTCTACTTTTCCTTATTCCCTTTACTTCCAAATCCTATCACACGTCATTTCATTACATTCTTTCATATTTTTATTGTTCTTAACTTCTCTCTTTCAGGTCCCCCAGCTTTCTCTAACCAATTTGTAAAGTCACTATAAATATGAAATTAAGTAATTGAAACCTGTGCACGTACATACGCATAGACAGACCACACACAGACTCTCTTTTGAGTGTCTATCACCTATTGTTAAAACCCTTACAAATCTAAGTGTGCCTCTGCCTACATATCTCTTTTGATTGCAAACCCAGTGGACCTTATCTTTTGATTAACTTGGTATCTTATTTCCCCCCATTATACTATCACAAAGATATCCGATGTTCAAAAAAAGCCTTAGTTGATTATAACCATAATTGAGACACACAGAGATTACTTTGAATTAATCAGCAACTATACAGATGCTCAAAATAAAACTCAAAATACTAGCTTGGCTTTTCTGACTTTCAGCTCTAGGTAAGGCCATGGAATGTAAAACACTGTTAGCACATTTTACAAAAAGTCAATTAAAGTGAATCCCCCAAAAGGAAATATGATTCAGGAAATGAGCTGGTTAGCATTTACAGTAATTACTAGAGATTACTACCAAATTACTAACCAAATTACTGGTAGAATGGTCATATTTTTCTACTCCTTATAATAACGTTGCATAGCAATTTCAAATAATTGTACATAATTTCCTTGACAGAGTCCAGATAGCAATTTGAAACTAATACTCCTGCAGAGTCTCCATATTTCCTCCCCTACCTCTGAAATGGAGTTTGATATTGCTTTAACCTGTAGACAACCCTCCCCACACCTACTATCCATTCCCAGCTCTTGCCACTTTTGGCCAGCATAGTATCAGGATGGAATACAAAGCTAACAACAGTTTTATTACAAGCCCAATCTTACAATGGTGTGGCCACTCACATGACATCATATGAAAGAGACTCAGATAAACTGTCCTTGCCACTCTGAGGTCATAACTGACTGAAATGCCACTTAAATTTTAGTTAGGACCAAGCATTGGGAAGTAATTTACTTGACCCACTTACAGGGATATTTGGGAGAGGAGGAGATTCCTAGCTCTGGAGATACATTTATAAATTGAGGGGGAAATGGATAAGGGAACGAAAGCTGCAAAACAGATTTGGTTTCTGAAAGCAGGTGCTGAATTGAAATCTGGGATTCAAGATGTTTATTAGGAATCCACACCTGGGAAAGGAAGAAGAAGGAAGCAGGATCAGGGAAAGAAGGAAGCCAACCACCATGCAGGCCTAGCACAGCTCTGGAACTCTGTAGTCATAATGCCCATCACCGTGGTCTCACCATGTGCCCAGGGTTTATACCTGGGCACCTGGCTTGGTCATTGGGTAAAAACTGCCTTGGGAAGAGAGACAAGAAGCCAAAAAGGATCAATTTCACTGTAGCTGAGAGGAACCTGATGGAGGTGACAACTGCAGTCTGTCTGATGGCCACAGTCCCTGTAGCTGGGCAGGAATCTGGGCAAGGGCTCATCTCTATGTAAACCACAGTCAGGTTGAGGGCATTTCCAATAAACTTTTGCTTTGCAGTTTTAGTTGAGTGCAGACCTTATACTAAAGAGCTAGGCAAGATCCCAACTTAAAAAAGAAAAAGCTATCTTCAGAAAACAAGAAATGGAACCATAAGCTCTATCATAAAGGATACACCAGTGATTGCAAAAATGTTGTTGTCTTTTCAAATCAGCCTAAACTGGATTTCCAAATTAGCAGCCCCAACTGTGACTGTGCAGTTGCTTGCATTTGTAGTGCTGAAAAGTTGTGTTCACAGATAAGAGAGAACCATCTAACATAAGGCTACCACATTTCCCCTTCTCCAAATCTGGGAAATGTGGCTGATTTGCATATTTAGCATATATTTGCATTCTGTGTTCAATAGCCCCTAACTCTAATTATGTAAAATAAGATAAATTAGTACATTTTACTGTCATTGCATTCTAGCCCTGTGGTTAGGGGCTAAGAAGACTTAACCCTACTTTTTCCTCCTCCTTCTGAATTATTTCCTTCAGGGCCAGAATTATTTTGGTGTTTAGGCTGAAGACATTTCAAGGAAAATCCTCAACTATGGAGGGAAAAGGAGGACCAAAAAAAGAAGAATGACCAATAATATCCAGAAATAGGGTTGTGTATTTCCTAACAAGTAAATTTAGAATGCAACTTGATAAAATAGTAAATATTTTTATATATAAATGTCGAGCGGGGTGACAGGCAGGGTCTCTGGTCCCACTCCCTACATAAGAACACAGGACATGGTGAGGCCAAAAAGGAACACCCACGGAACCATAGATAGGGGAGTCATACCACTATAGTCTCGCTGGCGGCTGGGTTGGAGACACAGGAAGCAGGAGCCACACTATCTGCAAACTGCCATCCACTTCTCTGCAATCCACAACCCACACTCCGCCGTGCTAACTGCAATCCACGCTTGCTAGCTCAGCCACCATCGTCTTGCTAGCCCCCATTTTTTGCTAGCGTAGCCACGGCAGTTATATTAGTGGTCAGTGGCTCACTGGTTACAGCTGACGGCCAACTAGCCACAGCTGATGGCCATCGAATCACAGTTGATGGCCATTTACTACCTGAGCCAGCACCTTTCCTCGTGAGGCCGAGAGCCTGGAAACTGCCTTTTGGGGCTCTGTCCCCACAGTAAATATGAGGCAAATCGTTTCTAAACAAAACAAAAAGTAGTACAAAACCAAATCCAGTACATTATGGTTTTAGTAACATACAGATTCCTATCAGGATGGAAATGAAGGGGTTTGCAGACAGGAAGCAGGCCTAGTAGCAAAAGGAACCTTGGAGGAAGGCAGCAATTGGCCTTCCAAAGGTGAAGGTTGTCTTTGCTTTCCAATCTTTCAATTTCATCCCATGCTCTCTTATTTTGAGTGTTTTTATGGACTTCTGGAGAGATACTTGATATTTCTAGATCATTCTGGAATCTCGACACTCACTAACATGCCCTTGCCCATCATAGCTCCCTAACGCCCCCCCACTCCACCCCTTTAACTCATATATCATATATTTATGAAGCACTTTCTGTGTGCTAGGAGGCCCAATGGTGGTCAGGGTATGAAGACGAAGAAGAAATATAGACCCAGATTGCTAGGATGTCACATGAAAAGCTGATAGAGCAAGTGATTACAGTATAAGTTCTGCAAGAGAGGCGTGTTAACAATCTAATAAATGCACACAAAACCAAATGCCTAGATGTGCTCGAGGAGTGAAATAGCAGGGGTGAATAGGCCATTAGAGGTTTTCAAAAGGAGAGAATGTTTCATTTTTCTCAAGCTAAAAGAGTAAGGAATTTACTAGCTCTATTAAGGGGGAGGAGGGGTGAGAGACTTTCTAGCCAGTGGGAATTTTGCATATAAAGGCATTTACTTCCATGAGTTTGAGATGTCCAACAAATGGATCCAAAAATATATAATGTGTTTATAGGAATAAAGGAGAAAGGAGCTTCAGCTGTGATGGCTGGAAAAAGACTTTACAAAAGAGGTGAGACTTTCCTGTTAAAGGCAGAATGGTCAGATTTGAGGACTAGGCACCCCCCAGAAGAAAGAACCTGCACAGACGGAAGCATGACAACGGATTGTATATGCCTTATGCAAGAAATGCATATACTGGTTTAACTGAAGCCACAGGGAGGCAGCAATAAAATACAGACCAAGGTGCCTAAGAAAAATATTTTATACATGATAGAGGCAATTTAAAGTTTCTATGTTTTGTTTTGTTTTTTTAAGGTCATGTGCTTGGCACACACACGTGGCCATTCTTTGTGGAAAGTACAGACAATCAGGAAGACAGCTGAATTAGCCCTGTAAAGTAGAAGGCTTCTGTGGAAGGCTGTTAGAGTGGCTGCATATTCTAGGTGTGAAACCATGCAGCTCTCAGCTAGGCTGATTCCAATGGGAACAACTATAAAGGAGAGGTATAAATGGCATTTTAAAGAAGAACTTACAAAATCATGATTTGATTGAGGTTGGGGTGATGTACCAGAATGCTGCTCAAGTTTTGAGTCTGGGTAACTAGGAGACTGACAAGAACAGGGAAATTAGGAAGATGGAAAGCAAGGGGAAGGGAACAAACATTTATTGTTATTTATTATGTGCCAACCTGCGTTTCTAGTATTTACCTATCATTTTACATCCTTTAACTCATGTAATCCTTATAGAATGACTATAAGATAAAAATCATTCTCCCAAAGGAAGAAATTACAAATCAAGGAGGTTGTGCAAATTCCCCAAGTAAATTGGAGAGCCCAAACCCAAATTCGGGATCTACTACACTCCAAATCCTGTCTCAGCTCTTTGCAATCCGCTGCACATGTTGTGTTTAGACTTGGACATGATGAGTCTGAGATGATCGTGGAACATCCAAGAGAGAATATCGAAGTGAGCAGTTAGACATAATAGGATCATAGATTTATAGGGCGAGGAGCGATCTTAAAAAATGATATAATTGTAGAACCAAAGTTCCAAAAAGAGATTAAATCTCAGGTTTTCCATTTGGGAAAATTAACACACTAGGACATGAATGAAATCACCATCTGAAAGAAAATAAATATTGGAAGCCTAAGTACTGTCTTTGTGTGCACCTACCTTCTTGGACAGGGGAAAGAAACGAAGCTGACTAGTAAGACAGCGCAGAAGCTTCTGGAAAAGGGGAGGAGACAGTGAAGAACCTCGCAAGTCAGGACAGGAAAATTGTTAAGATGAAGTGCATAGTCAGAAATGTTGAATGGCTTCGAGAAACCAAAGGAAATGAGGTTTATTCACAGTCTGTGGCTGTTAGTAGATTGTTCTTGCCTCAGAGGGAACTTGTAAAATAAACAAAGAAAATAATGTAAGGAGACAAATAACAGGGGTGAGAAAGATTGTCTTGGGTTTCTTTATTTGACTAGATCTTGGAAAAGAAAATACAATGTATGGGGAGACATGTAAAGTGGGAATTCTGTGAAGATATATCTTGGTTTGCTGTGATTTAAAGATAGGATATCACAAGTTTCAAAATTGCATAGGGTTTTGATTTGTTGAGATGAAAACTGTTGACAGCTACATACAAATTCAGAGCAATCCTCATATTTTTGTGCAAGATTTCAAAGTGGCTACAACTGAAGTTCTGCCATATTTGCTACACACATACACACACACTCAAAGAAGTGAGAAACATTACAAAATTGTTTCTACTAAATATATAGGTAGATATACCCAAAGGTGCTGTTTCACAGAACTAAGAAATGGTTGCTCCAATCAGTGACATACATCAGTTTAAAAACTCTGGTTTCTAGCAGGAGACTGTTTCCAAGGAGACAAGGCTTTTTTACATAAATCTGTACCCAACTACGCATTGGTGAAAGGACACAGGAGTCTGAGCTTAGTCTGAACTGTGCAACCCTAGCTAGGACGTCTGTCATGGGCAGTAGACGGCGATGACCAGTATCGTATTCTATTCCCTTCTCCATCACTGCCTCCTTCCACCATATAAATAAACTTATCAATGAGCCACAAATGCACCCCACCACCAAATGCCTTGGACCGCCATATGAGCCATGGCGTAAGATCATTTCTGAAATGGGCTGTGACACTATTTGCAGAGCATTATCATAGATGTCACTTGAAAAAGATGTCTAAAAAGTGGGGAACTGGTAAGGTCTGGAATTCAATGGCTGCAAAACACAATGTGGATACCCACTAGGAAAGAGCTGGCGTACCCAGTAATCTAACACAACATCTTGCTAATTACCGTTTTCTGTGGGTGACTGAGTTCATTTCTGCCCATGGTTGAACATGCTGTTTATACTGCTTTGGTTGGGGTCAGGAGGTGCAGAAAGAAAATACAATTAATTTTCTAGTAATATCTGTTTCACATGGCATCCGATTTTATACTATTTAGTGCATGACACCTAGGACTAAGCTATACAGAAAAGGAAGTTACTTGGGAATATTGGTATTTGGAAAGAAGATGTCTTATCTGTTTGGATGATCTTTCTTTCAAGATTTGCCAATCTGACCCATCCTTGACTGTCTCCTTGGGAAGACTGTAAGCTATACAATGTCAACTAAGATTTTCTGAATATGCTCAATAAACCAACATATGTATCTACCAAAAAAAAAAAAAAAAGAAGAAGAAGAAGAAGAAGAAAGAAAAGGAAGTTAGTATAAGGGGTAAAAGTGCTTCTCAAAAAAAATTTTTTTAAAGAATTAATTATTTTTTAATTGTCTTGTGACAGTGTTGAAAACATAAAATTTCAGCTGGCACCTGCAATACAGAAAATGTTTTTCCTTTGGTGATAGTATATAAAATTTTCATTGCCTTAAAATTTTTGAAATTGTTAGTCTCAAAATAATACAAAATCAGGGTAGAAAATGAAACAATATTGAAGAGGGAAACATGGAAAGAAAATTTATGTTGGCACTTATATTCACACTACCCTGACTCTTCATTCCCATTATCCAGAATTAACTTGAGTTTCTTGTGTATCCTTCCAGAATTTTCTGGTGATTATAAGTCTCACACAGAAACACACACACACACACAATTTCCTTTTCCTTCTTTATATGAACAATGTCATAATATACATACTGCTTTGCAACCGTTTTTTTCACTTTGCAATATGTCTTGGGCATTTTTCATAATAGGTATAAATCCATCACATTCGTATAAGGGTTACAGAGTATTCCATTGCATGGATTACCATAAATTACATAAACAGTCAGTCCCATATTGATGGAACTTTAAAAAATTATTTGTATTTATAAACACTTATCTTTAATGGTTTTATTATAAACATTTACTACTGTCCAGTTATCTATTACTACATAACAAGCCAACAAAAATTTAATGAACTTAAACTACAACCATGTTGTTATGGCCATGGGCATTGTGGGTCAGGAATTTGGAAAGAATAACAATGTTTTGTCTCTACCCCATGATGTCTGAGGGGCCTCAATTGACTGGAGGAGACTTAAACAACTGGGCTGACAATATCCAAGAAAGTTTCTTCATTTGCTTGTCGGACACCCTCATAGAACTGGGTGGAGGATTGGCTTCTGGGAGTCTCTCCTGTATGGTTTCTAGGTAGTCAAACTTTTCCCAGGGTGGGTGGCTCCTCTGGGCGACTGCACTGAGCCAGCTTCGCGATGTTGACAGCCTTTTCTGATCTAGCCTCAGAATCATGCAGCATCACTTCTGCAGTGTTCTATTAATTATGAGCAAGTCATAAGGCCAGACCATGTTCATGAAAGAGGGAACACACCTGCTTTATTTTGTTGGGAAGTAGTAGTCAGACTAGCTTCTATAGAAGTATATAAGATGGGAGATGCCACGTAGCATCTTTGGAAATACAATCTTCCACAATGCCTTAAAAGTATGTCTCTTTGCCTCTGTCCTTTGCAAAACCTGCCCTGCCATCACAGATTAGCTCTCCCTTGAGAATGGTTCCTGATTTCCCAGCTATGCATTCCAGAATGTTGCCGTGTGCTGCTCAGAGAACACAGCGCAATGTAATGGAAAGAGCATGCGCCTCTTAGAGAATAGACATGGATTCATGTCACGGAATCTGTCAGAGCCCCAGTTTCATCATTAAAAATAAGATTTTGATGTAAATTAGATTCAAGCCCCCACCCTTTATAAAATTCTATTGTTCTAGGACCCAACCTATACATGTATATCATTTTCTTTTCTTTTCTTTTTTTTTTTTTTATTCCTTATTCTGAGAAGGAACAACAAAGGATAGAATGGATAGAAGGCAGCTCTAGTTTCCCAATCTTTGTTGCACTCATCCCAAGGAGAATGCCTAACCAAGTAGAATGAACTGCAACGCAATCATACAACCTGAGCGTGACTCCAACCCTCCACCAAGCAGCCATGTAGGATGAAAAAAGTATTGTGATACTTCTAAACTTGTAAATGCGGATGATGATACCCATGGTAGGACAATCCAAAAGAGTTATTGGAGGTACTAAAATTTCACTGTAGAGAGTCCTCACTTTCCCCCTCCTTTTTAGAGCAAGGGATTGAAATATGAGAGAAATGGGTAGGGCTGGTGTTATAAGAAATGCTATCTACCTAAGAAAGAATTTCACAAAAATGAGGGATTGCTATTTTAAAGGTTTCTGCCTACACTTCAGCACCTCTGCCATATTTTCTACTATGCTTTAGTTTTGTGCTTCTTCTGCCTGAGTTGTGTCATCTAAGCTATATTTCAAATCCCAGAAACAATTTCTCTTAGGGATTTATATTTAGCACATAGAAAGTCAAGGTCAGGACAAAGTCCAGGTCATTTTGCTCCTAAGAGCAGGATGGAAAGTTCTCTTCCCATGTAAAGTAGGATTTGGGAGAAATTCGGAGAAAACTGCAGCCCTTGCATGGCACCACTGGAACAAACTTAGGGGCAAAGATGGAAGGGTGGGTAAAGGAAAGAGGGAAGAAACAAGAAAAGCAAGGTGTAGGAGCCCATGAATCTGAGAACGGCAGAGTGGTCTGCCCATCTCTTGCTGTCACTGAGGGAGGGGTACCAGATGTGCATGGAAAAGGCCACACCCACAAAGCAGTGGCCCGACGAGGGGCCCTCAGACCAGATGGGAAATATTCCAAGCTGCTCCTTATTTTTCTAACTTAGTACACATTTATTATTTAGATCACACAAAGTGGAATGGATAATACTCTCCAGAGATCAGAGGTTATGCCCCATCTCTGGCACGTGACAAAGAGAAGGAAGCAAAGCCATGGCTTCAACTTGCTCAATGAAGGATGGACAGTGAGAAGGAGTCTAGGAATGCCTTTCTTTTTTATTTATTTCAGTTTCTCTCCCCAGCCATCTGATGTCCTTGCACAGCAGGGAAAGGGAAAGGAAATGTCATTTCTCAGGAGATGTGACCAAAGGTCATTTGCTTCCGAAAAAGGCTCTGTCTTAAATAAATTAAAGTTGTCTGTATTGTTTGTTTGTTGGTTTGGTGCTACTTTTGGGGGGCTCCTTGTCAGTCACCCCATAAATCACTCAAAATTATCTTATGATTCCCTGAATTTGTAGGAGTTTCTTGCTGCTGCTGCATGAAGGCACAAGGATGGGCCAAGGCAAACATCTCTAATGTCTTCTTTCAAAACCAAAATGCATTTTAATAATTTAAAGCCGAAGGTCTTTCAGTCACTTAATAAATTATTCACAAATTTCACAACGAAAAAACTAAAAGAAAAAATCTGTTTCTTTTACAAGTTCTGAAACATTAAATCATGTCAGAATAGATGAAAAGGGAAAAAATCAGTCCTAAACTTTTAGAAATCATACATTCTACTTCTTCATCTGATAGCAGTGCCATAGTTTACAGGGCATCTAGCAGCTAAAAATGGTTTTTCAGGACTTATGTTCAGGCACAAAGGGAGGATGACAGCGTAAGAATAAAAAAAGTGGCTTTCAGAGGGACCATAGAGAATATCTACCTGTTTGCCTCAGGATTCCAACTTTAAATACCATTTCAAAGAAATCCTCAAGATTAGAGAAATGAGGAAGGCTGATTTGCTCAAGACCGTTCACTGTTAAGTTCTGGGCAAAGGAGGAAGTTACAGGGATGCAGGCTCTTGCTCCTCTTGAAATCAAACACCCCCTTCAGCCTCCTTCCAAGCACAGCTAAGAACTACGAGGTTGCATACTGTTTAAATGTCCATCAGGCATAACCTTTAGATAGATGCTTACCAAGCAGTGCTTCTGACTCCATGGAACGGAGATTCTTCACTTAGAAGAGACATTTACATCAGTATCTAGGAGGATAATAATGCACAACTAAGACAATCACCTTCCAGCTGCAGCTGGGGACCTTGGGATTTTTGCAAGTACATCCCATCTCATTAGAAAAACATGGTCACTGAATAATTGAAGTGATCTATAGCAGCGGGCAGAGCAGAACTAGTGGGTTTTCCTTCCAGATGTTTCCCTCCTATAGTCCATGACCAGGATGTTACTGGCATTAATACATTTTGTCATCAATTTTTTTTTTTGTCCTCTGGCTCTGTGATTTTTTGTTTTTCGGCGTTTTTTTTGTTTTGTTTTTTTTTTTTTGCTCTGCTGGAGCTTAGTGGAGTGGCAGTCTTGCAGAACTCATTAAGATGTCAAACTTCAATCCGGATGTGGTTGAGTTTCATCTGAATAAATACTGCCCAAACTGGCCTAATATAATGTTGATAGAAATGGCAGACATAAGCCAAAACTCTAATGTTATGTGTGCAAAATGTGAGTAGAAATCACTAGCTATGCAACATTTTAGCAGGCAGAAATGGGCTTTTTTTTTTTTTTTTCAATTTGATAGTGTCAAAACCTGAAATTTCTTATTTTGGCAATGGGTTCTGGATAAATCATCCATTCTCATTGACAAAGCAACATTTTATTTTTGAGGAGGTTTTGCAATTTTTTTCTACTTTCTACCTCTTCTTCCTTTAATAATCTATACTTGTTTTAATGCCCCAATGTCTAGTCTAAGAAAATTCTGACGTCAGGGGTATTCTTGGAGGTACCTGAGTTTTGATTAAAATATCTTATCTTGAACTTCAAACAAGTCCTATAACGCTAGAACCATTTCTACTGACAACACCTTTCTTCACCCTTCAAATCTGGTGCTCAGCTTCTGGGGGAGTCACGTTACAAAATAGCCAAAATTTCAGAAATCCATGGTTCTTTAATTTTAATTCAGTGAAACAGGTGCAGACCCCCACATCAGTATTTGGAGATCAGAGAAACGAAGAAGCAAAAGAGAAAACAAAAAGAGAAAAACAGTTAAGTTTCTAGGGTATTGTGGGGAGCCGTGGTTACAGGTGACTCTAAGCTTTACAGAATGGCTCCGTTTATGCTTAACCTGTTTCCCTCCCCCTGAGGCAATTGTCTCTGCCTGCACCTGGGGGGAGCTTAAGCTTGTAAGCTGCTCAGGTATGTGGTGGGAACGGCCAGTTCCAGGACACAGAAGGCTGATGCCTACCAGGGCAATTGATAAGATAATTACTTGTGAGAGTTTCAGTGAATTTTGTATCCTCTATGTGAAAGTTAAAGAATTTACATTTGTTATGTTAATACATACTTGCACGTACTCAAACTGCTTATATGGGTGCAGTAAAATAAACTTAGTGGCTTCAGCATCACTGAGGTCCGCGATCGCCATCATCATATATGTGAGAGTGTCTTTTATTCATTCCCACTCCCCCATTCGGGAACCGATCGACTTGTGGCGGCTGGCCCGTCACAGGGTATGCTATTTATTTATTTATCCATGCAACATTTTGCCCTAAAGGATGTAAGGGGGCTTATTAGCAAAAGTGCATACAAAAGAGTGAGCTAAAATAAATTAAAAATAAAATAAATTAAAATTAAAAATAAGACAGAAAAATGAACCTAGGATAAGACATAGGAAAAAGAGTCAGAACTTGACAATCTATACATAGCGTTCTTTACATCTCCACCTCTTCCTTGCCTTCTCTCCTAAGGTATGTCAGCATAATTGTATTTTGTTTCTGTCCGAATTTGGTCAGATTATGCAATTTATAAGCAACATCCAAAGTTATTTGCCTTAAAGAGAAATTAGCGTACATAATTTAGAATATTTGAATAAATCAAATAAGGTAGTTCTAAGTGTTTGTTGGTAATTTTTTTTTTGGAAATCTATGTTACACAATTTATTTTACTTTCCCCAAAGTGTCTAGCTCTGTCAGTTCAATTGTCAACTTCATTGACAATTATTTTTCCATCTTAGGAGCACAGCAATGTGGATACTCCTACTTCAGAGCTGAGCTCATATATCATCTCAGGGTTATATTCTCTGACACTGTAGCTAAAACAACTGCTTTCACTCTGATCTGACCTCTCTCTTCCTATTACCTTGCATTATTTTCCTTAAAACACTTACCAATATTAAAATTGAGTGTGTTTATGGGTAAATGGTCTCGTCCTACTCTCCCCTCACTAGGACATAAGGTCTATGAGAGCAGAATTTTTCTCTCATTTACTCTTATGCCTCCAGTTTCTAGAATATGGCCTGGAACAGAGTAGGTGCACAACAAAAGTTTGCTGAATGAATGAATGATATCTAGGGCAAAATTTTCTCTCCACTAATTTAATTCAAATAATTTCTTCACCACTTTAATGCGCTGGATGATTAAGCCAGCAGCAGGAAAGAAATTCTCTTAACATCCAGATCTCTTAACTTCAACTTTCACCTAGAATATCTTTTCTCTCTCCCTCCCCACCCCCTCAAGCTCCCTTTCTTGTTGCCATGAGGGAAGCATCCTCCTCCAGTCCACGGTTCCTCCCTTCACCTCTGTTCTGGTGCCACCCTTCTCTCTTCTCAAGGACCTACTCTATTAACCCTGCAAGCTACATTTTCTCTGGCTCTTTTCCAGCAACATTTAAGAATTTGTATGTCAAAGCAAATCTAAAATATTAAGATATAAATGTTCAGAGGCTTCTTCTCCTCCATCTCTTCTAAGAGGTAGGAACTTTTGTCCCTAGATCATACAGAAAAAAGGTCTACCATTATGTTGAGTAGTAATGAGATAAACAGAAACTAAGGAGATGAAGAAGCCAGAAATAGCTAAGTTTACAGCGAAAAGACAGAGTTTTTATGGTAGGAGAATGCAATAGATCCTAACGTATACTGAGGAGAGTACACAAGAATTTATTCTGATTGGGTTAAGGAGAGAGTTTGGGGTGGTTGAGAAGAAACAGTTGTTTGGGGCAGGGAACAGATTCTGGGCACGTAAGATATTAAGAGAAAGTGGGAGGGAAATGAATTTTAAGATAGGTTGCTGTGTGTCATAAAGAGAGAAACCTGGCTTTCAAAAGTAAAGATTAATTGCTGTTCAATAATATGTGTTGCAGTTGTAGAACTATTTATTTGAATGGGACATTATATAGGAGCAGGACTTAAGGTGGAAGCAAGAAAGCCCAGCTTAATCTGGGTTACACTCCAGTGGCATTATTCTCGAAAACGAAACAAAAAAACCCTTCCTATTGTTTATGTCATGTACCTCTCTCCTTTTTCCAACACCCACTGTATATAATTCCTCAGTCTGTACTCACATTTCGCCCTGTGCCATCAACAAACACCCCCACTATTCCCCTGTTCTTAAGATCACCAATCGTCTTGGCTAACTCAAATGTATGTGTTTGAGCTTTTATTTTTTTATTTGGCCATTTGGCCATTCGCTTGCACAGGATCCAGGAAAACCTCAGGCCTTAGCTTTCTATATATGGCTCATATCTCATCCTCAGGAAACACAGACATTTGAACTACTACTGCTAGGAGCACTGTTACTACCCAAAATGCAGCTGTATTCTCTGCTGCTTCAGTGCACTCAGCCAGCTCACTACCTGTGGTCTTGCTTAGTCCCTTAGGACCATTATGCTCCGTGTGTGGCCTCCTTGTAGGTTCTCCATTTAGATTTGAGGTAAGAGTGAAGGGCTTTCCACAACACCTCTCCTGGGAGGAGTATAACTCACAGACCATCACAAGCTCTCTATGAAAGAAGCCACAATATAGTTCTCTAATTTCCAGCTCATTTTTTGCCATGCTCTAGACTTCAAGGCTAGACTTCAGCAATTACAAGATTGCAAAAACAGCTTTAAAATGGTTTAGTCAACTCTTCTGCAAGTACTGCCTGCCACTGTTCCAGCATCTTGCTTTGCAATATAAACATTGTTGGTACCCACTGCTTTGGGGCCTCAGTCAAAACTGAAAATGAATCCATATTAAACCAGTTTCCAGGGATGCTGGGCCCTGTCTCTTGCCTCCTGGCTCCACACTTTCAAGGCAGAGTTAGACTCTCCTTACATACTCCCATGTATACTTGTTTCTGTGTCTGGCTTTCTCTACTATATTGCAAGTCTTTGTCTATATAACACATAACAACAACAAAAACAACAACTCCACTACACATTCTTTTAGTCAGAGTTCATTTCTTTTCTCATCTAAACAGGCATGTGTTTCACAAAAATGGTGTGTTTACTCTCTTCATTTCTTTATTTTTTTTAATTGGGGTTACAATTGTTAGTAAAATTATATAGATTTCAGGTGTACAGTTTTGTATTGCATCATCTATAAATCCCATTGTGTGTTCACCACCCAGAGTCAGTTCTCCTTCCATCACCATATATTTGATCCCTCTTACCCTCATCTCCCACCCCTTTCCCCCCACCCCCCTTACGCTCTGGTAACCACTAAACTATTGTCTGTGTCTATGAGTTTTTGTTTCTCATTTGTTTGTCTTGTTCCTTTGTTGTTTTTGGTTTATATACCGCATATCAGTGAAATCATATGGTTCTCTGCTTTTTCTGACTTATTTTGCTTAGCATTATACTCCCAAAATCCATCCATGTTGTCACAAATGTTCCTGTATCATCTTTTCTTACCGCCAAATAGTATTCCATTGTGTATATATACAACTTTTTAGCCATTCATCTATCGAAGGACATTTGGTTGTTTCCCTGTCTGGCCACCATAAACAAAGCTGCAATGAACATTGGAGCACACGTGTCTTTATGTATAAATGTTTTCAGATTTTTTGGGTAGATACCCAGGAGAGGGATTGCTGGGTCATATGGGAATTCCATTCGTAATTTTTTGAGGAACCTCCACACTGCCTTCCATAACGGCTGCACCAGTCTGCATTCCCACCAACAGTGTATGAGGGTTCCTTTTTCTCCACAGCCTCTCCAACATTTGTTACTATTTGTCTTGTTGATGATAGCCATTCTGACTGGGGTGAGGTGATATCTCATTGTGGTTTTGATTTGCATTTCTCTGATGATTAGTGATGTTGAGCATTTTTTCATATGTCTATTTGCCATTTGTATGTCCTCTTTGGAGAAATGTCTCTTCAAGTCCTCTGCCCATTTTTCAATTGGGTTGTTTGTTTTTTTGTCGTTGAGTTGCATGAGTTCCTTGTATATTCTGGATACTAGCCCCTTATCGGAGGCACTGTTTGCAAAAATCTTCTCCCATTCAGTTGGTGGCCTCTTTATTTTGTCAACGGTTTCTTTTGTTGTGCAGAAGCTTTTAAGTTTCATATAGTCCCATTCGTTTATTTTAGCTTTTACTTCCATTGCCTTTGGAGTCAAGTTCATAAAATGCTCTTTGAACCCAAGGTCCATAAGTTTAGTACCTATGTTTTCTTCTATGCAGTTTGTTGTGTCAGGTGTTATGCTTAAGTCTTTGATCCATTTTGAATTAATTTTGGTACATGGTGACAGAAAGCCTTCCAGTTTCATTCTTTTGCACGTGGCTTTCCAATTCTCCCAGCAACATTTATTGAGGAGGCTGTCTTTTCTCCATTGCGTGTTTTTTGCTTCTTTGTCAAAAATTATCTGTCCATATTATGCGGTTTTATTTCTGGGTTATCAATTCTATTCCATTGGTCTATGTGGCTGTTTTTCTGCCAATACCATGCTGTTTTGATTATTATACCCCTATAGTACAAGCTAAAGTCAGGGAGTGTGACACCTCCAGCATTGTTCTTTTTTCTTAGGATTGCTTTGGCTATTCGGGGTCTTTTGTAGTTCCAAACAAATCTGATGATTTTTTGTTCTATTTCTTTAAAAAATGCTATTGGGATTTTGATGGGTATTGCATTAAATTTGTATATTGCTTTGGGTAATATGGCCATTTTAACTATGTTGATTCTTTCAATCCATGAACATGGAATGTCTTTTCATTTCTTTGTGTCTTCTTCAATTTCTTTTAAAAATTTCTTACACTTTTCAGCATATAGGCCTTTCATATCCTTGGTTAAGTTTATTCCTAGGTATTTTATTCTTTTTGCTGCAATTGCAAAAGGAATTGTTTTTGTATTTCTTTTTCTACAATTTCATTGTTAGTATGTAGGAATGCAATGGACTTTTGTACGTTGATTTTGTAGCCGGCAACTTTACTGTATTCGTTGATTGTTTCTAATAGCTTTTTGGTGGAGTCTTTAGGGTTTTCTATATATAGCATCATGTCATCTGCAAAGAGTGTCAATTTAACTTCTTCATTCCCAATTTGGATGCCTTCTATTTCTTTCTCTTGCCTGATTGCTCTGGCAAGGACTTCCAACACTATGTGGAAAAGCAGATGTGACAGGGGACAGCCCTGTCATGTTCCTGAACGTAGAGCAAAGGGTTTCAGTTTTTCACCATTAATTATGAGATTAGCTGAGGGCTTGTCATATATGGCCTTTATTATGTTAAGGTATTTTCCTTCTATACCTATTTTATTAAGTGTTTTAATTACAAATGGATGTTGTATCTTGTCAAATGCTTTTTCTGCATCAATTGATATAATCATATGGTTTTTGTCCTTTATTTTGTTTGTGTGATGTATCACATTGATGGATTTGTGGATGTTGAACTATCCTTGTGCCCTGGGGATGAACCCCACTTGGTCGTGATGAATAATCTTTTTAATGCATTGTTGTATTCAATGTGTTAGAATTTTGTTTAGGATTTTTGCATCTGTATTCATCAGAGATATTGGTCTGTAGCTTTCTTTTTTGTGTTGTCCTTACCAGGCTTTGGTATCAGGGTAATGTTGGCCTCATAAAATGAGTTAGGGCGTACCGTCTCTCCTTCAATTTTTTGGAAGAGTTTGAGCAGGATTGGTATTAGATCTTCATTGAAGGTTTGCTGGAATTCCTAGTGAAGCCATCTGGTCCCGGACTTTTGCTTTTGGGGAGGTTTTGGATGACTGATTGAATTTCGTTACTGGTGATCAGTCTGTTTAGATTTTCCAGTTCTTCATGGTTCAGCCTAGAAGGGCTATATGTTTTTAAAAAATTGTCCATTTCTTCTAGGTTATTGAATTTGGTGGCATATAGTGTTTCATACTATTTTTGGATGATCCTTTGTATTTCTGTGGTGTCCGTGATAACTTCCCCTTTTTCATTTCTGATTTTGTTAATTAGTGTCTTCTCTCTTTTTATTTTAGTAAGTCTAGCCAAGGGTTTGCCAATTTTGTTAATCTTTTCAAAGAACCAGCTCTTGGTTACATTGATTTTTTCTATTGTCTTTTTGTTCTCTATTTCATTTAGTTCTCTCTGATTTTTGTTATTTCCTTTCTTCTGCTGACCTTGGATTTCATTTATTCTTCTTTTTCTAGTTCATTAAGGTGTAACATGAGGTTATCTATTTGGGATTTTTCTTGTTTCTTGAGATAGGCCTGTAATGATATAAATTTCCCTCTTAAAACTGCTTTCGCTGAATCCCAAAAAGTTTGGTAGGACATAATTTCATTGTCATTTGTTTCTATGTATCTTTTGATCTCTCCTCTAATTTCTTCTTTGACCTGGTCATTCTGTAAAAGTATGTTGTACAATTTCCATGTATTTGTGTTTTTTCCTGCTTTCTTTTTGCAGTTGATATCCAATTTCAAAGCCTTGTGATCAGAGAATATGCTTGGTATGATTTCAATCTTCTTAAATTTGCTGAGGTTGATATATGTCCCAATATATGGTCGATGTTTGAGAATGTTCCATGTACACTAGAAAAAAATGTATAGTCTGATGTTTTAGAATGAAGTGCTCTATATATGTGAATTATGTCCATTTCATCTAATGTGTCATTTAGGGCTGCTATTTCGTTATTTATTTTGTTTGGATGATCTATCCACAGCTGTCAATGATGTATTTAAGTCCCCTAGTATAAATGTGTTTTGGTCAATTTCTCCCTTTAGTTCTGTTAGTAGTTGTTTGGTATATTTCGATGCTCCCTGAGTGAGGGCATAAATATTGATGACTGTTATGTCTTCTTGTTGTATAGTCCCCTTTACCATTATGAAATATCCATCTTTGTCTCTTGTTACTTTTTCACCCTGAAGTCTGTTTCATCTGATATCATTATGGCTACACCTGATTTTCTCTGGATACCATTTGCTTGGAGTGTCAATTTCCACCCTTTCACTTTGAGTCTATGCTTGTCCTTGTGGCTGAGATGTGTCTCTTAGAGATAGCATATGGTGGGGTTTAGTTTCTTGATCCAATCTGCTACTCTGTGCCTTTTTATTGGTGAGTTCAGTACATTTACATTTAGGGTGATTATCGATATGTGAGGATTTCCTATCATTCTATCCTCAGTTTTCTGGTAAGGCTGTGTCTCCATTGTTTCTTTGTCTTTTTATTGTTGTCTATTATTTCTGTGTGGTGGTATTCTATGATGTTTCCCTCTGTTTCTTCTTTTATTACTGTATATATTTCAGTTCTGGATTTTTTTTTTTTTTTGAGTAGTTACCCTTAAGTTTATGTAAAGGAAAGTTTGATATTTAGAGTATTCCATTTTCTTCAGCACGCTTACTATCTCCATTCCCATATTCCAGTTCAGGGCTTTACTCTCTCCCTTTTTGTGTTTCAGTTGCCACAAATTTTCCCTGTTGATGGTGGTCGAATAGCCTCCTTTAGCATTTCTTGTAGTGCAGGTCGTGTATTAGAAAATTCCCTCAGCTTCTGTATGTCTGGAAAGGTCTTTATTCCTCCTTCATACCTAAAGGATATCTTTGCTGGGTATATTATTCTTGGCTCATAATTTCTCTCTTTCAATAGTTTGAATATGTGGTTCCACTCCCTCCTGGCTTGTAGAGTTTCTACTGAAAAATCTGATGATAATCTAATGGGTTTCCTTTGTAGGTTACCGTCTTCTTTTCCCTGGCTGCCTTGAGGATTCTTTCTTTGTCATTGATTTTAGACAGCTTCAGTACAATGTGCCTTGGAGAAGGCCTGTTGGGGTTGAGGTAATTAGGTGTTCTAGTTTCTTCTTGGATTCGAGGATCCAGTTCTGTCCACAAGTTTGGGAAGTTCGCATCGAGAATTTGTTTGAATATATTCTCTGTTCCCTTCTCTCTTTCTTCTCCTCCGGTATGCCCATTATTCTTATATTGCTCTTTCTGATGGAGTCAGAAAGTTCTTGTAGAGTTCTTTCATTTCTTTTAAGTCTCAAGTCCCTTTCTTCTTCCATCCATGTAATTTCCAGGTTTCTATCTTTGATGTCACTGATTCTTTCCTCCATCTGGTCAACTCTACTACCTAAATTGGCTATTTCATTCTTAATTTCTTCTATTGAGTTCTTAATCTTTAGAGATTCTATTTGGTTCCTTTTTCAAATTTCAATCTCTTTGGTAAAATGCTCATGTTGTTCTTTGATTGTGTTTCTGAGTTCATTAAACTGCCTTTCTGTGTTTTCTTGCATCTCGTTGAGTTTTTTCAGAACTGCAATCTTGAATTGTCTGTCACTTAAGTCACATATTTCCATATCTTTAAGTTCCTTTTCCGAAGACTTTTCACTTTCTTTCTGAGCTGTCTTGTTGCCTTGGTTATTCATGGCAGTTACTGATTTATTATTTCTCTTTCTAGACATCTATACGAGTGGCTTCTGCAACAGGTTGATAGGAAGAGGTCTTTATTTTGTTTTCCAGTACTTGTTGGTAGAATGTTTTATTTTCTCTCCGACTGCAGCCTTTTTTCTCTCTCACACACGGTAGTGCTGTTTTCTCCGCACTATCCCAGTTTCTCACACAATAGGGGGATTCCCTGGGAGACTGGTTTCTCCTCTGTTAATAGTTCACCTGGGTCACAGGGTGCAGTGTCCGTGTGGGTATGCAGAGAGCTTTTGAAGTTCCAAAGCTCTTTCTGCACCAGATTCAAAACCCGTATGTTTCAGCAGTTCTGTTTACTCCTGCACGGGTCTGCCCAGATAGGTGGGGACAGGAGCGGGGTGCGTTATGAGAGGTGGCCCAGTGGAATGGCAGCGACCACCACCATAGCCGGTCCTGCTTCCACAGCTCCCTCCCCTTTGCCGGAACTAGTTGGGCTGCGAATCTGTGTCTGCAGTCCACAGTTCTCAGAACAGCAAATATTCTGTTCTTTTGATGTGACACTGCTACTGTTCAGCTTCCAGCACCGGGTAGGTGGGGGCGGGGTGAGCTCTGGGAGGGTAGGGAGGGGGCGGCTAGTCTCAGTGCCTAAGGCTTCCATTCTCTGCTCGGCAGTGAGGGCTTAAAGCACCGTTTTCAGCCTTCTTCCCTCAGTCTTTTCTCCGAGGTCTCTCCCGTGAGCATTGGGTTCAGCCGTGTGATTTGCTGTCCGTTCAGCCCTGTGGGCCATAAGCAGAGCCCTAGCAGTCCAAGTTCTTCCCTCTCCCACAGCTGCAGTATTTCTAGGATGCAGCGAGCTCGGAGCGCTGGGCTAGGTCTGCATCCTGTGCCCGTGCGGCTCCATCTCCGCACTTCTCCCTTCTATCCTCCCCCGCTCGCGTGATTCTCCCACCTTTAGGTGAATTCAGTAGTGGGCCTCTTCATCCTGCCTGTGTGCTGTGCAGGGAGTCCTATGTGGAGTTATAGTTGTTCGATTAGTTGTAAATTCCAGGGGAGATTTACAGAGGCTCACCTCATGCCACCATTTTGATCTATTCTCGTCATTTCTTTACCTACCACTCGGTCCTCAACTTACTCAAATCTAAGTTCTAGTCTCATCCTTGACTGAAACAGTTTTCACTAATGTCACCAGTTATCTTGTTCTTAAATCTAATAGGTCTTTTTACTGTACTTGCTAGCAAGTGTTTGATTCTTCTTCCTGAAATAGTCTTTCTTGGGCTTCTCATATTTAGTAAAAGTTATGCTTTCCTGTTAGCATTCTTGCTGATTTTTGTCTTTCTTTCATCCAAGCTCAAACAACTAAATATCAAAGGTCTTCAAATCTCCGTCCAAGGAACTGTCCTATTCTTACATTCTTCGTTCTCCAACAAGCTAATCCATGTCCAGGCCCCCTACTACTTAACAGCCCACAACTCTCTCCTGAGTAGCAGACCATAGGCCTTGTATTCTTTTTAATAATTCAAAATAGCCATGTCCAAAAAAGTCATGACGGGCTCAGGATGTACTCCCCCAACTTGTTTTTTTCCAGTAAATGGCCCATTAGCCATTCATCTAGGCAACGTGAAAAACTGGGTGTCATCCTTGATATCTCTTTTCTTCCTCTCTGATATACAATCTACCACCAAGTCTTAATGATTTTATCTCCGGTGTGCTCAAATCTGCACTTTTCTCTATTTCCACCCATCACTCTAGTCTTTACACTATCATCTCTAAACTGAAATATTAGCATTGTGTCCCAAAGGTGTCCTGAAATATACTCAGCCCTCCCTCATTTTCATTCTCCACACTGCAGCCAGAATGATCTTTAAACACAAATGGACAAAAAACAAAGTAATAATTCATGTAATCATTCTCCCCCTTCCTCACTGTGGGGACAGAGTCCCAGAAAGCAGTTTCCAGGCTCTCGGCCTCACATAGAAAGGTGCTGGCTCAGGTAGTAAATGGCCATCAACTGTGAGTGGATGGCCATCAGCTGTGGCTAGTTGGCCGTCAGCTGTAACCAGTGAGCCACTGGCCACTAATATAACTGCTGTGGCTACGCTAGCAAAAAATGGGGGCTAGGAAGAAAATGGTGGCTAAACTAGCAAGAGTGGATTGCAGAGGGGCGGATGCCGCCAGAGAGAATATAGTGATATGACTCCCCCATCTATGGCTCCAGGGGTGTTCCTTTTTGGCCTCACCATATCCTGCGTTTTTATGTGGTGAGCGGGACCAGAGACCCCGCAGGCCTCCCTGCATGACACCCACCGCTGCTCATATTTTCTATTGCCTTAATAAAAATGAAGCTCCGAAATGTGCCTCACCAGACTTGACATTGTCTCCACGTTCTTTGCCCTAGCTGTGTTCAGCTGCCTTATGCCCTCCAGCCCTAGGACCTTTGCACATTCTATTCCTTCCACATGAAACTCTCCCAAACCAAATTAACTCCAGCTCATTCAATTCCGTGTTGAGGGTAAATCTGTCCAGCATTCCTAACTGTGTGCACAAAAGCCTCCTCTCAAATCCGTCTCCACTAGCCCCAGGCTCCTCTCCATTAAATACACCTGTGCCGTTGCAATTTCACCTTAGTTTGTGCAATTACTTAAAGTCTGTCCCCAGTTTTTGCTCCTTATTGCAGTCCCAGTGGGCAACAAATACAGTGCTAGACACACAAGGGAAGCTAAATAAACATCAGTTAAATAATGAATACCTCACCAAATAAACGACCAGTGAACAGTGTCTTTTTAAACGAAACAAATGATTGTATAAGATCATTTTTCCTTCTTTGAGCCTCATTTTCCTAAATGATACAATGGGAAAATTTCACAGAACTGTTTTAAGAGCTAAATAAAATAATATGTTCAAATAGCCCAGCCTAGGGACTGTCACATAACAGACTCTCAATAAAGGTTACCTTTCCTTATTTGTCTGCAAAATACACACACATAATGACATGGAGCCAGGTGGTGAAGCAGAACTAGCCATGGCTTAAAATGAGGGCAACACATTTAGGCGGAAGATTTCCCACTGCTATACTTGTCTCAGAGGGCACTCCATTTCCCTGGGCAAGTCTTTCTCAGTGATGGGCACCTTGCATCCCTGGCTTTCACCCTGCCGTCCTATTTCTCTGTGACAGCAGAAGAGTCTTCAGGAGCAAAGAAGAGATAAAGTAACATAAAAGAAAAAGAAATGACAGTTTTCAGGATGGCAAGTAGATTATTCAACTGCAACTTGATTTACGCATGACAGCTGTGTTCCTGAAAAATATATGTAAACTGAATCATACTTTGAATTCACAAAGGACCCTTGGTATTTAAAGGAATCCTCCACTGGATCCTTTTGGAAAAAGAATCACCAGCAGGCTGACTAACCTCTCCCCCTCATAGATGCATCATGGGCATTATGTAATCCCTTTTCTCTCCAGTCTGGGGCAAATTTATGTATGGCTTATGTAAATGAAGATACTTTTAAATGTTAATTTTTGACGGAAAGCCATCAACTGGGAGGACAGCTCAGAGGAAGTGTTTACTAAATCAAAGCTGCAGGCCCAAACATCTACGGATTATAGCCTGTGGAGTTCTCTGACCTTCCTTAGAAACCTGTTAGTTGAACATTCTTCATCCACAAACTGAGACTGAATGAGCCGAGGGACTTGCTCTGAAGGCATAAAGGAAGTTGTTACACTAGCCAGGATCAGGCTCAAGAAGTCAGGGCTTGGGAATGAGCTGGCAAATAGCTCGATCAGGTTGGAGAAGGTAAACATAAAAGACTTCCTCATTAGGCCTTGTGTGAACAAGAGGCTCAGGGAGATGTGCTTAGCAGAGTGTCTGGCACATGGTGGGTGGGCATCCAGGCTGTTTATGTGACTCAGCTACTCAGATGTCTATGTTGCAGTTCACCCAGAAACGAGTGTCAGAGGCCAGGGTACCAGGCAAAGGCTCTCACCTGTGGCAAAGGGGAGACAGGACTTCGGAAAGAGGTAATAGATGTTTTATTGGGCTACAAAGAGAAGACGAGTGTCGTCAAAGGCTGCCTACATGTGACCAGAAGATCAATCTCTGGATAATATTTAGGCTGTAAACTAGATCAGACTGGACCTACACTGAGTAGCTATCATTTCTCTCTTCCTATTTATCTAATACCCTGAGAAGCCTGGCATTGAAATCAAATGATATGTGGCTTCTAAAAGGCAGGGCCAGTGGTGGGAAGAAGAGGAAGCTAGAAAACAGACCCTGGGTTATAGGTGTAACCTGCAATCAACATCAGAATGCCCTTGGCAAATCCCTAACCTCTCTGAGCCACAGTTCTCTCCAATTGCATGAGCTCCAATATAACAGAGTACAAATGGATGGGCTGTGATGTATCTCCCAGCTCTAAGAATTTTAGGAATTTCTGGCACCAGACACAGTGCCCAGCACCATGGACAGTCCTTGAAAACAAATTATGATTTCTCACTATTGATAAAAATAAGAGAAAAGGTAAGGGATAAACTGGGGCTTTGAGGTCAGCCCATTACTCCTCTCCCAGCCAAGATTAAAATAATAGAACACTACAACAATAAAGCAGGAAAACATCTTAGGTAATACTCTTTCCTAACCTCTCCACTCACTGCTGTTCTATCTCCTCCTTCTGTCATTGCAGGAAAAAAAATAAAAAAAGTGTGTGTGTGTGTGTGTGTGTGTGTGTGTGTGGTTTCCATTGGCAGTAGGTGATGGAAGTAGTGTTAAATTGCAGCTCCAAGATTTGTCTTTGATAGATGATATGTTCTATCTGAAATCAGAAATGGGCTATGTGGCTTCAGGAAACATATTATCTTATAACATTTTAAGGTCAATATATACTCCTTGCTGACTGGGTCAGGGGCCAGTATTGACTGGTGAGTCTTGGCAGTTTGGCCTTGGGATAGCAAACAGATCGGTCCTCCTTTACAGTGTGGGGAGGGGAAGAGATGGGCTCATACACAGCTTGGAAAAAATCTTGGATACCCCATTTGAAGCTCAGCAGTTACCTATGTACCCATTCAGGAAACCCTTTTCACCCATTTGGCCATTAATATAGCACAAACACCACACAGAGGAGGATGCTTTTCTATCTGATCGAGTGACAAATGCCTTGAACTGCCAAGCACTCATCACGGCCAGCTTCCTTACTCCAACACATTGTGAAATAATAATTAAAAACCTAAATAACAACAGCAGCAGCTAAATTATTTCTCCATCCCAATTGATTCTTTAGATGGAATGTCATCTAGACAGATCTCTTTTGATCGAGGTGTCTAATTGAATAGAGTTCTCATTGCTCTTGAATTTGTGACCTCAGACTGCTGTGAAATAAATGCAATTTGGAGAATTATTTCCAAACAACAACTGCTACTCCTCTGGGAACTTACTATTGCTTCTAGTTTTTGAAATTGTTGGTGAACCACCTACTGACTAAGCTATTAAAATTAGGTGTTTTGTTTGGATTCCAGGGTAATGGTTCTATAAATTCAAAGCAAGAAATACTGCAAAAGCCTGCAGAAGGCTATACATTTAGGAGCAGGAGGCACCTGGGAGGCTGCTGCCCACACGCAGCTGGCCAGATCCTGACCTAGTTAGCAGCCTGTTCCCCTGGGCAGTGTGAGTGGTGGTAATTAGAGTGTGTTGGGGAAACTTATATAATGAAGCGCCTTCAGAGGTGGCAAATTTGTTCGCATGCAGATTTTTCTCTGGACCTAAAATTTTAGACTGAATTTGCCAAAATGTTCAACAATAAAACAAAACATTTTGAAGACCCTAGAGAGTTCCAGGTGCATTCAGAAACATAGCAAATGTACTTTATATAGCGGGGTTCCCTTAATCTCTAGAACTTAATCTGTTTCATAGGTGCCTGGAAATGGGCTATCTGCCATAGTTTTCACAGCACTGCTCTGGAGTTCATGGCATTGCCATAACCATTTTACAATCCCTGAGTCTCATAGACATTATAGTTTTCCCAGTGTCTCCAAAATCAAAGGGCAGAGCTGGGATAGGAAAGCAGTTCTGATTCCAGAGCCCAGGGTTTAACCACCATACTATATATATATAATTTCCAAAGATGGAAATCTGAAGATTAATGGGATATATCGATCTCCATGATGCAGAATTAGGGATTGACTTTGCTTTAGGAAGACTTCAGTAGAGGCAAGATAACCTAGAGGTTAAAAAAAAGAAAAGAAAGAAAGAAAAAAGAAGTGGGCCCTTGGGTCAAACTGATTTTTTTTTATAAATCCTAGCTCCAGCATTTCCTTGCAATATAAGCTGGGATAAGCTATCAGATGCCTCTAAGCCTTGTTCTTATATCTGTGTAATGAGAATAATACTGTGGTTGTTTTGAGAATTAAATGAACTAATGTATGTGAAAGCAGGGAGTCATGGCCTGGCCCATAGCCAATGCTCAATAAACGGGAACCATCATTTGATTAATGACGCATGTCTTAGCATTCACAGCCTTCAACAATTTCTCAAATGCACACGTTTTTTCAACTACAAGGAACGTTTCAGTATGTGAGCATGAAGCCTCTGCATTTTGGAAGCGTTTCTTGAAATGCAGCCTGAAACGTGACTATTATACACCACGGTTCTCTTCTCCCTTCTTCTCCCTGCCGCCTTTCTGCATTCCCTTTCCCTCTGCCCTACCAGAACAGGGGCACCTTTCATCAGTGTATTAGTCTGTGGCTACACTATGACTCATAGTAAGAATGAAAAGGAATATTCTGTCTGTGTAGCTAGCAAGGGCCTGTGGGGCAGAATCTCATTAGAATGCTTTACAATAATATCAATCAGTATTAAAAATGTATGTTCTACTCAATTTTTAAAACATCTTAAATAAATCTTTAAATAAAGCTATTTTGTTTTATCTTCAGGGCTCAGTGAACAGCCAACCCTAAGGGGCCCTTCCTCCCTACATGGCTTTCTGGGGGGTCTCTGTGTTGGTGGAGTCAAGTCTTTTGGCTGATGTCAATTCTTTGTTTGGTGGCAGCACAATATTCCCAAGGAAAGGGATATGATTCCATTACGCTCATTTACTATTTGGAATTGCTGCACAGGAAGCAGCAGGTTAATACACATGCTTGAAGTGCTAGCACTATTCTCCTAATGTCACCAGAAAGGTCAGTGAGTCCACAGGAGAGGAAAGAAAGGTAGTGGCCTTGTTACAGGGCTGGAAAAACTCAAGAGAAGGCTAAAAATGGAACTAGATATTTCCAGAAAGGAGCATGCTGCCTCCTTTATAAATACCTCTTTCGGCTGGCAAAGATTGCTTTCCTCTGTGTCCCTACTGAAATCTCTGTTGAAACTAGAATGCCTACAGCAAGTGGCCAGAGTGATACTTGCTGGGTATAACGCAATAGAGAATAGCGGGAACTAAAGCCAAATGGAGAATGTAGGGTATTGAAAGACATTCATGTTTATTTAAGCAATAGTGACAATAACAGTTCTACATGTGACAACTCTAATATGTCTGCTCCCTAGTGCTGACAGTCATTCCCTGTCTAACCATTAATATCCACCCAAAATACGACAATAGTCTCCCACTCACCAGATTTTTCTGCTTATCATCTCACACTCTTCTAATATATTTTACAAATCATCATCCATCTATTTTTACTTCAAAGATTGTTATCTGTTCATGACAGTGACTCCCAAGAAGGACACAGAGTTCCTTTTGCAATATGATCCCGACATGTTTTTTTCAGTCCTATCCTCTATTACTCTCTCTAACCAGTAAAAGCTCTTTCTTGTCCCTGGTCATTCCACGGGTTTTCTACCCTCTATTGATTTCCTTATGTTGTTACCTTCTCCTGGAATCCTTTTCCTTCTAATTTGTTATTGGCTTTCTTTAATAAATTCAATTTCTTACAAATGTGAGTCCATCTAAGTGACCTCCCCAAATGACCTTGACCTTGCCCCAACTCTAGTGGAACAAACCACTTGCTTATCCACATTCCAGTTGCTCTTTGCATCTTTCTCTGTTACCCCAGCAGCATGTGGTAGTCTAGTTAGTAGTTCATGTATTTCATGAGAATTTTTCCCATTAAACTGTGACATCCAGGCATATAGACACCTTGTTTCATTTGCTTTAGTTGTCCCATACTTAGCACATCTCCTGACCCATGGTAGACAGTTAAAAGATGTTCAATGAATCAACGAACCAGTGAAAATATGTTTAAATGAGTTCCAAAGCTATAGTGCTCCTAGGAGCTATTTGATAGGGAACTTTACGTTTGTCTCTTGAAATCTCTTGTGATCAAAGGTCTGGCAAGAGGATTAGCTATTTCCATAAAGGACCTGATCATTATCATCCTCAGCAGTGTTGTGCACCTTTAGGAGACAAAAAGAACAACCATAGGAATAAAAGCAAGAGAACTTGTAGAAAGAGGATAGTGACCTGTCCATCAAGTGTAGCCTGTCTAGTAATGAAGAGATTGACCTGAGGACCATGATAGTACTAAAACCAAAAATGAGAGAGATTAACCCTCTCCCAAGAAAAATAAGGTTACACACACACACACACACACACACACACACACACACACACACACCTTAAAGACAGAGGCCTCGCCTCCATGTTCCTCCTGCCACTAATTAACCGTTTAATTATATTACTTTAAAATCTAAAAGAACTTAGTGTATATGAACTCTAAGTTTTGTTCTTGTACTAAAAGTCTATGCGTGTATGCCCCCTCGCAAGGTTTTCCCATCAGCCTTCTAGACTCCTCAGGAAGAGCTCCTGTGTTTGTTCAGATTATGTAGCCTAAGGGGTCCTGAGAGACAGAGTGGACACATCATCCCTTGTTTGACCACAGTCCCGTCAATTCTCACCAGCCAGTTTGCTTCCTTTACTATAAACACAGAGACGAGATGTTGCATGTTTTGAAAGACTTAATTAATCAATTTATATATACACTAAAGTTGCATCTAATTTTGCACATTTGTATTACTAAATGAAGACAGAGGAGTCTCGTAGACCAAAATCCACTTGGACTCTCTGGATACTGCATTTAGGGATCAGACCTAAGAATGCTCAGCCTCAGAACATAATAGACTTGATGCCTGATGCCCACCGTGGGAGCCAGAAGGAAGACTCCAAATCACACAAATTCCCTGCCACATGAATCACAGGTTTCCCAAGTCTGTCAACCCCACTTAGAATACTACTCCGGTGTCACTGTCCAATAGATATATGAAAAAATGCTCAACTTCAATAACTTTTAGGGAAATGCAAATCAAAAACACAATGAGATATCACCTCACCCCAGTCAGAATGGCTATCATCAACAGAACAAATAATAACAAGTATTAGAGAGGCTGTGGAGAAAAAGGAACCCTCATACACTGTTGGTGGGAATGTAAATTAGTACAGCCACTATGGAAGGTAGTGTGGAGGTTCCTCAAAAAATTAAGAATAGAATTACCATATGACCCAGCAATCCCTCTTCTGGGAAAAAATCTGAAAATATTTATCCATAAAGTTATACGTACCCCTATGTTTATTGCAGCATAATTCATAGTGGCCAAGACATGGAAACAACCAAAGTGCCCTTCGATAGATGATTGGATAAAGATGTGGTATATATACACAATGAAATATTACTCTGCCAAATGATGAAATACTGCCCTTTGCAACAACATAGATGGATCTTGAGATTATCATGCTAAGCAAAATAAGTCAGACAGAAAATGTTGAGAACGATATGACTTTACTCATATGTGGGACATACAAACTGAAAGCAACCAACGAACAAGACCAACAAACAAAAACTTAGACACAGACAACAGTTTAGTGGTTACCAGAGGGTGTTGGTGGAGGGAGTTGGTAGAAGAGGGTAAAGGAGGTCAAATATATGGTGATAGAAGGGGAACTGACTCTGGGTGGCGAGAGCACAATTCAATATACAGATGATGTATTATAGAATTGTACACTTGAAACCTATATAATTTTACTAACCAATGTCACCCCAAAAAATTTAATAAATTTTTTTTAAAAGGGCAAATACGCCTCAGAGACAGAACTATCAGTGCATGACACCCACAGCCACACATGGCAGAGCTGCAGGCAAGGAGCACCTGCTACCCAGTGTAAACACAGGGTAGGTCAGGGAGGGAGGTCTACGTTGAGGTCCATGGCTTTCTACATCTCACACACATATGCTTTTAAAAAATAGGCAGTCTAATAGATTGTTAATGATTCCAGATGTAACTCTAGACCTCAAGTGTTGAGTGTCTTAGAAATTTCATGTAGGTCAAAGCACTTTTTTGTGTTCTTTAGGTCCAAAAATAGAAGTGAAGTTCAGGTTTAGTTAAAAACCTAGCAGGAGTCATTTCTTATGAAAGAAATACATTAGTCCTAAATACATTAGGAAAGCTTCTGCATCCTGTGTGCCAAAGGTTGCTGGGAGATGGCAGCATTCCTACAACCCAATGACACAGTGATCGGCAAGATCACCAACCCTTCCATTGTTGCCATCCGCAGTTTGTTCCACAAAATGTGCAAGAAGTGCCTCCCTACTGACCACTAAGTCAGATTTCAAACCCTTGTGGAAGAGGGAGGGGGTGACCACACAAGGGGAAATGCTTCACAGGGTGTTTCTTTCAACTGTCAGCCTGTGACATCAGTGCAGACCATTGTCGCCGGGAGTAGGAAAGCTTTGGTGCCCAAGAAATGCCAAGAAAATGGCAGCTAGTGGGCAGGGCCATCGCCAGCCTTCTTTCGTTAATATATGCAGCAGATGTGGCATTTCTGACAATATTGCTTCTGCCTCACTTGCCATTTAATGTTAAGAGGCTTCTAGAGTCTACTGCATTTAAAGAGTAATGACTGTTTTCAGGGTAAATGCTCTGTTAAATAACCCTGGATTATTGTGTCGTGTTATTACATTTATAAAATGGCATTTCAAAAAATAATAATTGTTTTAGAGTTAATTGATGTTTTTAACCATCACTGTGTGGAGAATTTTTATTCAGCAGACAGAGTGAGCAAGGGAGGAAGAGATTTCCATCGAGAGAGTCGGTACTGAAAATAGAAATCACTGCTGCATGTGAAATCCTGGTAGAGAAGAACCTCCTCCTCCCAGCACTGCTTTCAATAAGCTCTTTTCACTGCAATTAAAGCAACCACAGGACAAAGGTAAGTCTCAGCCGCATTCCCAATGCAGTCTGCGGTCACTAGGACTGGCAGTGGTCCAAGGGGGCAATGGGAGCCTTGGCACAGATCCCCTGGTTATTAAGCCGCCATGTGGGCAGGACTGGCCCCTGAGCAGCCTGAAGTAATGGCAGGAACTGGAGCTCCGAGAAGCAGTGACTTTTCACATGTGAAGTTAATTACACAGCCAAAAGTCTCGGTATTTTATATTGCCAGAAGGAGACTGGAACACAGGGATATTACAGAGTAAAACTTGGAAACTCCAAAATCTCCCCATTAGGAGACCACACACAGTGGGTAGCTCTGAACAAACCCCAGTGCGGTGAGGGACAGTGCCACTTTCTTCCTTTTTATCAAAATTCTTCCATCACTACTCACGAAGCCTGTCTATAAGGGACTAATGGCTAATATGTAGTGAGAAATTATCTCCTCATCACATAATTTCCTCTTGCAAGTATTTCTATGAAATAGGAATTGGACATTATTATTATGGGAGCTTTAAATAAAAGTACATCATACACAGAGAAGATAAAGTTCATTGTCACTATGCTGGAGCTTCATGGGGAACCAAGCTTTATATTTATAGTTCATTGTTGTTTCCACTATATATTCTACCATCCAGTATCTTCATATACTTTCAGGACTAATGTAGCTGCATTCCAGTAGCTAGATAATGGTAGTAAATGGACAAAAAGCCAGGCTAAATTGGAGAAAAATAGAAGGATGCTGGAATTTAAAAGTGAAAAGAATGATGGAGATCATCTAGTGCAAACCCCTTGTTTTAAAGATGTGGAGATTGAGACCAGTGATGATAACCAACTGTCTAAGATTATACGTCTGGGTATTAAATCCTCAACAGGAACTCACAGCTTCGACTTTGAAAGCCTACGTTTCTCCCAACCACGATTCCACCACTTCCTACAGAAGTCTGCATGTAAGTAATATCCTTACTTCTACCCACATTCCCAACCACCACCATTTAAAACGAGCAGGATAGACCGTGGTGAAAACATTACAAGGGAATTTTGACTACCTCAACAGCTGGAAATCAGTCATTTGAGCAACAAATATGTGTCCCAGTCTCTTGGGTTGCCAAATAACCGGGGACGAGGCACCAATCCTGTGAAGCAGAATGACTCCATAAATAGTCATCCCACGGTGCAAGAAGGGACACAACAGAAAGAAGTTGAAATCTATGACCCCCTAATCAAAGCACAGTTGGCTAAATGTCCTGACTTTTTGCACATTAATTGAGACATCCCAAGGAAAGTTTTCCTTGGGGTTTTGATAACTCTTCTAAGAGTTATCTTCTAAGAGTAAACACATTGACATGCTATGCAAGGAAAGTCAAATCCAGAGAGCAGAGGGCGCCACCCGACAGCAAAGACAGCAGATCATGTGACTCTCCAGTCATACAACATATCAAGAGCCTTGGTGTCATGTGTGTGACAGTGGAACTCTTCATGTCTGTCTTCGCACTCCATAGCCTCTTTAACCACAAGACCATCCAAAGGGCAGAAATGGGGCTCAAAGACTGTTTGCAGAACACTCCCCTTTCTCCTTTTAGTGTCTAAAATTGATAAAGTTAGCAGTTTTCTCTGTTTATTCACATATAATACATTTTTACTATTTCTATACTTGTTCAGAAGGTAAGTAGTCTCCCCTTTTCACCACAGAGGATCTTACATTCAGAATGTACAGAGCTGAGGTATCTAGTGAATCTTCCTTTGTTTCTCTTCAGGACAGAGTAGATGGAGAAGGTAGCACTTAATCAGCTCGAACAATTGGAACAAATTGAGACATGCCAGTTAGATACTGTGTATTAGGCTCTGAGGACCATTAGAACATTTGGAATCTTCACCATCCCATACAAAGTCATGGGATAACATGGAATATTTTTCACATATAGAAGAAATAAAGTCCCCCAAAACTCCAATATAAAAAAAAAGAGAAAGACAAATAAACGGTTAAGACTGCAGGGCTCTGAGCTATAATATTAAAATTCTGACCTTATCTTTCATAAAGCTAGAAATTACAATGATAAAATATCATAAGAAAAAATACTTATATAATATAGCAAGCTATGAATTCAGTAGGCAAGCAAGATACTTCTGAATAATAATGAAACAACTATATTTGGACCAATGTTCACAAGTCACCATAATATGATGAACTCCTTTTTATCACTTGGTTATGAGATTGGAGAAGCACAATTAGTAATTAACTTTCTCATCAATACCATCATCAATGTCATTATTATAAAAATGTGTATTTTTATAAAGCACTTATATAAAACAAGTTAAATAAATCTTTGGAAACCAGGAATTAATATACTTATAAAAGTGGAAAAAAAAAAACACTAAAATTGATTTTAAAATGTCATCTCAAAGACAATGGGTTGACAGATTTGTATTTTTAGGCACTGCCAAGAAAAAAAAAAAAAAACTATTCCATCATTCTTTAAATATTATGTTTGAGTCATCCAAAATTCAATGAAACCAATATTTCTTCATCATAATCTTGTCTGGGACGCTTATTTGTCTCCACAACCATCCCCCCTTCCTCTTTCCCCCTTGCCTCCTCTCCCTCCCTCCATCCCTATTTTTTTTTTTAATTTTTATTTTATTAAATTTATTGGGGTGACAATTGTTAGTAAAATTACATAGATTTCAGGTGTACAATTCTGTATTACATCATCTATAAATCCCATTGTGTGTTCATCACCCAGAGTCAGTTCTCCATCCCTATTCGTTTTAATAATGTCCATTGTGTGCAGCCTTTCTAGGGCTGAAGTATAGGAAGCATGTTCTGGGCATGGAGAGAGGGATGGAAAGAAGGAACATCGAGTAAAGAGGTGCTATTGAATTGTATTATGATGAGCTCTGTGGTTAAGTATTAGCACCACTATCAGACCAGGTGGCAGCCACAAGATAAACTGGTTTCTCTCTACTGAAGGATCCCATCTGATACCCAGGCCTGGTGAATAGACCCTAGGATAGCTTTCAAGACACTTTTCTTATTTATGCACACCAGCAGGTTTATGGAGTTTAGGCCTTTATCTCTTGTATCAGCTACTTAGAATAGCATCCTATTGAAGATGCTTGCTTTTGTTTTTGACTCTCAGCTCAACCCACATTACTCCATCTTCCATCTACTGCTGCCAGTATGAGCTGTTAAAATATCACGACTGTGTTAAATGTTTCAGTGACTCCTCATAGGATAAAATACATATTACAGCTACGTAAGGCCTTCTGGAAACAAATGAAGATATTAGCAAACAACTTTTCACCATATACCAAATACAGTAGTATGTCAGAGACTATTTGAGGCTTTCATATTTATAGTCTTAACTGATTCTTAGAATCATCCTTTAGAAGAAGTATTGTCACAGTCAGAGTTGCCTGAAGATATAATTTGGAAAATGTTATATGTAACTTGGAAAATATTTTACCTATTACCATAATCTCCTTTTTTTTGCTCCTTCTTTTATTGTGTAAGTTCCAAGTTGTCACAGCTACATTGATTGAAATTGATATATGGCAACATTATGAGATGCATTTGTGTTAGCAAAAGTAACTTAAAATCAATGATTTAGAAAGATATTATTCAGGAAATCTTAATGACTTATTATAGTAAAAACACTTATAACAGCGCATCCATTAATGGAGGACAATTACTGGAAAGTAAATTTATTATTCAGGAAATCAATTAACTAGTATTTAATTACTTAAAATTATGATCCTTTAGTAAACACTGGTACACTTTGCTTACAAATATCACTTCTGATTATGGTTCATCAGGAAACAAAATGACTATGTTATGTCACTGAAAGTAATTTGACTCACTTCACATTTCCCTTTTTTGTCTTTCTCTGTGAATTACTACAGTAAAGAACTAGAGACCAACAGAACCAAAGATGAGCTGAGGTTACGGGATACCCCCTTCTCATTTGACAAGGAAGACTTTCAGTCCCAGTGTGTTCAAGTGTGCTGCCTAAGGCTGCACAACTTTAAGGCTGATTGCTGGTGGCCCTGCTGTTACCGAGCCGAACTTGGGTTTGCTTCTTGGTGAGCAAAAATCCAGATGACACACGAAGAACAGTTATCACACAAAACAAAATTTATTTGCAGCAAATAAGGAAACCACAGGGAATAAATTCCAAAATTGTGCCTCCCCGAAATGGGGACCCTCTGTGCTTTTACCCTGTCAAATTAATGTATATTCATGATGGAAATTTTTGTCATAGCATGTAAGGGGTGGTGCTGAGTGGGCACAAGTGCAGTAGCAGGTCATGACTCTTCATGCATTGCATGTTCAGAAAATGGCGTCCAAACTCCTCCCAGAGGAGGGAATTTTATTACAATGAGCTCTTGGTCACCTTAAGTTCATAATGGCTGCCATAACTGGTTTGAGCTGGCTCTTTTCTGACTTCCTTCAGTGATGACCCCAGGTGCTTACCTGGATGCCTGGAAATATGCTACTTCCTGGAAATATGCTAACAGAACATTTTGTTATTTCCTCAAACCAACCTGATGGTATCACTGGGACAAGAATCCCCCAATCCTGGCTTCAGGGTAAGTCCCTTCTCTGACCATGGTTCTCTCACAACTCAGAAGACCAAAGGGTGTGCAACCTCCTCCTTTTTCTTTTTTGAAGATAGTAAAAATGCACAACTGCTTTAGAAAACCATGGGACCCAAGTCATTCTCTAAGCTGCACAAGAGAGGGTGCGTCACCTGGCACACTTGGCTAACTCCTTCCTCCCCCCGCCTCTTCTTCATTTCACTAGGTATCCTTTTGACTCATTTTCCGGTGTTTTCTGCGTTGCTATTGGCATAACATCCTATCAGTGCAGTTAATTACATCCACTTGGACTGTGAAGGACAACTTGATTGTCTCAAAGAGCCAGAGGCCGTATAATCCATCTCACTGCTCTCACAAAGCAATTTCCCAGTTGCCTCTGCTGCAAGCAGGGGAGAAGGACAGCTCTTGGAAATGTGTGGGCACCTGAGCCCCTGCTCCAGAACCACACTCTGGCTCTGCCACAGCCCCACGATGCCGTGTCCTCCCAGTTATAAGAAAACATTGCTTTATCAGTTCTGAACTTGGTAACACCTCAATGTGGCTAAGTGTACACGTCTGATTGCACACCCTCATTTGTTTTGCAACTCTTCTGAAAAACAAGAAATACTGTGGCTGTTTATCTTACTATGTAATATGGTTAATCCATTGTGACCATAAGTCTCCTGTTCCAGTACAATGTTCATGTAATTTACCAAGTGCTATCCAATTTCTTTCTTCTGTGTGTGGAAGAATGAACTGAATGAAATTGAACTTAGTTACCACTATGGCCTCAATGACTTTATCCCTCTGCCTTCAGAATTTGAGAGCAGGCTGAGAAACCACAGGGACCCACAGAGGGACGAGCTGCTGTTCCAGAAGGCAGGCTCTCTACCGGATCTCTGTACCATGGAGGCTGCCTGCCAGGTTTTTCCTCACTCAGGCTCTTTCGAGACCACGACTCCCAACTGCATGTGCTTTGGGAAGATTCCTGTGCAAACCCAGAGCAGCCACTGAGTCATAAACAAAGTGGGCAGAGGGGATAGGGATCCTCTTGGAAACGTGACAGCAATACCCTGAGAAGCTGGCTAGCCACGGGGCAATAGAGACTATACATTACTACGTGTCCCAAGGTCCATGTGACGCTCAGAGAAGCTTTGCTACAGTTTTAACTGAGAAACAGTTATGCTTCTCCCAATTCCTGACTTATCTTTATGAGATAGACACTGTGAATGACATAACTGGTCACATTGCCCTCTGGGCCTTGAAGACCACATGGTCCTTATATCAGCTTTGTTCTTAATTTCTCTTTATGTTACTACCCATTTTCCTTTCTTTCTGAAAACATACTTTTTAAGTGACATCATTCAATACATCTAAGAGGTTTATATAATAAAGAAATTCACAGAATACATGGATCTGCCTTTTCCTGACACCTCATCCTTAATCACCTCCATAGAGGTCCTGCATTTACCCATCTTCAAACATTATATAAGTGAATGTGTGTATACATGTATCTGTTTTGTAATCATGCTACATGTATTGTTATACAGTCTGCTTTTTTACCTCCCAGTAAGACATGCACATTTCTGATGTCCATATATGCTGCAATGCCTCCTTCTTTGTAACACCTACAAGGCACAGCATAGAAAGGTTCGCAAGGCTTCAGGCTATTTTACCCTTAAATTTGTGCCCACGTTTTTCAACACCCACCATTCTGCATGAGCAGGAGTACCTCTGGAAGATTTTTCTAAATGCCCCCTCACCTTGAAAGGTTGGGAGTGGAAGTCAATTTGTATTTAAATTTCTAATTTTTGCAGCTATCACCAATGGTCTTTTTAAAAAGATTCACAAATTTATACTCTCACCAATAGTGTTGAAGAATTACCTTTTCCTTGAGTCCTCACTGACATAAACTGCTATTTTTTAAATTAGTTTTAGGGAAGTCATTTGTATTTTGTGTTTTAATTTGCATTTCCCTGATTACTCATGTGGTTCAGAATCTTTTCACATATGTATGCACTTTTTATTTTTTCAAGAGGTGGCTGATTCAGGTAACTGTCTATTTTCTACTGTGTTATTTATCCTTTTTGTTGGTGATTTGTAGTTATTCTTTATATAATCTACGTATTAATATTACAAACATTGCTAATCATTTTTACCCCCAGTCTACCACTTGCCTTGTAACTACTTTTGTTATCTTTTCCTTTTTGATCTTTCGCATTTAATGAGTCCAGTCTACCAATATACCAATCTTTTCCTTCATTGCTTTTGGGTCTCCCATTCCATCACAAAATATTTCCCCACTCTCAAGATTATGTGTACATGTATGTGTAAAATTCTTTATTTTCCTGATGCTGTCAGAATTTTTATCTTTCTAATAATGCTCAAATCTCTCATCAATCTGCCATTTACTTTTTTTATTGTAGTATGCGGTATAGTCTTACCAACATTTATGATAACATGAAACTTTGTATTCTTATAAGACTCCTTATACTCTTTTGAAAAAGGACACTATAAATAGGTAAAGAAAAATCACCTTTACGATGTAATCACTACCAAGAGAGGCAGCCTCTTATCAGGGGTTCGTGCTTACAACCCCTTCAAGGTCTCCTTTCTCTGTGACTTCGGGTGCCCATGGGCCTAGCCAAGCCATACCAATGTGAAATGTGAAAACCAGAGTCATGTGGCTACACTTCTATTGTTTATGCATTAGCATTCTGGATATTCGTGGACATTAGTCACTGAATTCACATGTATAGTTATCAAGACAGAGAAAGGTAAATCAAATTCACAGTTCCTAAACTTGAACACACAATCTAAGTATCCAAGACAATAACCACCACCACCACCACCACCACCACCACCACCACCACCACCACCACCACTACCACCCCACATACACACATAGAAAGAAAGAAGCAGGAAAAAAGAAGATGCACCATGAGGAGATGAAAATGTGTTCAAACTAAGTCGTACACTTACAGCTTCAGGACCTGAAGGAAAGAGATGAAATGAAGAGGTATGAATTGGTAGAGGAGAGGGGCTATATGCTATGTGAGGGCTAATGTAAGGAGAATGTCATGCAAGACTGGCCAAGGCTGTGTACGGGACATCTGAGTGGAGAAAGTAGAAAGGGAAGAGTGAGGATCCCTTCTACCCATCTCTACCTTTAAGGTAGGGTTTTCAGGAGCTCATTGTGGTGGGCAGCATAAGGTGGTTAGCAAGGCAGATGAGAGACTAGATCCTTCCAATAAGTGGGAAATCAAACTGTAACTAAGGCAGCATTATTCTTCTCATTCATATTTTATTGTGAAATGTGATGTGAGCTTCACATCAGGCCCCGAGGTGGTTTTGCTTACCCCGGACTCTGGAGATTAGCCCCCCAGGGCATAGAGAATGTACCCCCCCGCCTCAATAATCAATTCCAAGCTACCATAACTAATCCATCACTTATGGCCAGCAAGGCTGGCTCCTGAGCATCGATGTGGAGTTAATTAGACAAATACCATACACTAAAGTCCAATTGATTATTAAGATACCATAACGAGGATTTAACATCACGGCATGTACTGGAAATGCTATATTATACCTGGAACACGCTTGCTCACCCTCAGAAACTGTGTGGAGTCATCAACTGACAATTAGCATTCAATAGCAGCTATGGCCTATTTTTATCACTGCTAACTTAATAAAGCAGTTATTGTTCTCTCTGCTAATATCTATTGATTAAAGTTTAAGGCTGGGCATCAGGCATATATGCTCTTGGTTAACTACAGGGTAGTTAACATGTTTCGCTGTTGAGCCTGACTTGCTCTTTGTTATCTGTGCTATAAAGGAGAGTCTTTCTGTATCCTGAAGGAGAGCCTGGACTGAGAGAGCATTGGGCTGACAACTGAAAGAGTATAGAGTGAGGCGTTACTTCCTGGGAATTTGGGAAAGAAAGAAAATCACAAAGCAGTGTTCTGAGGTACATGGTTTTCTCTAAAGAAATTCTAAGTCTAGAAGCTGTGTGTTTTCAGGGTCGCCATGATCCCCCGGAGTAGGTTAGCCATAATCCTTTCCTGGAGTCTGAATGAAGACCTTAGTATTCTGCTCTGGGGTGGGTCTAGTTTCCTCACTGCAGTAGACAATGGTTGCACTCAGCAATCTCTGCCACTTTGGCCAAGGTATTTTTTGTGGTGGTGGTGGTGATGGCAGTGGTATATGTAGACCAAGGGCCTACTCAAATCACTCCAAACTCCTGCACCTTTACCCTGAACTGAAATAAATGAGACCTTAGATCCACTGGTTCTTTACATGTAAAACAAGGCTTCATTCTGTGGGACACCACAATTTCTGAGAGAAGGTCCTCGGTTTCCCCATTCATCCCTGTGCAAAGTGGACAGTTGTGTTGTTTCTTCAGTACATTTCCTGTTTCATGAGCATTAGGTCGATGTCACTGGTCTTGAAAATAATGTGGTAATAAGGTAAAAGATTACAACATAATCTTTAATTTGCTAATTTAATAAGTAAATAAAATCGTTTACCTTTCGTAAAATGCTATTAGTAACATTCACTTTTTAAACTGTTTGCATCACTTTTTTTTTAAACAGAATTCTGTTTATTGAAGTATAACATTGAAAAGCAAAGTGCATAAAGGGCACTGATCTTAAGAGTATATATAGTTCAGTGATTTTTTTTAACATGTGCATTTGTGTGACGACCCCCGGATCTAAAGATAGAGGATCCCCACTATGCTACAACTTCTCATGCCGAGTTTTAAGTACTAACCCGCAAAATTCCTTACCGCCACCTGAAGTAACTATACTGACCTCGACCACCATTGATTTGTTTTGCCCGTTCTTGAGTTTCATAAAGTTGGAGTGTGCAGTGTGCATACTTTGGTGTCTTAAAAACATTACTTTATAAAACTAAAAATGAGTATATTAAAGTCAGGGGTCTTTGATTTGTTTAGTTCAGCTAACCCACTTTACAACATCTCCAATTACCAAATCCTGTTTTCTGTTTAGCTGAAGTTTTTGGTCTTTCTTAACTTCCTAGGAACCTAGACATTCTTTGTTATGATTCTACAATCACTACAGATCTTACCAGTAGATTCCTATGAGGACATTTACACCATAAAGGCTATAGAAGTATTTATTGAACGTCCTCCTTCTCAACTTAGACTTGCCAACGTAAAGTGTTAGAGGTGAAAACGATGTCATTTTTTGTCAATCTTATTGAATAGGAAAGTTTGGAAGAGGACATATGACAATGACATCTTGAATTGACTGGTGTCTTGTCTTTGGACATTGTTGTGTATGTCTCCATTAACTACGGGGGCAAAAAATCAGGCTGGATTAGTCCTAAGAGCTAACTGTGGATTTTGGTAAGATGTACAATCGACAGGACTCAATACGCATGAAAAGTGGCAGTTTTCAGTACATCAGAGTCAATACAGCTGGCATCAGAGAAGATCACCAAACCCAGAAACAGGCAATGTTGGAGGACTGTAAGTAGGAAGGTAGTAACTGGCCCTTAAGCCTTGAGCCTGGATTTAATAGCAAGGTTTGGGTCCTTAATAAGAGACTAGCAAGAGAAAGGAAGGCCCGCAGCTTTGTAAGGATTGATTTACTAGGCAGGCTACCAGGACATAGACCACTAAGGAAAGCACATATTACAAGACAGTGCTTCTCAACACGTGGTACTGGGACAAGCAGCATCTGTATCACCAGGAAACTTAGAAGAAATCCCTCTCCGCAGACCTCCTGAATCAGGAACTCCGGGTGAAGGCCCAGAAATCTGTTCTAATAAACCCTCTGGATGATCCTAATACTGGCTAAAGTTTGGGAATGTGTGAGCCAAAATGTAAGAATAGGGTGCTGTATACAGCCTGCTTCTCAGGAGATAGGGAGCCATGTCAGAGCTTGGGCTACAATTATGGAAAACAGTGCTGAGTCCCCAGGCAATACGCTGCAGCAACCTAAGTCTCTCGTGTGTAATGGTAGGTCCTAGGCATGAAGACACTGCTCAGACAGAACTGTCAAGTAGAGCCTGACAATACACATGCCCCTTGACAGAAAACATGGAGACTTAGCATGCTGACTGGCTTGCTTCTATCTTCCTCTACCTTGACATTATGAGATTTTGAAAGGTGGAGTCCATGCTTGTTCATCAGCAACAGTGACTCACAAAATACTTGAATCACAATAGGAGCTCAAAATGTGCTTGTGGAATGGATGAGAGAGGGAGTGAATGAGTGAAAAAAATGACTAAGTAAAGGAGAGGTTAAAAGCAGGGCATATGTATTGTACAAATCCATGTACATGAAATGTCTACAATGGGCAAATTCATTGAGACAGAACAGAGAATGGTAGTTGCCAGGGGCAAGGCAGGAATGGGGAGTGACTGCTAATGGACGGGATGTTTCTTTTTAGGGGGATGAAATGTTCTGAAATTAGACAGTGATAATGGTTGCAGATTTGCAAATATACTGAAAATCACTGAATTGTATACTTTTAAAGGGTGAATTTTATGGTATGTGAATTATATCTCAATAAAAATAATTACATTTTTTTTTAAAAGCTGAATGTGTGAATATCAACCAAGGCATTTTGGAATAAACATTTTATAAGCCAGAAGACATTAGGAATCTCGTACAATGAAACTTAACAAGACAAAATGACACTAGAGCTGCCCCCCCACCCCTTATGCAGGTTTCACTATATCAATACATCAATGGCAACCGGTCTCAAGGAGGTTTGTAGCAAGCTGAACCAGATGCATTATTTTTCTAAGTTAATGTTTCCAAAAATGGTTACCCTACCAGCAGCATAGGAAAGCACACAAGACCAAAGACAGTGTCAAGAGCAGTAGGTTCTAGGGCCCACTCAGGCTCCATGTCTGGAAACTGAAGAAAACAACTGTCAAACAACTCCCCCAGGAGTTTTGTGAAGGTGAATGGAGGTAACACCTGGGAAAGTTCTGTGCTAATTCTAAAACATAAGAAATCAGAGTTGTTGTTTGTAGGAGATGGATGAAAAGTAGGAAAAAGAGCATCACCTAAGAAAGGGTGCTGTGGTCTTGCTGAGCTCTCTGGGATCACAGGGCTGGCGAAGGAGGAGGGGGAAGGTCTCTCTAAGCCCACTCCCAATCCCTCCAAAAGTAGGTGTGTAAACAGGGTCCCGAGGGCAGGCAGGCAGCCAGGACCCACAGCCAGAGAGCTACAGCCAGCTTTCTGGGCCTTCCTGGGATACGAGCACTTTTACGAGTTTTCTTTGTTATTATCACCTATTTCTTTTTATGCTACTGCCAAAATACCACTATTAATCTTTCGCACTCCCTGAAGGCAAAACACGGGTAATTGGATTTATCTGGTTTTAGAATTTGTTAGGTTCCGTTACAAAATAAATAAATAACTGACCTCAAAAGAGAGGAGAGCCTTCTCAGCCCTGTGCTGTCATGTCGCCCGCCCGTGCCTGCAGGAGCCTGGCACAGCCTGTCCTCATTAATCTCAGCTATCTCTTCCCAGCACCTTTTCCCTCCTGTCTTCTAGCTAGCCTCTTAGTTCACCCTGGCTTGATTTAAGAAGTTTTACTACTCTGACCCATTCCGCTCCAGAAGCTTCCCACTGTATATTATTTTCCCTGAGGTTTTCGTCTCACCACGACTTGGTTGTCTCTTTCCCTTTTTTCTTTCTCACATCTCCTTCTACTGTAGCTGTTTTTTGTTTTTTGTTTTTCCTGATTGTAGTGTGCGGAGCTCTTTAAAACTTCATCAGCCTTGACTTTTCCTGTTTCTTATCCCCACTTCTTTTCACCTTTTGTTTCTTAAACATGTATTGATTCAGAAACCATGGATGACCATATAAAGCGAGCTACCCTTAGTGTTTCCTTTTTATCAGGGTTGGACTACCACAGTAAGCAAATTAAACACACACTTTTTGGTTTACCCCTTCAACTCACATGTGTTAAATTCTGTAGAAAGCACCTACTGGGGGTTGTGCCCAGGCCACACTGACCATTGTCTGGGGATTGTGACCACCTCCACCGCCACAGTCCCTCTGGCCACATCAGAAAACAACGTTTATATCACGGGGCCTGTGGATATCACAATTTGCCAACCTAACAGCAACTGCCCACCAGTACCTAGCTGATGGACACTGCCTCCCACCAGAAGGGTTGAAAATGCCAGAAACCTGCTTTCCTAGCTTACTTTCCAGCTAGGGTCTGAATATATAAATGCAATCCTGGCCAATGACATCACAAGGAAATATTTTCAAAATAGACACTCACTGTAATGACTACTTTTAGACTTTGTTCTATGAGAATGTGATGCCTGGAGCAGCTATGTTGTAATCATAAAAGACAATGATCTCAGCTCTTCAGTTTGTGGAAACCAACCTTGCAATTACTTCCCTCTAACATCCTTATTAAGTGAGATCATAAATATTACCATTATTTACATCACTTTTAGTATTATGTTTTATTACTTGGAGCTAAAATCATCCCGATACATAATTCTTTCCCCCTGACCATGGCTTGAGTGCACTAGAGGTAGAAATTGAACCCAAGCCGGGACAGTCAGATTTTATCTCCTACGTATTTGGAAATGGGAAAAAGAGGTACTAGACAATCTATGAAGACTACCTTGAACTGAGAAACTAGGTACTCAGAAAATAGAGAGTGGCCATCTTGCTCCTTGTGGAAATGAAAAGCTGATAGGTAAACGGAAAAAGAAGGCAGACATTCAGGAAAAGGAGGAATAAGAGACCATGGGACAACAAACGTGGACAGAGGTGGATAGCAGAGTGGCCGCCTAGTTCCACTCCTTTCAGAAGCCAAAGTTCTCCATTCCTCTTGAGTCCATGGTGCTTGTAACACAGACTAAGTTTTGTTTAAATAGTTTGAGTGGGGAAGTCCTAGCTACCGCAATCATACAAGAAACAAAAGACATCCACATTGGAAAGGAAGAATTAAAACTGTCACTATTTGCAGATAACATGATACTCTATATAGAAAACCCAAAAAATTCCACCAAAAATACTATTAGAACTAATAAATGAATTCAATAAAGTAGCAGAATACAAAATTAATGTTCAGAAACTGGTTGCATTTTTATACACCATTAATGAATTGTCAGAAAGGGAAATTAAGAAAGCAATCCCATTTACAACTGCATCAAAAACAAGCAAACAAACAAACAAAATCTAGGAATAAATTTAACCAGTGAGGTAGAAGACCTGTACTCAGAAAACTATAAGACACTGAAGAAAAAATTGAAGAAGATACAAATAAATGGAAGCATATACAATACTCATGCACAGAAAGAATTAACATACTTAAAATGTCCATACTACCAAAAGCAATTTATAGATTTAATGTTATCCCTATCAAAATACCCAGGGCATTTTTCACAGAACTAGAACAAATATGTAATCCTAAAATGTATATGGAAACACAAAAGACTCAGAATAGTCACAGCAAACTTGAGAAAGAACAAAGTTGGACATAACACACTACCTGATACCAAACTATACTATAAGTCTATAGTAATCAAAACAGCATGGTACTGGCATAAAAATAAATGTATTGATTAATGGAACAAAATAGAGACCTCATGTGTAAACCCTCGACTATACGGTCAATTAACCTATGACAAAGGAGACAAGTATATGCAACAGGGTAAAGACAGTCTATTTAACAAATGGTGTTGAGAAAACTGGACAGAACAAAAAAATGAAACCAGACCAACTTCTGTCACAATATACAAGAATAAACCCAAAATGTATTAAAGACTTAAATGTAAGAAAGACCTGAAACCATAAAACTCCTAGAAGAAAACAGGAAGTGAATTCTCTGATATTGCTCTTAGTAATATATTTTTTCTAATATATCTCTTTGAGCAAAAGAAACAAAAGAAAGAATAAACAAATGGGACTACCTCAAACTAAAAAGGTTTTGCACAGCAAAATAAACCATCAACAAAACAAAAAGAGAACCTACTGACTGGGAGAAGATATTCGCCAACGATACATTCAATAAGGGGTTAATATCTAAAATGTGTAAAGAAATCATACAGCTTAATACGAAAAACAAAACAAACAAACAAACAAAAGTCCAATTTAAAAAAAATGGGCAGAGGACCTGAATAGACATTTCTCCAAAGATGACATACAGATGGTCAATAGATATGTGAAAAGATGCTTAGCATCACTAATCATGAGAAAAATAAAAATTAAAACCACAATGAAATATTACCTCATACCTTTAAGAATGGTTAAAATGAATAAATCAACAAACAAATATTGGTGAGGATGTGGAGGAAAGGGAACCCTCATACATTGTTGGTGGGACTACAAATTTGTGCAGCCACTGTGGAAAACAGTACGGAAGTTCTTAAAAAAATTAAAAATAGAACTACCTGATGACCTAGCAATTCCACTTCTGGGTATTTATCTGAAGAAATCCAAAACACTAACTCAAGAAGATATATGCACCCCTTTGTTCATTGCAACATTATTTACAATAGCTAAGATACAGAAGCAACCTAAGTATCCATCGATAGATGATTGGATAAAGTGGTACATATACACAAGGGAATATTACTGAGCCATAAAAAGGAATGAAATCTTACCATTTGCAACAACATGGATGGACCTAGACGTATTATGCTAGGGAAATGAGTCAGACAAAGAAATACAAATACCGTATGATCTCACTTATAGGTGAGAACAAAATAAGTGAACAAACAAAACAGAAACAGACTAATAGATACAGAAAACAAACCGATGGTTGCCAAATGGGAGGGAGGTTGGCGGGCTGGGTGAAAAAGGTGAAGGGATTAAGAAGTACAAATCAGTAATTACAAAATAGTCACTGGGATGTAAAATACAGCATGGGGAATACAGTCAATAATATTGTAATTACTATGTATGGTGCCAGGTGAGTACTAGACTTATCAAGGGGATCACTTCACAAATTATACAACTGTCTAATCACTATTCTGTATACCTGAAACTAATATAAAGTAATATTGGATGTCAATTATAATTGAAAAAATTTTTAAATAAATATTTTGGGTTTTATAAGATTGAACAAATAGGCGAAGAAAAAATTATGTTGTACTCAGCAATATTGATACAGAGATGAATGGGATACTTTCCTTGGGTTCTAGGAACTCATGTCCTATCAATGAGAGAGACATACAAATACTCTTGGGGAAATTGACAGATTATAGTATAATTAGCAGTACAGAAGTGATGGGAGAATGAGAAGAGGGCCAGTTTATTTCCTCTGTATGCTCTATAGGAGACACTAAGAAGGTCAAATACAATATTTCCGAAGAATGATATACAGAACTAGTTTTGCCTGCATGATAATCAGATTCTTAGGTATATGCCTCAGCATTCCTAATTATGAATGCCTGTGGCTGAGCATTGGAATCCGTATTCTAAAAATATCATCCTAGGTCACGATGATGCTCATCCAGGCTTGGAAAGCCTGAAAACCATTGAGATAAAGGAAACCAAAGAAAATCAGAAAAGATTAACAGAGGAAATAACATTTGAAAGGGGCCTGTAAGATAAATAAGTACTGCCATGTATACAAAGAGGTTGGAAAATAATTTTTCAGGCAGAGAAATAGCAAATTGCCAATCACTACACAAATAAAAGTTGCTTATGTTCATTATTATAGCCATCTTTGTTATGATTACAAATATGTAAATATCTGATTGTACTTACAATTGGCAAGGAGATAGGGACAGAGATAGATGCAATCTTCCTGCCTCTTGTCAAGCAGACATTACTAATGTGCATTGTTTGCAGAGCACCTTAGGAGGTACTTCAGACAATTAGGTTGAAATCGTATTCCTGCCCTCAAGAAACAAACATTCAACTGAAGAATAAAAAAAGAAAGTGTGTGTGTGTGTGTGTGTGTGTGTGTGTGTGTGTGTGTGAGTGTGTGAGTGTGAGAGAGAGAGAGAGAGAGAGAGTGAGAGAGAGAGAGAGGAGAGACAGAGAGAGGAGAGACAGAGAAAGAAAGAAATAATGATCAAATAGTTTGATCACCAAAGAGCCAGCTATACCTGTAAATACTGGCGAATGGAGTGAGGTGCTGGATAATCAGAACCAGCTTGAGTTACACCAACCTTCCCATGAGTCCTGGTCCATAATTCAACTCTCTGAAGACCTTCTTTTAAACATTTTTGTAAGTCAGGTCTACTGAAGACAAATAACCTCCATTTTTGTTTGTTTGGAAAACTCTTTATGTAAGTTGGTGACACTTACATAACTTTAATATTTTATTCTACTATTTTTGCTTGGATGGTTTCTGAAGAGAAGTCTGATATCATTTTTATCCTTGCTCTCGATAAATAATCCTCCACACTCTGGCCTCTTTCAGGAATTTTTTTTCTTTGCCTTTGAATTTCCTCCATTTTAATGTCATATGCCTAGGTATAGATTGGGGGCGGGGGGAATTTACCTTCTTGGTATTCCATGAGCTCTCTGGATTTGTAGTTTGGGGCCTGGCATTAATCTTGAGAAATTCTCAGTCATTAATATGTCAAATATTTCTTCTACTCCTTTCTCTACCTTTTGGTATTCCCACTGCATGTATGTTACACCTTTTGTAATTGTCCCATAGTTACTGAATACTCTCGTTCTGTTGTGTGTGTGTGTGTGTGTGTTTTTTTCCCCAGTCTTTTTCATTTTTCAGTTTGGGAAGTTTCTATTGACATATCTTCAAGCTCACTGACTCTTTCCTCTGCAATGTCCAGTCTACTAATGAGCCCATCTATCAAAGGCATTCTTTGTTTCTGCAACAATTTTTTATAGCTTTTCTTTTGTATTCTCTCTTAGAATTTCCATTTCTCTGCTTATATTACATCACATCACATGTTCCTGTATGTTGTCCTTTTTTTCCCATTAGAGCTTTCGCATATTAATCATAGTTATTTTACATTTCTAGTTGCATAATTTCAACATCCCTGCCATATGTGTCTGATGCTTGCTTTCTCTTCAAGCTGTATGTTTTTCCATTTGGCTAGAGGAGGCTGTAGTTGAGTATTCACTTTCTGCTACATGAATGGCTGATGGGTTAGAGTTACGTATTTCCCTTCCCTGAATAGTTTGAGCTCCAGTAAAACCCAATGCAGTTAAGCTCTGGTAAAACAATTTCCATTAAGGGCAGGCTTTTGTCAAGGAGAATAGAATGTTCTGGGTGTATTTCAAAATGGTTACCTTCCTCCTGACAGTTCTCATTTTCACCCTGAGAACCTACTGTATCTCCTGGAGGTAAAACTCACGAAACTGTGAGGGACCCACCATGGCTCTGCTGCTTATAGTTCTCAAGTTACTCCACACTCAGCCCCCAGCAATCAGTCAATTAATTGCCCTTTAACTGTTCCTAGAAGAACCCGACTACAGTGATGGTTTCTGCTCAGAATAAACATTGATTGTCTGTATTCACCTGTCTCTAGTTTTCAGGTTGGTGGTTTATCCTGTGGATTCAATTATCTGATAGATCATCGGTTTTCTGCTCAAATCCCACAGCATCAAATGAGTAATTCTTGACCACGGTAGTGAGAATAGAGCCAACTGTCTTTCTTGATTTGTTTACTTTATTATTCTTCAGAGCACACATCACTGTATAATGTTATATTCTATTTTAATGAATTTAGCATGTTTCATATTTGTCTTTCTGGCCTAAAATGTAAGATCTGTCATATCAGAAACTTGGTCTATTTGTTCATGTAACCCCAGCTCCTGTATCACTACCTGGAAAAGAGTACATGGCATATAATATTCAATAGATATTTGTTGAATAAATGAATGGATAATATCTCAATCATTCATGATCTATGAGAAGATAGATGAATGGCCAATGTGATAACACATGGAAAGACATCTAATATCAATATCCTCATGAAAATGCAAATTAAAATTTTATAATGGTACACTACTTCATGCATTCACAAAAATGGCTAAAATTAAAAAGATCTATACTGCCAAAAGTTGGGTCTGTGGAGTAGCTGGAGCTTGCAGACACTACTGGTGGGAATGCAATTTGGTATAATAACTTCGAGAAACATTCTAAATATTTCCTTAAAAGTGAAAATGACATCTATGACTCAATAATTATACTCCTAGGTATTTTCTAAGAAAAATGAAAAAAAATTCCTCACAGACTTATACTAAAATATTAATTGTACCTTTATACATAAAAGCCAAAAATTAGAAACAATCTTAATGTCAATCAATAAGTAAATGGGGAAAAATTATAGCATATATATATATATATATATATATATATATATATACACAATGGAATACTATTGAGCAATCAAAAGGGAATGAACTACAAGAAATAACATATATGATTATTAAATACATTATGTTGAAGCAAAGAAGTCATATATAAAAGAGCACAGTATGATATAGTATCATTCCAAGTATATGAAATTCAAGAGCAGACAAAACTAATCTATGGTGTGAGAAAGATTAATGTCTGTATAGGGCTAGAAGACTGACAAAAGGAAGAAAATAATAAATATTAGAGCATAGATCAAAGAAATAGAGAATAGAAAAAAACAATAGAGAGAATCAATAAAACCAAGAATTAGTTCTTTGGAAAGAATAACAAAATTAGCAAACCTTTAACTAAATTGACTAAGAAAAAAGAAGAAGAAGACTCAAATAGCAAAAATGAAAGAAGGGACATTACAACCAAGTTTACAAAAATTAAAAGGATTATAACAGAGTACTGTGAACAACTGTATGACAATACATGAGATAAACTTGATGAAACTGACAAATTCCTAAAATCACAAAACATGCAGAAAGAATTATGAAGAAATAGAAAATCTGAGCAGATATATACTAGTAATGAAACTGAATCAGGAATAAAAAGTCTCTTAACAAAGAAAAACTGAAGACCAGATGGCTTCACTGGTAAATTCTACCAAATATTTAAAGAATTAAAAACAGTCCTCCTCAAACTCTTTCAAAACTTAATGAGGAGGGAACACACCCAAACTCATTCTAAGAGGCCAGAATTACCCTGATACCAAAGCCAGACAGAAACTATAAGACAAGTAAACAATATACCAATATCTTTTATGACCATTGAGGCAAAAGTCCACAACAATTTACAGCAAACTGAACAGAACAGGATATTAAAAGATTACATACCATGACAAAATACAATTTATTTTGGAATGCAGGATAGTTCAACATACAAGTCAATCAGTGTAATTTCCTACGTTGACAGAATGAAGAAAAAATCATCTAATCAATGCAGAAGAAGCATATGACAAAATTCAACACCTTTTCATGACAAAAATACTCAACAAACTAGAATAAGAAGGAAACTACATCAACATAATAAATGCCATATATGAAATAACCACAGTGAACATTATAATCAATGATGAAAGAATATTTTTAAATATTTTTCTCTAATAGCAGGAACAAGGCAAAGATACCTGCTTTCATAACTTCTATTCAACATAGTACTGGAAGTTCTAGACAGAGCCATTAAGCTTAGAAAAAGCTCTAAGAGGCATCCAGGTTGGAAAGGAAGAAGTACAATTATCGTTTTTGCAGATGACATATACTTACATGCAGGAAATGCTACAGATTCCACAAAACAATTGTTAAAACTAATAAGTGAATCCAAAAAAGTTACAAGACACAAAATTACATAAAAATCAGCTGTGTTTATATGTACTGTCAAAGAGCAATCCAAAAGGGAAATTGAGAAACAATTCCATATATAGTAACATTAAAAACAAATACTTAGTAATAAACTTAACCAAGGAGATGAAAGATTTGTATATGAAAACTACAAAATGTTGCTGTAAGAAATTAAAGAAGACAAAAATTAATGGAAAGACATACAGTATATAGATTGTAAGACTTAATATTGTTAAGATATCAATACTACTTAAAGTGATCTACAGAATCAATACAATCCCTATCAAGATCCCCAAAATTTTTTTGCAGAAATAGAAACTCCATCTTAAAATTCATATAGAATCTCAAGTGATCCTGAGTAGCTAAAACAATCTTTAAAAAGATCAACGTTGAAAGTCTAACATGTCCTGATTTCAAAGCCTACTACAAATGCTACAATAATTTAAACAGTGTGGCACTGATAATAAAGACAGACATATAGACCCAGAGAATAGAATAGAAAGCCCAGAAACAAACTTTTGCATATCTGTTCAAATGGTTTTCAATATAGGCAATAAGACCACTCAATGGGGAAAGGATAGTCTTTTCAACAAATGGTGCTGGCTAAACTGCATGCCCACATGCAAAAAAACAAACAAACAAAAAAAATGAAGTTGTGTACCATATAGAAAAATTAACTCCAAATGGATCAAAGAACTAAACATAAGAGCTAAAACTATAAAACTCTTAAAATAAAACATAGGGAAAATCTTCATAACATTGGATTTGACAGTGATTTCTTGGATATATCCAAAAGCATAGCTACAAAAGGAAAAATTATACTCCAAATTAAAAACTTTTGTGCATCAAAAGAAACTATCAACAGAGTGAAAAGGCAATCCACAAATGAGAGAAAACATGTACAAATCATATATTTAATAAAAGATTAACATCCAGAATATAAAAATAATTGCTACAACTGAACAACAAAATAACTAACCATCTAATTAAAAAACGGGCAATTAACTTGAATAGACATTTCTCCAAAGAATATACATAAATGGCCAATAAGCACATCAACAACACGAATTGTTAGGAAAATGCAAATCTAAACCATAATGTGATACCACTTCACACCGATTAAAGTTGATATTATAAAAAAAAAATAGAGAGTCACTTCGGCATCATGATGACATAAGGAAACCTCCGGGTTTCTTCCCTTGATGTCACAACTAGTTGGGAAGCTATAATTTAACAAAGAATTTCCTGCTCAACACACAAACACATCTAAGAGATCCGTATATTGATAAATCCAAAAGTGGGCATATCAGAGTGAAGAGGGGATACCAGGTGGAGGGAAGGGCAAAGATGATAACTGTAGTCGGGCACTCACCATGACCCCAGCAGACTTGAGAGCTGTCTGGGCCGACTTGAGGCGTGGAGACAGTAATCTGTCCTGAGTGACCAGTACACATTGAGGCTGAACCCAGGATAAGACACAGGGGAGCAGGCAGAGGATGACAGAGATCAACAGCCACCACCACCAGGCTGACAAAGCCACAGAGGTGGGAATACTCTCCTGCCCCCACCTTCCTGTGGCTATTTGGCATTGCAAACTTCACTCTGCTGATTGAAAAGGGGCAGAAGCACCATTTCAGCCTGGGTGATCTACATTCACTACAGTTAACTACTAGAAGAAATGGAGCTGTAGATGGACCCTCCCTACCCCTTGGCCAAACCCTCCCATCCATCACGGCAGAGCCTGGTATAGGCAGCTTTAATGGCACGTAGAAAGCATGGCTGGGCTGGTGGATTCTGATTACAGGAGAGTGGCAATGAGAATACACAGTCAAAGGGCCTCATCACCCACCTCAACCCACCCTGAGACTGAAGTGACTGGGTAGTAAAGGGGATATCTACCTTTTTCTGGGAATATAGGGCATTTCCCACAGCTGAGACAACACTGTCCCACAGAGCAGAGATCCCAGAAGTCCCAGCAGTACAGGTAAGTGAAAACAAAATATTGTTCTATAGCAGCACCATCAAAAAAACAAAGGAAAGACCTCTACTTATCAACCTACTAAACAACCAGAAAAGCCAATACTCAAAAGGGGGGGGGGGAGGGAGAGAGAGAGAGAGAGAGAGAGAGAGAGAGAGAGAGAAAGAAAGAGGGAGGGAGGGAGGGAGGGAGGGAGGGAGGGAGGGAGGGAGGGAGGGAAAGAAGAAAGGAAGAAAGGAAGGAGAATATTTCATTAGCTCAAATGCCAAGGCAGAGAAATAATCCATCAGATATCATGAATAACCATATAGCAAGGATGTACAGGAAGAAAATGAAAAATCTCTGGAAAAGAAACTTAAAGATATGAAAGACTGTGATTTAAATTACAGAGAATTCAAGATTGCTGTTCTGAAAAAATTCAATGAGATATAAGAAAACTCAGAAAAGCAGTTCAATGAGCTCAGAAATAAAATTAACAAACAAAAGGAGTATTTTACCAAAGAAATTGAAACTAGAAAAGAACCAAAAAGAAATTGTGGATCTGAAGAACTCAGTAAAAGAGATGAAGAATTAACTAGTGAGCTTAGGAAATAGAGCAGGCCAGATGGAGGAAAGAATTAGTGATATCAAAGATAGAAATTTAGAAATGACTTAGGTGGAAGAAGGAGAATCCAGAGTAAACAAAAAAGAAGAAAAATAAAAAAAAGAATTATATGAGAAGTATCTGACTTCATTTAAAAAAGCAATATAAGCATGATGGGTATACCAGAAAGGGAAGACAGGAAGAAAGGAACACAGAGCTTACTCAAACAAAGAATTGATGAGAACTTCCCAAACCTATAGAAAGAACTGGAACCTTGAATCCAAGAAGCTAATAGAACACCGATTTATCTCAATCCAAAAAGGCCTTCGCCAAAGCACTTTATATCAAAGTTGTCAAAAATTAATGACAAAGAAAGAATTCTCAAGGCAGCCAAGAAAAACAAGACTATGACCTATTAGATTATCATTGAATTTTTCAACAGAAACCCTTCAAACTAGGAGAGAATGGAATCAAATATTCAAAATATTGAAAGAAACTACCAGCCAAGACCAATATACCCAGCAAAGTTATCTTTTAGGTATGAAAGAGAAACAAAGTCTTTTCTAGACAAACAGAAACTGAGGGAATTTATGACCATAAGACCTGCGGAAAATGCTGAAACGTGTCCTTTTGCCTGAAACAAAAAGACAAAAGGATACAAAACTGTAAGTAAGATGATTAACAGACAGACAAAACAGGAAATTACAACTCTTGTTCAGAATAGAGTATTAAACACAAATATAATATATAGGATAAAGGAGGTAAAAATAATTTTTTAAAAAAGAAGACAATTGCTACAATTTGGAAATGAATGTACAGCATAAAAAGGGATAATTTATGATAACAACAACACAAAAGGGGAGGGAGAAAGAACTGAACTTGCATGGGTGAGTGGAGATAAGATGTAATCAGAAGAAAAAGGACTTGTATGTATGTAACTTTTTGTTTTACACAAACCTAATGGTAACCACACAAAAAAATCTAGAACTAAAACACGTAACATAAAAAAGAGGAAATGGAGTATAAAAATCATAGAATACCACCAAACTAAAATAAAAGACAGAAACACAACTGAGAAGAAACACTGGAGACCCAGAGTTACCAGGAAACAAAGATAAAGCAGTTGTACGAACACATAGTATGTATTAACAATCACTCTAAATGTAAATGGATTGAACTCACCAATTAAAAGGCATAGAGTAGTTGGATGGATTAAAACACAAACACAACTATTTTCTGCTTTGAGGAAACACATCTCTGCTGTAAAAACATAGACTCAAAGTGAATAGGTGTAAGATGATACTCCAAGCACATGGTATCCAGAGAAAAGCAGGTGTAGTATCTGTACTTATATCAGACAAAATAGATTTCAAGATTTTAAAAAAGGTAAACAAAGACAAAGATGGATGCTTCATAATGATAAAGGGGACACTATATTAAGAAGACATATCACTTATTAATACATAAGCACCCAACCTGAGAGCACCAACATATATAACGCAATTACTAACAGAACTAACAGTTTCTCCTTTATGGAAAAACTGGTAAAAAGTACAATTGTAGTAAGGGACTTAAACACTCCATTGACAGCAATGGATAAATCATCCAAACAGAAAATCAATAAGGAAATATCAACCTTAAATGACACATTAGTCCAAAAAGACATAATTGAAATTTACAGAGCTTTGCATCCCAGAACACCAGAATATAGATTCTCTGATGCACATGGAGCATTCTCAAGGATAGACCATGTGTTGGGGTACAAAGCTAGCCTCAAGTAATTTAAGAAGGCTGAAATCACACCAAGTATATTCTCTGACCACAGAGCTTTGAAACTAGAAATCAACTCCAAAAAGAAGGCTGGGGAAACCACAAATAATGTGGAGTTTAAGTAACATGCTGCTAAACAACAACTGGGTCAAAGGAGAAATAAAAGGAGAGCTCAAAAGATAAACAGCGATAAATGAGAATGATAACGTGACATCAAATTTTGTAAATGCAGCAAAAGTGATAATAAAGAGGGAAGTTTATAGCATCGTGGTCCTACCTCAAGAGACAACAAAAATCTCATATAAAAAACCTAATAATTCACCTTAAAGATGTAGAAAATGAACAAACAAAGACCAAAGTCCATAGAAAAAAGGAAATAATTTAAAAATTAGAGCAGAATCAAATGAAATAGAGAACAGAAAAATGATAGAAAAAATTAATGCAACACAGAGCTGGCTCTTTGAAAAGATAAATAAAATTGACAAACCTCTGGCTAGACTCACTATGGAAAAAAGAGAAAAGACTGAAATAAACAAAATCAGAAATGAAAGAAGAGAAGTTACAATGGACACAACAGAAATATAAGGGACAATACAAGAATACTGTGAAAGGCTATACACCAAATTTGAAACCTAGAAGAAATGGACAAATTCTTAGAAACATATAACCTTCATGATTTAGACTAAATCATGAAGAACTGGAAAATCTAAATTGACAGATCAACAGTAAGGACATTGAAACATTCATTGACAACCTCCCAAAGAACAAAAGTCCCGGACCAGATGGCTTCACTAGTGAATTCTACCAAACATTCAAAGATTTAGTACCTTTCCTTCTCAAACTGTTCAAAAAAATTAATGAAGAGGCAATACTTCCTAAATCATTTTACAAGGCCAACATTACCCTGGTACCAAAACTTGGCAAGTACAACACAGAAAAATATATATATAGTCCAATATCTCTGATGAATATAGATGCAAAAATCCTAAACAAAATGCTAGCAAATCAAATACAACAACATATTAAAAAGATAATACATCACGATCAAGTAGGGCTCATTACAGGAGTGCAAGAATGGTTCAACAAACACAAATCAATAAATGTGATACACCACATTAACAAAGTAAGGGATAAAAATCGTATGATTATATCAATAGAGGCAGAAAAAGCATTTGACAAGATACAACATGCATTTATGATTAAAACATTCAATAAAATGGGTATAGAAGGAAAGTCCTTCAACATAACAAAGGTCACATTGACAAACCCTTAGCTAAAACCATACTCTGCGGTGAAAAACTGAAAGATTTTCCTCTCAGATCAGGAACTAGTCAAGCAAGCCCACTCTCACCACTGTTACTCAACAGTACTAGAAGTCATAGCCAGAATAATCAGGTGAAAGAAAGAAATAAAAGGCATCCAAATTAGGAATGAAGAAGTAAAATTATCACTTTTTGCAGATGACATCAATGATGTCATCTGCAAAGCCCTAAAGACGCCACCAAAAAAGAAAAAAAAAACACAATGATTAGAAAAAAATACAGTAAAGTTGCAAGATACAAAATCAATGTACAAAAATCTGTTGTGAGCCAGTACACTAACAATGCAAAATTAGAAAAATAAATGAAGAAAACAATTTATTTGCAATTGCAAAAGAATAATAAAATACTTAGGAATAAACTGAACAAAGGTGGTGAGGAACATATACACTGAAAACTACAAGACATTGTTGAAAGAAATTGAAGAAGACACAAAGAAATGGAAAGATATTCCATGTTCACAGAATGGAAGAATCAACATAGTTAAAATGGCTATATTACCTGAAGCAATATATAGATTTAATGCAATCCCATCAAAATCCCAATGGCATTTTTCAAAGAAATAGAACAACAAAACAAAAAAAAAATCAAATTTGTATGGAACCATAAAGCTCCCCAAAGTGCCAAAACAATCCTGAGAAAAAAGCACAAGTCCAGAAGTATCACACTTCTTGACTTCAAATTATACTACAAAGCTACAATAATGAAAACAGTATGGTATTGGCAGAAAAACAGACACACAGACCAATGAAACAGAACCGAGAGCTCAGAAATAAATCCACATGTATGTCGGCGACTAATTTTCGACAAAGGAGCCAAAAAAATACAATGGGGAAAAGAAAACCTCCTCAATAAATGGTGTTGGGAAGATTGAAAGCCACATGCAAAAGAATGAAATTAGACTGCTATCTGTCACCATATACCAAAATTAACTCAAAATGGTCAAAGTTTTAAATATAAGACCTGAAACAATTTAAAAAAAAAAAAAAAGAAAACATGGGCACTAAATTTATGAACCTTGGCTCCAAAAAGGCTTTTATGAACTTGATAACTAGGGAAAGGGAAACAAAAGCAAAAATAAATGAGTGGGAATACATCAAACTAAAATGTTTCTGCACAGCAAAAGAAACCATCAATAAAACAAAGAGGCAACCAACTGAATGGGAGAAGATATTTGCAAACAATACTTCTGATAAGGGGTTAATATCCAAAACATATATGTAAATAACTTATTTAACTCAACGACAACCACAACAAAAACAATCAAGTTGAAAATGGGCAGAGTACCTAAACAGACCCACCTTTCCCATGAAGGCATACAAACGGCCAACAGATACATGAAAAGACGCTCAACTTCATTAGCTATGAGGGAAATGCAAATCAAAACCAAAATGAGAAGCCACCTCACACCTGTTACAATGGCTATCATCAATATGACAAGATATTAAAGTGTTGGAGAGGATATGGAGAAAAAGGAACTCTCATACATTGCTGTTGGGAAAGTAAACTGGTAGAGCCGCTGTGGAAAACAGTACAGAGGTTCCTCAAGAAATTGGGAATAGATTTACTATGTGACACAGCAATCCCGCTCCTGGGTATCTATCCAAAAAACATTGAAAACATGTATTTGTAAAGATTATGTACCCCTATGTTAACTGCAGCATTATTCACGGTAGCCAAGATGTGAAAAGTACTTAAGTGTCCTTTGCTGGATGATTATAAAGAAAATGTGGTGCATATACACAATGGAATATTACTCAGTCATAAGAAAGAATGAAATACTACCCTTTGTGACAGCATGGATGGATCTTGAGAGTATCATGCTAAGCAAAATAAGTCAGATGGAAAAAGACAAAAACCATATAATTTAACTCATGGGGGATATAAAACAGAAAGCAACAAACAAAAGGAACCAACTCGTAGAAACAGACAACAGTATGAAGTTTACCGGAGGGAAAGGAGGTGGGGGAACAATGAAGAGGGTAGATCGGGTCAAATATATGGTGACGGATGTAGACTAGACTATGGGCGGTGAGCACAGAATGCAATATACAGATGATGTAGTATAGAATTGTACACTTGAAACTTATATCATGTTATTAACTAATGTCACCCCCAATTAATTTAATTTTAAAAAGAAAGTAAAGAAAAGAACGAGTGTGGGTAAGGACTTGAAGACAGTGTAACCTTTACGCATTGCTGGAGTGAATGTAAAATGGTGCAGACACTATGGAAAATGGTATGGTGTTTCCTCAAAAAGTTAACCAGAATTACCATATGATCCCCTGCTAGCTATATACAAAGAAATTGAAAGCAGGAACTTGAACAGATATTTGAACACTCATGTTCGTATCTGTATTATTCACAGTAGTCAAAAGGTGAAAGTAACCTAAGTGTCCACCAACAAATGACTGGATAAACAAAATGTGGTGTGCACATACAACGCAATATTATTATTCAGCCTTAAGAAAAGAAATCCTGACACATGCTACAACACTGATAAATGTGAAGACATTATATTAAGTGCAATAAGACACTCACAAAAGGACAAATACTGCATGATACCAATTATATGAGGTTCCCAGAGTAGTCAGATTCATAAAGGCAGAAAGTAGAATGGTGTTTACCAGAGGCTCGGGGGAAGGAGGAGTGGGGAGTTAGTGTCTAATGGGGACAGTTTCAGTTTGGAAAGATGAAGAGTTCTAGAGATGGATGGTGGTGATTATTTCACATGATGTGAATGTATTTAAAATGCCACGGAACTGTACTCTTAAAAGTGATTAAAACAGTAAATTGTATGATATATATATTTTACCACAAGAAAAAAAGGGGGGGCATGAAGGGACTCTTTAAGGATGATAAAAATGTTCTGTATCTTGTGGAGTGGAGGTTACTTGGGTGACTACAAATGTCCAAGTTTGTCGAAGTGAACACTTATGATACGTTTTAAGTAAATCCCCCCCTTTCCATCTTCTCCTTCTCTCTCCTTCCCTCCCCCACTTCCTGATCTCTGGGCCCCTTATTCTGCTAATATATTCACTAGATGTGAATGCTTAAAGAGGGGTGTCTAGGAATAATTCAACTTTACCATTTCCACACTGCCTGGAAGGATACCTGGCATATAGTGGCAGTCAATAAAACCTGCTTCTTTAAGTTGTGAACTCAATAACTTATATTTAAAACAAATAGTGCTACGGTTTATTGTGAGCTTTCTATGTGTCATAATTTAATATAAGCTCTTACAAACTTAATGCCATGCATTCGTCCTCAACAACCCAGTGAAGAGGGTATACAGTCCCTATATTTTTTAATTGGAAATTGAGACTTAGAGAAAGTTAGTCACTTGTCCAACCACATACCACCAATAAGGCCCAGAGGTAGGATCTGAAGTAAGCTTTTGTGACGACAAAGTCTTAGCCTCTTGATAGGGGTTACATTTTATCTTATATTTCACAAGTACCCATTGACTATGCAGTTGTAAAATGGAGTATGTAGCAAAAGTATCCTGTAAACTGTTGCCAATGCTTCAGGATACGTGATGCTGAGACATATTCATGGACATCACAGTGAGAACTTGCCACAGAAGCAGCTGCATTTCAGGTGTCTGTCCAATGAAATGGGTCCCTGAATTCCCTTCATCCTGAGATGCCTTCTGCAATGTCAGTAGTTACTCACATTGGCTTTTCCATCCTCTAAATTTTGTAGATATACTTACAGAACATGCCATCCTCTATTTTGTAACCTTGATTAAAAAAGGGGGAGGAGGCAGGCATAGCTCCCTTGCAACTGCTCAGAATTTCCTGGCTTTAAGGGTATTGTGCAATCCGCAAACACTGCAATTATAATAAGAAGAAGACAGTACAAGTTAAATACCAACTATCTAGGGAAAGATCATTATCTCAACTAAGATTTAAATGCCAGAATCCCTAGTTGCGATTTCAGTGACTACCCAATTGCTTCAAAATGGGGAGAATATCTTCATTTTTAAAAAAGTACATAAGCATGTGTGTACTTATGGAGAGAGATAAGGGATAAGCATCCATCTTTTCAACAAACTTGGAGTACCTACTACATGTTAGGTATGTATTGGGCACTGGTAACACACAGATGATGATAGAATATTACTGTAACAAAAGACATGAAAGCATAAAAAAAACAATGAGAAGAGGAAGATTTGTGGAGATGGCATAAGAAAGCACAGGACAGTGCAAAATTGAATACTATTGTTACCTCTTACTTAGGGCCCCTTGTAGTCAAGTATCTCAATGGGAGCATGACCACGCCAAAAACACACCTGACTGATTCAATTCCCTATGTAACAGATGCTGTCTCCTTTTTTATCCATCATGGGGAGATCCAAACAGCAAGCAAGAGACCCTATGTTATGATGGCATCAATTTCAATGAATCCCCGTCAAAGTGGACAAATACCTGATACGGCAACTCACGTATCTGAGAATGACTGAGAATAAATAGTTAAGTTGCAGAGAAGTAAGTGTGACTTGGCCTAGACCTCACACGCTGCCTGCATATGAGGTGGTCTCCAAAATGGATAGTCAGGTGGGCAGGCAAACAATTAGCATTGGAAAGTCAATGAACCATGAGGCTGGGACAAGTGAGGTCAAGGGTGGACCAAGTCTCTCGGCAAAGAGGTCTTGGCAGGGCAAGGCAATAATCCCGATCACTTAGGGCCTGTTGTATATCCAGCAGAGTGTACTAAGTATTAGGGTAGGACTCAGTGACAAGAAGGAGATTTATAGCTGTGGGACCAGTAAGAGCCAACGGTCAGAAAGAGCCTGATCCTAGCACCAAGTGAGAATCTGAGCCCTAAATTGCTGTTTGCCTTGACTTTAGATGGGCCTGGGGAACCTGTGCATGTGGGGTCCTGTGACCTGGCTAGTCAGGGATGGAGACATTCACACACCAAAAACTCACCAGGTGGGACAAGGGTAAATCTTGTTCAGCATATCTTTCCTTTCTTCCTTGGACTACTCAGTAATTCCACGTTAGGCTATTTCTTTTTTGTGACATGCACACACTTTCCCCATCTCTTTAGTTCCTTTATCTTCCTTCAACTCCAGTTGACACCTCGGGAAAATCTTTCCCCTATACTCATTACTTTCAATTTTGTCTTTCATTTCCTTTATCTATCTTTATTTCTTCATTAATATTTATGAAAGAATTCTCAATCATCTAAGAAACAGCAAATGTATACTTGAATCAAATAAAATGAAAGCTGTGCATCTTAAAATTAAATTTGGCACAACAGAAACAAAAATGTAAACTCTAAAACTTTAGAAAGTATTCAGAAATATCTCTGAGAACATGTTTCCATATTATCTTCCTCTAATTATGCCTACTTTACTTCAGCATTCGTGATAAATAGAAAATTATCATATTCATTTTTTTTCTCTTTTGTATAACTACTTCTACAACAACATTGTTTTCCATTATTCTTCATTGCTAGTACACAGCATTTGGGGTAATTGTGAGTTAAATTGTCTTCTGTGGTCTAGCCAGAAAAGTTAACAACCACTTAAACCATTCTTTGTTCCTATTATGCAAAGGAAACTTGGTTAATCGAGATACCATAAATCTTCAGACCCACTGAAAATGTTTAATATTCAAAACTAATTTTTAAACATCTAATTGATCAGCACTTTTATGGGAAGTCAGGTCAAGTCCTTCAGCATTTCTTTGATTTAAGCAAAATGTACCATCTCTAGGGAAGAGAAGGCCAAAAGGGGTCACACGGATTTCTCTTGGGTATGAATCAGCAGAAAGGTGAGTAGAAGGTCTGTGGTTCTGTGTTCACAACCTCAGTGGTTTAAATTAAAATATGAGTAGAAGGATGGGGAGAGGGGATTATGAAATGACATATATTTTAGGATTAAAAAGCAACTACTTTTCATCCTATGCTTCCATAGTAATCACACATTTCCTCACAGTTCTTCTGGAAATGCTCTGCCATTGCTGTTCTTGTAAACAAGTTATATTTGCTTGCTTTGCCTTGGTTTGCAGGGTCCTCGAAGATGCTGTGTGTGCCGTGGGAGGTCATGTAACCAGAGAGGACAGCCTTAAGGACAGATTCGAAGCTAAGAGCACCAATGATTGTCTTGAGGTACACTGAACACTCCAGCAACTGTCACTCTTTGCACTGTTTCAGCATGCATTTTTTTTTCAGCCCCAAAGACAGAGCAGCATGTGCAGGTGAGGGGAGTTAAGCACCAGGAAACAAAGGAGACTGCTAAAGGCAGGACAGTAGACAGTGACAGCCCTGAACTAAAACGCAGATTTCCTGACCTTTGGTCAAACACAGATCCTGGCAACAAAGAGGGAGCGTTGAGATTCTTCTTCTTGCAGCATATGGACACTACCTCTGCTCCCCACATCTGCGAGGGGAATACTATACAACTGGCAAGAAGAAAAAAATGTCTTCAGGAGCAAATCCAGACTGATACATAATAACTTGTGACCAAAGACAAGTGACTTAACTCTTCTAAATAGTAATCTTTAGGCCATTATTTGGGAGTCAAAATACTCTGAAAACATGAAACTGTAAGTAATTGGCCTGGCATCTGACACATAGTAAACCATGGGTAATAGAGTCTGTTTGTTTTAAAAGGACCCTCTCCCTTGCACATGTTATTAAAGGATCTGTGGTAAGATCCTGTAAGGAGAGTGACACAGGGCTCTAACTAGTCCCTTCGCTCACTTTCTCTATCAAGAAAAATGACACACAGATCAAAGCAGGGTAAGTGCTGAGCTGCAGAGACATCACATCTTCAATTTTTACTTCTGAAAAAAGATACACCAGTGTACAAGAAGCTCTAGGAAGGTGTAATTTCCTAGGAGGTGGGAAGGAACTGAGAATGCACCCTCTCCCTCAACGCTCAACTCCATGCAAACTTTCTCCCCACTTCAACTAAATCCCACGTCAGCAAAAGCTGCAGAGAAAAATGATAAACAAATAAACCTTGAAATACCCTGGTGCTGTCTTCTCTGGATTTAAAAAATATATATATAGTAATCAAGAAAGGTTAGCACTTAGTTCCTAACTTAATAGGCAGTACAATTTTGCTAGCCCTAAAAATGTCTTGGACCATAATCCCCTCTTATCTCATAACTGTGAACACTGCTTCCTATTAATAAGTAATTTTGAAAGTCCTCCTTTGGGAGGGGCGTGGGAATGAGGGAGAAGGTGAGGAGATTAGAAAGCACAATCAGTAACCACAAGATTGCCACGGGGATACGAAAGACAGTTTGGGGAGTATAATCGATAATGTTGTAAAGATTTTATAGGGTATCTGATGGATACTTGTCTTATTAGGGAGACCACTTCATGGACAGTGTAGGTGCCTGACCACTGCACTGTACACCTAGAGCTGAAGCTGAATAATAATGAATGTCAACTATAATTTAATACATATCTAGTCACAGGATGTGAAGTACAGCATAAGGAATAGAGTCAGTGGAACTGTAAGAGCTCTATACGATGTCAGAGGGGTAGTAGATTGAGGGAGGGTAGTTATCACTTTGTGAGGGGTATAAATGCCTAACTATTACATTGTTTTGTACACCTGAAGCTAAAAAAAAAAAAAAAAAAAAAAAAGTCCTCCCTGGGAAGGTCAAATAAGACTTACCTGGTTCCTCCTCTCTGCATCTCACTGCCGAACCCCATCAGGTCAGTACCCCACACTTGCCAGTGCCACTCTCCTCCCTGGCTCCCTCAGAGCCAGCCACAGAGGACGCACAAGAAGAAGGCCAAAGGCCTTCTTAGAAGTGAAAGGAAGGGAAATAAGAACTACAGGACTAAGGCCAAAAAATGAACAAAATGTCTTAGATCAGAGCTGCGGAGTTTGCCAGAGCAATTCAGAAAGCTAGGAGGCATATATTTTGTTGTTTTGCTGTGTTTTGTTTTATTAGCTTCAGACGTACAAAACAACATAATGATTAGACATTTCCACCCCTCACAAAGTGATAACCCCATCAAGCCTACTACCCCTCTGACACTGTGCGCAGCTATTACAATCCCATTGACTATATTCCCTGTGAAAACTTTAAAGCTTCTTCTCCCATGCCCTGCTTTGGTTTGTGGTGTGTGGCTTGTGGCATGTGTGTTGGGGGAGGCAGATGCATACCTACCCCTCAGGGATGGTTGAGTCAGAGTGTAGCCAGCTCTGCTGTTCTGGGCCTACTGAATCCTGCAGCCACACCGCAACCTGACATACCACCTTGCCAGGCAGAATGGCTGGGCAGCCTGTCTGCCGCTACTGCCTCCCTGCCACGTGTGTCTCCTCGCATCCACAGCAAGGCAAACCTCCGCAGAGACAGCCTCACTTCTAAACATATCGCTCTACTGTTGCCGAGAAGATTCCTCTCAACTCTGCTGTCCAGCTCAGTGCCTTGCCCTCAGGGATAGTGAAGCCGCTTGTATAGTTTCAGATTAGATTGCAACTAATGGTGGATTCAACTGTCCCCTCTCGCAAAGGATTTGAGCAGAATCCCTCAGGCTTCCAAGATCTCTAACCAACTGCTGTGCTTGAATGTCCCGGCATCATATTTTGAAGAGAATGAAACCCTTTAAACATAAGTACTTCATTGCTGCATAGGTAATAATACACTGTAAGAGACTGTGTCCGGTAAAGATGGATGAAAGCATTCAACAAATACTTACCATTTTCTTCCTTGTATCCATCACAGTATCTGTACTCAGTCCATAAGGCATTGGTCCTAACCATCGGGAGCTCACAGTCAAACCATAACCACCCCTAAATGGCAGGTCCATGGTGTATGTCAGCTAGAACAGAGATCTATTGCGAGTGCTATTGGAATTCAGATGAGGGTAATTCTTGACTACCAACTGAAAGCAGGATGCTGAGTGGAACTGGGAAGAAATGAGTATTTTTTAAAGGTGTGTATGTGTGTGGGTGTAGAAGGGGCAGATGGCAGAGCAGATGAAACTGGAAAAGACTGATCATACTATAGGTTGTTATTGAAGAGCTCCATGTAGCAGCAGTAATGACTTGTACATATATGTTATTTTACAGTGAACAGAAAAATGCCATATACTTCACCTCACCTGATGCCATAGACTAGGCAGAGGTTTCTCCCACGTGTATACAATTGAACTGAAGTGCTCAAAATCATGTAGTTAGTTAGTGGTAGAATAAGAACCGAGCACAGGTATTCAGGCCCTGGGCACAGTGCTCTTTCTCAAGTTCCAAAGCATCCTTCGAGTGGTAAGGTACACACCAGCATGGAGGAGACACTTACATGGGGATAGGACAACTGGAGACCAGCCTTGCCCAGATGCTCTGGAGCAGGAAAGGGCTTTCGAACAGTGGGTCTCAACTCTGCCTCCACGTTAGAAATTCTGGAAGAGATATTTTTTAATGACCATACCTATGCCTGACTCCAGAGATTTTGATTCCATTGGCTGGGAGCCTGGAGGTGGAATTTTTGAAAAGTATCCCAGGTAATGCAAGTGTGCAGCCAGGTCAGCAGCGCCACTTGAGGGGCCCCTGTGGACCTGCTCTGCTTCAGTGTCTTTTCTGTCTTCATCTTCCCAGACCAAGAGCCAAACCTTTGACTTCTCCAAGTCCGTATTCAGCTTTGGCAACTTATACACTGAAACGCAAAACCATGCTCTTGTTTTGAATAACCTAGTGGCTACTCTGATTTTTCTAATTTACACACAAAGAAAAGCTGCTGATCGTGAGTGCAAAATACAAAGAAACTCCCAGACAGACAACAGAACATTGCCATTGGGAGCTTGACTACCCCACTGCTTCAGCAGAATCCTGCCGCTCAGATTACCCCTCAGCAGTAGGTAACTCTCAAACACTTGGTTCCAAAAGGATTAGCTCAGAACTCCAAATGAAAATGCAGGGGCATTTTAGAAAAGAGTTATTAAGCATAATCCCAGACCAGCAATCCTGGATCAGCAAAAATGGTTATCCTGCCATATACAAAAAAAGAACCAGTATGTCAGTGGGGACTTTTCCCACCTAGTGGGACAGCAGCAACTCCTGCCTTCATTTTACTGCACTGCCTCAAATTGTTCATGATGTGGTCCCAGTGAGGGACTAAAGCCAGTTTAGTGGAGATTGAGGCCCATGAAGAAAGCACATCTGGCCATCATCCGTGCAACTGAAATGGCTTAATCGACACCAACTGACCACATTAAGTATCCTGGGCTCCTTTCCTGATGTGGGCACTGATTCAGACACAGGACTTCTAGAGACTTGTCATATCTAATCTAATGGAAAGGCACAGAACATTTTAACCCAACAGCGGATAATTATAATGAAACGATTCTGGCCAAGAGGGCCCATTTGTAATAATGAATTCAAATCAGATTCATAGAAGCTATAATTTAGCCATAGTGAATACAACCTTCATTTTCCACATCTTCTCTCTTCCAAGAGGCAAAATAACTCAATATTCAAATAATTATTTTTACTCTTCAAGTAACCCTGTGAAGTAGTTATGAGGAAGATAACATTGCCTCACTTATATAAAATGAGTTTTATGCACGTTCAGAACTGCAGTGTCGTCTTTGGCACATCAGTTCCTAACATCCCTCAATGCAATCAAAGACCTATCACACATGAAAACTGATATCTCCAAGGAAGGAAATCATTCTCTCTAAACCGAGCAATTTCTCACTGGGAAATTCAAAGTAGGACCCAGCTCTCTCCATTCCTTTGCTTTTCCTACTCGGTCTTTGGTCTCCAATGTGACTTCATTCAAGATTTAGACACAGGCTTGGGATACTTTGATGCAGAGGAGTCACATTTGAAAAGACTTTCTGTGGCTGATGGGTGTGGAACCATGCAACTTTTTCAAACATTCTGAATATTTGAGGCATTCAGAACACTAAATTCCCAGTGGGACATCTGTAAGGAGATTAAAGAGTGACTATACTTAAGAATCACATTTTTCAAAAAGGAAAAACACAATACAAAATAAAACATGACATGTTTATCTCGGGTTGAGGATATGAACTTCCAGAGACTGGAAGCATGGGACCAACAAACAAGTTTATCATTGAGATGGGAACAGAGCTATTAGCTAATAAACCAAAGGAGCATGGAGAATAAAAGAGGGGAGACTGGGACCCCCAGACATCTTCAGAGATATTTATATTATTTTAAGAAACATTGTGCTAGTAATGAAATTGGAACCTTAAAATATCAGGGAATAATAAAAATTAAGTGATGAAGTAAAAAAAAAAAAGAAAAACACACGAAAAACAAGAGATAATGAATAATAGGCAAAAGCATATAAAATGGAGGCATCTGATAAAAATGAAGGAAGTAATAAAAAAAGAATACAAGAGGTAAACGAAAAGGGAAAAGAGATTAAAATATGGACAATGTGCTGAATTCCTCTATTGCAGGGCAAATTATACAGATGAGGAAGGGCAAAATCAACATAAGACATGTGCTTACTTTTTTAAAACGCAAAGTATACAAACACGTAATAGATAACAGTTATACTTGAGCATGCAAGGTTTTTTTCTCTCCACAAAGCACAAAAGGCAACTATTCAGCTTTTCCTTTTTTTCACTCCCATTCCCATTACCAAGCCCAGCTGCTAAACATTAGAATTGAAGATCATGAAAACAGGCCAGCAGCTAATAAAACAAACAAACAAACAAACAAATACATAAATAAATAAAATAGAATTTTTAAAAAGTAGATGGAAGCTGGCCCTCTGGTGGTGGAATAGTCTCATTGCATCCTGAAAAACAGCTCAAGTTTTTGTTTCTGCTTTAACTTTTAGGAGCAGAAAGAGGACAGAGGCTCTTTTAAAGGTCATCACTGAAGCGTTATTAAATGCTGGGCATCTATGCAACAAGCAGGAAATTAGAAGCTAAAGAAAGGTGCATGCCAGCATCAACATTCCTTCACTCCTACTAACATTTACCAGACTTTTCTTGGTAAACATGCGTTGTAGCCTGGGTGCTACTCCTAGCCTGGGTGCTACTCCTATCTGTGAGCTGACTCGTCCACTGCAAATGTGCAACTTACAAGTCATTTCTCAGTGAGAGGACTCCCAAACCTTCTTTGAGGCAATGGAAATAGGCATATCACACTTTACTCTGGGACAGGTTGAGGATGCCACATGGCCAGGAGGGTTTCCCTCCTGCTATCAGAGGAGTTCTACCTCTATTCTCTTTTTCCTTCTCCTTCTAGGGCCCCTGAGCACCACCAGACAGGATCCTGGGACCTCTTCTCTCACTCAAAAGAAGATTCAGCTGAGAACCACCCAAAGTGGCATGACTCCAACCTAAGCCCTTGTGCTTAGGAAACAATAACTGGTGTCCCAAGAGGCCTTTCTTTCCTTCCCCAGGAAGAGGCTTGTCTAGGTGCAGAGAGTGTTCAACCAGCAGAGCCAAGGGAAGAATAGGAGGGACACCCCACCCTCCTATTTTACTTGGAGAAGCCAGGCTTTTTGGCTGCAGAATCTGGGGCAGAATGTTTTATTTTCACCATAACCATCAAAGTCATAGACAGGGCAAACACATTCACCCTGTGTACAGTGTGAGCCCGAGTTAAGCTGGGACGTCCCTGAAGCTGTCTCCTAGGACCAGAACTGCCTCATTAAAGGGATAAAAGATGATATCTGCTGAGCTGGTGGAAAGTGGTGGCTGCATTTTTATTAAAGTCTCTGCTGCAGCAGGTCCAGTCCCAAAGGTTCATATTCCGAGAATCTCTACCCCTCTGCCTGGAGCATGTAAGTGATTCTCTGTAACTCATTAAGGTAAAACTAAAAGCGTTCCTATTGTGCTTTTCGCACAGGAGTGATGTCGCTGCATAAAAGCTATATGTTTCCTCTCCTTGGCCTGAGCCTGCAAAGATAAAACTGCCCTCATAATTTATAATAGGGCCCCAAGAGCACCACACAGGGTTGACACGGATGGCTGCGTTTGAGCAGACTCATAAAGGGCCGTGGCCCAGCACTAGCAACTCCAGAGCCTGGAATTTTAGGTATCTCTCTGAAAGGGGCAAGTCAGCCCATCCTGATCATTTTCCTGCCTCATCACATACCTCCCTGTCTGTGAGAGAGCCACCAAGGCACCCAGCCATTTAGACTAAGCCCCAGGGTTTCAATTCCAGGGCGCTCATGTTCTTATCTTGGTGCCAAGACAAAAGTGAATACTAGCCATGTGATGGAGTCACAGTTACAGGGAGTCCCAATCATGGACCTCAGTGTCCTCTTATAAGATCCTGGAACAGAGAAGCTAGAGAAAATGACACACTTGTCCAGGAAAATGGGTGCCAGCTGCCACCTCTCGAGCCAGCAAAGGCCCTGTCACATGCTCCAATCCCTCACACAAGCCTTCTGTTCTCTCTCTTGTTTGCCCCTTTCCACAGAATCACTTAGGAGGGACTCAGTCCCCCGCTGCAGACAGCTCCCTACCTGAGGGTGGCGCTCTCCCCCTGCCGGACCGTCACGTTGTCCATAGCTTTGGGGAAGGTGGCATCTCCGCTGCGCACGGGCACTCCTGTGGGTACAAGGAACAGCAGCCTGAGAGACACGACCACGAGGCACTTCCAGGGCAGGAAGAGGTACCCACAGACCCCCATCCTCGACAGCCACAACTTCCCAGAACGCCGGCAGCGGCACGGTCCTTGTCCCCTGCCCCACACACCAGCGGGTCTCAGGAAGTGGTGTGGGAGAGAGGAAGGGATGGAGGAAGCCAGGGGCACAGAGAGAGAAGGAGAAGAAACGAGTCCAGGCTCTCCGGAGTCTAATGATTCGTCCTCAAATCCTGCCTCAGCTTTCCAGCCTGGCAGAACCAGACGCCCCTCCTGCATCCAAAAAGAGCTTTCTTGACGCTCCCCTGGAGAGGAGGGAGGCAGCCTGGAAGGGAGAGGAAGAAGGAAGGTGCAGGGATGAAGGTCACAGATTGCTCTTTCTCTGCCTCTCTCTTCAAGATGCTACTTTAAGATTCAGTTGGGCACGTTCTGCAGAGGTCTGGCATCAAAAGTTTATAACCCAAAGAAGTCAGGCAAGTGTTTCTGACATAAAGCAGATGTCATAAAAAGCTGCTGCTTCAAGGAGAGGAGAAAATGTTTTATTAGATCACACATATGTATAGATATATTTATCAACAGCCTGAGTCTCGAATCTGGCACCCAAAGGCGGTAAAAAGTTCCACGGCGGGGACTGGCGGCCGGTTCAGGGCGCGATCCTCCGGCGCCGTGGCTGTCCTCCACCGCAGCCGGGGCGGCGACTGGCGGCCAGCCCGACCCGCGCTCCCAGCCGCGGAGCGCCGCGCGGCGCAGGCTCCGGGCGCAGGGGAGCTGGGCGGACGGCGCCCCCGCCTCCTCCGGGGACGCGGCACCGGACGCGGGGACGCGCGGACGCCACGCTCAGCGGCCGCCCCCGGCCTCCGCGCCGCCTTCCTCCCGGGAGCAGCCCTGACGCGCGCGGGCCCCGACCGCCGGGGTTGTCATGGCAGCAGCTCCATCACTGACCGCCACTTGCTCCGGTGCCCGCGCTGCCCAGTCGCGCGGACTGAGCGTTCATTCCCGCGGGCGGGCGGGAGCGGGGCGTGGGCGGGCGCCCACCTTAGCACCAGCCGGGTGAGGCGGGTACTTCATCCGGCCCTACCCGCGCCGACCCTCAGAGCCAGCAGGAGAATGCTGCGCCCTCCCGGTGGCTCCCCTGTTTGCAGGCGGGAGGGAGTGGAGTGCTGGGGAGAGGAGGGAAGGCGGGCGAGGGATTGCCGAGGAAAGCGGTGAACTGACGCTCGCACCTTCCCTCCCTGGGTGCCAAGCAGAAGTTGCCAAACCCCGCCCTGTAGAATTGAACTACGTTTCTCAAGCCCGGTAACTGATCCGGTGTGCAGGTCCCCCACTCTGCCTGCCCCTTGTCCACCTGGCCAAGCGACAGCCCCGTTCCAGGGCAGAGCTTTGTTCTCTCTCTCTCTCTCTCTCTCTCTCTCCTCCCCCCCCCGCCCCCCGCAAATCTTAATTTTTTCTTCCCTCACAATATGCAAAATAGTCATGATCCTACTCCATGAAAGAGCTGAGGGTTGGGGGGGGCGAGGTCCTAAAAAGTACTAAGACTGCTTTTCATAAAATCCACCCATAATCACCACATGAAGTAGCACCATAGTGGTATTGGGAGGGGACTTGGTGATCCTGAGGCCAGTCTGTTTGGGGCTCAGCTTAATTTCTTTCAGTTCTTAACTCCAGAGCCTAAGCTTCTCTGGGGCCTGTCAAGAGGCTTTTTTTCGCCCCCCCCCCCCCAGAAACCACCCCTCATTGCATATCCTAATTTAATGGCTGTATTATCACTTAATGGTTCTGATGTACATTTGTTTTATTGTATTCTTTCTCAGATTGTCACAATGAAATTTAATGCAAAAATAAGCTTTAAACTTTTACCATGTATCACTTTTGTTGCCCAATGATACAAAGGTGTGCTACCTGGTCACAAATAAATACCATCCTCCTGTAAAATGGTAGCCCACATACAGTTTTAGTTCTAAAGTTTTTAATTAGAGCATCACACCTCCGGAAGAAAGGATACTTGTCACTAGTTTTGCCATATATGTTTTGTTATAGTGGAAAACACGTGCCAGTTCCTTTCCACAAAGCAGATATTAATACAAGCAGGAGAGGGGCAGAACACTCATCCTCGAGTTCCTGGGCTACAGGGCTGAGAGGAGTAATGAAGCTGAGAGGAGAGTCTGAGTACTGAGATAGCAGCCACACCACTTATTTTGGGTTTTAATGACACAAAACTTCCCTAAAGATTTGAGTGGCCCTGGGTTTTCTGTACACACATTGCACCTAATCCTCTAAACTCTGAGATGCACTTGTCAATTATCACCGGACTGGAAAGGCTTTGTCAGTGCTGTAACCTGTGTAAAGCTGAAAACATGAGACAGTGCTTATGATTTTCTTCAGTTACAGAGTTTTGTATCTTGAACACTGGAGGTGGTAGCAGTGGGGTTGGGTCAGGCTGCAGTTCCTGCCACTTGGTTGTAGGGTACTCAGATGGCGTTCCCATGTCCCTGTTGGTTCTAGTGTTTCTTGGGAGATGTGAATGAGGACAGTTGCTAAATACTGAATCAGCTCGTGAAGGATTGTTTCTGATGGAATTATTGGGGCAGAAAAGAAAGGACAGAGCATGAGATTCCACATGAGAAAAGAAGAGCTGGGGCAGAAAAAGAAGAGAGGGCGAGGTTGGTTAAAGGGAGGCCTTATATAGTCCTAATAATATGTAACAGATCCTGTCCTTGAAGAAGTAATAAATCAAGTATCCATTTTTTTGCAAGACTGGCATCCTGCAACTATACATATCTGGAGTCCTAGGGAGCAGGGTTTTGTGTCTATTTTCTTTGGTAAGTTGGCTTCCTATTTCAATATTTGTGAGTAAGCAAATGGGCTGGTGAATCAGATAAATAACTGCATAAAGTTTGCTCTTTATGTTAATCTAAGTCTACAACTTTGTCAGGGAGATTTCATTCAGCTGTAAGGCATTGTGAGACCCTGGTACATCCATTTCTAGACTAGAAAGCCAAACCAAATTGAAATAGGAAAGAGAAAAAGAGGTGAGTTGCACCATGAACAAAGTAGTTTATATGAGGAGTTTTCTATGAAATGCTTAGCTAAGTACCATGCTAGGGAGACCTCCTCACCCCCCACCCCCGCCCCAGTTAAACTACTCTTGGATATATGACAACATATATTAAGACAAATTCTGTGAGGACAAATTAGAGTACTGACTCAGGGTGTTTGTTCTGAAGTTGGGTTGTCTCTTCAGACTGACTCTTCATCCTTCACCTGTGTGCATCGTACCTTAGAATATCTATCTCACCATTCTTGTAGGGCTTGAGGGTGTCTTGAAATGTCTCCAAGAATTTGTTTTAAGGTTTGGTAAGATCACAGACATGGAGATAACTGCCTTGGAAGAAGTTTGTTACTTCACATTCCCAACAATGGGGTGCCCATCATTCCATGCTGGGCCACATGGGGAAGCACCAGGGTGAGTCAGGAAGCATAAGGAGTAAGGGGAAACCAAGCTCTGAGCTTTTATCATGGTTTCCACAAGAAGGAACAGGTGAGGCAGGGTAGACAAGCTTGAACAAGTTTGGGATTGGCGTGTTTGAGTAGTTGTGGCAGGCTCTAGGCTATAGGAGTGGTCTCTAGTTGTCTAGTACCTGGCCCTGGGGTGGGTTGGGCAGGGGGCATATTGGCATGCTGATGAATGACAGTTGGATAAAGGAGGTGGTTGGGGGATATCGGTTGGTTTGCATATGAAAGAGGTGCTGAAGGCCAGTTGTTTGCTATCTCTAGGAATTAGCTAGCTTCGAGATTAGCAAACCCACAAGATGTCCCAGCATCATAAAATACAGAAAATTAAAAAAATAAAAAAAAACACATTAATACAGGGTGACAATTAATGAAGTAACACATGCAACACATCACCAAAGGAGCTGGCACACGGGATGTGTTCCGTAATCATAAATTATGATTATATAGCATAACTGCCACTTTCCTTTGTTCGTAACTTGTGATATGTAAAAAGATGCCATTAAAAGAATGTGAATGTTCTATGTACAAACTAGAGCTTCAATTGAGACCTATGAACATAGGCAATGGTGATGGAGAAAATTGGAGAGGTAAGGGGCTTATTTGGGAAATACCGTAAAGTTTAGGACTTCCTAAGATTTTGTATGTGGGAACTGAGAAAAAGAAAGAGATGGAGGATGACTCCTAAATTTGGGTGGTAATGGGGTGGTACAGTTACCTGAGATGGGGGTGACTCCAGAAGGAGTAGGAATAGAGCGACAGGAGTTGAAAGAGTGAATAAAAACTCTATGAGACAGCGAAGTGGAGATGTCAGGGTGGCAGTGGGAGAAAGGAGTCTGAGGACTCCTACAGTGAGGACAGAGGATACTGATGTCTCATGTAAAACCTGCTTTCAAGCTTAGTGGCAAAAAAAGGTGTAAAATTCTTTCTGAAGTGTGTGTGTGTGTGTGGTGTGTGTGTGTGTGTGTGTGTGTGTGTGTGTGTGTGTGTGTGTTGGGGGGGCATGTTATCAATGGAACCCACATCCCAGATCTAGAGACCCCTCTGCCTTTGTTGCCTTTGTAAGTTAGAAACAGACCCCCTCCATCTTAAACCTTAGAACCTAAACTATTTCACTACTTTCAGTTTGTCTCTTAATGTATTTCCTTTGTTTGGTCGCATCTCAGCTTTCAAGAGTACATTCTAAGATTGTTTGGGAATGAGGCCATGAAGTTATCAGTATATTTTTAAGAAAATGCTGCTCACTTACCCTTAATGTGTGGCACGTGACCCAGCAAAGCTTGTGTCTGCTGTAACTTCCCAACTAGGATCTACCTCCATTGCAGTTCCTTCCTTGTTTTACAGTGTAGTGGGTAAGACTAGGAAACGGATACTGGATTCAGAGCTTTTATTCACTCTTTCAACCCCTGCCTCTCTAAACCTGTTCCTTCTGGAGTCATATCCATTACAGGTAATTGTTCCACCCAGTTACCAACCACTTCTAAAACTTACTTCACAATGTCCTTCACTCTGCCAAGCCTCAATTTCCCCATCTGTAAACAGAGGCAATGATAGTAATGAATGTGTACAGAGTGTGTGACTGTTGGATGAAATATTTCATGTAAATTAATCAGCATCCTGCCTGGCACTTAGTAAACATTAGTTCTCATTACCTATAGAAAGTGGCCTAATTCCCCCAACATCACAGGTGAGGATGGCTATTGGGGAATTCTGGATCCAACAGTAATGTCTGAATTTATCTAATGAAAATTGTATCCATTTGTAAAAGCAATTTCAAACTGTGTATTATTCATAAATAAGCAAAACTTACAGCTTGTGTTTATCTGAGACAAGATTGCACCCAGATGCTCTGTGTGTACATTAGGAAGAAACATGAAGTAAAATGCCTGTGTATGGTATGTATTTGTTATAGAAACCTACCTAACTCACTAAGGACCCAGTGGGTGGAAGGAATGAGGAGGCATTGTGGCTTAGCTTGAAGTTGGCTTTCTCTGGGCTCTCAGAACATGGCAGTGTAATATACTAGAAAGGTTTGCTAGTGAACGGAGAAGCAAGGATTGACTGGGCTATCCGTTTTTTGGCTCAAGGAAGTTCTGAGAAATGGAAACATGCCAGAACACAATACTTTGGATGAGACACAAGTAGTGTCCTCTTTAAAATTCAAAGCAATCTCAGTATAATAGCTACTTACGTGATCAGTGCTAGATAAAAATGAGGGACATCATTTTGCGTTGTCTTTTTGCACTCTTGCAAACTGAGGCAAGTACATGTCAAATGTTTTCCTAGTCTGCTGCCGGCCTGACGCCAGCTAGATTTCAAGTCAGTTAAATTGTAATGTGCTCCTCTTTCTGTCATAGATTACATCACATCCTTTCTAACACGAGATTCGTCTGCTTGGGCTAATGAAAAGTACTAATATTGGTCATGAATTAAAATTCAAGCTTCATATACCAGATCTGTGGTATAAACTTATAAACTCCGTGATCTTGGGCACATTACTTATTCTGAGTTTGTAGCTTTTCATCTGTAAACAGGGTTAATAACAGCTTCTTTACATGTGAACGCTTCTCCAGCAGTCCTGGCACAATGGCAGGCATCAGTGATGGCCGATATCATTTCCTCTTTTCTTTGCCAAAATGACAGAAACTGACCAGAACAAAAATAACCCAATGGACAAACAAAACCAACGATAACAACAAAAAACATAAGGCCCACAAGATTTGTGCTATAAAATGATCTGTATGAGACCCCAGACTGATATTATGATCTACTGATAGCTGTAGAATCCAGGTAATACAATTCCAGGTTACTATCTTACTCTCTTTCCTTCAAAGTGTCTGTGTGCCTGTGCATGTGTGTAACTGTCTCTGTTCCTTTAGAATTGAAAGGTCCCTGAGAGCAGGGTGTTGGCTTTGCCCATCCCTGATTCCCCTGCTATGAGCTAGAGCAAATAAATACCAGCAGACATTTGCTGCATGAGAGAACCTACGTCTGCTCTCCATAGTCTGTAGAAAGTTAGGGAAGAGGACAGCCGAGGATCCTACTGCATTCCCACCAGGGACTCTTCTTACCACACTCTCATTTCCTCCCTGGCTCCCAAACTCCTCAATGGTGTGACATCACAAAGCATCAACTGTGTTAAAGCATCTCCTTCTAGAAAGGCTGGAGAGTCCTATAAAGGGACCCATTTCCACAAGCCATACAATAAAATCAGCCTCATTACTTTACAGTCACACTCCATATACTTCCACAAATCAAATAACAAAAACATTATATTGAGACCTACAAGCCATAAAATGTGTTTTTTAAATGCTCAATAGGAGCTATTATAGTCTAACCCCTCCTGAGTCTCACTACAGCTTCCATTGTGACAGATGGAAAATGGATCATTCCACCCAGAGAACCAGAGTGTGGAGGAGAGAATGTGTGTCAGGGGTCAACTTGCCTGGCTCTAAATCTGGACCTGTCACTTAGGAGCTGGGACCTTAGGAAATGGGCCCGACATTTTGGAGCCAAAGTTTCCCCATTGGTTAATTGGGCAACCCTATGTTTTTCTTTCTTTGAAGAATTAAAGTCGTATGTGAGATACCTAGCGGAGGGGTTGGCATGTAGTTACATGTTCAGTAAGTAGGTGCTCTGATGCTACTTAACCTGGGCTCTATCCCCTTCCTGCTAAAATGAACCTGATCTCTCTTGGTCTTAAAGAGGAATTAAAACTGTATTTTATATTATATATTGGTTACTTGAAATCTTATTTCATTTGCCAAACTTTTCTTTTATTGTTCATTTATTTATTTTTTTACTTTTGGTTAATTCATTCTTTTTTTGACCAAGATTCATTGACTATCTAGGCACTTTGCTGGGCCTGGGGATACAAATAATGCTATTTACCTGCCCACACATGAAGTTTATAATCTAGTAGGGTAAATAAATCAGTAGCACCACATGATAAGATTTAAAATAAAATTACGCAAGGCTATACAACAGCTCAGAGTTGGACCATCTAAAGTAGATTACTGTTCTTGGAAAGTTGCTGACTCCTAAATTCCCTTTTAAAGACAGAGTAGAATTGAAGCTGCCGTTTGGTGTCTGAGAGTGGCAACTGAGTGGATGATATTACCAATCGTAGAGAAATATTAAGAATAGTCAATACTGAGTGGAGGGTGATGAATCACAAATATGAAACATAAGGCGATAATGAAACATCCAAGTAAAGATTTTTGTTGGCATTTGGGTTTAGGTGGTGAGCCTGAGAAAGAGACAATATTTAGAATTATAGATTTTGGAATCATCTTAGTATAAGTGGGGTCAAAGCCCTGGGTACTAATGAAATTGCTCAGCGAGAACGATAGCGTGAGAAGGAAGCATTAAGTGAGAATTCTGGGCAACACAAACATTGAAGAGGGGAGTGGAAGAGCTCAGGGAGGATCGTGCCAAGTGGCCAGAAAATCAGTAGGAAAATCAGGAATCAAGAACCTCGTAAAATCAGGGAGGAGACTAAGATGAGCAGTTAAGGGTGTCAAATACGAGGGAGTTCAGGTAAGTGAACGATGGGCGATCATGCTTTTGGTCTGGCACAGTGGAGGACACTGGTGACTTGGCAGAAGTGGTTTCCCCACAGCAGAAGTTAGGTAGGAATGAGCTGAGGGAGGACGAAATCCAAGGAGTGGAGAAAGCGAGTGTGGCCCAGGCTTTCCAGCTCAGCCGTGACAGAATGCGAAAGGGGAAGGTACGGGCTCTAACTGGACAGAGATGTGGGACTGTTGTGTTTTGTTTTATTTCATCTGCAGCGTGAGAGACTTGAATACTGATATACGGTGACCGAGGAGAAGAGTTCCTCGGAGGTTTTGTAGACCCACCTGTTCTAATCACAGCATGGTGTGCGTGCCTAATTTTAAATACATATGCATAGGATGAATTGTTTCAGGTAAGAAGCTCCATCTCTGGACCCACTCAGACAAACCCACCAACCAACATTTAAAAAATAAGGACACTGACCATCATCAGCATTATCATCCTACTATGTGCCAGACACTAGTGTACACACCTCATAGATACTATCTAATGTAATCCTTTTGACATTTCTATGAGGAAGGTATTATTATTATTAGACTAAGAAACCAGTGCATAGAGAAGAAAGATTACTCCTACTCATTTCTAGGAAGTCAAAGTAGAAAATGCCTCCCTCACAATTCACTGCTATATCACTGGCACCCACAGCAGTCCCAGGCATACAGCAGACTGTCAATAAATATTTACTCAATTAATAATAAAAAATAGTTATGTATCTCCAACCCATATGCTGCAATTTCACAGATAATCTAGCTATTCAAGATTCACATACCAAATATTAGATAATCAAAGATACTTGTCCTCGTTTGGACATTGGTTGAGATTTTATTGGCAGCAATTCAGCTTGAGGTGAAGAAGAAGAATGAGAGCAGTGCAGTTTGTATCACTCAACTTTCTGTGCCCGGACACTGCTGATGTGGGACCACACTATGATTTATAGTATAAGAAGCTCATCATGGAAGGAAAGCAGGTGGCTGTACCACATGGCTAACAGGCAATATAGGTAGGCTTCAGATATTAGTGTCCTAATTAATAAAACATAACCATGTTAATCATAAACAAAGCTTCTGATTTATATAATCATAGTGGTGCATGGTAACTCAGCACAAACAGTATGCCTCTCATAAAGTATTAGATACCAGAGTCCAGCCTTGATTCGTTTATGTGTACACATTCTCAAGCTAGCATACGTGCACGTGTGTTCTGGTCACATTTTAAAATGTATTCTGTGTGTGTGTGTGTGTGTGTGTGTATTTTGGTCAAAGAAGTTTGAGTATTTTGTACCAGACAAATTCTGCTAACCTATAAGCACCATCACTACCACCACACAGATTTCTGGGATTTGTCTCTGCACAGCCTCTTTTCACCACCAATAACACCCCCTCCAACCCCTTAGCACCAACATTTTCTCTGTGATTTCAAAATTTCTCATATCCTCCCACCTGTTCCAGCTCTGGGTCACCTTGCTGGATGGATTCAGTATGACAAAGACTGAGAAAGCAAAAACAAACCAACAACAACAACAAAACACACACACAAAAAACACTACTCTGGATCATGAGGCTCTAAACTGCCTGTGGTGGCAAGAAATGCAGTCCCGAGAACTAGAAAGGGAGAAAACAATCAGCTGTTGACCTTCCCTCCTATAGTCATGAGAAAGTCTTGGGAAAGAGAAAGGGAAAGGATGTGGCAAAGAGAAAGCAGAAGAAAAGGAAAGTAAGGAGCATTACAGCAGAGAGGAGGACGCATTGAAGTCTCATGGTAGTCAAAGTTCTCCAGAGAAATGCAACCAACAGAATTTTATATATAAATATATTCTCTCTCTCTCTGTCTCCCTCCCTCCCTCCCTCCCTCCCTCCCTCCCTCCCTCCCTCCCTCCATACACACACACACACACACACACACACACACACACACACACACACACAGGATAGATAGACTATAGAGAGAGGGTGTATAAATTATATATCAAGTATATATACTAAGAGAAAGAAAGAAAGAGAGATTGTTTAATTTTAAGAAATTGGCTCATGTGATTGTGGAGGCTGGCAAGTTCAAAATCTGCAGGGCAGACCGGCAGGATGGAGACCCATCCTGGGTCAAAGTTAATGCTGTAGTTCAAATCTGAAGGCTGTCTTCTGCCACAATTCTCTCTTTTTCAGGGGAAGTCAGTCCTTTTCTATCAAGGCCTTCAACTGATTGAATGAAGCCCACCCACATTATGGAGGGCTCACTGCTCTACTCAAAGTCTACTAATGTAAATATTAATCTCTTCTTAAAAATAACTTCACAGAAACATCTAGAATCATGTTTGACCAAATAGGTACTGTCACCAGCCAAGTTGACACATAAAATTAACTATCACACATCTCAATTTTCCTTCCCAGCAACCTTCCTAAAATGATTAAAACAAATACTTCTTCAGGAACACCATTGAAAAGGAAAGGGAGGAAAAAGCCCCCCTACCCACTCTCCAAATGGTTTTATCATGGACAAGCTAATGCCTAACTTCTCTTTCTCAAAAGACAAACCCTGATTAGAGTTTAAAGAATTCCAATTGCAAAACACTTGGGAGACTTAGTGCGTTAGTGTGAATGGACTTTACGGAAAGTGCAATTTGTTGTTCCCTTGCACAAGTAGGGGAAGAGGCCCTGAAGCAGGGCGCTACAGAAACAAGGGATTAGATGCCATAGAGAATGAGAAAGAAAACAGTACAGAGAAGCCAAAATAACTTGGTAAGACTCTTACGTGTGCACATGGCTTCAGTTTATCTAGCTTTGCTTTTTTGGGGGTGGGGGAAATCAGAATCTATGTACAATAAGCTTGCATGCAGGCACAGTTGTTGAAGTGCCTGCTTGAATCTGGGGAGGTAGAAAGGAAATTGGGAGAAGACACTTCAGGGAAAGCCCTTGTAAGAGAGGGAAAAAATGAACTCAGCCCTGTCTCATCTCACACAGTGATCTCAATTGTTCTTTCAAAATGAAATTGGGTGACTGCCTGTATTGTGTTCCAGAATGGGGCATCATCCAACAGACTCACTGTTATGTGGCAAATCCCCAACCATCAATTAAGGAATGGAAATAGGGACACGTGTCTGTTCATTCTAAAACTGAGCTTAAACACACTGATTGGACTGCTTGACCTTTAATCAGAAAAATTAAACTTCTAGGAATAGAGCACCAGAGAGAAAATTTAGACTCTACTACTTGTCCTGCTGCTAATGATAATAATAATAACAATAATAATAAAATAACAGTTACTGGAAGCATACAGTGTACCAGATTCTGAGATAAATGACTTCTATGCATAATCTCACTTAGCTTGCCAAGAATTCTAATTTTACAGGTAGAAAACAGAGGCTCAGAGAGGGTGATTTATATAAGATCAGTGCTAAGAGGCAAGATCTTTCTCTAAGGCCCCAGTCTTTTTCTCCTTACCGTGGGCATATCAGAAATTTGGTTCTTTCTGCCTATAGAAATTCCCTTTATTAAGAAACTGGGAATCCCGCGTGTCTGAAAAGCACAACTGTTGTGGTGGAAGTGGGAAGCTGGGTGAGGCCAGGAGCAGAGGTTGAGGATGGCAGAGGTTAAGAGTAGAACAGAAAACGAAGGCAAGATGGGATCCCTGTAAAAGCACAGACTGCTTCAGCTCAGAGTAAAGCAAGACTGTGAAATAAAACTGTCTTCTGCTCTATTCCCCCCATCTCCCTCCCGCTTTCCATCTGTCTGTCTCTTCCCTTTTCTCTCTCGCGCTGTCTCTTCTCCCCTTGCAAATCTTCATCTGCTAATTTCCATCCAACATGTTTATGAATTAATTCCAACACTTTTCTCTCTCTGTCAAGATATTCTGCTTTCTAACCTCCCCCACCGTTTGGCAATGTGTGCATTTTATTCTATAGACTGTTTTTCTGACAACTCCCAGATGTAGTTATTTGCTCTGAAATCTTTGTGTATGCAATCAACCCATGTCCCTGAGGATCTGCAGAAAAGAGAGACCAGGTCTGCAGCTGGACAGCCTTGTAACCAGTGGTGTAGTGCAGTGGGGCTGAGGACCCAGGGGGCCTGCGAGAGGAGAAGCAGGGGAATAAACATTCTGTGCCGCTGGTGACCAGCAGCAAAGATCCCCAGATTCGGAAATAGGGCATATGCTTTCTTCTGCAAGTGGCAAGGGTTTGTCCAAAATGAATCCTCATCATTCTCATCTTAATTAACACAAACAAATGGTGCTGGGCAGGCGGTTCTAAAAATAGTTTTCTTGACAAGGTATAAACTGAGACAGTTACACAAACAGCACATCAAGCTACATCCCAGGGAAACACCTATGCTTCTAGGCACGCTGAAATGGTTAAAGAATAGATTCTGAGGTTTTCACATCTGAAATCAACCACGAATAAGTTCATTTTAAGGATGAGCAACACAAAGAAATGGGTAGTTCTGAAGAGCCAAAGAAATAAACAAATAGTGTACAGAGTGCTGGGTGTGGTACTTTCTATATACCTGCTTGATAGCTAGACTGATTCGTTGGTGGATTGATGGATACATTTAAGGTGGAAGAGCCATGAGAATGCCCTTTGTAGACTTGGCAAGAGGGGGAAGCCAGCACCAAGCCCATTGATATGAGATGTAGGTAACTCCATCACATAAATATGCCCAAAGAGCTGGTGTACAGGGACTAAGCAGACCTGAGTGTTAGATTTGGAGAAATCACTTTGTCTTTCCTGCTTTTGGTTCCCTCAACTGTAAAATAAGTCATTGGACAGGAAGATTTGCAAATCCCCTTTCAGATGTAGTAGCCGATAAATCGGTGACCATCACTGGACCACTGGCCTTTCCAGGAAAATGTTCCCATTTGCATCTCTCTCTGCTTTTGTCTATGCTGCTTCTCCCATCGGAAACACCCTCTTCTGCAGATCAAATTCCAAAACTCATCTTCAAGGCCCACTTCAAATGTTACCCTCCCAGGGCAGTTTTCCAGTTTCCTAGGCATAAGTAATTCCCTCCTCCTTTGCACCTCCTCAAAATTGTATCCTTCCCTACTATAATCTTACTACAATACATCTGACCTAGTTGAGCACAGGACTCTTTCTCTTTGCTACTTTATTAAGAATCAGTCTCTCTCTATTTTCAGTACAAAGCACAATGCTTAACAAAGAGTACATGCTCGATAAAAGTTTGCTAAATGAATGAGTGTGACACTTTCCTGCAGGAGGTCCATTTTCATAGTGGCATTGTTTTTAACTGGATGCTCGTAGCACTGCACAATAGAGGGCTGAGGAGGATTCTTGATGAATCATCTCAGGAAGAAAACTGAACAAGAGGAAAGAGAAGAACAGAAACTAGCCCAATTATCTTACCCCATTCAGGTTGGGCTCTGCCTGCCTGTACCCCCTCCCCCCATAATGGGGAAGACAACTCTTTCCAGACAAAGGAGAGTGGGCCTGGGAACTCACGTTTCTTTGCAATTAGCAAGCTCCCACATGGTAAACGACTAATTTTGCTCGTACATCAGCAGTTTGCCTAATCAGTGATTTCCACTCAGAGCTTGAGGAAAAGGTTTTAAGTCTAGACCATGGTGTGAGAGAATGGAAAATTGTGGTCCAAAGGAAAACCCTGACTGTTATTCTTATATTTGTTATTGAGAGGGCACCTAATTAAGGACATGATCATTTGTTGTTCGTAGATTCTCCTTTGATGTGCAAATCCATCTTTAAAACAAATTTTCACATTTGCCCTAGCTTTGCTATTGCACCTGCACTTTTCTGACCTTAAAGATAACTCACCTTCCAAGAGAAGGCCCTACCAAAGATGGGAGAAATCACTATTTAGATCCATTCACCAGCAGATACTTAATTGCATTCAAACTGTCAGTCTTTCCTTTATTTTGTGTAACATTTACTTTATATCAGGAGCTGTCCGCCAACTTTGCTTTTTCCCTTCAGCACCTCTGGCCTCAGGAGCATCACACCCCACGGATCTGCCTTTTCCCAAGTATATGAGAAACAGACAGAGACTGTTTTATCTGCCAGACAGAACAGCAGCACTGCTTGACAGAGCACATGGGGATCTACAAATGCGGACCTACATCTGTGACGCTTGAACGGCCCCTGTGCCCCAGACCTGGGACATTAGTATGACATTATCCACCTCACATTTAGGACCTCAAAGGCATGACAGGGTGGCTTCAGGTTACTTGGGAAATCTCTATGTCATGCAGTTTTGGATTAGAGAGGGGCTTTGCACGTCATCTTGCCTAACCTGAAGTAAATGCTAAAAGCTCCCATGTGCTATGGCTGACTTGTGGTCATCGGGTTTTGTTTGGAAATTTCCATGGACATGGGGATCACTGTACCAATCTTGAGTACAGGGCAATATTGGTCTTACAACACTGACAGAAGTCTCTTTCCATTAGGATGTTCTTCCTATTTCCATTGACTCCACTATTCTGACCTAGACAAGAGAAGCATGAGGGCGGCAAGGATGCCAAGGTCTAGGTTGTCAGTAAATATTAATTCTCCTTCCTATTTTCATCACATTATTATTATTATTATTAATTGTGACCATGGTTGGTGTTTTATCATTTATTATTATTTTACCTTTGAACATCATCCCTGCCCTAACTAGAACTTGGAGTTAGGCACCTGAGATTTGGGGGATCCCAACTGCGTCTTGGCCCCCCTCTGGTAGTACACAACTAGAGCTGAGTTTAGTTGTTTCCCTACTGGATGTCAGCTCAGGGCAGTGCGTGCGCACTGGGCAGGATCAAGCCTGTGCCCATTCTGTAAGCAGCAATTGTACGTGGGAGGAAAGCCTTCGGTGGCTGGCAGATAAGTCTTTCTGTGCTCAACCCAGAGGGCAAGACGCATGTATACAGCTGTGAGAGGAGAGAGACAGTCCCAGAAACACCTCAGCGTGGGGAGGCAAATGGCAAATGAAGCTGGAGGAGGAGAAAACATAAAAAAAGGAAATAATGCTTTTTACATAGGCCCTGTCTGAATAACGCTGATTCCAAACACACGAAATATTGCTTGACCAAGAAGACAGAATTATCAACTAAAAGCAGGATTCACCATCTCCTTCAACAGCACTGCTTTTCTTCAGGGACATTTTATGGACACACGTGTAACAGATATTAACCTGACGTTATGGTAAGAGTATGGACTTTGTGACCCTTCAGATTTAGGTCCAAATTCTGGTCCCACCCTGAATGTACTAACAAAAGGCATATCCCATAACCTTGCACAGCCTTAGGCTTCTCATCTGAAAATTGAGGGCAGTATAATAATAACACCTATATATTTGGCTGTGAGATGATTTCATGAGCTAGCACGGGGAATGTTTGAGAACTTTGCTAAGATAATGATTGCTGTCCCTTCTCAACCTCTGCACCTCTCACCAGTCCTTTCTAGTACCCGTTCTCTTCCTTCTTCCTTCTTCATCACTATTTTCAAAGCTCAGCCTAGCTTCCATTCTTCCACGGTCTTACAGTCCTCACTGAGGTCCTTTGAACCCCTCCAGCAGGGAATGTGGATGACACAGTATAACACATAACATTGTGTAATATTACTGTCTGCTATCTCTTGGCTTTTTTGAAGGCCAGAAGGAAGGTATTCGTATGCCCATTTTGACAATGAGAAAACAAGATTTAGCAAGTTGGTAAGACAAAATCACACAGCAAGACAAAAAGTGGTAGATTTCAAACTCAGGTCATTTGACTTCCAGTCCTTGTTTTCTTTCTGTTATAATATGTATATTTAGCATTCTTGTTTCTCAAAATTGTTATTCTTATCTGTCTAATTAGATAGTTTGTCTTTCAAAGATATTAATCATTTCCTATACTGCTCTGTATCTCCCACTGCTTGCCACATAGGTGATACACTGTAGAAAACTAAGTTTAGATAACCAGAATTCAAATCTGGACCCTACTATCTCTAAGCTGTGAAACCTAGGGTGAGTTACTTATCCTCACGAGCCTCATTTTCCTCACTTGTAAAACAAAACAGAAAAAAGTAGCCGTCCCACTTTATAGGGTTGCTGTTAGGATTTAATTAATTAATTCTTGTTAAGCACTTAATACATGTTAATCCTCATGATGAAGGTGGACATAGAAATTAGCTACTCATGATCGTCTTCAAGGAAACACATATTGGCCCAGCTGTTGGCAGTACTCTCAGAAGACAGCCTGCAGGGATGTCTTCATCAGCAAAGAAATCACTCCCAAAAGCCGCACCCTTCCCAAGGTGGCCCACCTCAGGTGGCTGTCCAGGCAAAAAATAAAGGCCTGGCCATTTCTATTTAACATGAGGCAACCCTAAATGACCTGGGTCATACCTTGGCCTCTGCTCATCTTGCTTCTGTCCCCAACCCTTTATAATTGTTGATGCCAAGGGAATTCCCTAATAAACCTCTTGGGCACTAAATACCACCTCAGAGAACTCAACTTGGAAAAACCATAATTATTATTATCATCAAGACCATTATGAGCTTCTCCAAGCCTCTGTTTACATACATGTAAATTTACCTCACAGAGTTGTGAGAATTAAATAAAACACCGTGTGTTCTTGCCTGAAAGAGCACCCCACACCTGGTAGACTTTCTGTCTGATAGGCCTGGCACAGCCACGGGCACCTAGTTCTATGCAAACTCAGCAATCAATTGGCCCTTAACATGTGCCAAAAATAGCAGGGTGCAGCAGCAATGCTCTGTGAAAAAGGGACCCCACAATGACCAGGCTTTCTAGATGCCAGAATGGAGGCACTGTCATCTCAGGAATCACTGTCTCTTGAAGCCTCTCTGTTCTCACTGCACCAGAATGGTTCATAGATGTTTGTAAAGGTCCTGAAACCATTTTATGTGCATGTATTTTGTAACTTTAATACATATTGTTTTCCTCATGGCTGAAATTTTTACTTTTTAAATTATTATTATATCCTCATACCAAGAGTAATGTTTTAAACACTTGCCTAAAATATTTTGTGACAAGAGGAAGCATAAAAATAAATAAACGAAAATGAATCATTTGGCCATGATAGGTCCTCAGTTTGGGTTAGAGATGCCGAGTGTGTCTATTAGATGTTAGCATGGCCAGTGCTCTCCTAACTCCACGTTCTCAAAGGGAAAGTGATCATCACATCTGAAAACTCCATTTCCCGGTGTGAATACCTACCTCAAATCCATCCCACCTTACCTCACAGCTTTTCACACTGTGTCTCAACCCTTCTTCTTCCCATTGGTAGAAATGTAGAATCTTTAAGGTCTCCTCACCTTCACTATGAAAGGAAAAGTCAACAAAACTCGGCCAGACCCAGCCAAGCCTGAGCTGACCCTGAGTTCTGCCTGATGAAAATAAGTCCGAAAGCCACTGCAGTGACTGAGCAGGCCACTTAAATGTAGTCAGCTTCAACCACATTTACTCAGCCAAAATACAGTGGACCCTGGCTGAAAATTGGAAACTGAGGAAAAGAAATGAGTCAAGAGACATGTTTCCGAGACAAATGAACATTTAGTCAACTAGGGTCAGAAAAATGAAGAAGGCAGTGTGAATCACCCATTCTTTCAGTACGTGATGCTACTGATGCTAAGCTAAGCCTGAAAGTGAGTTTGCAGTTGTCTAGGATTAGAGTTGGTCATTAATGAATAGCACAATTGGCTAATAAGAAAATGCAGGTAGAGTGAAGGCAGAAGACAAAACCTTGGGGAGCAGCAGCATCCAGGGAGTGAGACAAAGAATCTGAACCAGTGAAGAAGATGGAGAAAGTAGCCTCAGAGATTTAGCCTGAGAACTTAAAGAGGTGTCAGAGAAACTAAGAGAAAGAGAAAGTCGAAATTGTATGTGCCATTCTGCCCTATCATCCAGAATCAAATCTGAAGGACAGATATTAGCCACTACTGCTGGCCACCAGCACACCCTGTTTTTAACCTTGGAATGAGGAGATAACAATGCTAGAGTGAGAAGCCAGATTCAAATGAGTTAAAAAGTCAATTGGATATGGAGTACAGAAGAATATATAGACTGATATTTTAAAAGGTTATATTAGAGAAAGGAAAAAAAAGAGAGCAACCTTAAAAGTGAGGGTGTACTGAGTAAAGTATGTTATTGTCATCCCTTCTGTTTTTTTGAATTTTAATTTATTTTGGAACTTGAGTGTATTTGTAGATGAAGGAGGATGAACAAGCAGCAAAGAAGTTATTTATTTTTTTAAGAGGAAATAATACTACTGTGACACAATGAGGAAGGGGGAAATTTATGTGAAATCTTGATGATCCACTTGGATACCTTTTGGTACTCCCTTGCCAAAGTGTGATAATTAATAGATAAGTGCAGCAGCATTCGCCTGAAAAAGGCTCTCAGGGATGCATGTCTGGGTCACCCTACCAGGTAAGCTGGGACAGGAGCAAGGGACTCCCTGAGGGTGAGAGTATCTAGAATGGAGAGTGGAGGAAAAATAATGAGTATCAGTGGTAATCCCAAAACCAGCCGCAGAGGTGGGCTATAGTTCATCCCATTAACATTCATCTTCTAAGTTTCCCCCAGGAAGAAAGACCCACCAGAATCTGGAGACATTACTCTCTCAACATATGTGAAGGAATAGATCTGAGAGTTTGTGCAACAATTACCAATCAATTTCAGAATATTTCCATTGCCAAAAAAAAGAAAAATCATACCATTTAGCTGTCATACTTAAGAAGGCTTTGCCTAAACCAAGGTCACAAAGATTTACTCCTATATTTTCTTCTAAGAGTTTCATAGTTTTAGCTCTTATATTTATTTTTCTGATACATTTTGAGATAATTTTGTGTATGGTGTGAGTAAGGGAACCAACTTCATTCTTTTGCGTGTAGATACCCAGTTTTCCCAGCACCTTTTCTTGTAAAGAATATTTTTTGGACTCTTATCGAAATCAGATGACTGTAAATGTCAGGGGTTATTACTGGGTGTCTAATTCTTTCCCATTGATCTTCATGTCTGTCCTATGCCAGTACCACACTATTTTTATTACTGTAACTTTGTAGTAAATTTTGAAATTGGAAGTGTGAATCTTCTAACTTCGTTCTTCTTAAAGATTGTTTTGGCTATTCTGGATCCCTTGAATTTCCATATACATTTTAGGATCAGCTTGTCAGCTTCAGCTGAGAACACAGGTGAGATTTTGATATGGATTGCATTGAATTCGTATATCAACTTGAGGAGTATCTCCATTTTAACAATATTAAGTCTTTAAAACTATGAACATGGATGTCTTTCCATGTACAAAGATCTTCTTTCATTTCTTTCAATAATACTTTTAATTTGTTAAATTTATTCCTAAGTATTTTATTATTCTTTTGCTTTTATAAATGATATTGTAATTTCACTTTTGGAATGTTAATGTGTAGTTCTAATATATAGAAATATAAGTCATTTTTTTGTATATTGATCTTGCATCCTGCAACGTTGCTAAACTTTTTTTAAATTCTGTTCATTTTTCAGTAAATTCCTCAGAATTTTCTTTTTTTTTTTAATTAAATTTATTGGGGTGACAATTTTCTATATGTAAAATGATGTTATCTGCAAATAGAGATAATTTTACTATTTTCTTTTCAATATGGATAGTTTTCATTTCTTTTTCTTGACTAATTTTCTTGCTAGAAATTCCAGTACAATGTTAAATGAAAGTGGTGAAAGCAGACATCCTTGTCTTGTTCCTGACATTAGCGACAAAGCATTCAGTCTTTTACCATCAAGTCTGAAGTTAGCTCTAGGTTTTATGTAGATGTCCTTTAACAGGTTGAGAAAGTTTTCTTCTATTTCTAATTTCTTGAGTATTTCATTATGAAGGGTATCGGATTTTATCACATGCTCTTTCTGCCTTTATTAAAATAATTCTATGTTTTCTGTCTTTTGTTCTATTGATATGGTGCATTGCATTAATTATTTTTGCAATGTTAAATCATTATTGCATTATTTGCATAAATCCCACTTGGTCATAGCATGTAATCCATTTTACATAATGCTTGATTCAATTTGCTCCTTTTAAAAAAAAGATTTTAATGCATACTCATGACAGATATTGGTCTGTAGTTTTCTTTCTTGAGATGCCATTTTCTTCTTTTGGCATTAGAATAATACCAGCTAATGAAATTAGTTAAGAAGTACCCCCTCCTCTATTTTTCTGGAAGACTTTGTGAAGCAGTGGTATTAATTCTCCTTTAAATGTTTTGTAGGATTGATCAGTGAAGTAATCTAATCCTAGGCTTTTCTTCGTGGAAAGTTTTAAAATTACTAATTCAATCTCTTGTCTATTTAATTTTTTAAATTTCCTCTTGATCAATGTCTGTAGTTTGTATCTCACTGGGAATTTGTCTATTTCATCTCAGTTATCTACTTTATTAGCCCACAATTGTTAATAATAGTCTAAGAGTCTTTTTTCTATGAGGTCATTAATAATGTCCTTTTTTATTTCTGATTTTACTAATTGAATTGTCCCTATTTTTTCTTGGTCAGTCTATTTCAAGATTTGCCAATTTTGTTGTTTTGAAAAAAACAACTTTTAGTTCCATTGATACTTTTCTATTATTTTGTATTCTTTATTTTACTAACTTTGCATATGAGTTTTATTATTTCATTTTTTCTGGTTGCTTGATATTTAATTTCCTATTCTTTTCTATTGTTTTAAGGTGGAAGACTATATTATTGATTTAGAATTTTTCCTCTTTTTAAATATAGATTTCCATACCTATAAATTTATCTCTAAGCAATGTGTTAGCTGCATCCATATGTTTTTCTACGTTGTGTCTTCATTTTCATTAATCCGAAAATATTTTCTAATTTTGCTTGAGATTTCTTCTTTTTTTAATTTTATTATTATTATTATTAGTTTCAGGTGTACAAAATAATGTAATACTTGGACATTTACACCCCTCACAAAGTGTCAACCCCCGCCCCTAATCTACCACTCCTCCGACATTGCACACAGCCCCCACAGTTCCCCTAACCCCATTCCCTGCGCTGCACACCACATCCTGTGACTATATGTCACAGTTGACACCCATCACTATTCAGCTTCAACTTCAGGTGCACATGACAGCACTCAAGCACCTACATCGTCCATGAAGTTGAGATTTCTTCTTTGACCCATTGGTTATTTAAGAGTGCTTACATTTCTTTTTTTTCTTTTTTTCTTTTTTTTAATTAAATTTATTGGGGTGACAATTGTTTACATTTCTATATATTTATGAATTTCTCAAAAGTATATCTGTTATTTATTTCTATTTTTATTTTATTATGGTTAGATATCACACTTTATATGATTTCAATCCTTAAATTTATGGAGGCTTGTTTTATAGCTTAGCGTATGATCTATTCTGGAGAATGTTCCATGTGTACATGAGAATAATCTGTGTTCTGCTGTGGTTCAGTGGAGTGTTCCATAGATATCTGATGGTTCTGGTTGATTTTGTATTGTTCATGATTTCTCTTTCTCTGTTTGATCTTCTGTCTAGTTTTATATATATTATTGAGAGCAGGTTATTGAAATTGCCAGCTATTATTGTTGAATTGTTGTTTATTTCTCCATTCAATTATGTTAGTTTTTGCTTCAGATAGTCTGTAGCTGTTGTTAGGTGCACATATGTTTATAATTTGTATATCTTCTTAATGGAGTGACCCTTTTTTATCATTATAAAATGTCACTCAATCTGTAGGGTTTTTTGTTTGTTTGTTTGTTTGTTTGTTTGATTGGTTGGTTGGTTGGTTGGTTTTAAAGTCTGTCTTGTGGGATAGCCACTTCAAATTTTATGTACCTATTTGCATGGTACATCTTTTCCATATTTTCTCATTCTATCTGTTTGTATGTAACCTGTGTCTCCCACAGATAGTATATAGTTGGATCCTGTCTAATAGTCTCTGCCTTTTGATTGGATTGTTTAACCTATTCACATTTAATGCTATTATTGATATAATTCAATTTACTTTTTTTGTTTTTTATATTCCTCATGGCTTTTTTATTCCATTACTTCTTAATTGCTTTCTTTTACATTAAGTGAATGTTTTCTAGTGTAAGATTTTAATCCTTTAATGCTTTCCATTTTACTTTTCTGAGATACTTTATTAGTTGCTCCTTAATTTATCAGAACCTACTTCAGATTTATAATAAATTAATTCCAGCACAATATAAAAATATTACTTCTATGTAGCTCTATTCTCTCTTCCCACTTTTCATGCTAATATTCTGAAACATATTGCATGTATATGTTACAACCAAACAATACAATTATAAATTATGCTTTTAATTAATTTTATGAGTTTTATAGAATCTGAGAGAAGATAGGAGAGCATGTATATAATAAGTTTGTTGTATTAGCCATTTTATTTACTATCTCTGGTTCTCTTCATTTGTTCTTGTGAATTTGAGTTACTGTTTGTAGGTGATCGGTAAATACTGTTTTATGTAATTTTCTTACTCCATTACAGCTTTGCTCACACCCACCTCTAATACTGTTATTGTCAAATATATTACATTTCTATGTGATATAGGCACAAAAAAAATGACAAGTTCTGACAATTAAGTTTGCGAACTTGTTGCAACAATGTTGCTAAACCCTTTTTTGATATCAGAGGGATTATTCATTATGAATTTGTACCAACTGGACAAACAGTTAACCAAGTTTACTATTTGGAAGTGCTGAAAAGGGTGCGTGAAAAAGTTAGACGACCTGAACTTTTCACCAACAATTCATGAATCTTGCATCACAACAATGCAACAGCTCACACAGCACTGTCTGTGAGGGAGTTTTTAGCCAGTAAACAAATAACTGGGGGCGGACAGGTGGCTCAGTTGGTTACAGTGCGAGCTCTGGGCAACAGGGCTGCTGGTTCAATTCCCACATGGGCCAGTGAGCTGTGTCCCCCGCAAATAGAATGAAGTCAATGAGCTGCCGCTGAGCTCCGAGGTGGCCAGATGGCTCAGTGGGTTGGAGCGCAGGCTCTCAACCACAAGGTTGCTGGTTTGACTCCCGCAAGGGATGGTGGGCTGCGCCCCCTGCAACTAACAATGGCGACTGCACCTAGAGCTGAACTGCACCCTCCACAACTAAGATTGAAAGTACAACTTGATTTGGATGGAGCTGATGAGTCCTGGGAAAAACACACTACTGTTCCCCAATATTCCCCAATAAAATAAAAATAAAAAATAAAGAGACCTAGCTGTTATCAACGTCCTGAAAAGTCCATAATTATATATACTTGATTGTGGATGATATTAAACTGATCTCCTTTGAAATGTCAACATCCCCAGTGCCTCCAGAACATGTTCCAAATTCTTTCTCTTGGCATTCATGGCTCTTTATAATAAGATCCCTACTTTTTTTCAGCTATTAAAAGTTTCATTTTTAATAAATCATTTTCCTACGAGTATCATATAAATCCTGATTCCAGTCAAACATCACACACTACCTCCCCTACATGTTTTTCCCCTCTGTTGTTTTCCCTACTCAGAATAATCTTATTCTTTTTTTCTATCAGAGCTAGTTATGCTCTTCCTTCAAGATTTAGTTTAAATCTTTCCTCCACTATGAAAACTTCCTCCAGCACTCGTAACTTAAGTAATCTTTCATTTCTCTTAGTAGCATTTGTTTTGTATACCTTCCCTTTGCAGCTAGAAATGCACTATTTCGTGTTCTCTCTTCTATTAAGTCTTTGCCCACTGAAATGTGTATTACTATTTCTCTGGTGTGTTTTTACTCTTCAAGTGGACTATCACAGCTTGGGTATAGTGACGCAGTCTTTATTTTTGTTTCCATTCCTCACAGTACTGTGCTATAGCACTTTTAACCCTTTACGCATAATGACCACTGGTAATTAAGAAGTCTTTTCTTCTAGATGTTGAGAAAGAAAGAAAGCTGAAAAATGGTGACCTTTAAGTTTTCCTGCTAATGGTTCTGACAAGATCAACACATGTCTTAATTCCCTTGAAGACACAGACAGAATATTTTATTTTGCTCATTATAATAACTTGCATATAGTAGGTGATTGATAAATATTGAGTAAAACTCCCAGTGGCTGAAATGTAGTTTGCTGTGCCACTTCCACCCTTATTTTGCTCCTTTCCACAAACTAATGCTTATGATTCTAATGTGCTAAAACAAACAGCAGACTTATGACTTTATCGGTGTCATGAGGAAGTCTTAAAGCCCCTTACAAATGCTATCTTTCTTTACATAATTCCAACCAAGCCCATATGTTCAACCCCACTACATCCCTGATTATTCTGCAATATTGATACGTGTTGCATTTTTTCGCTTTTCTTGATTTCCCACATCTAACTCTATAGTCATTTAGAATGATACCTTTGTGGAACTTTCAATAGCTAAAAGCTTTCTTCTCCTATTTGACTGTACAGATGTGACGTGGCAGTAAGTGAAGTATGAAGACACCGTTATCCAAACTCCAGTAAGGCCCTGTCCACTGCTGCCCCAGGGTTGAAGACAGGCTTCTTTGTCATCATACTCTCACTGTTCCGGCTGGCTTCACTCCACCCATCCCTCCTCTAAACCACACCAGTATTGGACTTATTATCTACTCACAAATTTGGATTTGTGGGATCTTAAAACCACCAAACACTGCCAGCCCTAATCTAGCCCCATACCTTGTGTATAACTTACTGTATTTCAATTACTTGTACAAGAGCCATCACGCTGCAGCTGCTGCTATTATTCCTCTCGACAAATATTATCATAAAAACACTTGTCTTTTTTTTTTTTTTCTGTGACAACATTAGCAGGGGTTCAGGGCACAAGTATTTGCTGTCTCAGGTACCCAGAGATAGGAAAAGTGTCATCTGTGTTGGTGCTGGTTACCTAGGCAGGCATGGTGTGGTTTCCCAGAAGTAGTAGTTTTCTGACACTAGTGGCTCCCTGATTTTGATGGCTTTGATTGGGAAAGGTGGCAGCTTATAGGTTGTAAAATCTTATAGGTGGCCCCAGTTCCATGGTGTGGCTTTCTGAAAGTTCAACCTGTTCTGTGTGTTTTTTTAAGCACTCTCAATGAATGGGCAACCCATGCAATGCCACACAATAAATACCTCTCTGTTAAAACCAGTTGTGATGTATTCTGCTTTTGTAACTGGAACCTGACTGACACAAGGGACAACCACCTACCATGGGTTGTCTGAAAGGAGCTAGCATCACACAGATCCCAAGGTCCTATTCACTGCTGAATGAATATGCTCCGCAACATGTCAGGATAGAAATCTCCATTATTCATTTTCTGGTGCTGCGTATCTGTATGTGCATTTTTATTAAAGCCATCATTTGTCATGTTAAGCAGCTGTTACAACATAAAGAAAAATTGTCAAATAATATGGCTTTTGGAAATGGTGATATTTTCCTTTTAATGTCTTTTTCCTCCATTTCCCTCTACCCTCTTTCAAACTGTCTATTGCTGCAGTGTCAGTGGGCAATGACCGTCAGCCTGACAAGTGACTCTGTTTGCTGCTGAACAAAAGCAGAACTTGGAACAGGCCCTTCCGTGTTTTCAATGAGTTCAGCAATCTTCATGGAAAACTGTAGCCCTCTGCTCTCTCTTCTTGAGGCACCAAGTACTCATATCATAGACCACAGGTCAGATACATTTGACACATCATTTTTTGATGATAAAGAACAGCATTCACTTCCTGAAGCTGTCTGCCACCTGGCACCATGGGTCAGGAAGCATGGGTGTATCCAGGTCTAAGAAAACTTCACATGGCCCGTAACTGGCATTCAACCTCCAGCTAGCTCTCTGCCCCAGGCAGTGCCAGCAAGTATGACAGTTTTGTGGTTGTTGCTTGTTTCTTTTTAATCAACTTGTCTGCTAATTGCCAGAGCCTGCTTTGGCAGTCGTTTCCTACTCATGGATGAAGCCTCTTCATCACCACTTCAAGCTCACTTCTCGCCTCAAGTTTAAGATAAATGTCCTCATTCTAAGGCATGATGCCAACGCGCCTCTGAGCAAGCTGGCCTTTGTTAGAAATGTAATTGCCGACATGCCCCCAAATCACTAATTCAAACATCCCATGCTTATAAAACAATTTCCTCTCCCTTCCTTGCAGGTTTTTGCCCATCTATTCCCACTACAATGAATCTTTGACCACTTCGGAACTGCCTGACCATTGATTCCTCTATTTTCTGTCAGTTCCTAACACTTCTACTCTCTTCACTTCCTAAATCAGACAGATTTCATGGTCCATTATTTTAATTGGGCTGACATCTGAAACTCCCTTGGTCATTACTCTTTTAGTCTCAACCTTTTTACCAGATTCTAGCCCTGCATGAACCCAGCTTTCTGCTCTGACCCTGCCAGTTAGAAGTTCGCACAGTTAAAGACACAAGAAGGCAGAACGACTTCTTTATAAACTCATGCTCACCAAAGTCAAGTGGTTCTTCAATGCTGTCCTACAATTTTTCTTCTATTCATTGGTCAAGTCACACTACTACTTTCCACAATGGCTTTTTCACCTTCTCCATTCATCTCAATCTTTTCCATTCCCATTGATAACATTTTGTTCTTGGCAGATAATTTATTCTACTTTAGAGAAAAAGAGGAACCACAAAATGTGAATGCCCTAGCCTTCCCTTACCAAGCATGCAAACTTATCTACATTTGGATTCTTCTTCCCTCTGTTTACTACAGAGATGCTGTCTCTCCTCATATAGTGACTAATAATTCCACCTTTAGATTTATTAATTTTTGCTTTAGATTTCATCATTTTTGGTTTCTCAGGAAAGTTATTCTAATAACGACTTTCTCTATCTAATGTATATTCAGGCTCACCATCACACACACACCATTGGCTTGTGTATGTGTGTGTGTAAAGCTTTTTTTTTAAAGTACTTGGACCTTCATCTTCTTTCAGCTTCTTTTATATTATTATTCTCTTTATTTCAACCTAGTATCTCAAAGAGTTTTACAAACATGCTCTTTCCCAGTTCTCATTTCCCAAGCATACTTCTACGCACATCAATATGTCCTGTAACTCGTTACTCTACCAAAGCAGATTTCCTATGGTCACTGGTGACCTCAATAATACTATTTCCATTGGATGCTCTTAAATCTTTGTCTTCTTGACCTTTCTGTATCTTTCAACACTTTGTCTTCCTATATACACTACTTCCTCCTGATTCCCTCCTACCTTTAAGTCTGTTTCTTTGTTTTCATTGCAAACTTATCTTTATCACCTGGCTTTTGAATGTTAGAACTCTTCCAGACTCTTGTCCAAGGTCCCCTTATCTATTTTACTCTAAACTTTCTCCAGAGCCTATGACTTCAATCATTACTCATATGATAGTAACTCACTAATTTGTTTCGTAAGCCTACAGACCTCTACACATATCTATTTACAACTGTCATTTTAACAACACTTCTGAAACTCATTTGTTCATTTTTCAAACAGTTACTGAGCACCTGCTGTGAGTCAGGTACTGTTCTAGGTATTGGTAACACAGAAGTGAACAAAATACGTGGTGTCATTACCACATCAAACAATGTGGCAGCAGTAGGATGATAAACAATAAATAAATAAAAGATAAAATACAATAATAAGTGATAGATGCTCTGAAGAAAAATAAAACAGGATAAGAGAATTACAAGTGATGGAAGTTCTATTTTAAATTAGGTGGTTATAGAAGTCCTCACTGATGAAATGACATTTTATCAAAAATTCAAGAGAATGAACCACATAAAGTTTTGGAGGAAAATAATTTCAGACACAGAAAATAGCAAGTACAAAGACAATCTGGTAGAAGCATATGAGGTTAGTATATAGACATATAAAGTCATCATAAAAATATAACTTTTAATATTCCCTTGATTTACACAACTCTTCCAGCCAGGATGGCCATTCAGGTTTTCAAGCAAGAAATTTCAAAATCCATATCCAATCCCTTACCAAATGCTATAAAATTTACTGATCTGAAAATTTTGCTTTATTTTACTGTCATGCGGGGCAGCCTGTGGGGTCTCTGCTCCCGCTCCCCACATAAGAATGCAGGACATGGTGAGGCCAAAAAGGAACACCCACAGAGCCATAGGTAGGGGAGTCATACCACTATATTCTCGCTCATGACTGGGTTGGAGACACAGGAAGCAGGAGCCACACTGTCCGCAACCTGCCCTGCTAACTGAAATCTGTGCTTGCCAGCCACCATCTTCTTGCTAGCCCCCATTTGCTGCTAGCATAGCCACAGCAGTTATATTAGTGGCCAATGGCTCACCGGTTACAGCTGACGGCCAACCAGCCACAGCTGATGGCCATCCAATCACAGTTGATGGCCATTTACTACCTGAGCCAGCACCTTTCTATGTGAGGCTGAGAGCCTGAAAATTGCTTTCTGGGGCTCTATCCCCACATTTACCTACTTAGATATTTCCTGTTACCAGCAGCAGGCTCTCTTCCTCTCACTCTGCTTCTCCTACTCCAGGATGTGCCCAAATATAGTAGGCATGTCTTCTAGGTAGTAGCCTCTTCTGGTTTCCTCCATCAGATTTCACTTAACCCATACCTGCTCTTTTATCTCTTGAAATATAAGACCAAAGTTGTATTCAAAGATTAAGTGATATCTGCTTTTGACTCCTATTACTTGCCCTACATAAAGTGTTACTTATCTGGTCATAAGAGTGAGTCCTTGGAGGTATATTCTACTGTGAAAACCACTATAAGGGGAGGTGGTGCCAGCAATTCCCAGCTGATTTATATGTGGTTGGTTATTTGTTCTCTTCTTACAAGGGGTGGACAGCTGCGGGATTTGGATGCAAGGCTGGGTAGAATGAAGCTGGGGGAGGGGCCTAAATTCAGAACACAAGATTTGATTTTGTATCAGTTCCTGTTCTTTTAATGAAGTGGTGTTTGCTGAAGGAAGCTATTTCTTCCATCAGGAATATCTCCTACCAAAGTAGACAGCCATTTATTAATCCCTAACAGTTGACGTGGCCAATATCATGCTGCCTCTCACTTGTGTTATTTCCTTTCTAGAGGCCAGGCATAAGGTTAACATATATAGTAGCAAACATCCCTGAACTCCCATCAGGTGTTCAAGTTGATTTGCAGAAAAATGGGGTGATGATTTTATAATAGCTAATAGAGTTTCTGATTTAAGGCAGCTGCTAGAAATTAGCAAGGACTCCATTGAAAGCTTCCCAGTCACTTATAATAACAGGATAATAAATCATTCCCTCACTTTCTGGCATTTATGATTCTATTAAAAACATAAGACCTGGTTTAGCTCTTCTTCTCAGCTAAATCATTATGTATTTATTTATTTATTAAAATACCTTTTAAAGTTCAAGAAAAAAGGCAATGTTCTCACTTTGCGGCCTAGTATATTAATAAGTGCTAGTGTCTCCATGGAATTCCTTATTTCAAAAGGGAGTAGAGAGAGAAGAGGCAGAATCTTTAAGTGAAACCATCTAAACCTTTTGAAAGGTCCACTGTTTTGGGAGCAATATAATACATTGCAGAAAGCGCTGCATATTGACTCTGAAGACCCTTGTCCCATTTACTCGCTCCTCTACTCCCTGTCTGAGTGACATGCACCAGTCTTTCAGTATCTAAACACTTTAAATCTCCCATTTAGAGAAGTGGGATTATCATCTCTCATCATTATGCATTTCAAAGGCAGTTAGTGTGTCTAATAAAATAATAAATGTGGAAGTGTTTTATCAATTATCGGGCCCAGTGGATGTTAGTTATTTTTGTTTACAAAGGGCTTGGTTTTATTCCTTGTTGGAAACACTTATTGAAAATATGAAGTGCCGATTGCTAAACTATTTAGAGCTGCTTTGCTCCCCCTGCCTTAGGCTCCTAAGGAAGATATAGCTCTCTTTCTCTGTGGGGTCTCTGAGCCAAATTCTCAACTGTGTCAATAACAACTGAATAATACCTCAAAATACCAAAAATCTGGAAATAGGCCAACTTCCTTCTAGATTTAGCTCATAGATAGCTATCTATTTATACCGCATTTACCAAATCACAAGAAACCATATATTTCACACTCACTATACATGAAGTTGTACATTCATGATCCTGTGGCCATATATTTTTATATTCTGATAAATACAATTTGTCAGAACCTGTGTCACCTAGTCCTTCAACTGTAAACATAAAGAGGAGATATTTAGGAGCAGTGGGAGCTGCTGTACCCAACAACTGGCAGAAAGAATTATTCTGTATTTCCCCGAAAATAAGACCTAACCAGAAAATAAGCCCTAGCATGATTTTTCAGGATGCTCGTAATATAAGCCAATCCCCAAAATAAGCCCGTTAAGATCGTCAGCCACACAGATGCATTTACTATCTCCATTGCAACACATGATGGACGTATTGAATTATAAAACAATAATATTAATACATAATTAAATATAAATAAATAGTATTGATATTAATACTTAAATAAATATAATATAAATAATAATTAAGTATTTGTAAATACCTAAGTGGGCGCCTTTAGATGAAAGGTAAACGCCTATGTAAACAGATGAACTCGAGACTTATTGCCGAATGACCAATCGGAGTACAGACACAAGGCAGGAATAACGTGCGCACTTGATAACAAACAGATGTGGTTGTGTCTGATATGAATCTTCATAATTTAATACGTCATGTGTTGTAACGGATGTACTTAATGCACTAGTGTGAAATGAAGAAACGTTTTCTGAATTTTGGTGCCTGCAATTTTTCGTTGCTTTTGTGTGGACCATCATAATTGTCATCGTTTTTGTTGCCACTCCTGTCTCGTAAGTCTTCAATTAACACTTGATTTAATGGTAGACTTAAAGGGAATAATATTTTGACCCCCAAACAAGATGAGTGCAAAAAGAAAGAGCTATTCCGTCGAGTACAAGAAAGGGATCATGGAGGACTCTGGGGGCAAGAATCTTATGGCTTTCTGCAAAGATAAGACGTTGGATCTTTGAATGGTCCAAAAATGGTGAACAGAGTATGATAACCTCAGTCGACAGGTGGACGAGGGAAATGCTAAGAAGTGCAAGTGTGGATCAGGTCAGCAACTATTATTTCCTGAGCTGGAAGACATCATCTGTGAATGAATTGCTGACAAGAAAGCAATGCTTTGGTAGTGTGCAGGGCTGATATTCAAGCATTTGCCCTTGCAATGGCACCACAGTTACAAATAGCCCAGAAGAATTTAAAGCATCACAACACTGGCTGGATGGCTTCCTTCAGCGATATGAACTGTCTCTAAGATCGACAACACTGTTCAAGCTGGGAGGTACTGAAGTTATTAAACATGCACTTGCATTCAATTCTTTTGTTGATGGCATCGACTTTTCTAAATACCAAATCACCAACATGATTGCTATGGATGAAACTGCAGTATTTATGGGCCAAGGATCTCAAACGACAATTGATCAGAGGGGTGCCTTGTCAATCTACATTCCCTCCACTGGTTACGAAAGTGCACGTGTTACCTGTATTTTGGCAATTTGTCTGGATGGAAAGAAAGCCCCACCTCTAATCATCACTAAAGGCAAGAAAGATAAGGTTGAAAGTGTCTCAGGTATGAGACACTATGTTCTTGAAACCGAAAAAAGCCTGGTGCACACAAGCAGTTATAAGGAAGTGGGTCGATTTAATGCTGCCACTTGCTTTGCGAGGTTGCCAAAGAGGTCTGCTAGTCCGGAATTCAGCCAGCACTCACAGAACTAAAGACATGAAGAACTTCCTTACAGACAGAAGAATAGATCAAATAATGATTCCTGCAGGAATGACTGCCTTTCTCCAGAAGGCAGTTTTGTTTATTGTTGCAATAAACAAGTCATTCAAGGATGATTAGCACATGGAAATCAAATGACTACATTGAAAATAGAATGGAGAGAAATCAGCATGGGAACTTTGTGAAGCCTAACCTGCAAGAGGTCATGACTTGGGTGAAGAATTCATGGGATAAAGTCACTGACAGCTCTGTTGCCAATGCACCACGAGCAGCTACATGGACAAGAAGTGCTCATTTAAGGAAAGCTCCATTGCTGGACATGAGAGATTGGGGCCAATGGTTCTACAGGAAATGGAGTCGCAAGAAATTCAAGCTGGAATTTGGGGTTTGGAGAATTATGATGATGTTCCAGAAGAAGATGACATGACTGCATTTGAATAAATGTAGATTTTTGTACATGAATAAATGTAGATTGTTTTACATGAATAAATATAGATTGTTGTACATGAAAAAATAAGACATCCCCTGAAAATAAGCCCTAATGTGTCTTTTAAAGCAAAAATTAATATAAGACCCAGTCTTATTTTCGGGAAAATGTGGTACAGAGTGTGTACAGGAGTCTTTCGTGACCTGCTTGATCTATGAACTTGTTAAAAGAGGAAACAAGTTCAGTGTTTTTTAATTCAATTCAAAAAAGTGTTTATCAAACTGCCTCTCCAATTCTTAGTGCTGCAATGAATAGCAATAAATATGGTACAGTTCCTTGCTCTAAAGGAGCTTATAATCTCATTACAGAGGTAAGATTTGTGCATATGAAGTCAATGGAGGACATCATAAGATGATACCAGATTTATTAAGAGCCCAAATGGGCTAGAGTACACATAGAGGTCCCGATGGAAAGTGTAGGAGCTGAGCTGAGCTAAAAATGTTGTGTGGCCCTGGAGGGACTCGGAGAGAAGAACAGGAATGGAGAGCTGGCATTAGCAGACTGGTGGAGGCAGAGATGAATGCTGGGTGCAGACAGATAACTAGGACTTCTGTCTGACCTCGGAAGATAGGTTATCACATTCTTAGCAGTGTTGTTATAAAGAAATGTCAGTAGTTGACAATGAGTGGTCAGGTAGAAGATAAAGTTAGGGAAATAGTTTGGTCCAAGCTTGAAAAAGCTTTAAAAGAACTTGACCTTTAACCACTAATAAGCAAGAAGCCACAAAGGTTTTTAAGAAAGCAGTGGTGTGATCAGATTTTGGCTAAAATAGTTACTTTGGTGTCATAGTGGAGAGAGGAGATTGGTAGCAGGAATACCACGGAGGATGCCTTTGGCATTGAGAAGGTTAAAAATGACAAGAGCTTAAGCTATACCAACTATAAAGCAGAGACAGCATGGTTGCAAAATAGGCACTTGTCATATTATAGCTGTGTTCCAGAGAGGTTCCCTTTAAATAGGTTATAATCTGTGTGGTGCTTCCTGGAGGTGTGCAGCTTGTGGCTCTGAAGAAAGTATTAACAAAAGATATTTCTGGGATTAAATTGGCAAGGCTTTGTAACTACGGAGATATTTGGGATGAGGGGTCAGGCCTTGAATTTCTGTTCTCTATCTGTATGTTCTCCTTTGGAGACCTCATTGCTATGCTAATGGCTCAAATTATATACTATATTTGACTGAAGTGTTATATATATACATAACTATTGATATGATTATAACTATCTACCTATCTATATATCTTTATGTTTCTCTGAATTCCAGAATTGAATATTTTTCTGCTTACTTACCCTCTCCATTTGGGTTTCAAGTAGACATCTCAAATTTGATGTGTCCAAACCCAAACTCCTTATTTCCTCCCATTTCAAACTTGTATCTCCCACGTTTCACATCTCAGTAAATGTCAACTTAATCTTTTCAGTTGTTGAGGATCAAAACTTTTGAATCATCTTTGACTCCCATCATCCTCTCACATCTCATACCAACTGATCAGCAAATACTGCCAGATCTGCCTTCAGAATATATTCAGAATCCCACCCTTCTGACCACCTTCACTGATATCAACCTGCTCTCAACCACCTTCATCTCTTACCTATGTCACATGATAGCCTCTGGGTGGTCTGCCTACTGTATGCCATACAAAAGATTTTCAGAACAGCAATAGGAATAATCTGTTTAAAACAAGACAGATCATGTCACTTCTCTGTCCTAACATCTCCCTCCGAGTGCAGTGCCTCGCATGAGCTGGTTCCTCATCCCCGCTGACCGCTCCTCCTATCACAAACCCCAGTTTAGCCACACTTTCTTATTCCCTGGCCAGGCCAGGCACACTTCTGCCTTGAGGCATGTGAGGTCACAGCTCCATCTCCATGAGAATCTCTTCCTGCAAATGTCTACATGACCGTCTCTATCACAAAGTCTCCATTCCAGTGTCAGCTTTTCAATGTCATCTTCTTTAACTGTAAGAAACCTCTCTTATTTTCCCTGCCTTGTTTTTCTAGTGCCTATTGCCACCTAGAATAATGTATTTTTCCTTATGTATTTATGAGTTAATTCACATATTGTCTCTTCAACGAAAGCTTGCTTGGCAGCACTAGCACTGAAAACAAGGTGTGGGGGGCGGAGTTGGTTACGCAGTCTTGATAGACATCAGAGCGTAAGTGATATTTGAGGCCATGGGGTGTGTGTGTGTTTAATTAGGAAAAGCTCAGGGAGGGAGAAACCAAGGTTTAAGAGCAGTGGGGAGGAAGGGAAGCTAATGGAGAAGGAAACAGGAAGATTATAAAGACAGGACGAGAATATGCAGAATGGAAGAATGAACAGGTTTGAAACACAAGATTTAGCCATTTTGTCAAATGTCTTTAAGTGGTTAAGTGACGTGAAACTAAACACTGCACCTCCAGTCTGGATTTTGGGAAGATGTTGGCGACCTCAAGGAAATTTGTTTCAGCTCAGCAGAAAGGTCAGCAGCCACATTATAGAGCCTTGAAAAAGGAAAGAGATAAAGAAATATGGATTGAAAATGCAGCCCTTCTCTGTCATGAACACTGTGACGGGACAAAGGAAAACAGGATGGATGCTGAGGGGAGAACAGGTATATTATCAAACAAAATATTTCTTGAGGTCTCACTAACCTCTAGTTATGATCCAAAAGTAGGAATAGAAAGCCAGAGAGAGATTTTAACTGTATAATCAAAAATTGACATACGATGTCAGTAAGAAACTATCTTTACATTATCAGTTTATATTAAATTCCTACAAGAGAAATTAAATAAAAGTTTGCAATTTATGTTACTATTAAAAATACTATATTAATTAGAGTCTGATATCTTTAATCCACTCAAGTAGAAATTACTTGTTTCTCCTAGAATAAAAGTAGTTCTAGGATTAATAACAAAGCAAAGTGTTTTTATTTGTTTTAAGTATTTCTTACTTTCTTAAAGAAACATAGACCCTGTGGATTTATTACTGATAAGTACCTTATAATGAAGTGTTAGCAAGAAATGCACATGAAGTGCCTTTAGTTTAGCAAATTTAATTTTTAAGTGCATAATATAGTCAGAAAATCGACTCTACAAACAAGCATGTATATTTAGATGTCTATTCTCCCTTATTGTTTCTGGGCCATCTCTGTTCACTTCACAGTAAGAGATAATTTGGTAAACGACATATCCTCAAACTCCACCTGGAACTGGGAAAAGAAGAAAAAAAAGGCCTAAGGTTTTCCCTTTAATTTACTATGTCCCTGTGGGCAAGAAAGAAAGTCTGCTGTAAAATTTGAGGTATAGAGTGACTTTATTACTTCACAAGCATATAATTGGTACTTATTTTATGTCCTTCACAGTTTTAGGCACAGGGAACGTACATAAGAAATTAAAAAGGTATTAGTATTTAAAATACGTTCAGTCCATGATAGCCATAAGACAGACCCGATGTAGTTGGATGATTTGGAAGTTAATTGTTATACCCAACAGTGTAAGACAGGCTACATGGTGTCTACGGCAAAACCAAAGATGACAGAAATGGATCCTGTATATTCGAGTCCTATCTGGATTAGCAGATGAGGGGGAAAGCTATAGAGAATTTTATAATATATACCATATACCCATATATATACCAGGGGTGCCAAAAAAATGTACGCAATGGAAACTTTGGTTGATGTTGCTCAAGCAGTAATTTGCCGTAATCAGAAGTGTCTGGATGCTGATGGTAACCACTTTGAGTTCCTCTTGTAATTGCAGAAGTCAAACGTGATTTGTATTCATCTTATGTTATCAGTATATATTGAGTATTACAATTTTAATACAGCTTTCCTTTCTTAAAATGTATATATATGTTTTGGGCAGCTTCTGTGTATATATGTATCTATTATATATGTATATATAATAACATTATATATACATATATTATTATATAATATTATATGTATAATATATTACATAATATTTTATATATAATATATACATGTATATGTATATATTCACAATATCTGAAGACAAAACTGAAAATGGCCCACCATAAACACAGAGGAGAAATTAGGGAAGCAGGAAGGATTGATAAGGTGGGCTGGTGAGAAAGGGCCTTGACTGCCTGAGGGAAAAATGTGGATTTGACAAAATGAGCACAATTGAGAACCTCTGGATATTTATAAACAGCTAACAACTGACTATAGGCTGAAGAACTGTTTCATGAAAATTAATCTGACAGTTACATGTAAAAATAATTAGAGAAGAGAGATTCTAGAAAGGAAGACAAAAAGACAGCAATTATTACCGTCTTGGCTCATGAAGTAAGATTGGACTTGGCTAATTCTAGAAAAAGAGTTACAGGTAAAAATAAGTGACACCACCAAATAAAAACTGGCAGAAAACCATGAAATCTAAGTCAGGATTTAATGATAATTCTGTTTCCAAATCAAGGTAATGAAAAACAAATGGAAACTAAGTTTATTTAGCACATATCAAGTGTTAGGCACTGTGTTAGATATCTCACATTGTTATCATATTTTATCTTCATAATGCCCTTATAGGGAGAAAAAAAATCAAGGTTTGGATGGTTAAGTTATTTGGGCAAGATCACACACTTGTATCCAGGCATTCATGGAGGAGAGATCCAAACGCAAGCCTTTTGACTCTAATCCCAGGGGTCTTTCCACTTTATAATATTTGACCAATACTTAGTCTTGATTTATGGCCCTAACATACACCTTTAAACTTATCCACCTCTACTTTGCTGTACCTTCCCCTTACTACAAGCAAATTCAACTACTATTATTCCTCATGCTAGCCCTGGTTTCCTCTGCCTCTGTTACTGCTATTTCCACCATCTCCTGCTTGTTTCTCTTCTCCTTTTCTTGTCTTTGTTAAGATTTAAAGGCTTATTTCTGATATGATCTTCCCTATGAAGTTTTTTTTTTCCCATTTCTCCCAAATATATGTGATCACTCCCTTTTTTGAACCACCTCTACCTTTGTATACCTCCTCACTCTACCTATATTGCAGTATTTGGGTTTGTGTCTTATCTATAGTATTAGACTGCAGCTTCTTGAGAAAAATAAGACTTGTTATCTTTACAATGTTCTCCATAATTCCTTTATAATAGTAATTTGTTGGACAAGAAAAGAGAGAAGGTGAGAAGGGGTCAAAATGGCAGAGTAGGCAGATCCTAACTCACCTCCTCCCACAGACACACCAAACAACAACTACATATAACAAATATCACTGAGAATGACACGCAGACTAGCAGAACAGGTCTTCTACAACTAAGGAGATAAATAAGAAGCCACAGTGAGACAGATTGAAGGAGCAGAGGTGTACTTCAGTCCAGACACACACAACTGGTGTAGCATCCCATAGGCAGGAGGGTTATCGCAACTGTGGAGGCACCCGCTGAGGAATAAGGGGTCCAAGCCCTGCATCAGGCTCTTCAACCCAGGGACCTACATTGTGCAGAGGAAACCCCATAACATCTGGCTTGGAAAGCCAGCAGTGCTGATGCCTGGGAGAGCTAAAGGGCTATAGGAAACTAAAACTCTGCTCTAAAAGTTCTGGTGCGCAAACTCACTCATTCTGAGTCTCAGCACAGAGGCAGCAGCCTGAAAAAGCACTTGGGTTATACATGAAGGAGATACAATGACTAATCTTAGGATTGGTGCCAGAGGGGCAAGGATCTGTTGAAACTTTCTCCAGGGACAGAAGCACTACTAAGCCCATTTTTTTTTATGCTTCTTCTACCTAGCTGGGCACCATTTTTGACACTATTAACCTTGCTAACATTGTTGGCCCAGCGCTGTTGTTTCCCTGATGTCCCACCCTGCCGAACCTGCCCACCCCACCCTGCGCCCCTCCAAAGGGATTCCCACACTGCCTCACCAAGGGGGTGGCCTTGACCAACACCAGCACCCCTCCAAAGCAGCTCCCAATATGAAGGGTCAGCCTCCACACACGAACAAACCTGCAACAATCAAGACTGAGCCTTGCAGCCAGCTGTGCCGGGGGATTGCCCTGCATACCAGTGTGCCTGCAGCAGTCACAATTGGGCCCTGCCACAAGTCAGCCTGGGAGCCAATCACAAGCACATCTGCAACAATCATGGACCTACCACAACAGGATAGTGTATGTGACTCATACATAGGACAGCCCCAAAGCACCTGGCTCTAGTGACAAAGGGGGTTGCATGACTGGGCCCCACAGGACACATTCTATAGGCCACTCTATCAAATGCAAGAGACATAGCTGATCTACCTAATACATAGAAACAAACACAGAGAGTTAGGCAAAATTAAAAGACAAATGAGTATGTTCCAAACAAAAGATCAAGACAAAACCCCAGGAAAAGAACTAAATGAAACAGAGATAAGCAATCTACCATACAAAGAGTTCAAAGTGATGGTTATAAAGTGGCTACCAGAACTCAGGAGAAGAATGAATGAATGAACGCACTGAGAACTTCCGCAACAACAACAAAAAATATTTTAAAAAGCAATCATGTTAAAGAATACAATAACTGAAGTACGCAAAACACTAGAAAGAACCAACAACAGATAAAATGATGCAGAAGGATGGATCAACACTCTGGAAGACACAGTAATAGAAATCACCCAAATGAAACAGCAAAAAGTACAAATAATTTTAAAAAATAAGGATAATTCAAGGGATTGCTGGACAACAATAGCATACTAAAATTCACAATCTAGGGGTTCCAGAAGGAGAAGAAAAGGAGAAAGGAACAGAAAACCTACTTGAAGAAAAAAATGGCTGAAAACTTCCCAATCCTGGGAGGAAAAAAGAAAAAAACCGACATCTAAGTCCAGGAAGAAGAGAACTTTGTGTGTTTACTATACTATACTTTTTAACCATTATTTTAGAGTCCACTCTTTCTTCTTATGAAAAAAAGAAAAAGTTTGCTGTAAAACAGTATGCCATGTTATGCCAGCAGTGGCCTAATATGTTTCATGTTTACCGCATCTCTTTATTGCATAATTTTCTCTTGTGTTTTATTTTATTTTGTTCTGTTCTGCATGGTAACATACTGTACAGGCTTGTAGCCTAGGAGAAATAAGCTATACCGTACAGTGTAGGTGTGTAGTAGGCTATACCATCTCGGTTTATGTAAGTGCAATCTATGTTGTTGGTAGAGTGACAAAATTGCCTATTGACAGGTTTCTCAGATTGAACCCCATTGTTAAGTGGCGCATGATTGTATTCCAAAAAGTTGAAGAGGAAGGAATGCTTCCAAACTAATTTTAGCAGGCTAGCATTAACCTCAAACCAAAACCAGACAAAAATACTACAAAATGGTCATACACCATGATCAAGTAGGAATTATTCCAGAGGTGCAAGGAAGCTTTAATATCTGCAAATCAATCAATGTGATACATCACATTAACAAAACAAAGAATAAAAATCGTATGATAATATTAATAGGTGGGGAAAAAGCACGTGACAGAAATTTAACTCCATTTATGGTTAACTCTCAATAATTTGTGTATAGAGGAAACATACCTCAACATAATAAAGACCACAAATAACAAACACACAACTAACATCATACCCAATGATAAAGATGAAATCTTTTCCTCTAAGATTGGGAAAAGACGAAGATTTCCTCTCTCACCACTTTTATTCAACATAGCATTGGAAGTCCTAGCCACAGTAATTAGAAAAGAAAAAGAAATAAAAGACATACAAATTGGAAAGAAAGAAATAAAACTGACACTATTTACAGGTGATGTGATACTATATATATAGAAAACCCTAAAGACAACACACATGCGCACACACACACACACACCACACACACACACACACACACACACATCCTATTAGAACTAATAAATGAATTCAGTAAAGTTGCAGGATACAAAATTAATATAGAGAAATTTTTTGCATTTCTATACACTAATAACAAACTATTAGAAAGAGAAATTAAGAAAAAGTCCCAATTATAATTACATTAAAAAGAATTGGCAGTTACAAAATAGTCACAGGGATGTAAACTATGGCATAGGGAATATAGTCAAAAACATTTAATAACTATGTATGGTGTCAGATGGGTACAAGACTTACAGGATGGTCACTTTGCAAGTTATATAAATGTCTAATCATTATGCTGTACTACTGAAACTAATATAATATTGAATGTCAACTGTAATTGAAAATTATAATATAATACCTAGGAATAAACTTAATCAACGTGGTGAAAGATCTGTACTCTGAAAATTATAAGGCACTGATGAAAGAAACTGAAGACAACACAAATACATAGACTATCCCTTACTGTTCTCATGGATGGGAATAATTAACATATTGTTAAAAAGTCCATAATACCCAAAGCGTATTCAATGCAATCCCCATTAAAATACCAAAGGCATTATTCTCAGAACTAGAAGAAATCCTAAAATTTGTATTGAACCACAAAACACCCTGAACAGCACAAGCAATTTTGAGAATGAAGAGCAAAGTTGAAGTTATCACATTCCCTGATTTTAAACAATACTACAAAGCTATAGCAATCAGAACAGACTCATTGTTCAGTGGAAGAAAATAGGGAACACAGAAATAAATCCATGCATTTATGGTCAATTAATCTACAACAAAGGAGGCAAGAATACACAATGGAGAAAAGAACATATTCTCAATAAATGGTGTTAGGAAACTGGACAGCTACATGCAAAACTAAATAAATAAAACTGAACCACATCATTGTTGAAGTGTGATCAAAAACTATGGTGAATGTTTAAATTTTTAAAAATTATTACAATAAAAGACACATTGCCATTAATTCCTTTCAAAATACTCCCCCTCACTTTGAACACACTTATCCCATCATTCTTGCCACTTTCTGAAGTAGTGCTGGAATTCCTCTTTCTTGAGTGTCTTTACTTCATTCTCCATCATGACAGTGCTCTGGGTCACACATCGCTTCTGGTAAAGCAATTTCTGTTAAATGAAAACATGACGGTGTGTCCTCACCCACTTTATTCACCAGATCTGGCACTGTGCAACTTCTGGCTCTTACCCAAAGTCAAAATGACCATGAAAGGAGAATGTTTTGAATCAATTCAGGACATCGAGGCAGGCATGATAGCACAAATAAAAACACTTTAGGATTAATGGCAATGTGTCTTTTACTGTAATACCTTTTTTTTCAATTTAAACATTCACCATAGTTTTTGACCACACCTTATACCCAAAGAAAAACAAATAAACACACAAAACAAAACAAAAAACTCAAAATAGATGAAAGACTTACATGTAAACCTGAAATCATAAAAATCTAGAAGAAAGTATATGTAGTAAACTCTTTGATAGCAATATTAGCAATATCTTTTTGAAAGTGTCTCCTCAGGCAAGGGCAAAAAAAAAGCACAAATAAATAAATTTTTATTTGTTTAGTTTGACTACATAAGTAAAAAGCTTTTGCAGAATGTAGGGAACCAATAAAACTAAAAGGCAACCTATTGAATGGAAAAAGATATTTGCAAATTATATATTCAATGAAAGGTTAATATCCAAAGTATACAAAGAACTCATACAACTCAACATTTATTTAATCTGATTTTATTTTTTAAATTTTTCCCCCTTCCCCCCAACTCTGGTTCAAGTGGTTGTTTCTCAGTCTAGTTGTGTAGGACGCAGCTCCCTGGCCCATGTTGGTATTAGTATGAGCCTTGCGCTCCACCCAGCTGAGGCAGCTGGCCATCAGTCAGCCGCTCACAGCAGCTCATGGCAGCCCAGCTCCAGGTCAAGCTGTTTTTCACAATGTTAGCTGTCGAGGGCGCAGCTCACGATTCCATGTGGGAATCGAACCAGCGACCTCAGCATTAGGAGCACAGCGCTCCAACCACTTGAGCCATTGGGCCACCCCATCAATCTGATTTTTAAAAAATGAACAGAGGACCTGAATAGATATTTCCCCAAAGAAGACATACAGATTTCCAATAGATAGATAAAAATATGATCAACATCCTAATCCTCAGGGAAATACAAATCAAAACTGCAATAAGATATCACCTCCAACCTATCAGAAATGCTATTACCAAAAAGATAACAAATAACAAGTTTTGGTGGGGATAATGTGGAGAGAAAAGGGAACCATCATGCACTATTGGTGGGATTGTAAATTGGTATAATCACTGAGGAAAACAGTATGGAGATTCCTCAAAAATTTTAAAATAGAACTACCATACCAAGCTACCCAGCAATTCCACTTTTGGGTGTTCATCTGAACAAATGAAGACCCTAATTTGAAAAGATATATGCATCCCTATGTTCATTGCAGCATTATTTACAGTAGCCAAGATAAGGAAGCCACCTAGCTATTCATCAATGGATGAATGCATAAAGATTCCGTATGTAAAATAAAAGAATGAAATCTTGCCATTTCTAATAACATGGACGGACCTGGATGGTATTATGTTAAATGAAAGAAGTCAGACAGAGGGAGACAAATATCATATGATATCACTTATATGTAGAATCTAAAAAGCAAAACAAATGAACAAACAAAACAAAACAGAAACAGACTCATAGTCACAGGAAACAAACTGGAGGTGGCCAGAGAGGAGAGAGGTAGGAGGGTGAGAAAAACAGTTGAAGGGAATTAAGAAGTACAAAGTTCCAATCACGTAATAAATAAGTCACGGGGATGTAATGTACAGCATAGGAAATATAGTCAATAATATTGTAATAACTTTGTATGCTGACAGATGGTTACTAGACTTATCATGGTGATCACTTTGTAAGGTATATAAATGTTGAGTTACTATGTGGTACACCTGAAACTAATGTAATATTGTATGTCAACTATAATTAGAGAGAGAGAGAGAGAGAGAGAGAGAGAGAGAGAGAGAGAGAGAGAGACAGACAGAGAGAGAGACAGACAGACAGAGAGAGAGAGAGAGAAGAAAAGGTGTGCAGGGTTTAAGAAAAAAAAAACACAAAATGTGTTCTACCTACTCACGTGTAAGAGACAGTGGGGTAGGGTATAAAACTACCCTGAACTTGGAGGTAAGAAAGCTGCGTTCTTTGGACAAGTCACTTTACCACTCTGGACTCAGTTCCTCCTCTAAAAGAATGGGGTTTGGTAGCCTGGAAATCTTTTAACTTGTGTCCAATGTTAATAATCTCTTTCTGATATTTGCAGGCAGGGAATAAAAATCCAGGTTGTGATTATCTAATTAAACTCAAATATTTTCACTTTTTAAAGAGGCCACCAACTGAATGGGAGAAGATTTTTGCAAACAGTGCCTCCGATAAAGGGCTAGTATCCAGAATATACAAGGAACTCATGCAACTCAACAACAAAAAAACAAACAACCCAATTGAAAAATGGGCAGAGGACTTGAAGAGACATTTCTCCAAAGAGGACATACAAATGGCAAATAGACATATGAAAAAATGCTCAACATCACTAATCATCAGAGAAATGCAAATCAAAACCACAATGAGATATCACCTCACCCCAGTCAGAATGGCTATCATCAACAAGACAAATAGTAACAAATGTTGGAGAGGTTGTGGAGAAAAAGGAACACTCATACACTGTTGGTGGGAATGCAGACTGGTGCAGCCGTTATGGAAGGCAGTGTGGAGGTTCCTCAAAGAATTACGAATAGAATTGCCGTATGACCCAGCAATCCCTCTCCTGGGTATCTACCCAAAAAATCTGAAAACATTTAGAGATAAAGACACGTGTGCGCCAATGTTCATTGCAGCTTTGTTTACGGTGGCCAAGACATGGAAACAACCAAAATGTCCTTCGATAGATGAATGGATAAAGAAGTTGTGGTACATATACACAATGGAATACTATTCGGCAGTGAGAAAAGATGATATAGGAACATTTGTGACAACATGGATGGATCTTGAGAGAGTAATGCTGAGCGAAACAAGTCAGACAGAAAAAGCAGAGAACCATGTGATTTCACTGATATGTGGTATATAAACCAAAAACAACAAAAGAACAAGACAAACAAATGAGAAACAGAAACTCATAGACACGGACAATAGTTTAGTGGTTGCCAGAGGGTAAGGGGGGTGGGGGGGGAGGTGAGGGTAAGGGGGATCGAATATATGGTGATGGAAGAACTGACTCTGGGTGATGAACATACAATGGGATTTATAGATGATGTAATACAGAATTGTACACCTGAAATCTATGTAATTTTACTAACAATTGTCACCGCAATAAATTTAATTAAAAAAAAAAAAAAAAAAGAATCTGCTTCACTCCAAAGGTCAACTTTAATAAACAAGTTCACCATAAGCCCAGCATCAAGACAGCTCATCTGACACTCCTGGAGTGGGATACCTGCTAGAGTTTTCTTGGGCCAGTGGGCCCCTTATAAATCACAGAGTTTATATTCCTGTTCCCAGCCTGCATAATGTGCTGCTGTTTTAATTGTTATTTGCATAACAATTACATGCCTTAGGAAGGCTACTGATTGGCACACTCCTTGCCAAATTATGATAGTTTTATAATGAAGTTAACTTTCTTGTCTCTGAACAGCTGTTTGTGGTATACTCAGTCTTTAGTCACCCCAGGGAGAATGACACCTACTCCCTTCCAGCTTTGGAAATTCCTTTTCCAAGAAAGAGAGACATCTTGGCATTTCTCTGTGTCAAAACTCTCTGTTATCCACTGCCAAGTAACCTTCCCCAATCAGGGCAGCAAAGACTCTCACAGCACTACAGTTTTGGAGAATAAACAGAGACAGAGCCAGCACCCAGGAACAATGCTGGGTAGATGCCTTGTGGGATTGGTCCTTCTGGGATTGGTGCAAGTTCAACCAAGTTTTTGTTTTAACAGAAGTCATTTAAGTACTTAAGAAATAAAATTACAGAGGAAATCCAAGATGGTGGAGTAGATAAACACTGTCCCTGCTTCCTTCCATGAACACATTAAAATTACAACTAAATTATAGAACAATCAACCTGGAAAAACATCTGAAGTCTGTCTGAACAGAAGTTTTATAACTAAGGATATAAAGGAGAAGCCATATCAAGACTGGTAGGAGGGGAGGAGATGAGAAATGAGCTGGTCCCAAACCTCTGTGTGGCGATTGAGAATTGGGAAGGATATCTAGGCTATGAAGATTCCCCCCAAAGGAGCGAGAGACCCCACATCGGGCACCCCAGCCCAGAGTATTGGTGCCATGAAGAGGGGCCCCTCACAATATTTGGCTGTGAAAAACAGTGGGGATTCAAACCCTCCAGGTGGGATGGAAGGCTGCAAGAAACCCAGGAGTCCTCTTAAAGGTCCCATGTATAGACTCTCTCACTCACAGGTACTCACCTTGGGTTCCAGTGGAGGGACAGTAACTCAGATGGTATTGGAGGCATATGGGGGAAGGGACAGACTGAGGTGTGTGGCTTGAAGCAAGGGCTGGAGAATAGTCACCATTTTCCCAGTGGGGGGTTCCTTCTCCCATGCAGCCGGCAGACAGGTGCCATATTTCCTGTGTTGAGCCCTGCCCCACAGGCCAAATCTGAATCTGATTGGTCTGGTGAGCTCCGCTGCTACACCGTGCTGACTCACTGAGACTCTGCCTCACCTAACTCTCACAACACCAAGGCACTTTCTCCATGAACAGAAACCCCACCTGCATTGCAGTCTTCCTTGAAAAACAATGGGAGTATACAGTACCCAGATAGGCAGCAGATAGCCTTGGTGAGCTCTGAGACTTTTGCTGAGTAGCTCCAGGCTCAGTGCTGGCACAAAACCAGAGCATAGATTAACCTGGTGACCACAACTTTTCCTACTCTAGTAACTCCCTGAGACACTGCCTCACCCAACTCATGTACAACATGAGGCTTTATCAGGGGCTGAACCTTAAGGGAGCTGGCAGGTGGCAGCAGGCCTTGGGGTGTCCTGACTTTTTGCAGAGCTACCCCAAGCCCAGTACTTGTGGTAGCCATCCTCAGTTTGCAGCATGGTCACACACATGCACCTCCAGGGTTAGCAAAGGCAGAGAACAGCAGGTCACTTTGTAGCTCCTACCAGGTAGCCCACAGCCCTTCACAGGCAGTGGGTTACCTGGGCCTGCACCAGAGTCCCTTGAAAGAGACCCCAGAACCAACATACTTGGAGATTGGCTTCAGACCACAGCAGAGCACTGCTTAATTATTCCCACAAGTGGCACACACAAAGGGCAGTCTCAACAGGCACCAGAGCCTGCTGGGGTGAATCACACATAGTGGGGTCAGCCCCCTGCACAACAGCCTATAAGCTGTGGACATGGCTAAACCCCACAGCCAACGAGCAAAGAGTCAATCCCACTCACTGAAATGCCAATAGCAATGAAGGCTCAACTATAACAGGAGGGCACACACAACCCACACAAAGGACACGCTTGGAGCACCCGGAGCAGGTGACCCGGGAGACTGTGACAGGGCCCCACAGGGCACCGACTATCTAAGGTCACCCAGCCAAGACTGAGTGACATAGCAGATCTACTTAATACATAGAAACAAACAGAAAGTCAGCCAAACAAAGAAATACATCCAAAGTAAAAGACCAAGAGAAAACTTCAGAAACTGAACTAAACGAAATGGAGGCAAGAAACCTCCCAGATACTGAGTTCAAGACAATGGTTATAAGGATGCTCAAGGAACTCAGTAAGAACTTCAACATAGAGATAACAAGCCTACAAAAGGACATAGAAACCCTAAAAAAGAACCAGTCAGAAATAAAGAATACAATAACTGAAATGATGAATGCACTAGAAGGATCCACTAACAGAGTAGATGAAGCAGATGATAGAATTGGTAATTTGGAAGACAAGGTAACAGAAAACACCCCATCAGAATAACAAAAATAAAAAAGAATTTAAAAAAAATGAGGATAGTTTAAGAGAAATCTGGGACAACATCAAGCATAACAACATTTGCATCATAAGGGTACCAGAAGGAGAAGTGAGAAAGCAAGGGATTGAGAACCTATTTGAAGAAATAATAACTGAAAACTTTCCTAACCTGGTGAAGGAAATAGACAATAGACTTGTATAAGTCCAGGAAGCACAGAGAGTCCTAAACAAGATGAACCCAAACAGGCCCACACCAAGACACACTATAATTAGAATGCCAAAGGTTAAAGACAAAGAGAGAGTCCTAAAAGCAGCAAGAGAAAGGCAACTAGTAACTTATAAGGGGGTCCCCATAAGATTGTCAGCTGATTTCTCAACAGAAACTTTGCAGGCTAAAATGGATTGGCACAAAATATTCAACATGATGAAAAGCAAGACCTACAGCCAAGATTACTCTATCCAGCAAAGCTATTATTTTAATCAAAGGACAGATAAAGAGCTTCCCAGACAAGAAAAAGTTAAAGGAGTTCATCACCACCAAATCACTATTACAAGGAATGTTAGAATGCCTTCTTTAAGATGGAAAAAGAAAAAAATCAAAATTATGAATAATAAAATGGCAATAGCTACATATCTGTCAACAATTACTTCCAATGTAAATGGATTAAATGCTCCACTCAAAAGACATAGGATGATTGAATGGATAAGAAAACAAGAATTTTACGTATGCTGCCTACAAGAGACTCACTTCAGATTGAAAAACACACACAGACAGTGTAAAGGGATGGAAAAAGATATTTCATGAAAATGGAAATGAAAAAGAAAAAAGCTGGGGTAGCAATACTTATACCAGGCAAATAGACTTGAAAACAATGGCCATAACAAGAGAAAAAGAAGGACGCAGTAATCCCACTTTATGGTGTTTATCTGAAGAAACCTAAAAGCTGCTTTGATGGGACATGTGCATCTATACGTTCATTACAGCATTGTTTACAATAGCCAAGATACGGAGGCAACCTGGGTTTCCATCAATGAATGAATGGGTAAAAAGAAGGTTGTACATATACACAATGGAATATGGCTCAGCCATGGAAAAGAATGAATGGGTTCTTGCCATCTGCAGTGGCATGGATGGACCTGGAGGGTACAGTGCTGAATGGAGTGTAAGACAGAGAAAGACAAATGCAATATGATTTCACTTGTATGTGGGATCTGAAAAACAAAATTAACAAACAAAATAGAAACAAACTCATAGATACAGAGAACATTTTGATGGTTGCCAGAGAGGAGGGTATTGGTAATGAGTGAAAGGGAGGAATGGAATTAAGGAGTACAAATTGGTTGTTACACAGTAATCATGGAGATGTAGGGCATAGCACAAGAAATATAGTCAATAATATTGTAATACCATGTTTCCCCGAAAATAAGACCTAGCCAGACAATCAGCTCTAATGCATCTTTTGGAGCAAAAATTAATGTAAGACCCAGTCTTATTTTACTACAATATAAGACCGGGTCTAATATAATATAATGTAATGTAATGTAATGTAATGTAATGTAATGTAATGTAATGTAATGTAATATAATATAATATAATATATAATATTTGGTCTTAAATTAATTTTTACTCCAAAAGATACATTAGAGCTGATTGTCCAGCTAGGTCTTATTTTCAGGGAAACATAGTAACTATGTATGGTATGAGATGGGTACTAGATTTATTGGGGTGATAGATGTGATGGGATTCAGGGGCAGGGTGAAAAAGGTGAAGGGATTAAGAAGTACAAACTGGTAGTTAAAAAATAGTCATGGGGATATAAAGTAAATCAGAGGGAATATAGTCAATAATATGGTAATAATATAGTGCCAGGTGGGTACTAGACTAGTAAGGGGGATCATTTCTTAAATTATATAAGTGTCTCACCACATGCTGTGCACCTGAAATTAATATAAAATAATATTGAATGTCAACTGTAATTGAAAAATTTAAAAAGGAGAGGGGAAAGGTGAAGCTGAATAAGAGGTCCAAAATTTCAGGTACAAAACAAATAAGTCATGGGGATGTAACATACAGCATAGGGAGTATAGTCAATAATATTGTGATAACATGGTATGTTGTCAAATGATTGCTGGACTTATAACTTCTTTAGGTATATCAATGTTGAATAACAATGGTGTACACTTGAAACTAATATAATATTGTATGTTAGCTATGTTTTAATAAAAATCTTTAAATAAGTGAAGTACTGATACAGCGTAAGCATGGATGAATCTTATAAACATTAGGCTAAGGGAAAAAAGCTCATCACAAAAGACCACTTATATGATTCCATTCATATAAAAGTCTACAATAAGGAAATGTATAGAGACAGAACATAGATTAGTGGTTACTTAGGGCTGGAGTAGGGGGCTAGAAGCGTGCTAAAGGTTACAGGGTTTGCTACTGAGGTGATGAAAATGTTCTGCAATTGATTGTGGTAATGTTTGTTCTCTGACTATACTAAAGCCCATTGAATTATACACTTTAAATGATGATTTGCATGGTATGTGAATTATATCTCAGTAAAGCTTTGTTGTTGTTGTTGTTGTTGTTGTTGTTAGTGAATCACCAAAAAAACTGGGAGTAAACACATCAAAACATTTTTTAAAAAAGAAAAGAAATAAAATTGCAAGTTGTTGCTGTGCCCAGCATTGCTCCAGGCATAGGCCACCTGAGGTGAAAGTGGCACAATTCTGACTCATGCAGTGCAGTCTGGTGAGCAATGAAGCTGAGCTCTGTAATGGGTGTTGTCCTTGCTCCTCATGCTTCCCATGCTGTATTTACTGTCCTGTCTTATTTACTGTGTAAGCTCCTGGAAAACAGAGATCATGCCTTATTTTTCTATCACCTCATCCCTGAACAATAGCTGAATAGCTCCAGCACTTTGAGAGCAAGGCTTGTTGTATTTGATATTTCTTCTTCCTGGTCTCCCATATCACCAAGTGAAGTTTTTTAGTTATATTATGTTCCACAAAGCCCTATACATTAGCTACACATATTTTTTTAAATGAAAATATCTGCATGTCTTGCTTCCATAAGGCGATGTGTATTTATGAAGCTAAGCCAATTATGTTGATTTTCTGTTACTGTTCTATTGGTAAACAAAGAACAAAAAGAGATTTAAAAAGGGTGCTAAGTAATTACCTTCTTAATAAGTACTGTGTGCCAGCCACTTTCACAGGTTCTAATCCAACAAATTTAGAATTGCTTCAATTCTTCAGAAATTTTCTGGAGGAACATAACCTTACATTGTAAGTGAAGCCTCATCCGGGGCTAAGTTTTACAGACGTCTAAAATTTAGGAGAGCATCATTCTTTTAGTGAGGCTTAGGCACACCCTCCAGGTTATCCATGTCAAGGACAGAAAAGTGAGTACCTATTGTATATACCCAGATTCTGGTGTGATAAGCCACTATCTCCACCTGCAGCTTAGATCAGCTGAGACATAAAACACGTGGAAATGAGAGCTGTTTTATTGAACACATTATTTATCAGAAATGGAGCTCTTAGTGTCCTTACAACTACTGCTATTTTTCATTCAAGATGCATTTCACAAATATTTATTAAGTACTTATGATGTGATCTCAATAAATATGTTATATTCCTCAGTGTGGGGACCTTAGGGAAACAGAGGTGTAAAACTTATTTGGCACATTAAGTAAGACATACTAATAACTGTATTACAAGGAACCACGAGATTTATGATCTTAATTAATCTTAAAATATTTAACAAGAGGCATTGTTAAACATTATTTTCCTCTTTCATAGATAGATAAGGAAAATATGGTTTTAAAATATTAAATAACTTGTGCAAGGTAAAGGAACAAACTGGCAGAGCCAAAAGGGTATTTTTTGTTCCCTCAATGCATTGCCCCATGCTCTTCATCAGTACATACGAGGTCAGACAATTAAGTTGGCGAACTAATCCTAGAAAAAGAACTACGTACCTCATTGCTGAATATCACTATAGTCACGTTCGAAGTTCTCCCCTTGGGAAGCACCAACACCAGTGCCTAGTCCACACTTCAAGGCAATTTTGGAACTTTTTTTCTGGAATGGCTATCAGAGCTGTCATTGTATTACCCTTGATGTCCTGAATGTCATCAAAATATCTTCCTTTCAATATTTCCTTTATCTTTGGGTAAAGAAAGAAGTCATTGGGGTCCAGATCAGGTGAGTAGGGAGTGTGTTCCAATACAGTTATTTGTTTACTGGCTAAAAACTCCCCCACAGACAGTGCTGTGTGAGCTGGTGCATTGTCGTGATGCAAGAGCCATGAATTGTTAGTGAAAAGTTCAGGTCGTCTAACTTTTTCACACAGCCTTTTCAGCTCTTCTGAATAGTAAACCTGGTTAACTGTTTGTCCAGTTGGTAGAAATTAATAATGAATAATCCCTCTGATATCAAAAAAGGTTAGCAACATCATTGCAAAAAGTTCACGAATGTAATCATCAGACCTCATATATTACCTTCCAACCTACACAAGTCAGAAAGATGCCACTGTCAGCTACTAGATGGAGGTCACTCTTAGGTTCTTACCCTGTAGAAGTTGACTATGGAAGAACCCTCCTTAGACAATTCACAACATAGCTATCTTTAAAGCCAGCAGGAAAAATCTCTCTCACTTGGAATCCTCTTTCAAAGGGCTCACTTGAGTAGGTCAGGCCCATCCAGGATAATCTCCCCTTTGACTAACTCACAATAAACTAATTAAGGACCCTAATTACATATGCAAAAATCCCTTCTCTTTCCCATCTAATGTAATTTATCCCTGGGCATGAAATTCTATCATATTCACAAGTCCCACCCACACTCAGGAGGAGGGGTTTTATAGGGTGTGTAGAGAAGGCCCTCTTAGAATTCTGACTAGTACAGCACTGTATTTCCAAATGCTTCTTCTATAGGCTTGTTCTTCCCTCTTCCTTACAATGATTCTTTCTATTCTGCTAATCTGAACATACCTTCTCTTGTTTTTCCAATTATCTCCCTGGTTTTTCTTTTCTACCTTCTTCACAAGTTTTGCTTTTTTGTCGTCTATCCTAAGCTACCTATCTTTCCCCAAAAGATCATTTTATATCATGCCTCAGACTGTTCAAACATATGTTTACCACTGCTTGGAATCTGGAATGTCTTTCCCATGTGCTCTTCTTTCTCTAGTCAACTTTCATTCATGCTTCAGAAATCACATCAAGACTGACTCTGCCTAAGAACTCTTCTTTTGACCTCCACCCCTCCCACTTTCCCTCAGTCTAATGGATGTACGTGTGTGGCCTCTGTTTTCCCATAGCACTTGGTGTACATTCTAAGCTAGCACTTATCTTATTGGGGAATAATCACTGATTTACTCATCTATCAGTATGGTTTGATCCCGTGAGATCACATAAAATATATTTTTGGTATTTTAAAAATATATCTTTTATATCAATAGTTACTCAATAAATACTTTTTCCATGAAAGTGAAATAATCATTTCACAGATCGAATAACTGAGGATAATTAAGGTTAAGTAAGCCACCAATTATCACGTAGTCAGTAAGGGTCAGAAGAGGAGAAAAGCAGCACATCTCCAACAGACTTAGGGAGCACCTAGCCATTCAGAGCTGGGCATTTGAGATCATTGATTGCCATGACTATTACCAAGTTCAATTTCCAAACTGGAATAAATACCTAACATTTGCCTGGACCATAATAGGTGACCTATTTGACCAAAATTTTTCAATGAAATCTAGTATTGTTCAAACAAATTATTAGAATTGGGGAACCATAGATGGAATTAAGCTTATAAGGGTTATGTATCTGTGTAGCTTTAGAAAGATTTTCTCCTATAAAATGGAAATTGAATCTTGGTTTAGGATTTGGAATACCAAAACAAGAATAGGTAGTAGAGAGTTAATTATGATCACGAAGAAAGAAAAGTCTAGTAAACTAAAATAGGAAGTTCCCAATAGATTCCACAGCCCTCTGGAGGCAAATTAAGCAAATCTACTGAAGATGTAGAAAGAATTCCAATAATGAGTCTTAAGCTCCATCTAATGAATAATCTTACAGGTTATCCAAACCAGCACCCTAAAAGTAGTGGACCACAAAGGAGCCAAGGAGACCATGTGAATATTAGAAAGAACATAGGATTTCAAGATAAATTTCCAAATCTTCCTTCTCTAAGTGACTATGTGGTTCATCCACACTCATTTTCTCACTTATTCATATATTTTTTGACAACACTTTATGCCAACTAATGTGCTAGGTAGTGGGGAACATCATGGTGATCAAGGACTGACCCCTGTCCTGTAGGATTTACTCTCCTATGTAGAAGACTCATTAGTAAATATGAAATGATAGCACACTGAAAGGGCTATGAGAGAAAAATTAGAGTTCTTTGAAAACACAGTTTTTTGTGGGGGAGAGTGACAAAGAAAAGCATTTGGGAAAAAATGACCTCTACACTGATACCGTGAGGAACCAGGTGAGGGAGTATCAAGGAGGATAGCTTTCAAGGTAGAGTTGCAAACCTAAACAAAGACCCAGAGGTCCCAGCATGCATCTGGAACAGCCAGTAGTTCTGTGTGGCTGGAATGTGGAGTAATAGAAGGTAAAAGAGGGGCCAGCCTGAGATAAGGGTGCAGAGATGATGCACAGGGTTGGTTTGGGAAGGAGTCTCGTATGCTGGAGACTTTGGGTGAATTCTGAAAGCAAGGTTTACAGCTGGAGTGGGGGTAGCACAATTAGGTTTATGAGTTCAAATGATTCCTGTAGCCACAATTTGGAGAATGAATTTTGGGGGGCAAATGTAAAGACCAGGATGGTAGCTAAAGCTAAGGCACTGGTCACAAAATGGGTGTGGAGAACAACAAATTATCTGAAGACACATAGACAAATAATTAAATTATGAATGAGAATATACTAATAATTTGCCTTATAAATTTGTTGTAAAACTTAAATTTAAAAAAAATGGATTCGAAACTGCCATATGAATAACAATGTATTGTTAGTTATTATTGTTAACAAGGTAGGAAATGGGAAATATTATTAAGCAGCCCAAATAATAAAGCAAAGAAATTTCACCCATACCTTTGAAAAATTCACCTCTCTTTTTATTAGTAAAATTTTGATAACAGGATGAATGAGGGTGGTCAGTGTCCCAGCAAGCAACCATGTTCATAGTTCACTAGCTGGTCAGGTCTGTGTTTTCCTCTTCTTCTGTTTTAACCTCAGGGTAAAATGACAATTTTATTAATATTAATACACTTGCATAAAGTGCTAATTTACTCCATCATTTTCTTAATTAGCTCTATTGAATCATGAAACTCATATGCATGAATAATGAATCCCTGTATGGCTTTCCCAATTCTGTCTCATTTCTGCCAAGGGAAGTACAGGAAAGAAGTACTCATCTATAATTCTTTGATCATTTTGGAGAAAGATAGTCCACTTTCTGAGAAGATGGTAAAGTCATCAAGAAGGTCCATTAATTAAACCAGGACAGAAATTGGGATGGCTACTCTACCTTTCTTTTAGAATAAATAAAATGAAGATTTGCTTTAGGTTTCACCAGCACTGTCACTTCCTCTTCGAATATACTAATGAATGTAAGCTTCTCTCAAGTTCTTACATAATTTTATTCCATCTGCTAGTGTCACAGGATAGAAGAATAAAGGGGATGAGGTGAGGTCATCAATAGTGGGTTTATCTGATCAAAGAATAAAATAAATTCATGCTTCTTTTATTCTCTGGCCTAATTATCTCAATTGTAAGGAAAATGAGCTATTCGTAAAACTGACAAAAGTTAATGTCAAAAATATTTAAAGAACTCCTAACAAGTCAGTGAGAAAAGCACAGCAAATGAATAGAAAAATGTGCAAAAATAAATGAACAGGCATACCAGAGAGGAGGAAACACAAAGAGGGGTTCTACAGATTCTAAATTAAGGCTGCAATTACCTAGCATTTTACACAGACTCCATCAGCAAAAATGAAAATGTCTGATACTACTAATATTGGAGACGCTGGGATTCTTCAGGATCTTTAGACGTTGCTGGTAAGAGCATAAACTGATGCTTTGGTAAGCAGTTGGGCAATACCTTCTATATTTAAACATTGCCAAACTCTGTGACCCAGAAATTTCACTTCTCAGTATATATGTTTTTAGCAATCTTGTTTATAACAGGGGGAAAAAATCATGGATTCAATCTCAATACCCATCAGCATAAAAATAGGCAAATCAACTGAGGTATATTCACAAATTGGAATAACATACAGCAGTTGAGCAAATAAATGACAGCAAAACACAAAAATATGGGTGATCTTACAAATACAAGAAGTAAAAAAGAAAGCCCCCAAATTTCATATATCAGAATGCATGCCGTCTGCTATGAAGATGAAAAGCAACAAAACAAAAAAGTAACTTTAAAGACTCTCATATATGTGATGAAATTTCATAAAAATGGAAGTGTGACATGAGTATAGAATTCTGGATGATGGTTACTATGGGGTAGGAAGGAGGCAGGAAGAGGAATTGGTAGAGGGACCATGTGGTCAGAACGTAGGCTGATGCCATGTCTCAGTTTTTGTGCTTTTTGGAGGCATTGTGTTATCAGTTTGCTTAAAATAGGATGAAATAAAATAAAATAATAAAACAAAATAAGGTAGTCACACAGAGAACACTGATGATGATACGGGAGAGTTAGCATGTCCCTAGGTAGACAGGGAGGTCCCTGGTGGAATAAACAAAGACAGCTACATCCTAAAACTCCAGGTTTTGAAATCATTCCTTTGCTCCAGGACATAATGTAACAAGGCCTTGAGGTGAATCATAAAATTCCTTTTGGCCTGACAAATGGAGCAGATTTGATAGATAAGAGTGGGTTACTTTGCTAATTCCTCCAGGATGGGCAAGCTGAACAAACCTGGTAGGCGAATTTCATTAGAAGGCGCCAGTTTCGTTCTTCAAACAAGTTCCCTTCTTCAAAGAGTTCCCCTTCTCCAAGCGGGCAAGTGAAGGTATAAAAGTAAGAGCTTTTGCCTCAGTTATGGGGCACCCCCCATTCGGGACCCCCTCCCACTCGGGAGCTGCAACCTCTTCTCCTGCCTCTAATAAACTATCCCCTTTTTAAAACTTTTTTCCTCTCCCTGGTCCGTGTGCCCATTCTTCGGCTTCACGAGACACAATTCCAGCCCACACTCAGAAACTGCTGGCAGATCCAACATCACCTACATCAGTGAGAGTGTATCCTGGACCAATGGTTATAAATAATCGGATTCTGAGCATCTGAGGTTAATTTAGGGAAAAAAAAACACTTCAATCATCAAATGTCTTTTACCTTTATATGGCTGGTTTTTAAAGAAAGATAAAACCCTTCCACTCTATCATTACTTTAGGTAGCTCCCTAACAAAAGCATTTATTTTTTCATCTCTGGATGATTTTCCTTATGTACCAAGGCCATAGTAACAAAAGAAAGGCGGAGCCACAGTGTGAATGGATATATATGGATTAGAATGTTTGAGATTAACTGAATCTTGAGATATGGGCAAAGGGCCCAGCATCCGTGTGTGGGAACATAGGAGCTGGTGAGGGTGAAAACTTAGGTCAGATGAATCTCTATGCCAGCTACATAATCATAGCAGTGATTATTTACAGGTTGGGTAATTCCAGAAAGATGTCCAGAGGGACAGAATCTCAGGCACAGCTTGCTAGGGTGGATGGTTTAAGGGGTGTTGAGTGCCCGCATTTCCTTTTAAGCCCTAACTCACTGCAAAGAAATGCTCTTATGGCCTTTGTCTCAGGCATCTCCTCTCCCAATATTTCTGTCAGTGCAACTTGGCATAGAATCCAGAGAATAATCACCTGTACTAGCAACACACTTTACATTTGTATAGCACTTTCCTGTATGCTGTCCAATTAATTCTCACAACACCTTCAGTAGGAAGTGTAGGTGTTACGTTTTACTTTTATTATCATAGGAAAAGAGCTGAGATCTGGAGAGACTTTATATTGGCCATTTAGAAAAAGAACTCTGGTCACTGCTCTGCCATGTCCTTTCCAAGAAGTCAGCCAGAAAGGAAGGGGTTGGGTAGAAACAGGGAGTTCAGACTAATATTTATTGAATATAAATGTCAGTGCATTGCAAACTTTATCTCATTTAATATTTACAATACCCCTAGGAGGTAGGCACTGTCATTATCTCCCTCGTAAGGATAAGAAAATGGAAAATGCAGAGAACTCATATTACCAGCTGTGTGACCTAGAGCAAGTAGCTCAAGCACTCTAAAACTCCACATCCTTATCTAAAAAATAGAGATTATAATAGTAACTAACCACATGGAGTTATTGGAAGGATTAATGAAATGAGGTAGCTAATGTGTTTAAAAAAATAAATTGCACAAAGCTTATAGATGGTGAAAGTAAGATTGAACCCGTGGGTATATGATTCCAAGTCTTGCCTTTTCTACTAAAGCCATGTTGCCCTATAGGGGAATCAAAACAGATAATGCAGACATTAGACTTGACCAGCTAAGCAAAGCACAACCACACACCAATTGTGAGGCCCAAATGAGTGCCATGAGAAAAGAGTCCACAATTTTCCCTCGTTCACACCTGCCAGAGCTCCACATCAAGGCATCACTCCATTCCTTGGCTATTATTAGAACCACAAACTAGAAAATCTTTAGACTGGCAAGAGACCAAGACATCAATTTTTATCCTGTATCTGCTTTAAAGAGTAGGAGTGAAGTTAGATAATCAGTGACATTTTCTTAGTGGAAAGATTGCCTGGATCATATTTGTATTCATTTTCATAAACGCAATATACAAGCCACTAATAGAACAAAATCTACTAATTAAATTTCATTCAATAATGCATATTTCACCTTAGCTTAGCAGTGTCCTTGTATGTTTCTGCCAGTATAGTGCTAATAATGTCTTATTTAGCTTATAAATGGGGCTTATCATTAAATCTGAAATATTAAGAAGCATCAGTGAGCCCAAAGTGACAGCATAGTAAACACTTTGAAAGGGCTCTACATTGTAGACCTATTTTTGCTTAATTTAATTTAATTATTAAAAATCAAGCATATGTATTTGGAAGGATGCTAGCTAGCTCGGCTGCCATGGCAGCCCAATCTTTCTCTATATGCCTAAAACAGGAGCTACAGAAACTGCAGAAAACCTCAGGCTCACGCCTCTGAAGGAAAGGCTCTGTTACGATCTCTTCACATCTTCGGGTAGAAAATGGTTTACTGTCTACCCCAAGATAGAATTTTGATGTCTGTTTTCATTGTAGTTTACCTTGAGAATTAAGATCTGTGGGTTAAGTGAATTATTTGGAAAACGTTTATACCTTCCATATTCATATTTGCAAAAGGATTATAATATTTATATTGGCAATACTACGTGGCAATACTATACTATAGGGCTTCAGTGTTACAGCATGCCTGTTGGAGTTTGGGGAGAATCTGGCGTATTTTGTCAAGGGAAAACATATATGAACTAATACTGTGATATTTGATCTCATAAAAACCCTTAATGGGTGTGTGGGGGGGGTCAATATTATCGTAATTATCCCATTGTATTGACAAGGAAGCCAGGGTTCTGAGAGGCTGTGCTGTCTTCCCAAGTAGAGAAAACAAGGTATTGAAGAGCTAGAATTAAACTCAGATGAACCTCAAAGGCTTGTTTTGAAATCTCTTCCAAACCTGATATTTCAGGAGGTTAGAAATCTGCTTCTGCGTCCCTTTCTCTAGTCATCTACATATCTTTCAGAAAAGAAAATAACTTCTACAGCAAGAACAATGGGATAAGTGTGTTTGAAGTGAGGGGGAGTATTTTGAGAGGGATTAATGTATCTTTTACTGCAATAAAATTGTTTTTATTTAAACATTCACTGTATTCTTGGATCACACCTTGTATTACTATTGGAATAATGTCTCTGTTTCCATTTGTATTTATTGGTCAAATTTCATTAATTCACTTACTTACTAATTTACGTATTCCAGAGAAGTATTTATCAAACACCTATTTATGCCCATCAGTGTTTTAAGCATCAGGGATACAGTACAGAACCAAGATAAAAGCTCCCTGTCCTCATGGGTGTATGTTCTGGGGGGGGGGGGGAGCAGGCAGGAAGCAAAGTAAATCAGTATATTGTATGATATATTAGGAAGTACTAATTGAGGGGGAGTAATGAGTAGGAAAAGAACACAGGGTGTGCTGGAGGAAGATGAAAGGAAAACACGACAGATTTAAACTTTGACAATGTTCCTTTTTGGGGTCTCTCAGAGGATTCGTGTCTACCACCACCACCCCCAGTACACGCTTATCATCATCACATAGACGCCTAAAGCTCAAACTTTCCTACTTCCTTTTAGGAGACAGAAGGATATTGGGATTTCTATTTGTTCTCTAATTGGCTAGAGCAATGTTGACATCCAGTGGTGAATTAGATTAATCACAAGTGCCCACACTCTTGTTTTTTAATGTCCCTATAGCAGGGCTGTGAGTACTGGTTACTAGTTTTTAACCACCGTTCAGTGGGGGTTCCTCTCTGCAGACCCACACAGTCACCAGCTCCAGCTCCCCTCACCCTCCTACTCTGTTAGGGCGCTGGGTTGACTTGGTTTCAATAGTATGTATGTCATCATATGTATATATATGTATGTATCCATCCACCTGATATTTGGATGTCCAAGTGTTCACTAGGCATCCATGTGTTCAACAGGCACCTGTGTAAATCTGTGTATGTATGTATTTCCTATGTTACCTACACGTGAGTCTGATGGTATGCTGTTCTTCCTTGCATACGCTTTTGGTCCTCAAGAGCATGTTATTAGGAACATGGGGAGATAAGGAACCTGAATCCTGACTTTGTCCTTTTCAGCAATGCAGTAGAAGTAAGTATGGCTGCTTTGAGCTCACGTCCTTCTTGGTAGGCTAGCACAGCTGCGGTAATCAGCAGGAGTGTGGTGCCTTCCATGAAGTAACCTGTCAGGAAGCTGTCTTTTCATATTCTTCATTCACCCCAGGGAGCATGCACCCTGTCCCAACTCCATACTTAGAAAGGGCAGAGCTCAGCACACAGAGCCCTTGCCCTCTAACAGGAGTTCAGAAATTCAGTAGACTGGGCAGAAAGTTTCTGGAATCAGACCTCACACTCATCTATATCTTTAAATTTAGCACCTGCTAAATTTAAATATTGCATGCTGCTACTTATTAATTCATAAATTGTATGTATTCAGATAATTTTTATTCAATATTGACAACCCACAGACAATTTTCTCATTGAAATCTGAGGCTGAGGTCACTCTACAAAGCTACATTTTGAAATCCTTTTTACCTCCGGGTATGGGAAACAGGAAGGGGAAAAAAAAGCCCTCTAACGAGTTTAACACATTCCACAATTAAATATTGATTGGAAATTCTCCCCGAGTATTTCTCCCTCCATCTCTGTGCCTCTGCAGGGAGATGTCTAGTTGTGATTCCTAAGCTGTCCCCATCCAGTGATTACGTTCATTAGGACACCAGCCTTGTGGTTAAAGCACTTTCCTTACTGCTGCACGTTTAATTAGACAACTCTTCCCCAGAAATTATTTATAGCCAGGCTCCAGAGCTATTGTTAGTCCGAATGTAAATAAGATTCAGCGCGGGAGTCCCAGCGCGCTGCAGTAGCTGGCGCGTTCCTGCCATTAGCCTGCGTCGGCGCAAGCGCTCGGGACCAAGGCCAGGGCTGGATAGCCAGAACTCAGACTATTAAAAAGCCCAGGCGCGATTTTCTAATTAAACTTTTGATACAGAACCACACAAAAGACTAAATCTACCAGGTCAGCGTGAGTACAAGGAAGAAGAGCAAAGCAGAGAAGAGGGATGGGCTCGGGGAGAAGCAAGGTGCAGCTAGAGCACCGCACAGGAGAAGGGACCGGCAGGAGGACCGCGGATGGGAGAGGAGACAAAGACGGAGGGGGCAGCGCCGGGGGCGCGTGGGCGGGGCCGCAGCAGGGGGTGGGGACAGGGTCCCGGGCGGGAGGAGGTGGGGCGGTGCAAGGTACTTCCAAATTTGGTAAAAGGCCAGGGCAGGGATTTTCTTGGGTCAACGTGCTTCGCAATCCCTGATGGCCCAAAGTGATAAAGGGGGACCTAACTTCAAGTTCTGTACTTGGTGCTGGAATTCTACCAGCTGAATGGAACATAGTCGCTGCGCTCAAGATACAATATTGTAAATGATACAGACACGTGATCAAACTAATACAAACACTAAGAAAAAATTATAACATCAACAGCCACTATTTATCGAGCACATAATAGATACAAGCACTTAACATGTCTGTTTCATTTAGTATGCACAACAATCCTAGGATGCTGTTATTATAATACCCGTTTTTTCAGCTGAGAAAAATGAGAGTTTAAAAAAACAAATGGCTTTTTATAGACCACACAGTTAGTAAATAGCTGACTATGAAAGCCTAGCCCCTGCATAACCATCACTGTACTGTATACTTGTGCTCTGGGATAAGTGCATCATAACTAAAGGTGTAAATTGCAACTGAGGTAGCATAAAAGAGACAGCGTTTTATATTATGGAGGGAAATGGTGGTCAGATCTTTGCCAAGGGGACTAGGATGTGAAGAGTGAATAGATGTTTGCTAGGCGGCCAGGAGGGTGAGGGAGGGTATTACCATTAGATTGCACAACAACCTAAATGAGCTATGACCATCTCTATAAAAAGAAAGCTTGGATCTAGGGCCTGAGGCTTTTACTAAATAATAGTAGTAACAGTAATAGTAGTCATAGAATACGGAAAGTTGGAATTCAAAATGCTGAAAACTAAGAACTCATTTTTCTCCTATTTAGTTATTTGTTTGTTTGTTTGTTTGTTTGTTTGCAACATTGGCTGTGTCCATATGATTAAGCAAGGAGGTAGGTGACCGAGGGAAGGAGACTGAGAAACAGAATTAGATCTCCGACAAGCATCTCGAATTTACCTTCACTATACGCATTCACTCTGGATGAGGATTCTACATAGAACGCTACATTAGACCTTAGCATATATTTAGCAGAGGTTAATCCTCATCGTAGATTCAGTTATTCAGCTTGTTGTACACCTGGAAAAATAAAGGCGCAGAGAAAATGCCTTGCTTGAGACCTCCTTACTCCAAATGCTCATCCAATGATTGGGTCCCAGCATACAGGATAAGAAGCAAACACACCAGTGGGGTGCGGGGTAAAGGTGAAAAGTTGGCTCATAACTTTCGGTGTATTTTTCTTTCCATTACCTACAAAATAGATAGTCTGGCCAGAAAATCCTGTCTAGGTAGTACTTTTTGTCCATCTAGTACAGACAGTATCATGGAGAATCATCCTTCAGTTACTACCTCTGAGGCCGGTAGAAACCATCACACTTCCAGTAGGGAAGCCGGGCTGTCTATTACTTTAAACATATAATTGATTCTAATTCATCACTTATCTCTCGGTGACAGATTTTTATATAGTTTATTATCTCTGCAGCAGCATGGGGCCCTGAGGGGCTACCTCCTATTGTTCTGCATTTCCTGGTGGCGCCTCAGCCAGGACTGCTCCCTTTATCTGTCTGATTAAGTTAGGGAATCTGGCATCTCAGTGTCCCCAGGTAACTGTCAGCATTGCACATCCCCCGATTTCAGGATTAAAGGACTCTTTTACCCCTCTCCTCCTTGACCTGTCTGTCACAGTTAGTCTTCTTGTTTGCTGATTAATTTGGGACTCTGGGTCCCCAGGACCTGGGAGATAGCTATCACTGATATGCCCTCACCCTCACACATATCTGCACATGAGTGCTCCCAAGGCTCTGGATAAGGGAACAGACACACAAGATTAGATGGGGCAGGCTTCTGATACCACTGCTTTCTGGTCTTTCTGTGACTCTGCTATCAGCCCAATCCACCAAATATCCCATTAGGTCTTCTGTTCCCATGCAAACCTTTTTGTTCTGTCTTGGTGAATCAAATGCATTTCCCTCTAAAAAGAATAATAGTGAGCTGCTGTCCTGTCATCGTTCCTCCCTGGAATGCTGTTTTTTCCATCTGGCTCTGCTTTGCATAGATCAGACTTCACTGGGGACTCCATGCTTGTTTTTAGACATGGCATCCACACTGCACTGCTCCAGACTCTGGCTCCTCAGACAGCAGAGAGATGAGCAGGACATTTGGTTGGCAGTAGCGGGAGGTAACCCCTCATTATCATCCCACCTTAGGATCGCCAGAGAAAACCCCTGGCTGGGGCTAACCCACAGGACCACATCAGGCTTCATCTTGTTTTGTTTGCTTCAAAGAACCAATGTGGTTCCCACAAATTTCAATTGGATCCTCACAGAGTTAACTGTTTCTTTCACTATTGAAATCTTCACCCATACCAGCCACATCTTAGAGCTGATACTTTTTCCAGTGTGATCCTGAATACAAATTTTGTGTCTTCAGAGTCACAAAAGCTAACTCTTCTCTCCATGGCCCCTTTGAAACCTGGCTGGTTGTAGCCCACATCAGAGGTTCACATCCTAGTCACATTAGGACCAAGAATTTGCCTAAATCCTTGAAAGCCCCTTCCTCCTGCGTCTCTGTCAGAGTCCATACAAAGGGGTTTAGGCATATGTCCACTCTCTGATTCAAATGCGCTTTGGCCACTTTCCCATCCTTCAGGACCCAGATAAAATACTCATTCTCCTTGGTGATCCTCCCTGAGTTCCCCTAAGAAGCACATCTGCTTTGTCACCTTCCTTTCCTTATGAATGTACCATATCATTGCGCAATAATGTGTTTATTTGTCTTCACCAGTAGTGTGTGACTTTGGTACCGTGTTTCCCCAAAAATAAGACCTAGCCAGACCATCAGTTCTAATGTGTCTTTTGGAGCAAAAATTAATATAAGACCCGGTATTATATTACGTTATATTATATTATATTAATTATACCCGGTATTATTATATTATATTATATTATATTATATTATATTATATTATATTATATTATATTATATTATATATTAATTATATTATATTATATTATATTATATTATATTATATTATATTATATTATATTATATTATATTATATTATATTATATTATATTATATTATATTATACCTGGTCTTATATTATATTAAAATAAGACCGGGTCTTATATTAATTTTTGCTCCAAAAGACGCATTAGAGCTGATGGTCCAGCTAGGTCTTATTTTCGGGGAAACACGATGGTGTTTACTGAATTCAACTGAGTGATTTGAGGGCATTCACCCAATGGCTTTGTCAGACAGAGGTTGCTCATTTTCTCCGTCTCATCACTGGGCCGGAGCCTGTGTTTTCTTGTTAGTATGGCTACTGCAGGCCTGTTCACAGCCATCTCCACTCCCTGCCCCCACTGACAAGCTTTTCTATCTACTCTAAAGGCTCATTCACTTTAGTGTCTGCAGCATCTCTCAGTTTTTGTCAATTTCCATAGGTATAATAACCAAGAGGGTGAAACAACAGTTCTCCAAACAATTAACATTATGGTTATGCGTGAATAAAACATTTTCTGGAGAGAGCTTCAAACCTCAAATGTGCATGCAAGTTTCACATACACAAAAGACCTCTTGAGTCATACAGCCAATCCTTCTTCTCTGGACCTAAAGTCAGATGATAAAAAACGTACCCCAAGTCAACTGTTGCCAGTTGGTAGCACAGGAAGTCCCTCTTTCCTTTAAAACACAATTGAGGTAGTTCCTTGCTTTTAGCATCCCTGCCCTATCGGGCAGTAGCTCTTCTCAGCTCATCTTGGGGATGAGCTTTGCCTCTGGAGAAGGAATTATTGCCTCTAAACCTACTATCATTTCTCTTCCAGATCGCACCCTCCCCAGGTGGGGAGTCCCCTGCTCATCCCAGGCCTCCTCACCAGCAATGACACTGCTGTTTTCTACAGCAAGTGTAAAGCACACACAGACTCAGTTTAGGGACAGTTAATTTCCAATTCTTTCCAGATGGGTTGGAATAATATCCCCAGGTGGTAAATACATTATTAAGAAGGCAGTTTGGTGTGAAATTGGCTATTAAAATATAGATAAAGTTTAATATATTGAGCTCCTTGTCAGAAAAATCACTTTAGAGGGAGCTTATTATTTGTTTGATATTAAAAGAGTCACAGCTCCGCTCCGAGTGACAAATGGAAGGGGGGGTGGAAATGCCACTGGTAATGAACAAAAGCTTTTTAACATTTAAATTTAGGTTTTTCTTGTAGCTCTGCATGCTGCCATGAGCATGCCCATGTGGCACAGCCAGAGGTGGGAGCCTGAAATGTCAGGAACAAGCCAAGGAGGCTGCCAACCGTCTTTGAACAGCTTGAGTCTCCCCAAAGAAGAGCTACCAGATCGCAAAAGTGGTGTTTTAGGGTGGTTCGCTTGGCAACACAGTGGGAAGGAGATAGGGGTCCATCTCAGAGCAGGAGGTCTAAGCCTCTCCCTCCTTCTTTCAAAGTATCCCATCCTCCTACAACAGAACACCTTAAACGCAACCCATTGCAGGAAGCCTGTCTGGACTCAGCCCACCAGACGTGGGAAGCCGTCTTCCCTGTATAGATACTTCGCTAAGCCTCCTCAATAAAAACTAAAGTTGACCAAAGAGACAGGTGTGTTAGAACTTCAGAATACAAACCTGAAGCTATAGAGTTGCTGTAAAATACCCACGACCAAGCCAAGTGCTTAATCGATAGTAACCGATGTTTAACAATGTCAACTCTCAAGTTCTCTACTGGAAGTGGGGAGAAGGGAGCCCTTAATCTGCAATTACAACTGGCTTTATCATTCCTCATACTAGCAAAATCCTCCAGGAAATATGCAAAATTCCAGAATGGAGGAGCAGAAGTGATAACGGATACATAAAACCACAAATCCCATTTTATTCAAAGAAAAACAATGGCCCACAATGTAAAAAAAAATAATAATAATAGTTCTTGGGAAAAGAAGATGAAGTGGTTAGACAATGGTCTTTATAAAGGGGAAAAAACACACAAAAACTAATGACTAGACTCAACCAAGTGGAAGTCCTTATTTAAATATTTAGCACACCCATGTCTACATGCACACACGCACACAAACTCCTGAGATAGCATGTCTCCTTTTCTTCCTAAGAGTTGACCTTTACATCAAGAGAAGCAGTCCATGGTTTTCAGGCTGAGTTGATAGAAGGAAGTCTCAACAGAAGAGAAAGAAGAGGGATGTGTTTTTCACCTAGACTCTTGTTGCGCAGATTAAGCATTAGTCTTCCGCTAACACATTGGTCATCGGTTGCAATGGAACAGTAAGTAGCAGCAGTCCACACCATACCTTCCCTGCTGGCCAAAACCCAGCCAATAGCTGACGGCATCACTATTACCTGCTTGGAGAGTGGAAGAGTGAACCAGTCACAGACTTAGTGTGATGAATGGATAACATGTAGTTGAGGCCACATTAAGTATCAGCCTTCCAGGTGTACTTCAATGAAACATTGCTCAAATCAGAGACCCTGGGGGCACTGGGATCAGATCCTGGAGATGTGTACGTTGCTGCAGCCTCAGAGCACTTAAGTATTGACCCCCGTCTAAGCTTAATTCCAGGAGGACCTCTGTGCAGCTGTGACACACGAGGGGTGTGCTCAAAGAGACCCTCACAATCTGCCAAAGGTGTGTTCAGCACCCTTACTTCAGTATGGTGAATAATGGCAATAAGAGCCTTTTCAGTTAAGTAATACATTTTATCTTTTAGGTGACAACTAGCTGGGATTGTTACTTTACTTTTGACAAACAAAAAGAGAAAACTTGAACACAGATGCTTCCAAAGGGTTGAAATAAATACATCAGATACTAACACTGAGATTGAAACTCTGGAGATCTAGACAGGAGTTTAAAAACACACACACAAAAAAAAAAAAACCCAACTATACTTTTGAAAGGGGAATTCTTGGGACCAGGAATGGATCTAGGGATCATCCCCTTAATTTATTCTATTGAAAATTTAGATATTCACTCACGCTGATGAAATATGGACTATTATCCTAGTTTGATAAATGAAGATATCACAGAGGTTAAATAACTGACCAAAGTTACAAAGCTTCTAAGGAGCAAGGCCAGGATTCAATTCCAAGTCTGCATGAATGTAAAGTGCCTGCTCAAATGTCACTGAATTAAGCAGACAAGAAAGCCTTGTCAGCTCTTTATTCATAAAGATCTGCGTCTGAATCCTGCTTCACCACTTATTTCCATGTTACCCTGAGTAAGTCTCTAAACACTTTCTGCTGGGGAAGGTCTGTGCTTTCTCACCAATAAAATGAAGACGATGATTCCAGTTCTCTGAGCCCATAGGAGTGCAGTGAAGGTTAGATAAGATGGTGGATATGTAAGTTCTCCATTAACTCTAAAACATTATTAAAATATAAGACAACTATAATGTTATTGTTCAACTTTATATAGGGTACTTTTCCACAGGTTTCGTGTGTGTGCGCGCGTACGTGTGTGTGTGTGTGTGTGTGTGTGTGTGTGGAGAGAAAGAGAGAGGGGAGAGAAAATGAGAGAGAGAGAGAGAGAGAGAGAGAGAGAGAGAGAGAGAGAGAAATTGATCGGTTGATTATAAGTTATGAAGAAAATAAACTCATCTATTAAGACCTTATACTCAAATTTTGTATGGTGCTGGACAGTTTCAAGACTATTTGCAAACACTCTCACAAACCCATGCATGGTAGCTGTTATCTTCCTTGTATCAATGGGAGAAAATGAGATCTGAAAGTCACTGTGCCTTTTTTGATACACCATTAAATACTGGGTACAATTTCTTCACTGATCTATGAATGCTAATATGTGTCACAGACTTGAAAAAAACAAATGTGATGGAAAACTTAAAGAAAGTTTTATCCATCAACTTTTTTTCTTTAAATTTAGAAAATATCACAATTGGTATTTGTATTAGTTTCCTGTGGCTGCTGTAACAAATCACCATACACTTGGTAACTTAAAACAACACAAATATATTGTCTTACAGTTCTGGAGGTCAGACTCTGAAAGTGGCATCACTGGGCCAATATCAAATGATTCCTTGCTCCTTACTGGGTCTCTAGGGAAGAATCCTTTGTTTGCCTCTTCCAGCTTCTGCTGGTTATTAAGACTGCTTGACTTGTGGCCATGTCACTCTAATCTTCAAGGCCAGCATTTTCAATTCTTTCTTTGCTCTGTTTTTGCATCCCCTGGTCTTCTGTGTCATAAAAATCTTTCTCTGCCTTCCTTGTATAAAGAAGCAAGTGATTGTTCTTAGGGTCCACCCACATGATCCAGGATAAAATAAATGCCACGTCTCAAGAAATTTTTTTTTTTTTTTTTGCAAAATAGACTAACATTCACAGGTTTCAGGAATTAGGATATCCCTGACTATCGCTGGGGGACCATTTTTCAACCTACCACAGTGTTCTATTGTTTTGTAGAAGCACGCTCAGAAAACATTGCACACCATTGCTTCTTGTAATGAATTAAGGTCCCTAATCTTGAATATATAACTTTCTGGAGGCCACGGAATAGATTAAAGTCCAAGTAGGGGATCAGTGGAGACTGTCCTTTACACAGCTTACAAAGCAAAACTCCACCAAGAGATGGATAAATCAACAAAGCAGATCTTTACATATATCTCGCTCTCCTATCCCCACCTCTGACAGGTGTCAGAATCCCCACACACTCCCAGCAGGCATTCATGCACAGGTCTGTGATCCCCGTCACCCTGCCCATGAAGTACATCCCTTCAAGTCTCCTCTCCTCCTGATCAAGGTGGCCCACATTTCTAACAACACTGAAGTTCGTCAGAAAAGCCAGCTGGAAAAGAAGGAGGCGATGAGGCAAAAGAGTGGGGACACTGGCATCTGTGTTCTAGTTTGTAAGGAAGTTGGCACCCACACAATTCCACTGAGGGGCAGGCATCCCAGAAAGTGGGTCTCATTCTTCCTCTGCTATATAATCTGAGGCCTCCACCATCTGCCTTGCCTGAAAGTCATTTCCCAAAGCCAGTGCCCCTTGGGACATAACTGTCTCCTTAGAGATTTAGGAAGGAAGAAAAGTGTGATTTTGCTATAGCGCTGACTACTTATTTATTTTATTTTATTTTTTGGCTCCTTTGGATTTCTTTGGGGTTAATGTTTTATTAATGGTTCCATGCTCTCCTCGGAAGCAGTTAGAATCCTGTCTGTCACCTGCAATTGACAGCTGAACACCAACAAAACAGAGAGAGGAGTGTTGTGGGGTGCTTGGTGGGGGAAGGCAAGTGACCAGTCTGAAAATGCCCTCTGCAGGCCACTGAGGCCTCGCCTTGTCATTCTGTCTTCACCTCATACTTCTAGTGCCTTCATCTGAAAGCCCACACAGGCACAGCCCATCTCACAGGCACTGCCCTGCTCTTCTCCAATCTACCCATCAGTAGGTAAGGGGCCCTGTGCTCCGGCTTTGCTTCAGGGTCCCTTTGATGATTGTTGACTTTGGCCTTCCACACATTCAGTCTACACCAGATCTGTGGGTGGACAGGGACTCAGAACCTAGACATACCTTCTTCCTTCCACCGCACCGCTCTTGGCTCTACCTCTCCTTTGTATCTGAGGGAAGCTGGATCAAACGCCATCACCCAGACAGAAATGATGGGTTGTGATGTTTTTGTCCCCTTTATCCCCTCACAGACTTTTGTGGACTATCTCCAATGCCTCTCCCTTTCAGTTGCCTCCACTGCACTCAGCTCATCCAGCACTGCCATCATCGCCCACCTGGACTGCTGCATGCTCCTCTGCTGTCCCTCCCTCTTACCATCCTCCCTCCTTTCTAATCCACTCCCTGCAGCAGTCAGAGCCACCTTTCACATATGGTGCTCCCTTTTTTAAAATGCTTAATGGCTTCCCATGAAGCTTAGAATAAAATCCAAACTTAGAATCAAATCCCTCCCCACTCTGGTGCCTGCATCTCCAAGCAATATCTCTTGGCCCTGTTTTCCACCATATCTCCATTGCCAACCACTGTTCCTGGGAAAGAGGAGATTCTAAAAGATTAATTGTGGGGTGAATGAATGAATGAATGGCTAAAGTCCCCCCCCCCCCATTGCTTGGAAGTAACACCACAGCAGAGTGATGCAGATACATCCACCAAGTGAGGTTTCTGCCTAAATTAATACTTTTCCACCCCAACTCCTGTGTTCTCCGTTCCACCCCCACCACCTCCATAGCACTTGACTCTTTCTGTAGGAACATGTGACAAACCATATTGGGTAAGACCAGTGTACCTGGTCTCCTCTGCAGTCCCTGGAGTCGTGAGACATACTCTTTAATTCTTTTTTTTTTTTTTAATGTGATCATTTTCTGAGGGACCACGGGTATATTCCAAACCTCCACACCATCCCTTTCTGGTGGCTCAGTGATCCAAGAAGAAAGTGTTAGGCATAGATAAGTACTTATCAATATAGTAAGCTTATCTGATCCAGATTTTCCTTGTGAAGCTCTTCTGTGAATCCTATTGTCTTTTATCTTTAATTTCTTTTTCTAAAACAAATCCCATTATTTTATAAACTTCTTCATTTCAGGAGATGGGCATTACCCTCTACAGAGCTCCACCTGACCCTGGGGTGCAGAGACTGCTCATTGTTGCTCAGTATCCACATTTCTCCTTGCCCTTCATCACAGAATCCTGGAATCTCTAGGCATGCATTGAGTTAGCCGTGGCTCTGTGACTAAATTCTGGCCAAAGGGGTGTGTGTGGCTCCCAGGACAAGTTCTTCAGGTGAAAGCGCCCCTCTTCCTTGTCCCTCTGCCTTCTTTATGGCTGGAATGTGGACTTCGAGTACTGAGATTAGCCACGTGGGATCCTAAAACGACAGCGGGAATGGAGCGTGCACAGCACAACAATGAGACCTGGTTCTTTGACTGCAGCTCACCACGAGGCCTGGAAGCAGCTCTTTCTTTACTTCTAAATGAGCCAGAAAGTTTTACCTTGCTTCATCATCATAACTCTTTTGTCACAGATTAACCTTGTTTGAATTAAACTCTGAGATTTTGCACAGGTCTTGATACAGAGTGCTATTTAAACTTGCTGGCTAACTGTCACGCCTCGCTGGACAGAACTATGTGAAACAAACACACACTGTCTGGAAGGTGGTTGGTGCCCTTCCCCAGTCCCTTGTGTCTGCCATTTTCATCTTTTCTACTAGAATTTTTCCTACACCTTTTTGCACTGTCAAGTGTGAATACCTATGGATTAGCCTGACAGCAAGAGCCCTACATGTGCTCCCAGGTCTTTCCTTTCACCTGGGTACGGCCAATACCCTGGATGTGGCCAGGCACAAAGTGGGAAACAAGACAACTATGTCAGAATACAGCAAACACGCCTGGACAGAGGTGAAGGACCCCAGACATGCGCATGTACCTGTCAAGAGGCTGGCTGAGATGGAGTAGTGCTTGCAGCCTGCGCTGGAGACCTGCCTCATAATTGCCTGCAAAACACCTGAGCCATCAATCCTTCACTCTCAAAGCAATCATATTCACTTAGTTTAAAACAGGAGGGTGGAAAACTCAGGGGAAGAAGAGTCTTTCTCTTTCCCAATTTTCAGGTCAGATATCAAACTGGTTCAAGAGCAGACATAACCCCAAAGCATTTTTACCCCCAAACTGATCAGGCACCTGGAGAGGGGCAGCCCCACAGATTGTGGCCTTGGGAGTTTTGTCAGGCCCAGCACAGTACAACTTCTTGTAGAGTCTGGGTTTGCCTACCTCGCCCCTCCCTTTCTTTTAGCAGTCCCCTGTTACCATATTCAAAAATGCCTGTGCTCCTTCTGGCTGCTGCAGAGTACAGCCCCATCGATAAACGACCTCAGCAGAACCCTGCATTGATTTAACCTCTGTTATCTGTGTGATTAGCTCAGTCACAAAGCAGATACTTGGTGCTATCGGCCCATTAAAGAGTCAAAGAATGCTGTTACCAGTTTTTTATCTCTAAAATGCACACAAAGCCCTGCTGATTATTCTATTAATTTGTTAATGAACCTGTCCAGTAGACAGATTCTCTGCTCCTGTGGAAGGCAGAGTGGGGAAATGAGCTTTTACAGAGGTTTGAGCCCATAGACCTGAAGCTGAAAACTTTGGAAGTGCTTGTAGAAGCTGAGAGACACGTGCTGGCTTTCATTTTGTGTTTTTATTCTCTTTTAATCTTTTTACTGAAATAGCAGGCACATACAGAGACAAAGAAAAGAGACTGGAGAAAAATTCAGGGTCTGATAGAAATAGCCCATGCAGATTGGGACAAAGATGCCAGGCGTAGAAACTGTGAATAGTTTAGGACTTATATCAGGTCTTCTTGGAGCCAAATCTTCTCTCAGCTTTTTTCAGTTGCTACATGGATGGTGATTCTATCCAAGAACAAAGGATTCTGAGGAAAATCGTTTGTATTTTTCTTGCATAGTGTCTGTATTTGGGAGCTATTGCGATTGTATGTTTTTACCTTTCTAGAAATGCAGAGAATTCTATGAGGGCAGACATGTCTACATATACTTCAAAGGTACAGGGGTAGTGTATCAATAGAGTTATCATGTCAGTGGGATCCTATAGTACATGCTCTCTGGTTCTCCAAGAAATTCACCAGCTACTAAAGTTCTTCAGTTTTCCAAGTTTCTTGGGCAGAAAGATGGCTTAAAGATAACATTGCTGGCCATGGAATCCCTGGGCCATCCTATTGGCTACGGAATTAAGGTGAGATCATAGAGAAGCCATTTGTGACTTATAGTAAAGGATGGGTACGACATAAGGAGTTGACAATTGATCATTATACATCCTTGCAGACTGGTAAACAATTAAAATGAAAATGCGGAGTAGATAGTGGAAAACAAATGATTCCCATCAAAATCAGAACAAAATTTCAGAAGAGATTGTGCTAAGGATGTTCCTTTCCCGACTTTCTATTTTTTCCTGGTTGATGGATGCCGTGATGTATCACCCAGATCCCCCTTCAGGACAGAGGCACCTATTTTCCCAGATGCCAGAAGTGAGCTGTGAAAGATTCCTACCAGCTGACCCCCTTTCTGGGACCTGCCCTCAATAGAAGGGAGCTGCCTCTTCTGAGGTCACCTTGCTTTCTATGAGGCCAATCAATTTCATCTGAAGTCATCTTACTTCAAGGATGTAGCCCACTCCCAGGGCCTGGGTCATGTGGAAGTACAAAGACGTGTCACCCTTCCCTCATTCCAGGGCAACCTAAAGAGCCATCTCAACTCCAGGGTCTCTCATAGTGAAACAGGGACCAGTTGGGACCCCCACGAAAGAGGCCTTGCAACGTCCCTGGCCGTGCCTCTCCCTGCCCTAGAGCTTAACAATTGAAAAACCCCCTCCTTGCGATTTGAGCTTGAAATGTCCCCTGTCCAGTTCCTTGCTTTAGATAATTACTCTGAAAGTTGTGCTTGCTTACGATGACAATACTCCTTGGTTACTGCTTACAACACCCTTTGCTTACTGATCATAATCTCTATGGCCTAGCATTCTTTCCAGGTTATTGTCATCACTGCTCCAGGGTTGGTGACCATGTTGGAGAGCCACATCCCTAGGGGGAGGAACCATCATGTGGCCTCTGGAGGAATGTCCAAATTTTCCCTTAAATATCCCAGGCTGGTCTGAGAATGTTAAGTCCGTTTTTGGAGGTGTTAACCCGCTGTCTTCTCAGATCACCAGTGCTCTGATAATAAACGCTTATTCTATGGCCCAACTCCTGTGTCAGTCTATTGGCTGAGTGGCACAGGCAGCATGAGCCCGGATTCATTTGGTCTCCAGTTTCAATAGGATTGATCCAGACATCTGATACAACTGCAACAAAATTCATTCTTCTCTTTGACCCAACATGAGTCCCTCTCTTGTTACAGATGTTTCCAATAGCACTCTCGAATAAACTTTTTGCACAAAATTCTTCAGCTGAGAGTCTATTTTCATGGAACCCACGCTAAGGTATCTGGTAATATGAATGAGCTATTCACAAACATGCCTAATTAAGGAGTCACAGCAAGGAGAAAAGGTAAAATTTTCACATTGCTAAGGAAGTTAGTATGGATTATGTTCTGATATGGATTGATTGCGACTTGGAAATCTCATCAAAAAGTTTGATTACTTGATCAGAGTCTGCATGTATGGAAGTTTCCAGAGGGATTAAAAGTTTGATGCTGTCCTAGTTAATGTAGAACAATTACTTACATTAGCATTTATTTACTTTTTCTCTTTTCATGAAAAATGCACATTGTGTTTACCAAGTATAGATACAATCCCTGATCTCACAAAACTTCAAGTTTTGCAAGTAAACAGACATAAAAGACTTGGTTGTCAAAAATGTCATGGTATACATTTGGCAGAGCTGGCTAACATGAGAAACAATAGACTAGAATAAAAAAAGATACGGTCTGTCCAAATATAACAAGTTGACATCGCAAGGAGCACATTAAGGAAGTTTGGTACTTTAGTTCCTAAGATCAGCTGCACTAACACAAGATTGGTAAACCTGGATTCACAAAGTGCAAAAAACCCAGGTGATTGACTTCAGCCAAGTACTATCCAGCCCAACGGAGGTGTAAATGCAAGCTCTGTTCTGCACAAGGTGGATAGTATGAAGTTCTGTATTCATGCTGGATGCCAGCAGTAGAGACGGTTCAGAGGAGGAGGCTCAGAAAGCAAAAGATTTAGAAATTCCATTACTTGGGGACTAGTCTCAGTAGTCCCTTTTCATATCCTGTACTTCAAACCTGTTCACAGATCTGTGTTCCAACTGTGTTTCCCCAAAAATAAGACCTAGCTGCACCGTCAGCTCTAATGCATCTTTTGGAGAAAAAATTAATATAAGACCTGGTATTATATTATACCCGATTTATATTATATTATACCCGGTATTATATTATATTAGACCTGGTCTTATATTATGTTAAAATAAGACTGGGTCTTATATTAATTTTTGCTCTAAAAGATGCATTAGATAGTCCGGCTAGGTCTCATTTTTGGGGAAACACAGTGTTTCAGTGCCTTTGCATATTTAGTCCTCACTATCCTTTTTATCCTTTCCACCTGGAACAGTCCTTTACACTCTTCAAGAAACAGTTTGAAAGTTATCCCCTCCGTGGAATCGACTCATCCACACCTAAGGAGTTGGCATCTCCCTTCTCCGTGCAACCAAGGAACAGTTTGTCTACAAGTCTATTGCAGCATTCCGCACAACTCTACCCCTCTTGTTATGGTAATCTACACAAGAGCTTCCAGTGTATCACATCTTTGTAGTGCTAGCATCTAGCAGAGTGTCTGATATATGGAAAGTATTCATTACTGTTTGATAAATAAATTAGACATGTGAATAAATAGATAAATAAATGAAAGAGCAAATAATGCAAGAGGGGGCAGCTTGGGAGAAAGGAGACTAGTAAGGAATGGAAGAGTCTGCAAATATTTAAAGAGTTATTAAAGTATTCTTGTAACACAATAAAGAAATATGGACTGGATCATAATTTAATGGAGGGAGTCTGAAATTAATTTAATAACTGTGAACGAAAGTTTCTGATTAATGAATTACTGGCAATCTGGAAGGAGGTCTCTAGTGATGGCTGTCTCTAGCCTTACCTTATTCAATATTTTTATCAATGGCATGGATAAAGATACAAAAAGCAGACTTGTCAAAATTTATGGATGACATGAAGCCAGGTGAAATAGTAAATAAATTGGAAGACAGAAACAAGATCCAAAAATATCTCAAGAGGCTAGAAATACGAGCTGAGTTTACTAAGCTGACATTAAAGAGAGGGAAATAGAAAGCCATGCCATCTGATGCTGAAACAGTTGTAAAATAAAAGATGAGAAACACGTAACTAAGCTGCAGCGTTCATATAAATCCACAGGGATTTAGTTGAGTGTAAGTTCATTATGAGTTCACATCATGAATTGACTTAAAAAATTTAATGCAAACTTAAGAAATAGAATCTGTAGTGCAATACCTAGAAATTGTTTAGGAGGATGTAGGTAAACTACTGCAGTACTGTTCAGAGCAGAGCTACGAAACATGTGAGAGTTCTTGAAACCATGTAGTTTAAGAAAATAAGAAGCTGGCAGAGCAAATAGGGAGACAAGAACATTTAGTAGGGATCTTACTGGTAAATAATAAGAGCTGAACTATTTGCATCTACAAAGTAGGATTGGATTCTTTCTGCCTGTTTTAGGTGGTAGAATGATGTTTAATGGCAGCAGGTACAGGGAAACTGATTCCAACTTACTAGAAAGAGGAGGAATTCTTAAAGTCACAGCTGTGTAACTGTAGTGTGGGCCATTGTGGGAGAATTGAACTCCACTATTACTAGCGACTAGAAGTATGGAGACTGCAAGAAGAATACCCAGTGGGGACCCTCTGGTGGAGATTTATGTTCTGCATGGATAATTGGAGTTCATAGTCTACCCGAAGGAGACATGTTATAAAACTCCAGAAGTCATGACTAGGATTAATTTAGGGAAAACCTTCTAAAAATTAAAAGTCAAACGAACAGTGATTTCTCTTTCCCTCCAGGGATACTGTTAGAACAGGGGCCTTTGTATTTCGTAGGAAGCTGGAATAGGTGATCTTTAAAGCCCCTTCAATATCCAGGATTCTGAGGTAAAGTGGAAAGACTTTGGACAATTAGAAGACTTCCGTTCATAGTCCAAGTTCAGACAAGTGGCAAGTCACTTTGTTGCTCTTAGCCCCCAGTGTGCTCATCTGCAGAATGGGGCAAGTATTGCTTCTGCATATGTTATAAGGTTGTTGAATAGTCAAGTAAATTAGCGTACACTGAAAGCTTCTAGAAAAGTTGATTAAGTATAATATGAAATTAGTGTGTTCTTGGCGCCATTGTTTGTGCTACGGTCATTTGGATCTTTGTGCTCTTTCATTCACCTCTCCTGCATCACCCACTCTCCTCTAAGGAGCTGTAATTTATTCCTGCTAGGTAGGGAAAGCAGCTGCCTCACTGTTCCTATTAGTCTAGAACAAGCTGACAAGCTTTTCTAGAAAGGACTAAGTAGTAAATATTTTAAGCTGTGTGTGTGTGATATGGTCTCTGTCACAACTACTCAACTCTGCTGTTATACCATAAAACTAGCCACAGACAATACGTAAACAAACAGGCAAGACTATGTCCCAATATAGCTTTACTTACAAAACAGGTGGCTAGCCAGATTTGGACCACAGGCTATAGTTTGCTACCTCGTGGTCTAGACAAATGGTTCTCTATCGGGGGCAATTTTACCCTACAGGGGGCATTGGGCAATGTCTGGAGACATTTTTTATTATCACAACTGGGAGTGATGGTCTCATTTTTCTGGCATCTATGGGGGTAGAGATTATGTATGCTGTAAGACATCCCACCAAACACAGGAGAGCCCTCCACAACAATGAATTATCCAGATCAAAATGTCGGTTGTATCAAGCTTGAGAAATCCTGGTCTAGAGAAAAGAAATAATCTCTTGTGTTTATTGGAGGTTCTCAGCATCAAACTCAACCTCCTGCTTGACTCTGGAGCCAAAATTACTGCAGAATCCTAGGAGATTTGGGTTGGAAACACTTGGAAAACAAAGAGAGGAAATCTATGTAATTTTACTAACAATTGTCACCCCAATAAATTTAATAAAATAAAAAAAATAAGAAAAACAAAAAAACAAAGAGGAAATCCGAATCTTTTGGTTAATTCAAGTCAACTATAAAACAGGTCAATATAAACATTCCTTAGATAATTTTCTGTAATAATGTTGTATGGTGCAAATAGCAGAGACTTAACCCAGAATTTAAATTAGTTAGATTAAAAACAAAGATCAAATCAAGAGAACCTCTAATGCCAAAAAGAACAGCTTTACAGTTGGACTTGCCTCTAGCATCCAGATATTTGTAGCATTCTGACCAGAACTCCCAGATGGCTCACTTCCTACCTGCTTGGATGTTTATCTACATCTGAATTGGGCGGGCATCTCCCACAGGAATTAGCACCAGTGTTATTTAATGGGCCCCCTTATTCTACAAACAAGAAAACTGGCACAGAGAGGCTAGGTAACTGGCTCTTGGGCAAGCAAGTATTTAATGGTAGAAATGATACTTTTAAAACCATTTTCCAGACAAGCCCACTTTGCTTCCCACACCATGTGGGCTCTGTTATACAAAGAAAAAGGCAGGTAACTATTGAAGGGTAAAACCTTTCTTAAATTAAAAAAAACATAAACAAAAAAGAAAACAAGGACCTTCCCTTTTTTCATGAACCAAATCACTTTTTGGTCGGTGTACAAAATCTCAAAAGTTAAATGTTTAAAATAATGCAATGAATTAGTAAAAACTAGCTTAAATGATGTACACACCCACAAGCCCCACAAGGCCAAATTTCATTAAAATGGAACTCAGCACAGCATATTATATTTAAGTATTCTAACAAAGGTTTATTTAAACATTTCCTTGAAGATGAAGTATTTTAGGATGATAAAGATAATTACTCATTGAAAGTATAATGGTCCACTTGACAGAAGGAATTAAAATGTAAGGATAATTTGTAATAAAAATTAAAAATTAAAAACCTCTTTTCTACCACCGGCTTTATAAATACCTTTAAAGCAAGATGGTCAAAAAGCCCCTTGTGCCACTTCCTCATCAATCCACCTAACAGTGTACAGTCAGGGACTTCCTTCAGTGCTGCTTAGGATAGTCAGTGAAGAAGGGCCCTGAGTCCTGCTCGAACCCCCAGGTGGTATGCATACTTGCAACAGATAGTGAATTGCTCCAGGACAAGTGTCAGAAAAACAAAGTGCATTATTCAGTTCCAATTCCTGTCCATTAAGCTGCAAGGTTTCCTGTATTGCTACTTCTCCATTTCAAGGTGGTCATTCCCTCACAGGCCTCTTTTCCATGAGGGAAGGGTAAGGCCACTCTAAAAGCCTCACATACCACCATCCATCTACCAGTAGGAACCAGAGGGCTGCTGCCCACATCTGTATTTCCATGCAGGAAAATATATACTGCTCTTCTTCTATGATACACAGATATACTGATACTTTGAGATGGGTGTGTTGAGATACGTGATCTGCCCTGTTCTCTTGGACCACAGTGCTCAGATAATTGAAGCTTTTTTTTTTATATGGACATGTGAAATCTAGTGGGAGAGTGGGAAGAAGAAGTATATGATTTTAATCTGAGAAAAATGAAAATATTATCTAGGTTAGCCATTTTGAGCATTGATCATAGCCAGTTTATTTATAAGTTTTTACTTGCCCTCTCTTCTCCGACCCACATGTATTGCCCTGGTTCTGGTGTCACATTTTCTATTAAGAGAACTCTGGCATAAACCTCCCAAATTCCCAAAGCTGGAAGAATAGAAAAATGGATCAATTCATCTCATTGTATGCACTCAATGGAGTATATACAGAAATCAAAATGAATGAAGCATAGCTACAGACAACATATAGAATGAAATTTAACAACGCAATCACAAATGCAAAAGATTACTAAGAGCATGACACCCTCTTCTATATTAAAAAACAAACAAACCGTAAAACCTAAACCATACATAGCTAAGAAATGTATGCAGATGTGACAATCCAGATAGATAAGTAGGCTGGATGATAGATCCACTGATAGACTGATAGAGTGGTCAATTAATCAATCAATAGATTAGACAGGGGAGGATACACATTGGCAGACAAGTCATCAGAGTTCTGGCTCTTGTGTCAGGTGGAGTGTTTACATGTATACATTATATTAGGAAGGAGGGAAAGAAGGAAGGAAGAAGGGTGGGAGGAAACAAGAATGAGAAAAATGGCCATAACAACTGTGAGGGTGTGGCACGAACCCATAATTATAATCAATCTGAGTTCCAAAGAGAAAGAAAAATCTGACTATTCCCTCTTTTTGCTTATCAACTTCTGGGGCATCTCACCACAATAGCAAGATATCGCCCGATCTCTTTGGCCTGAAATGAGAAATCCTGCCCCTGCCGGCTGCCTAACTTCCAACATCATCTCTGGTCATTGTCCATGTATTACAAACTCCAGCTGCAGTTGACTGTGAACTTTCCCACTCCTGACAAGTACTTTCAGACCACTCTGCCTTTGGTCCTGCTGTTGTCTGCACCTCTGTCCGCCCCTACTTCTCTACCTAACAAAACCCTAGGCATCCTCTAAGACCCACCTTCTCTGTGAAAACATTGCTGACCGCCTTTCACTCTTACCTGAACACCAAGCAAAAATGACCAGGCTCCCAGTTCCCATAGTCCCTTGTGCTATTCTCCTTCATAAATGCTAATACATCTACTGTAATTGGCTGTGCATCATTGGCTTCGCTTGTGTTTTGAGATCCTGAAGGACAGCTCTATGAGAGGTCAGACAGTTATGTTCACAAACTTCCCAGGGTGTACTTACACCGTGGAAAGTTCACGAACTTAATTGTCTGAACTCATATTTTCTGCATTTGGGATTCCCTGAGTGCGGTGGTTTTCTTTTGCTGTGTAACAAATTACCAAAAATGTAGTGGCTTAAACTGTTTGTTATCTCACTGTTGTTTATGTTGAAAGGCCAGGTGGGCTTGGCTAAATTCCCAGCATAAGGTCTCCCTAGGTTGGCATCAGGGATTGTCCAGCCTGGGCTCCATCTGGAGACTCTGGAGAAGAACCTGCTCCCGAGCTCCTTCAGGCTGTTTCCTGAATTCAGCTCCTTGCGCTTGTGGGACTGAGGTCCCTGATTCCTTGCTGAGTCCTAGCTGCAAAGGACCATCTGCACCTTGGCACACGGTACCCTCTACCTTCAAAGTCAGCGAAGGCCTGTCAATTTCCCAGTGCTTCAAATCTCTCCCCCTCCTTTTCTGTCGCCAGCTGGAGCAAGTTCTCTGCTTTTAAGGGTTCATATGATTATGTTGGGCGACCTGGATAACCCAAGATACTCTTCCTCTCTTTAAGTCAATGGTACCACAGAATACAGTACAATCACAGGAATGACATCTCACCATACTCACAGGTTGCTGGAATTAGGATGAAACATCTTTAGGAGACCATTTTAGAGATTTTTCCCCTGCCACATTCAGTATCTACCACAGTGAATAAAAAGAGGAGAGAGAAGAGAGGAAAAGGACGTTTCTAGTACTTACTCTAGCACATCTCATTGCCCCACACATACGCACACAAATGTCCTCACATACGAGTACAGTCACAAACACGGTGACATCCTGGGAAGCGCAGTGCGTCCTGTTCCTCTTTAACTGGGCCTATGTTCTTGGTTCAAAGAAATGTTAGAGAAATGTCCTCA